>NC_064923.1:90979825-91593325 GCF_023897955.1 Schistocerca gregaria
TCGTCACGTAAGGTACAACAAATGAACGGAACAGTTTCACAATCACACAGTTTCTCTGTCCTCTGTCAAAACATATGTTTTCAAAGTTTTTCAAGTTGCGTTCCGTTTTGAAAGTCTTGACCCTTGAATTCCTTTGTTGTAACATGGTTCACACACATTTATTTGTTGTTTTCATTTCTGTGAGACGTCTATGTAAGATCTCGCCTGTTCTCATTATTCGTCACATTTACGTTCGACGTTAACATATTAAAAGCACATGACTCATTTTCTATAAGTAATGTATAGTATGACAATTGCCAGGACTACAGAAAGAGAGCAAACATTTCAATGGCCGGATGGACTATTCATAGTGTCGTGGGGCGAAAAAAATGGCAGGAGGGAGTGTGGAACATGGCTCGCCCGCTTGGCAGTTTTATACTATTATCCCTTACCCTCGACGGCTTCTTCAGACTGCTCTTTATTGCACTTCTTTTTCGTGGACCATTCACTCTTTGTATTTTGCTTTTTTTCATAGTTCAGTATACCTTCTTCCTGTTTTCATGCTACATCTGACAGGCTACCCACTGGCCCATCTTACCACTAAATCTGAGGAGGTGCGATGGATAGCTTTCCCTGTGACAAGTAATAAATTAAAAATCATAACTGATGCCGAAGTTTTACTGCACGAACTGAGAAAATGAAGAAAGCAACAATCTTACCATTGTTTTTCGTTTCATTAATTTGTGAGGCTTACCAGCAAGAAAAAGTTCCAAAAGTTTTTAAATCATGGTAGAAGTCACTAAGTGGCGTCATTATGAAATACTGGACGAATTTAGTGTGGGAAACGTTGCCTGGTCTGCGTTACACTGCCCCAAGAAGTATAGACAGTCAATGGTGGGTGGCTGTCATGTGCTAATGTGCTGCAACATACTGTAAATTATGCCATTTCTATTCGGATGTGAGCCGTAAATCGCACCAAAATTACGCCACTTCTCTTTTAATGCGTACTGGAATGCAGATAAAATGGACGAAAACATGTTTTATAGTGGTCTCTCCATGATAACTGGAAACGAGTGTCGAGTACTGAAGTGACGGTCAGCTGCGATACGATCAACTCAGAGGAAGGACGCAGCTGTTTGTTTAACATCGTGCGTGCTCTCATGTGACATCATCCCTTCTGGCACGACGAGCGCTAAGTTGCTTAGAGCACCGGGTCAGTATTTGTCTTTGAAACTGCGCCTACCACATTCTGACTGGATAGAGCAAGAGGAATTTCGGGGAAGCTGCTATTAAAATCCATGAAGAAGAAATAAAAACTTTGATGTTCGCCGATGACATTGTAATTCTATCAGAGACAGCAAAGGACTTGGAAGAGCAGTTGAAAAGAATGGACAGTATCAAGAAAGGAGGGTATAAAATGAACATCAACAAAAGCAAAAAGAGGATAATGGAATGTAGTCTAATTAAGTCGCGTTATGCTGAGGGAATTAGATTAGGAAATGAGACAGTTAAAGTAGTAAAGGAGTTTGACTATTTGGGGAGCAAAATAACTGATGATGATCGAAGTAGAGAACGTATAAAATGTAGACTGGCAATGGCAAGGAAAGCGATTCTGAAGAAGAGAAATTTGTTAACATTGAGTATAGATTTAAGTGTCAGGAAGTCGTTTCTGAAAGTATTTGTATGGAGTGTCGCCATGTATGGTAGTGAAACATGGACGATAAATAGTTTGGACAAGAAGAGAATAGAAGCTTTCGAAATGTGGTGCTACAGAAGAATGCTGAAGATTAGATGGGTAGATCACATAACTAATGATGAAGTATTGAATAGAATTGGGGAGAAGAGGAGTTTGTGGCACAACTTGACAAAAAGAAGGGACCGGTTAGTAGGACATGTTCTGAGGCATCAAGGTATCACAAATTTAGCATTGGAGGGCAGCGTGGAGGGTAAAAATCGTAGAGGGAGACCAAGAGATGAATACACTAAGCAGATTCAGAAGGATGTGTGTTGTAGTAAGTACTGGGAGATGAAGAAGCTTGCACAGGATAGGGTAGTATGCAGAGCTGCATCAAACCAGTCTCAGGACTGAAGACCACATCAAAAGCTGTTAAAATGCAGCGTGGCCGAGTGGTCCAGTCTACCTTCGCGCGGCCCTTGTGTATGTTTACATCCTTGCTGCAGAACTTCACGCGCATGTGGTTGTTTACCAATTCTGCGCAGTCGCAAGTCTTGAGGCGACCGCTATAGAATGGCACTTGGATACTGAAAATCGGCTCTCAAGACTTGCTCTTTAAACGAAGATGCGCGATGTGAAGCCTGTGTAACTGTACGGTACCTACGAGACGAAGTTAAACTTGATTACTATGAAATTTCTGGAGCACACCTCTCCATAGTGAGCAGTGTCGTCTACATAAGACTAAGAAATGATGCAGCGTATGAAAATCATTCAAGATACTAAACATCGTCTCAAATTTCGTAATTCTGACGTATGTGTTGGCTAGGTGACTATTCATTTTACAGGACTTGGATTACGAACCATAGGCATCTTCGAACAAGTTTCCGTCCGACTTGATGACTGGTGCACTACCCTTGCACGAAAGAGTGCTTAGCCACGTGGAGGAAACATTGTCGACCTTCATGGCCTACCCCATTCCCAATGGGGTGGGACAGATCAGAATAGAACTGAAAAACCATGTACCATCCAATTTGTTCATCAGCGAACGCAGAGCAGTAGTCGTCTACGACATACAACCCAAAATATGCTCAGGACGTGGGAAGGAAGACTACGTCCGTTCAGAAAGCATGCAGCAGGTGATTCTGGAAGCTTCAAATGGTGAACCCGTGCCTGCGTCCTCTCCGTCGCCTCTGACGCTAACGTATGTTGATGCGCTCTGAACAGACGCCATTTCAATGACTGACAAACTTCACCTTCCTGACAGTTGCGGCAACTGCCCGCAGCAGAGACCGCATTCCCAGCAGAAACACTGTATACTGGGCCCGTCCTGGCGCCGGCGACACCAGGGACCAACGAGGAGGGATCGTTGTTGTTTTTTGAGTCGCCACTGACTGGTTTGATGCTGGTTCCCCATGTATTCCTCTCCTGTGCCAACAGACCTCTTCGTCTCAGAGTAGCACTTGCAACCTATGTTCTCAATTATGTGCTGGATGTATTCCAATCTCTGTCTTCTTCTACAGTTTTCGCCCACTACAGCTCCCCCTAGTACCATGGAAGTCAGTCCTCGATGTCTTAACAGATGTCCTATCATCCAGTCTCTTCTCATTGTCAGTGTTTTCCACGTATTCCTTTCCGATTCTGCGTAGAACCTATTTATTCCTTACCTAACCAGCCCAGCTAATGTTCAGCATTCGTCTGTAACAGTGTTCAAAAGTCATAAAATCAGTTCATAACATCCAGTGTTCCAAATTTCCTTTTTCTGACGGACACACGTCCAGATCGTCCGCTCTCAAAACTCAGCCATCACTCTTCCCACATCCACCACTGCTGGCGGCTCATCTCCTACTGCGCAACGCCACGCGCCAGAAAAACAAAATTTGTATATATTATGACTTTTGAACACTATTAAGGTAAATACATTGTTTGTTCTCTATCAAAATCTTTCATTTGCTAACTATGCCAATCAGTAGTTAGTGCCTTCAGTAGTTAGAATCTTTTATTTAGCTGGCAGTATTGGCGCTAGCTGTATTGCAGTAGTTCGAGTAACGAAGACTTTTGGTGAGGTAAGTGATTCATGAAAGTTATAGGTTATTGTTAGTCAGGGCCATTCTTTTGTAGGGATTGTTGAAAGTCAGATTGCGTTGCTCTAGAAATGTTGTGTGTCAGTTTAGTGTTGATCAGAATAAGTACAGAGAGAAATGTCTGAATACATTCAGTTCTGCTCAGCTGCTTGAAAATCAAATAACGTAAGAGGTTTATCAGCACAGTCATTCATTAATTTTTCTAAGGGGACGTTTCACATTGTATTTGTCTGTGGTTTACTGTGAAACTTATAAGCTTTGGTAAAAAGCCAAAGGAATTGTTATTTTCATCGACTAGCAACGATAATAGCAGTACTTCCGCGTTGTGAAGTCTTTGAGGTAGGGAGTTGCGCAGAGCGCACGGAGAGAGCGGAGAGATGGGTTCCAGCGCGCGCTTGTAGTGTGCGGAAGTGGTGTTAACGCTCTCGCAGTAGAGAGTACCATTTTCGGCGGCATCATGTACGCGCGCCGGCCAGATGTCTGGAGCAGGAGTACGGACAGTGGACGAGCGGAAGACGCTGTATTGATTACGATTGCCCGTTCCTATAATTAGCCGTGACTCCAGAAGATGCTACAGTCTTCAACAACAGCAGCAGTTCCAGCAACACAGTTTCGTCGTCGGCTCCGAGTTTCGTCGTACGCACAGCACTGAAGTAAGACAGTTCATTGGTAGAAAGTATTAACGGCTAACCCAGCAACATAACAGAATGTGATTTGATTGATGAGATTTATTTAAATAATAATCAGTTAAACTCAGGGTGATTGTGTCCTCATTGTCCCCAGACATTGTCACCAAGCAGGATTCTTGTTCCTTTTTTGTCCTAATATGCTGAGTGTCATAAGAAACCAACTAAATAGTTACAGCCAATTTGTTAATGAATAATTTCTCGTTTAAGAATTTTAGCCTCAGTCTAGCTTCAATTAACTGTTGAACAACAGAGGCTTCAGTATATGACTAAAGTTTGAGAATCAGTTACTGGAAAAAATCCAAATCTAAAGAAATGCACAAATTAAGAGTGCGGAAGTTTTATTTATTTTACATATAGCTTGGAGCACATGGCTGTTTGGTTTGGTATGTATTCTAGTATTTAATTCTGTCCATGTCAGTAAAGAAAGGCTCAGTTGTTGAGATAATAATATGAAATCCAATTTGCAAAATAAGTAACGACAAAGTAAAAAGTGCTTGCTTTTTTTTCTAAATTTCTTTGATGACGTTATGCTGAGATCACTGGAAGTCATTGTTCACGAATTTCAGTACTAAGATACAGTTTAATTGCATATTTTCAAATCATTACTCGATTGCCTTTTTCAAAATTTAATGCCAAACATAACGTAAGCGTGACTTCTCAGTTTTCTTTATCATTAAATACTCGCTTGGCGCAAAAATACACGTGGCAAACTTTAGTTACCACGTTAGTGTTAATAAACCATGTTTTTCTTTCCCATCATCTTGTACAGGATCCTGGATGTAAATTGCCCTATTGGGCTTCCTACCGTTATTTACTTCCTTTCCGTTCATTAGTGTAACTTTTGGGTTTATGATCAGTGGTACCCCTCCAGAACGAGATTTTCACTCTGCAGCGGAGTGTGTGCTGATATGAAACTTCCTGGCAGATTAAAACTGTGTGCCGGACCGAGACTCGAACTCGGGACCTTTGCCTTTCGTGGGCAAGTGCTCTACCAACTGAGCTACCCAAGCACGACACACGCCCCGTCCTCACAGCTTTACTTCTGCCAGAAGCTCTCCTGCGAACCTTGCAGAACTAGCACTCCTGAAAGAAAGGATGTTGCGGAAACATGGCTTGGCCACAGCCTGGGGGATGTTTCCAGAATGAGAATTTCACTCTGCAGCGGAGTGTACGCTGATATGAAACTTCTTGGCAGATTAAAACTGTGTGCCAGACCGAGACTCGAACCCGGGACCTTTGCCTTTCGTGGGCACAGGTCCCGAGTTCGAGTCTCGGTCCGGCACACAGTTTTAATATGCCAGGAAGTTTCAGTGGTACCCCTCTCTGTCCAGTGTTGTTCGTGAGTGAATGCACAAAATAACTTTCATTTTCCAAACTATAGCCCTGTTAGGTTTAATTATTTTTATTTTTTGTAGACCATTTTCAGAATGGTCGATTGTGCATTTTCCTCCAACTTATCGGTATCACGTCTTCGGGAAGAGCCTGATACAATTAGAAAAAATCCATTAGTCATACACGCGATCCACGGTCATATTTTATATCGCAAGCACGATAGGCCGATTAGTAAGAGGGAGGTTACAATATGACGCGCGTATCGGACGCCGACATCGTCCTTCTGCAGAAAGTATGTATCGAGAGCTTTGCCGATCTCGATGGATACCATACATCCACTATAGACGACAACGGAACAATTTTAGGCAAAGCTGCCAGCGCGAGGACTGGCGCTAATAGTGCCAGGGGTACGGATCATTAATATCTATGCCTCGATGGGATCCGATATAAGACACGGTCGATCCCGATTTTATGCAGACGAGAGGGCGCCACTATTCTCAGGCCGCTGCGAACATGTCTTATTCGGAGGCGACTTCAACTGCGTGCTCGCACCAAAAGGTCAATACCCAAAATATAGTTCATGGCAGGAGCTGTGGCAACTGGTATAGGAGAAGAATCTAAACGATGCATCTGAAACAATACGCGGCGTCAGACGCGGCTGTAAAAATGTTCTGCTAGTTTCCTCGATCAAATTACGTCACACATAGTCTCGAATCTACCATACTCGATGCAGAATTACGGTCCGTCATCTTCTCAGATCATACAGCGTACACACGCACCGTCTCCGTACGTCGTCAGGTGATGTGAAGGAGCCGCGGTGCTTGGAACTTGAATACAGCACACCTCAGGGAACCTGAGTGCCGACGCTTATAATTGAAACGAACGCCTCCCGACTTCCTCGTCTGCGTTACGATGGCGGCTGGAATGCGTTAAGCCTGCATTGCGCCAAGCCTTAACTGAGTTCGGAAGAGAACAGACGAAGCAGAAGCGCCACACGATGGAATTTTACTTCACTATGTTCCGCGAACTTTCTGTGCAAGCGTACAGATCGTAGTTCGGTAATAATACACACGCAGGTCCAAATAATCATCGTTACGCGACTCCATCTGGAGGGGGTCGCAGTCCGCAAAAGACCCTTTGAACGAGTCCTCGGAGAAGCGCCGTCTATGTATCGCTTTATCGGAGAAAAACAACGTAGCCTAAGAGATTTCATAGAGGCGGTCGTACTGCCGGATGGTCACCTACGCCTTTGTTACCATTACGACGAAGTGAAACACGACGAGACCGCCTTCCAAGATGTCCTGCGGGCTCTATCCACGTGCCTTGATGCGATGGTCCAGCGAGCGTTAGCGGGGAAGTCACAGAGGCCGACGTAATGGAAGCACTCGAGAAGGGAGCATCAAACAAGACACTGTGGGCCGACTGCTTTCTGTTAGAATTTTATCGGACGTATAAAGGTCCCACGACTCCGCCACAGTTTACAAACACTGCAAATTGGTGTCTCCCAAAGCGCCATTTTCACCCGACTTTGCCGGCCGTTGTGGCCGTGTGGTTCTAGGCGCTTCAGTCTGGAACCGCGTGATCGCTACGGTCGCAGGTTCGAATCCTGCGTCGGGAATGGTTGTGCGTGATGTCCTTAGGTTAGTTAGGTTTAAGTAGTTCTAAGTTCTAGGGGACTGATGACCATAGATGTTAAGTGGCTCTGAGCACTATGCGACTTAACATCTGTGGTCATCACAGATAAGGCACCACAAGTTTATCTGCTGAACATACCGCGACGATGAGCTGTTTTTGGTACGGTCACACGACGAGGCAAGATCAGCTTTGCGTTGGATTAATTTTTATGGAACGACTATAGGTAGTCGCACAAATATGTCAGAGTCAGGAGCGATAAACATTAGAAGAGAACTCCCAAGTGTGGCACGTTACAGACGATATACAAGATGAAATCGTTGGGAATTCTCTTTACCGCTTACGCTCAACGTACGGTGGCCCTCTGCAGATGATTCGTACGAGCGTTCTAAGTCACAATGTAAGGGCACTAGACATGATCCAGTAAGTTACCCTTTCCAACAATTACCTACCTTCTCGCATCCCTACCCGGTCCAAGTAATTCCAATGTCGGTCGTGTTGGCGCGCAGAATCCTGGGGATTTTGAGCACAATGCTGCTTTTTAAAGTGGAATGTGAAACCCTCGCCCTTCCTAGTAGGCTTGGAGGCCTTGGGGTATTTCAGGTGGCATCTATGCTAACACAATCATCAGAATGTGGAAACAACACCAGAGAACTCTGATAGACGAACTGGCACCATCGCCTCGCCTCGCCTCGTCTCGTCTGGCGGTAGTAGCGGTGGCATCACATCTCTCCGTCGCTTGCCCACCCATGAATCTTTTTTGTGGACCAGAGTTATGTGCCGGCCGGAGTGGACGAGCGGTTCTAGGCGCTACAGTCTGGAGCCGCGCGACCGCTGCGGTCGCTAGTTTGAATCCTGCCTCGGTGATGGATGTTTGTGATGTCCTGAGGTTAGTTAGGTTTAAGTAGTTCTAAGTTCTAGGGGAGTGATGACCACAGCAGTTAAGTCCCATAGTGCTCAGAGACATTGTGAACCATAGTTATTTGCGAACGGAACCACCGACTGCCAGGACGGCAACGGCAAGTGATGTGCAACGAGTGGTGGACGAATAATACAGTAAAAACGTGGCGACCGACAGTGACATTGCCAATGGTACGGCGTAAGTGCAACGCCTATACTTTGATACGGAGACGCTGCGGTATCAGGTTGTAAATGGGAAACATGTGACACGTTCCAGGTTACATACAATTCACATGACAGACACGCCACTGGGCCCACAGTGCAGTGTTATAGACACAGATGAAAATCACTTGACATGCAGGCTTTCTGCAGCGCTGTGGTGTTTTGTCCACAAACTGACCCCCTTCCTCATTCGGGTGGTGCCAAGGAAAGAAGACCAACGTACTGACTTGGATTCGTGGTCTGACTGTAACATTATCGAGAGAGCGGTGAGAACGTGCTAGACTTTTTGACCTAATTGATTTTTCAAAATCCGAGATGTGGGACATATTAAGATAATTTTTTAGCCAGTGCCTTGCTTGATCTCCCACCCAGTTGGTATGTGTCACATAGAAGAGTGTAGCTACTACACATACTGATTCTGAACAAGAAAGCATCAGGTCAATGGAGAGGATCCACCATCACACACGAAGACGTGCCCAGCTCCAATGCGAGGTACAACGGGATCGGCGAGGAATGCGTCCATGAAGAGGGACGCGGTCCACAATTGTTTTGTACTGAAAGAAGCAGTTTATGTCGATTATTTGTTACACCGTTTATGTAATACGACTTGTTGTCATCTCCAACTCCTTAATAGCAATAACAAAAAGAAATAAAGTACTGTAAGAGTGCAGTTATAATCTGTATACAATTTTTGTACTGTCACATTTATCATGAAAAAAAGGTGGCGTAGTACGTGACTGGCAGTTTGTCGCCTCGGGTTCGATTCCCATTGTTTCTAACATCTTTTTAATTGAACTTTATTTCTCGCAGAGTTAAACTATTTACTATAAAACTTAAATATATTTAAACGTTTCAATTTATATACGTAAAGTTAATATATACAGTTTACTGAGGTTACTAACCTTGTAAGTCAAAAGGCCACGATTCACAACATCGGTAAAATCTTGCATGAGCCGCCACTGTACACAATTAGTAATGTGTTAACCCTTTGACGTACGGTGACGCGTCTTAATTAATAGATTATTACAGCCTTCCTTGTAAATTTTAAATTTAGTAAATAATTATATGAAATATTGGAACTCAGATTTCTGTTGCTCCTGGAAGCCATCAGATAGACGTCGAAGCAATTCAGAGGCGGGCTGCTAGATTTGTTACTTCAACAACACGCAAGTGTTACGAAGATGCTTCGGGAATTCAAATGGAAAACTCTGGAGGGAAGGCGGCGTTCTTGTCGAGAAACACTTTTGAGTAAATTTAGAGAACCGGCATTTGAAGCTGATTGAACAATTCTGCTGGGCCAACATACATTACGCCTAAGGACCACGAAGATAAGATGCAGGGTGACAATTATTGAACTATATGAAATAAAATCGCCGTAACTTCTGAACGGTTTGCGTTAGGACGTTCAAACTGCACGGTTGACCGCGGGGCATGATGGGAATTAGTATGCACTGCATAGTTTGGTTTAACGAGTAAGCTCACATTCATTTGGAGGGGTTCGTCAATAAGCAAAATTGGCTGTTTTGGGGGATTGAGAATGCGCATTTCGCGATCGAGAAGCCTGTTCACCCTCAACGAGTGACTGTGTGGTGTGCAGTGTCCAGTCACGGAATACTTGGTACGATATTCCTTGATGGCACGGTGATTACCGAACGGTAACTGAATGGTTTGAAAGATAACCTCAATATCCAAAGTGGCCCTGTTTTCTGCACCATGTGGTTCATGCAAGACGGAGTTCGACCCCATCAAAGCACGAGAGTGATGTCGAGGGGGAGGGGGAGCACTTTGGGGATCGCATTCTTGCTCTGCGGAACCCAGAGGCCACTGGTTCAAATAGTTCAAATGTCTCTGAGCAATATGGGACTTAACGTCTGAGGTCATCAGTCCCCTAGAACTACTTAAACCTAACTAACCTAAGGACATCACACACATCCATGCCCGAGGCAGGACTCGAACCTGCGACCGTAGCGGTCGCGCGGTTCCAGACTGTAGCGCCTAGAACCACTCGGCCACACCGGCCGGCGAGGCCACTGTTATGTACCTCGATTGCCATGTATACTCTCCGAATCCGAAGACATGCGACTCCTTTTTGTGGGGCTATATTAAAGACAAGGTGTACAGCAACAATCCCAAAATCATTGCTGAGCTGAAAACAGCGATTCAGGAGGTCATCGACAGCATCGATGATCCGTCACCTCAGCGGGTCATGCAGAATTTTGCCATTCGTCTGCGCCACATCATCACCAATGATGGCAGACATATCGAATATGTCATAACCTAAATCCGAATACCTGTAGTGACGTTTACAAGTTGAATAAAGTGTGTGCACGCCGTAGTTTGTAACTAATTTACGTTTTTTTCTTATAGTTCAATAATTGTTACCTTGTACGAGAAATTAGGGCTCATATGGAGGCATATAAATAGTCGTTTTTCCCTTGCTGTATTTGCGAGCGGAACAAGAAAGAAAGTGTCTGGGACCTGGAGACTGTTTTAGCCATTTCGTAATACACATAATTGTAGAGAAACGGGAGCTTCTCTCAACGAACTGAAGCTGGGTCAGTAAATATTAGTAGTGTGAAGCACAACAGGGATGTTCCGGACAGTATAGTGTATTGCAAACCACAAAGAAGCACACTCAAAGACTACGCCTTTCTTTGGTCCTAAGAAGTCCGGCACCATAGCTGATCTGTCGGCGTGGTTTCTTTTTTACCCAAACAGACTGTTGTATTGTCCTTGTACACGAAAGTGAACACAGAGAAAAATGATTTTTGGAAAACAAACAGCAAAATACAAAACACTTTATTTAATAGAAAATGAAATTTATGTTTATTGGTCTCCACTGCTGTCTGCTGTGCCTGGAGTAGGCACCCCACAACAGGTGCCGGCCGCTGTGGCTGAGCGGCTTTATGCGCTTCAGTCTGGAACCGCGCTGCTGCTACGGTCGCAGGTTCGAATCCTGCCTCGGGCATGGATGTGTGTGATGTCCTTAGGTTAGTTAGGTTCAAGTAGTTCTAAGTCTATGGGAATGATGACCTCAGAAGTTAGGTCCCATAGTGCTCAGAGCGGTTTAATTCAAAAACTGAATTACTTGGAAAACATGGTCAGATATCAATGCAACATCTAACACGCTCACAACATCAGAGTTGAAGTTTTCTGTTACAGGCACAACGGCCACCAGAGAGCATTGGGGTTGTTCGTGTTTAGTGTTGTTACTAGGCCCGTTAGGGTCAGTAAGTGGGCGTGAACAGCGTCAAATATTGAGTGATCGCTGTGAAGCAGATGGACATGCCGTTGTACTCGTTTGGGACACCATTATCAGCACCAGACAGAGTTAAAAAGGCGATCTTTAGTGCCTGTGTTATTCGGAATTACGTCGTAATGTTCCTTCGAACGTATATGCATCTCCAAAAGAACGGTCACTGCGGTGACTATAGGAGCCGCCATGAGATACATGAAATGTATTCGCAGTTGCGATTGCGGACTACCAACAGTTGTATAATGGAATGGCGACAATGAAAATTCGAGCCGAACCGGTCCAGGAATCAAACCCCGATTTCCCGCTTATCGCGGGCGGTCGTTTTACCAATTGGCTATCCAAGCACAACTCACGGCCAGACCCAACCTTCCATATGTCTTGAGAAGGGGGAAATTCCCACGTACGATTCCCGATCCGGCACGGAATTTTCATAGTCGTCCTTCCATTATACAGTCCATATTCGCAGCTGCGAATACATTTCATGAGCTTAAGAAGGACCTCATTGTGGGCCTCCATTTGGACTGCTGGTCGAATGGTGCGGTATCCTGATTTATGGGGCATTCGTACGTCGAGACCAATGTTGGATTCCGTGGGAAGGTGAGGGCAGACAGACTCGCCGTGAAGGTTCTGGTCGAACACATCTGACCACTACAATGGAGGTTCGCTGAATCGTGCGTGCTCCGGGCACTTCATAATGGCTATATTTGGAGTGGTGCCATGACTGGAAAGCATACACTGCTGACGAATGGGGTCGCATTACGTTCAGCGGTGAATCGTGGTTTTGCACAACCGCAGACGATCACCGTCGAAGTATATGCCGCCGATTTGGGGAGAGATGTCCTTCCTCCAATGTTTCGGAGAAGCACAACGCCGTTATGTCATGGCCTGATAATGTGTGGAGCCATCGAATACGACTTCACGCAGTGCTTGGTAGATAGTATCTGACGGCCCAAACATTGGTCACCTATATCCAGCTTCATCACGTGTCACCGCTAATGCGACAGTACCGTGGTGCCATTTTTCAACAGGCCAGTGCTCTCCTATACATGGCAGTCGTGAGTATCAGCTGTCTGGATGATGTCGAGGCCGGCCGGAGTGTCCGAGCGGTTCTAGGCGCTACAGTCTGGAACCGCACGACGGGTACAGTCGCAGGTTCGAATCCTGCCTCGGGCATGGATGTGTGTGATGTCCTTAGGTTAGTTAGGTTTAAGTAATTCTAAGTTCTAGGGGACTGATGACCTCAGCAGCTAAGTCCCATAGTGCTCAGAGCCATTTTGATGATGTCGAGGTACTCCCGTAGACACCAATATCCTCGTATCTGTCAGCGACGGAACGTGTGTGGAACCAATTCAGATGTCAACTCCATACCACTGCCTGCAGGCAGTATATGAAGGACCAGTTACAAAAGTTGTTGTTCAGCTTGGCTCGTGAGAGCATACAACGCTGGCTTATGAGACCTTTCTCACCCAAATGACTACATCCTTCCAGGCCAGAAGGCGTGCAGCATCATATTGATAAGTGCGATCCTTTCTGTGTAAATCTGACTCGATATTGTAGTCAGTGAGGTAACATCACAGACCCTCTCATGAGGTTTCATTTCGTCCTCCGTCCCTTCCAGCAGAGCAACCTCTCTCTCCGTCACGGTCAGTGTAACACGCAGAGAAGAAATTTTGTCTGTAGTGCTGGCAAAACTCTACCATCAGGTGAGCAAGATGTATGAGACAGGCGAAATTCCCTCAGACTTCAAGAAGAATATAATGATTCCAATACCAAAGACAGCAGCTGTTGACAGATGTGAAAATTACCGAACTATCAGTTTAATAAGTCACAGCTCCAAAATACTAACGCGAATTCTTTACAGACGAATGGAAAACCTGGTAGAAGCCGACCTCGGGGAATATGAGTTTGGATTCCGTAGAAATGTGAGGCAATACTGATCCTACGGCTTAGCTAAGAAGAAAGATTAAGGAAAGGCAAACATACGTTTCTAGCATTTGTAGACTTAGATAAAGCTTTTAACAATGTTGACTGGAATACTCATTTCAAATTCTGAAGGCGCCAGGGGTAAAATACAGGGAGCGAAAGGCTATTTACAATTTGTACGGAAACCAGATGGCAGCTATATGAGTCGAGGGGCACGAAAGGGAAGCAGTGGTTGGGAAGGGAGTGAGACAGGGTTGTACCATCTCCCCAGTTTTGTTCAATCTGTATATTGAGCAAGTAGTAAAGGAAACAAAAGAAAAGCGTGGGAATTAAAATCCATGGAGAGGAAATAAAAACTTTGAGTTTCGCCGATGACATTGTAATTCTGTCAGAGACAGCAAAGGACTTGGAAGAGCAGCTGAAGGGAATGGACAGTGTCTTGAAAGGAGGCTATAAGATGAAGATAATCAAAAGCAAAACAAGGATAATGGAATGTAGTCGAATTAAGTCGGGTGATGCTGAGGGAATTAGATTAGGAAATCAGACACTTAAAGCAGTAAAGGAGTGTTGTTATTTGGGGTGCAAAATACCTGATGATGGCCGAAGTAGAGAGGATATAAAATGTAGACTGGCAATGGCAAGGAAAGCGTTTCTGAAGAAGAGAAATTTGTTAACATCGAGTGTAGATTTAAGTGTCAGGAAGTCGTTTCTGAAAGTATTTGTATGGTGTAGCCATGTATGGAAGTGAAACATGGACGATAAATAGTTTGGACAAGAGGAGAATAGAAGGCTCTCGAAATGTGGTGCTACAGAAGAATGCTGAAGAATAGATGGGTAGATCACATAACTAATGAAGAGGTATTGAATAGAACTAGGGAGAATAAGAGTTTCTGGCACAACTTGACCAGAAGAAGGGATCGGTTGGTAGGACATGTTCTGAGGCATCAAGGGATCACCAATTTAGTACTGGAGGGCAACGTGGAGGGTAAAAATCGTAGAGGGAGGCCAAGAGATGAATACACTGAGCAGATTCAGAAGGATGTAGGGTGCAGTAGGTACTGGGAGAAGCTTGCACAGGATAGAGTAGTGTGGAGAGCTGCATCAAACCAGTCTCAGGACTGAAGACCACAAAAAGAACAACTGAGTCTCCTAGACGCAAAACTGTTCATGTCCTCCATAACCGGTTTTGAGAAAAAGTGAAAAAACTGTTTTCACTGGGTAAATACACTCTGCCCTACACGGTATGTTGTATACATAAGTATGGATTAGTACAAAACCATTCGGGCTATTGAAAAAAAAATCAGGAACCGAATGCATGTAAGATATAAGCAAAATAAAAATGGACTTGGACAATTTTGCATCTGACTTTGAAGATGGCCACTTTTGCATGCAACTGAAATGGACATGGACAGTTTTGAGCTTGACTAGTTGTACATGAAGAAAGGATATGGGGTGAACATAATACTGTGTATTCAGTTTTAATTTCTTTTAATGTTTCTGAAGGTACATGGTGTAACAACTGACAAATTGCAATCCACTTAATACATCATATCTGGAACAATGTCTTCATCTTCTCCTGCTAGGCATTCTGACCCGCGGAACCTAGTTATGCCATATACCACGACTGGAATTCACGTTCCCTCCAGGACTCACCATCGTGTTTCTCGAGGAGTTTTGAATCATCCTCCAGTTTCTTTTCATTAATAGGAACAACCGTGTTCGTAATTGCAGCTTTAGTTTATGTGTCCTAATTGTTTCCCACATTTGCATACGGACAATGCTAGGTTGATTTCAGAATTATAATTAGGCTCCCCTTGGACTTTTATAGCATTCTGAGAATGTGTATAACTTTCAGAGTAAACAGCTGTAAGAGACTACAGCAGTACATTGTTTACATGCTTATAGTAGCCCTCTTGCATTACAGTCGCGTGACCCCAGCGTTCAAATGGTTCAAATGGCTCTGAGCACTATGGGACTCAACTGCTGTGGTCATTAGTCCCCTAGAACTTAGAACTACTTAAACCTAACTAACCTAAGGACATCACACACATCCATGCCCGAGGCAGGATTCGAACCTGCGACCGTAGCAGTCGCACGGTTCCCGACTGCGCGCCTAGAACCGCGAGACCACCGCGGCCGGCTGACCCCAGCGTCCCATGCGATTTGTCAAAAGGGACAAGGCAAGTTTTGCACCCAACTTACTGATGGACATGGACAGTTTTGAATCTAACAACACTTTTCGTGAGCTGTTTTCCATAGGACATGGAGAGCTTTGAGCGTAAATAGCATTTCAAGCATGAGTAAAATGTCATGCTCTACAATCCAGAATGTTGTTGTTGTTGTTTCCTTACCATTGCCAGTCTACATTTTATATGCTCTGTACTTCGACCATTATCAGTTATTTTGCTCCCCAAATAGCAAAACTCCTAATCTAATACCCTCAGCATATCCCGACTTAGTTCGAATACATTGCATTATCATTGTTTTGCTTTTGTTGATGTTCATCTTATATCCTCCTTTCAAGATGCTATCCATTCCGTTCCACTGCTCTTCCAAGTCCTTTGCTGTCTCTGACAGAATTACAATGTCATCAGCAAACCTCAAAGTTTTTATTCGTTCTTCATGGATTTTAATACCTACTCCGAATTTTTCTTTTGTTTCCTTCACTGCTTGCTCAATATGCAGATTGAATAACATCGGGGAGAGGCTACAAACCTGTCTCACTCCCTTCCCAGCCACTGCTTCCCTTTCATGCCCCTCAACTCCTATAAGTGCCATTCGGTTTCTGTACAAATTGTAAATAGCCTTTCGCTCTCTGTATTTTAACCCTACCACCTTCAGAATTTGAAAGAGAGTATTCCAGTCAACATTGTCAACAGCTTTCTCTAAGTCTACAAATGCTAGAAACGCAGGTTTGCCTTTCCTTAATCTTTCTTCTAAGACAAGTCGTAAGGTCAGTATTGCCTCATGTGTTCCAACATTTCTAGGGAATTCAAACTGATCCTCCCCGAGGCCAGCTTCTACCAGTTTTTCCATTCGTCTGCAAAGAATTCGCCTTAGTGTTTTGCAGCTGTGACTTATTAAACTGATAGTTCGATAATTTTCACATCTGTCAACACCTGCTTTCTTTGGGATTGGAAGTACTACATTCTTCCTGAAGTCTGAGGGAATTTCGCTTGTCTCATACATGTTGCTCGCCAGATGATAGAGTTTTGTTAGGCCTGGCTCTCCCAAGGCTGTCAGTAGTTCTAATGGAATGTTGTCAACTCCTGGGGCCTTGTTTCGACTCAGGTCTTTCAGTGCTTTGTCAAACTCTTCATGCAGTATCATATCTCCCATTTGATCTTCATCTACCTCCTCTTCCATTTCCATAATATTGTCCTCAAGAACATCGACCTTGTATAGACCCTCTATATACTCCTTCCACCTTTCTGCTTTCCCTTCTTTGCTTAGAACTGGGGTTTCATCTGAGCTCTTGATATTCCTACAAGTGGTTCTCTTATCTCCAAATGTCTCTTTAATTTTCCTGTAGGCAGTATCTATCTTACCCCTGTTGAGATAAGCCTCTACATCCTTACATTTGTCCTTTAGCCATCCCTTCTTAGTCATTTTGCACTTCCTGTCGATCTCATTTTTGAGAAGTTTGTATTCCTTTTTGGCTGCTTCATTTACTGCATTTTTGTATTTTCTCCTGTCATCAAGTAAATTCAGTATCGCTTCTGTTACCCAAGGATTTCTACTAGTTCTCGTCCTTTTTACCTACTTGATCATCTGCTGCCTTCACTATTTCATTCCTCAAAGCTACCCATTCTTCTTCTACTGTATTTCTTTCCCCAATTTCTGTCAATTGTTCCCTTATGCTCTGCCTGAAATTCTGTACAACCTCTGGTTCTTTCAGTTTATCCAGGTCCCATCTCCTTAAATTCCCATCTCCTTAAATGCAGTGCCACCTTAATTTTTTTAAAGGTGGACATGGACGGTTTTGCATCTAAGCAACTTAGTTTTTGACCGTCTAGGGTCGGCTTTTGAGTATACATATGTAGATGAGAGAACATGTCGGAGCTTCGTGAAGTCTGTATCGAGTTTTCTTAGTTCAACGATTCTTTAAACGGAACACGGATGGAGAAAGAAACGACGCGAACAGAGATGGTCAGGGGACTGAGGTGCAAAGATTCCTGGAAACCGCCGCGTGAATTTTGCAGAGAACTGAAGCGCTGGACTTGTGTGTTTGTGTCGCCGGGTGGTGTTTGTCTGCGGCGTCTGTCGGCGCCGGCCGCGCCGCGCCACGCCACGGCAAAGATGGCGGCGGGCGTGACGTGACGCGAGGCAGCTGAGGCCGCGCGCCGCCAGTGGCCGAGTGGCAGTCCGTGGCCAGCAGCCATGAGGGGCGACGGTGCCAGGATGAGCTACTCGCTGGCTGACGTCGTGGCCGCGCTGCGCCTCAGGTACCGTACTCTGCACTGTGCGTGTTACCGAGCAGTGTGAGCCGCAAAGTAGGGATTTATTTCGACTGAACATTACTGGCAAAAACCGCCTTGTGCACAGTATTTTACATTTTAAACTCGACAAACGACAGTGCAGGATTTCTCGCCAGATTTCATATATGAAGTCTTCACGGGTTGTCTGACGAGTAGCATCGTCGTCTCGTACCAATGTTTCGATGGAATGCGTCTCCATCATCTTCAGGCGAAGTCTTGTAACTGTGATCTATATCCTCCCCTTAGAGTTATGTTATATGCGAGTGCAGGCTTTCTCGGCGAATTTCATATATGAAGTCTTCACGGGTTGTCAGACGAGTAGCATCGTCGTCTCGTAACAACGTTCCGAAGGAATGCGTCTTCATCATCTTCGCCTGAAGATGATGGATACGCATTCCATCGAAACGTTGCTTCGAGACGACGATGCTACTCGGCTGACAACCCGTGAAGATTTCGTGTAAGGCAGTTATGTAAGTTAGGTGATTACTACAACATGTCGATATGACCGTTGCGGTGGGACAACCCATTCTGTCGAGTCCAGACGAGTTAACAGCGTCTGCAGCTCTTCCCCTTACAGTCTCCACTTCCTCTGAATACTGTAACATGTACTTAGAAATAAATTCGCTGTTTACATTACGTATTTGGTCAAATATAAACAAAGTGCTTAACTTTCGACTACCACTCTGCACTCTACACTACTGGCCATTAAAATTGCTACACCACGAAGATGACGTGCTACAGACGCGAAATTTAACCGCCAGGAAGAACATGTTGTATTTTGCAAATGATTAGATTTTCAGAGATTTCATACAAGGTTGGCGACGGTGCCGTCACCTACAACGTGCTGACATGTGGAAAGTTTACAATCCATTCCTCATACGCAAACAGCAGTTTACCGGCGTTTCTTGGTGAAATGTTGTTGTGATGCTTCGTGTAAGGAGGAGAAATGCGTACCATCACGTTTCCGACTTTGATAAAGGTCGGATTGTAGCCTATCGCGATTGCGGTTTATCGTATCGCGACATTGCTGCTCGCGTTGGTCGAGATCAAATGACCGTTAGGAGTATATGGAATCGCTGGGTTCAGGAGGGTAATACGGACAGCCGTGCTGGAACCCAACGGCCTCGTATCACTAGCAGTCGAGATGACAGCCATCTTATCCGCATGGCTGTAACGGATCGTCCAGTCATTTCTCGGACCTTGAGTCAACAGATGGGGACGTTTGCAAGACAACAACCATCTGCACAAACAGTTCGACGATGTTTGCAGCAGCACGGACTATCAGCTCGGAGACCGTGGCTGCGGCTACCCTTGACGCTGCATCACAGACAGGAGCGTCTGCAATGGTGTACTCAACGACGAACCTGGGGCACGAATGGCAAAACGTCATTTTATCCGATGAATCCAGGTTCTGTTTACAGCATCATGACGGTCGCATCCGTGTTTGGCGACATCGCGGTGAACGCACATTGGAAGCGTGTATTCGTCATCGCCATACTGCCGTATCACCCGCGTGATGGTATGGGGTCCCATTTGTTACACGTCTCGGTCACCTCTTGTCCGCATAAACGACTCTTTGAACAGTGGACGTTACATTTCAGATGTGTTACGATTCGTGGCTCTACCCCTCATTCGATCCCTGCAAAACCCTACATTTCAGCAGGATAATGCACGACCGTATGTTGCAGGTCCTGTACGTGTCTTCCTGGATACAGAAAATGTTCGACTGCTGCCCTGGCCAGCGCATTCTCCAGATCTCTCACGAATTGAAAACGTCTGATCAATGGTGGCCGAGCAGCTGGCTCGTCACAATACGCCAGTCACTACTCTTGATTAACTGTGGTATCGTGTTGAAGCTGCATGGGCAGCTGTACCTGTACACGCCATCCAAGCTCTGTTTTACTCAACGCCCAGGCGTGTCACGGTCGTCATTACGGCCAGAGGTGGATGTTCTGGGTACTGATTTCTCAGGATCTATGGACCCAAATTGCGTGAAAATGTAATCACATGTCAGTTCTAATATAATATATTTGTCCAATGAATACCCATTTATCATCTACATTTCTTCCTGGTGTTGCAATTTTAATGGCCAGTAGTGTATTGAAACCTATGTTTCGACCTCCTTTGAGGCGACCCTCTTCAGGGCGACGAAACTGCGCAAGATCCGAAATATATTCAAGACCACGAAGGGTTCTATCGATGCATTTTAACGCCGCCGGTGCTAGCGAAATCCGATGTGATTGCTGAAACTAGTCGAGCAGTTACATTCACGAGTTTAAGCACCATAGCTACCCGAGACTGAGGCAACACAGCAAATTAGCAATAGTCGAACAACACTTGGGCTGTGGTCGGGCCTTCAGTTTCCAAGAATTCATTGTTTTTTCCAGACAGCCGCGGATTCAGCAGTGGAAAACAAGGAAGGCTGTTAAAGTAATTGCGCCTCCCAACAACACGAATAGAGTGGCTGCATGTTGCAGACGACCTGGCTGTCTGAGATCCCAGTCGAACGGGCAGCGTGTGTCCGCCAGCTGGCGGCTGGTCAAGACCCGGTCTCACCAGCGTAAACATGCGGCCACAAAACAACTGCCGTGCGCCGTCGACCTCTTGCTGCAGGGAAACGTCGCCCCGGGTGCAAGCTGCCGATTGGCTGTTGTCTGCTAGTCAGCTGCTAGAGTAAAACAGACAATAGAGTGTCGTACTGCAACCCCTCCACAGGCATCTTAACTTTGATCTGTCCAATGACGTTCGGCAAAGAGACGTTGGTTGCCACGTGACAACGAGTATAGAGCGGTATATAGGGAAACACCATCTGTAACAACCAAGAGTTAGTCGCCCTGAAGAAGTTCGTTGCATTGACTGTCGAAACGTCAGTTGTAATTTCAAAACGACTCGGCCGAATGAACTATAGGAATTTATTGAAATTATCACTGGATGTGGAACCGTCGCACTTATAAACCGTTTACTGTGAGAAATTAAGAACAAAAACATTTTCAGTCTTTAGATTTTTGTTTACATAATGTTGAACATGAAAGTCTATTTGTTACAAAAATCTTATCCATATTGAATTATTGTTGTAGTGGTCTTCGGTCCTGAGACTGGTTTGATGCAGCTCCCCATGCTACTCTATCCTGCGCAAGCTGCTTCATTTCCCAGTACGTACTGCAGCCTACATCCTTCTGAATCTGCTTAGTGTATTCCTCTCTTGGTCTCCTTTTACGATTTTTACCCTCCACGCTACCCTCCAATACTAAATTGGTGATCCCTTGATGCCTCAGAACATGTCCTACCAACCGATCCCTTCTTTTTGTCAAGTTGTGCCACAAACTCCTCTTCTCCCCAATTCTATTCAATACCTCCTCATTGGTTATGTGATCTACCCCACTAACAGTAACATAAATAAATCCTCGATGTCTGAGCATGTTTGATGTAGTAATGTAATTGTATGGTTTTTAGTGCCCTTAACCACTCACACATTTGGGTTGCTCGTGAGGCTGGAAGACGTTCGCAAACTTCCAGCGTTTAATGTTTTGGGTTACTTCACTCTATTTTGTTATATCACATTCGAAAAACATTCCTTGTACCTCATCTTACTCACTGCATTTCGAACGATTCTCTTTTGAGTTAAAGTTTTTAGACCTGTCCTCATTATCTGAAGAATCCATATCTTCTGACAGCTACGGTTGTACCAACCCAACTTTTAGCAGTATCTTTCACTGTATACACCAATCTGAAGTTCACGTTTGGTGAATACCTTTTCTTGCTTATATGAGAGCCGTCTCCTGATTCCACGGGCTGGATGCCGAGACAAGTGCATTTTCTTTGCATGCAACGTAATATCGTATCACTGTGTGCAACATAATGTCACAGTGAAGTACTTCAGTTATACTACGAGTGACAGCTCTAGATGATAGAACATGCTCTTCAACCAAGGGAACGGTTTTCCAAACGAATATTATTTAAAATGCTGTTTGATTCCATAATGAGACATCTAAGATTTTGCGGAAGGTTGTCGAATATGTGAGACTCATTGTTGAACCCTTCAAGGTCTGTCAGGTTACACTTCGCCTTCGAAGTACTGTAAGATTTGCAATAGCTGTTGAGGAAACGAAAGTATCTGTGATGGCAAAAATGTTATCGACTGTGTATTGTGAAACAGTTGTTATTTAAAAATTTCCCTTCATAACTGTCGTTGTTACATACAGGATTTTCATTTAGATTTCTGTAAATAATATGCATTTAAATTACAAACCTACATTCGCAAATGTGTTATACAAGGGAATAATACAAATAAACTGCGAAGTCTTGTGTGTACTAAGCTCGTAATATACAGAAGTGTTGAATCGTCGTTTCACCGTGACATCGCAATGCGATATTCTCATTATAAAAATAACATCGTATATTCTCCTTACTGAACTCGTTATACTGCGTTAAAAATTAGGAGGAGACGCCTTGAGGGCCTGAAACACAATGTTGCCATTGCGGCTGGCTCGCCGAAGCAGCGTGGCCCGTTCCATTGCTCGTTGACACGCTGCTGTGGAGAAGGACGGCAGATGATCCAGCGGCCGCTGTCTGCCCTTAGCTGACTCATGATTGGCGGGCGGTCGGGGGGGGGGGGGGGGGGGGGAGAGGCCAAAGCTGAAGGCGTGAGAACTGGACGCTGAGGCGTGAATTGGGCTGGCTAAAAAGAGACCATATCACCCAGAGTTATCCGTATTACTAAACGCCGAGAAACTGTAGAGGAAGAAGGAGACTGCAGTACATGGCTTGCAGCCAGCAAATAACTGAGGACGTAGGTTGCAACAAGTGTCAGTCTGAGGTGGTAAAGTTGGCGTGGTGAAGTAGGAATCGCGTGCTGGGCCGCATGAAACTACTGGGAAGAGTGATAACAATATTTTCCATTAAAAATGCAGTCGAATGTACACATTAAGAGTTGTGTTATAATCTTACGTTCAGTGTTTAACACAATAAATGAAGTATTACATATAGAAACTGTGCATGTGCCTTTAGGTAGAGTAAACAATGGCGCACAAATTACGTGGACTACATTCATCCAGTATTAGACAGTAAGAGCTCTTTGCGACTTCCAGCAAACTTTACATATAATTTGCAACCTTTCTGACACATTTTTCTCGCTGACAAGCTCCACTGCACAACGAAAGAGAGCAGATTTATCGATTACTAGATTTTTATCTGTTCATGCATCAGGCCGATCTGGTAAGGTTCCAAGCTTCAGACGAGTTACTCATGTTTCTGACAAACGGGACCCTTACTGAGAACTTCTCTTATGGATGAAGTACATTTTATTAGGATGTTCTAATTTATTATTTCTTTACCACTAACTCTGTTCACCATAATTCTGCAGACAGTATCCACACATACCACGAAAAGCTGCAAAATTATATTGTTGTACGACACATTTCAGGAGGTACGCTGTCATATTGAATCATACTCACCCAATATTGGTGCTGACTTTTTCGTTAGTTTGTGGATGAGTAATGTGAAACTAATAAACGTAGATACTTGGGGTTTTGCATCTTCAAATATTCAACACATTGACTTATTTGTAGAGTAATCCGACGGGCGTTCGTTTCTTTGATGAATCGGGTCGGTGGCTAGTTTTGATTAATTAGTGTACGAAACAGTAGTTATGAAAAGTGTTTATACAAACATTTTCATATTTGTCATCTGAAAAAATTTTAATCATGGGTCGACTTCTGATTTAAATCTTATTGTACTAACCTTCCTGTATAAATTTTACGAGCAAGGGATGAGGCTGTTGAAAGTACTCTATGTATAGATCGAAATTTAGTACAGCATATTTATCGAATAAAAATGTTTAGTATATAAAAACTTTTACTGCCTAGACCGCAGTTTATGTTTCACAATTACAGCAGGATTACTGGTTTAGGTCGCTTTCAGCAACCACCATGAGATCTGTAAACAAGCAGAGGAAAAAAAAAAGAACAAGAAATTGTTTTGAGTAGTACAGTAGAAAAACTGAAATGTGTAGCAGCTGAACAAAACGTACAAGTAGAACCAACACCAGTAGTAAAAGTGAACATATAACAAAGTCCTTAACAATGTTGTAGACGTAATGTATTGGTGCATTTAAGATGACCCCCGGTTCAAATGGTAAAAACGAGTTGAGTGTCCATTGGGAAACGTCATAATTAACAACAGTGGCGCAATGACATGCACTAGTCTTTTTTTTTTGTCATCAGTCTACTGACTGGTTTGATGCGGCCCGCCATGAATTCCTTTCCTGTGTCCTGTGCTAACCTCTTCATCTCAGAGTAGCACTTGCAACCTACGTCCTCAATTATTTGCTTGACCTATTCCAATCTCTGTCTTCCTCTACAGTTTCTGCCCTCTGCAGCTCCCTCTAGTACCATGGAAGTCATTCCCTCATGTCTTAGCAGATGTCCTATCATCCTGTCGCTTCTCCTTATCAGTGTTTTCTACATATTCCTTTCCTCTCCGATTCTGCGTAGAACCTCCTCATTCCTTACCTTATCAGTCCACCCAATTTTCAACATTCGTCTATAGCACCACATCTCAAATGCTTCGATTCTCTTCTGTTCCGGTTTTCCCACAGTCCATGTTTCACTACCATACAATGCTGTACTCCAGACGTACATCCTCAGAAATTTCTTCCTCAAATTAAGGCCGGTATTTGATATTAGTAGACTTCTCTTGGCCAGAAATGCCTTTTTTGCCATAGCGAGTCTGCTTTTGATGTCCTCCTTGCTCCGTCCGTCATTGATTATTTTACTACCTAGGTAGCAGAATTCCGTAACTTCATTGACTTCGTGACCATCAATCCTGATGTTAAGTTTCTCACTGTTCTCATTTCTACTACTTCTCATTACCTTCGTCTTTCTCCGATTTACTCTCAAACCATACTGTGTACTCATTAGACTGTTCATTCCGTTCAGCAGATCATTTAATTCTTCTTCACTTTCACTTAGGATAGCAATGTCATCAGCGAATCGTATCATTGAAATCCTTTCACTTTGTATTTTAATTCCACTCCTGAACCTTTCTTTTATTTCCATCATTGCTTCCTCGATGTACAGATTGAAGAGTAGGGGGGAAAGGCTACGGCCTTATCTTACTCCCTAGTTAATACGAGCACTTCGTTCTTGATCGTCCACTTTCATTATTCGCTCTTGGTTGTTGTACATATTGTATATGACCCGTCTCTCTCTATAGCTTACCCCTACTTTTTTCAGAATCTTGAACAGCTTGCACCATTTTATATTGTCGAATGCTTTTTCCAAGTCGACATATCCTATGAACGTGTCTTGATTTTTCTTTAGCCTTGCTTCCATTATTAGCCGTAACGCCAGTATTGCCTCTCGCGTGCCTTTACTTTTTCTAAAGCCAAACTGATCGTCACCTAGCGCATTCTCAATTTTCTTTTCCATTCTTCTGTATATTATTCTTATAAGCAGCTTCGATGCATGAGCTGTTAAGCTGATTGTGCGATAATTCTCGCTCTTGCCGTCTTCGGAATTGTGTGGATGATGCTTTTCCGAAAGTCAGATGGTATGTCGCCAGACTCATATATTCTACACACCAACGTGAATAGTCGTTTTGTTGCCACTTCCCCTAATGATTTTAGAAATTCTAATGGAATGTTATCTATCCCTTCTGCCTTATTTGACCGTAATTCCTCCAAAGCTCTTTTAAATTCCGATTCTAACACTGGATCCCCGATCTCTTCTAAATCGACTCCTGTTTCTTCTTCTATCACATCAGACAAATCTTCACTCATCAGAGTTCATGAAATAATAAATTTAACTGTTAAGGTGAGCGGTATAACTCATAAAGGAATTGAAATTACTCTTGTAACAAAGCTTCACGGAGAATCTAATTGAATTTATACGTGAGAGCGTTCTAATTACGATGATTGGATCGAATTGATAAGTGAGATTTATTAGATGAATGGTCAAGCGAGCAAACCAAACAAAAAATGTCGTGGCAGATGTTTCGAACACTTGTGATACTTCAGTCTGAGCGTATAGAGGTACTGCTGGAAGTAAAGCTGTAAGGACGGGGCCTGAGTCGTGCTTGTGTAGCTCAAATGGTAGAGCACGTGCCCGCGAAAGGCAAAGGTCCCGTTTTCGAGTCTCGGTCCGGCAAGCAGTTTTAATCTCCCAGGAAGTTTCACACAAGCGTATAGAATTGGTGACGGTACTTTTTTTCTTAATACAAAGTTTTCCCATTTTCTGAATTTATTATAATGGTTACACGTTTACAGGATAAATAAAATACACGTACTGCAGTTCGATCAGTGGAGCAGCGGTCGCTCCTTCTAGTTGTGAGTGGAACCACTCATGCGCACCTGTTGAGAAAGAGGCGCGCACCGACACGCACTTACCACGCTTGATCCACTTTCAACACTTACATTCATCCAAATTATTTCACATTCAGAATATGTGCTAGCCCTACCAGATGTTTTCGTGTTATTCACAGTTGTAAACAAACCTTCGCCACCGGCGTCCAGCCTATTGTTGCGATGTTCATTCCAGTGGCAGTTTAAAATCTCGTCTCTATTCACTTCTGGTTTCTTCCAGCCCTCTGTTTCCACTACTGCGTGGGCGTTATTACCATCTGCAGTCGAGACAATTCTTTGTCATTTTCAGTGATTAACTTGCATTTAACTAATACTATATGAACATTTTATTTTAAAGACACCAATTACGAATGCTACCCTTTCTAATTAATGAACTTGATATTTTTCCAACTCCAAATGAAGTACACAATTTTTTATCTGGTCTGCGGATGCGTTTCTCTATCCTAAAACAGCTTCATTTGCAAGCCACACATACGTTGATGCCCTAGTAGCCTCTCCGTGCGTGTAATAAACGCCTGAACAATATATAGGATTTGTTCTGGAGTAAAGTCAAGCGCTGGCTCGAGAGTCGGGAACGAGAGAGCAGAGGGCTGTGAGGAAGACGTCACCCAATTGCAGGCTGACCGACCCCTCTCCAGGACGACAGCGCTACAGCATCTATGCGAAGAGAACATCCCAACTGGCCGCTGCGCAGTTCAACAGAAGCTTCACGACTAGCGACCTGAATAGAAGAGTGAACTGTATTACTTCACTTGTATTAAGGCATTGTATATACTGAAGAGATTTCTTATTTGCATGTCGCCCTTTGCTTGCGACACTTCTGCGTTATTGTCAGAGTCAAGTAGTGTCATTGTTCATTTGCAGTAAAACTCATTAACACAATTTGTTTGAATGTTGTCTAGTGATCTGATAAGGCAGGCTAAGTAAACCCCACATATTCGACGTCAAGACAGGATTCAACAGGGTTCTACAAAAATAAGGGGGAGCGGACGTTCTCGTCTTCTCAACCTTGTATGCCAGTCGCTGGAATGAGCCAAGTATGACCTTGGAGCCGACAGGCATTGTTCATAACCAGGTCTGCCAAAATTTGCAGTTGGTAGCACCTTCTCCCCTCAGTGACTGGTGGAACAGCCTCAACATGTTGAAAGAGGCCTCCAGGCATCCTTCCCATCTCTTGCTGCCATTTCCTTAATGGTACAATTATTCTCTGGATGTTGAAACTGGCGACGCATAATGGACGCCACGCCCTTTTGAACTTAATGCATCATGGCACGGAATACAGCAGGCTTCCCAAAAGGTGATATGTGTCCCAGTGGTTCAGTTTCAGCCCCAGTGGAAGACAGCGCCTCTAATTTGTTGATTAGGGGGAGGGTATTACATGCTGAGTCCTCGCTGTTTCGTGCTGCTCGTGTACAGTGCCTCAAGACCAGTGGTTTCCAACCTTTCTCAGACGCTTACCTCAGAGTACATTTAGACTTTAGTTAGTACCTCCCCACCCACCCCCACTCCCCACATTATCACCAACTTCAGCACGTAACTAAACTGGGGGATGAAATACTTTTCACTTTCATGGAACACTTTTATTTCTAAAATGAAAGACGAATGATATATATACGAGGGTAATCCCAAAAACAAGATCTCCTTTTTTTGTAAGTACATAGACCTGTTTACATCAGTTTACAGCTTGGACATTTAGCTATTTTTCGACATAATCACCATTTCTGTGGATGCATTTTTGTAGACGCTGTGGTACGTTTTCTATGCACATGTCATACCAGTTTGCTGCCATGCTGTTCAGAAAGTTATGAACCTCTTCTTTCACCTCATCGTCGGAGCTGAATCGCTTTCCGGCCAAATGTTCTTATAACCTATGGAACAGGTGATAGGAATATACAAGGTGCATTCAAGTTCTAAGGCCTCCGATTTTTTTCTAATTAATCACTCACCCGACATCGATGAAACTGGTGTTACCTCTCGACGTAATCGCCCTGCAGACGTACACATTTTTCACAATGCTGACGCCATGATTCCATGGCAGCGGCGAAGGCTTCTTTAGGAGTCTGTTTTGACCACTGGAAAATCGCTGAGGCAATAGCAGCACGGCTGGTGAATGTGCGGCCACGGAGAGTGTATTTCATTGTTGGAAAAAGCCAAAAGTCACTAGGAACCAGGTCAGGTGACTAGGGAGCATGAGGAATCACTTCAAAGTTGTTATCACGAAGAAACTGTTGCGTAACGTTAGCTCGATGTGCGGGTGAGTTGTCTTGGTGAAACAGCACACGCGCAGCCCTTTCCGGACGTTTTTGTTGCTGTGCAGGAAGGAATTTGTTCTTCAAAACATTTTCGTAGGATGCGCCTGTTACCGTAGTGCTCTTTAGAACGCAATGGGTAACGATTACGCCCTCGCTGTCCCAGAACATGGACACCATCATTTTTTCAGCACTGGCGGTTACCCGAAATTGTTTTGGTGGCGGTGAATGTGTGTGCTCCCATTGAGATGACTGGTGCTTTGTTTCTGGATTGAAAAATGGCATCCACGTCTCATCCATCGTCAGAACCGACGAAAAGAAAGTCCCACTCATGCTGTCGTTGCGCGTCAACATTGCTTGGCAACATGCCACTCGGGCAGCCATGTGGTCGTCCGTCAGCATTCGTGGCACCCACCTGGATGACACTTTTCGCATTTTCAGGTCGTCATGCAGGTTTGTGTGCACAGAACCCACAGAAATGCCAACTCTGGAGGCGATCTGTTCAACAGTCATTCGGCGATCCCCCAAAACAATTCTCTCCACTTTCTCGATCATGTCGTCAGACCGGCTTGTGCGAACCCAAGGTTGTTTCGATTTGTTGTCACACGATGTTCTGCCTTCATTAAACTGTCGCACCCACGAACGCACTTTCGATACATCCATAACTCCATCACCACATGTCTCCTTCAGCTGTCGATGAATTTCAATTGGTTTCACACCACGCAAATTCAGAAAACGAATGAATGCACGCTGTGCAAGTAAGGAAAACGTCACCATTTTAAGTATTTAAAACAGTTCTCATTATCGCCGCTGGCGGTAAAATTCCGTCTGCCGTACGGTGCTGCCATCGCTGGGACGTATTGACAATGAACGCGGCCTCATTTTAAAAAAATGCGCATGTTTCTATCTCATTCCAGTCCGGAGAAAAAAAAAATCGGAGGCCTTAGAACTTGAATGCACCTTGTAGGGTGGGTGGCTGATTACGTTCCACTGAAACTGTTGCAGGAGAGCAACGGTTTTGCCGAGCGATGTGTGGGCGAGCGTTGCCATGGAGAATGTGTATGTCCTTGGTCAACATTCCTCTTCTCCGGTTCTGAATTTCCCGTTTGAGTTTATTCAGAGTCTCATAGTACCTGTCAGCGTTAAAACTGTGGTCCCAGCGATTCAGCTCCGACGACGAGGTGAAAGAAGAGGTTCATAACTTACTAAACAGCATGGTGGCGAGCTGGTATGACATGGGCATACAAAAACTGCCACAGCGTCTACAAAAATGCATCGACAGTAATAGTGATTATGACGAAAAGTAACTAAATGTTCAAGCTGTAAACTGATGTAAACTGTTGTAGAAATAAGCAGGTCTACGTACGTATAAAAAAATATGAGAGCTTACTTTTGGGGTTACCCTCATATATATATATATATATATATATATATATATATATATATATATATATGTGTGTGTGTGTGTGTGTGTGTGTGTGTGTGTGTGTGCGCGCTTAGAATGAGTGAGGAAGGAATACATGGTGCATCGTAAGATCGTAAGTACTGCTAAGTACTACTTATCAGATAAGGAAGCTAACTATCTACAGTGAGGGTAGACACTCGTTACAAAACATCCCCTGCATTACCCCTCCCCACTGCGGCATTTTCTTGACCTGCACACTGCAACCTCATTTACAACCGACGAAGCAGCACTCCTTACTTCTGAGGTGGCAGAAACTGGAAGACTTCAGGATATTAATTCGTTGTGTCTGAACACAGCCAGTAATAATAATAATAATAATAGTAGCACTATGTAGAGCACTATATTAGACGTTATGTAGTTACTTCTTTGTCGTGCTGTCAATTAATTTATTCATCTGTTTCGAAGCGAATAACGAAGCAATTTCTGAACTACTGCAGGTACTATGTATAGTTTGGAGAAGACATTTTCTTGAGATATTTTGCATTTGTTACAAATATGTCTCACTTTGACATTGGCGATGTACGGGAAAAAGCACAAAATATGTGGACTATGTGAGGAACCTGTAACCTCCGTCGCATTAATGCAACTAACTGAGAAAAGAAATTGTTGATAACTTATATAACCAGTATTAGAGTCTTACAAAATTGTGATAATAGTGATGATCTTTTGAAAATAATTTAAGTTAGTGACTGAAAGAGAATCGAATCGTTTAGTTTTTACCCCTCAGAAAATTCCATTTTACCCTCCGGGGGTAATTACTCCCAGGTTGGGCACCATGCTCTAAACCTACCACTGACCACCACTCAGGGTCAAGTGGACGGATGGTGATATACTTCCTGTGACAGCCTGTGGTATCCAACGATGCTCCAAGCTTCGCACCGAACAACCGTTCTTTGGTTTCTAGTTTCATTACTTATTACATTTTCCCGTTGTAGTAGAATTCAACTCATTTGGCGGCTTCTGTAACTCTTCGAAGTAACCATCTACTTTTTTCATAATGTGGACAAGTGATTTCTCACATCACATCTTGAATTCTAACTTGCGAAGCCGGCCTGTGTGGCTGAGCGGTTCTAGGTGCTTCAGTCTGGAACCGCACGGTCGCTTGTTCGAATCCTGCTTCGGGCATGGATGTGTGTGATGTCCTTAGGTTAGTTATGTTTAAGTAGTTCTAAGTTCTAGGGGACTGATGGCCTCAGATGTTAAGTCCCATTGTGCTCAGAGCCATTTGAAACACTTTTTTACTGGCGAAAGAAATCTTTTTCTTCTCTCGTTGGATACGCTCTGTTTCAGCGTCGCGCTACTAAAATTAGTGTAAAACAATTGAACCAGTTGATAGTTAATACAGTTGACGCCAGCGTCTTTTGTGACTCGCCGTTCATTCAGGAAAATCTATTACGAAAACATGATCGCTGCTGTCCTTTTTGCGTCGGTACACCTCGACATCCACCAGGGGAAGACATGTTGGGTATGTTCTCTTCATTTATTTTAAGACAACTGTACAGGTGGTGATGGCAGAGAAAAAAATTCCTCAGTGTGCGCCTGATAAGTGGTAAGGGATGCATGACGGAAAAAATAAAAGACGGAAGGAAACAAGAAAGAATTATGTTGCAGTTAGAAGAGGTGTGGTGTGTTAGAGCATCGAGGTGAATCCGTTCCATGTAATATGTTATTGTTTATTTTGACAACTGGTGTTGATATTCTGTTGGAGACTTCTTCAGTATCTAATTTCGTCTCTGCTCTCTTCGTCTGTAATGAAATGTATAGTTATGATTTTAATTACCTTTGTTCAAAATGTTCAATTGTGTGTGAATTCCTAAGGGACCAAACTGCTGAGGTCATCGGTCCCTAGACTTACACACTACTTAAACTAACTTAATCTAACTTACGCTAAGGACAACACACACAACCATGCCCAATTAGATTTTTTTTGTCGTACTGTCAACTATCTTACTATACACTGTGTCGTGGCATAGCGTGTGCAAATATATAGATGGCGGTAGTATCTCGTACACAAGGAATAACAGAGCAGTGCACTGGCGGAGCTCTCATTTGTACTCAGGTGATTCATGTGAAGAGGTTTCCGACGTGATTATGGACTCACGACGGCAACTGACAGGCTTTGAATGCGGATTGCTAGTTGTAACTAGAAGCATGGGACATTCCGTTTCCGAAATCGTTTGGGAATTCAGTATTCCCAGATCCACAGCGTCACTAGTGTGCCGAGCATACAAAATTTCAGGCATTACCTCTCACGACTGACCATGCAGAGGCCGGCGGCCTTCTCTTAACGACCGATAGGCGGAGGTCGCGCAGAATTGTTAGTGCTAATAGACAAGCAACACTGCGTGAGATATCGGCACAAATCAATGTGGGGCGTACGATGAACGTATCTATTAAGACAGTGCGGCGAAATTTGGCTATGACAGCAGGCGACCGACGTGAGTGCCTTTGTTAACAGCACGACATCGCCTGCAGCGCCTCGCCTGGGCCCTAAACGACCGGAAAACCGTGGTCTGGTCAGATGAGTACCGATTTCAGGTGGTAAGAGTTGATGGTAGGGTTCGACTGTGGCGCAGAGCCTCTAACCCATGGACCCACTTTGTCAACAAGGCACTGTGCAACCTGGTGGTAGCTGCAAAATGGTGAGGGCTGTATTTACATGGAACAGACTGGGTTGTTCTTATAGAACCCATCATGGACGGGAAATAGCTATGCTGTGTTACATGGAGACCATTTGCAGCAAACTACGATGGAATTTTTATGGATGATATTGCGCCATGTCACCGAGCCGCAATTGTTCGCGATTGATTTGAAGAAGATTATGGGCGATTCTAGCAAATGATTTGGCCACACATATCGCCCAAGGTAAATCCCATCGGACAGTTATGGGACATAAACGAGAGATCAGTTTATTCACATAAAAGGTGCACCGGCAACACGTTCGTAATTATGGACGGCTGTAGAACAACATGTCTAAATATTTCTGCTGACGACTTGCTGAGTCCGTGCCATGTCGAGCTGCTACACTACGCCGGACCAAATGGAGGTCCTACACGACATTGGGAAGTGTCCCACGACCTTGGTCTCCTCAGTGTATTCAATTTGTGCATGTTTAGCCCAGCTTCATCTCTACTAACTTGGCCTCGGTCCCTAAGAGGTCAGTAAATTAAACACTTAAAATTAATGTAGCTCTCAGGATCGGACGTGATCTAAGGTTCTGTTTTCCAGTCATTTGTGCAGAATGATTCATTCTAGTTCGCAGTTCTGTAGCTCATAGATGAAGGAAGATATTAATCTTGGGGAACGTTTCGCTTACACGTTAAAACTAAAAGTTTACCGCCGGTTGAAAGTTCCCGATTCATGTGGCGCAGCTATTTTGCTAACTGGAGTCAAGTATCTGCATATGTTGCAGATTTGGCTAGTTCCATTGTACCTAGGTAACTCTATGTAAGTAGGCTGTTTAGGTTTTTGTGTTGGTAATGCCACGTAGCGCTTTGTATGAAAATCACTGACTGTGCTGTGTGCAGCCTGTGGCTGGTTGGCAATGCTGTAATATTCGCTATTGTAGTGTTGGGCAGTTGGATGTGAACAGCGCGTAGCGTTGCGCAGTTGGAGGTGAGCCGCCAGCAGTGGTGGATGTGGGAAGAGAGAGGGCAGAATTTTGAGAGCGGACGATATGGACGTGTGTCTGTCAGTAAAAGGAAATTTGTAAGACTGGATGTCATGAACTAACACTATTAAGGTAAACACATTGTTTGTTCTCCGTCAAAGTCTTTATTTGCTAATTATGCCTATCACTAGTTAGTGCTATCAGTAGTTTGAATCTTTTATTTAGCTGGCAGCGTTGGCGCTCGCTGTACTGCAGTAGTTCGACTAACGAAGATTTTTGTGAGGTAAGTGATTCATGAAAGGTATAGGTTATTGTCAGTCAGGGCCATTCCTTTGTAGGGATTATTGAAACATGGCGTTGCGCTAAAAAATATTGTCTGTCTGTTTAGTGTTGATCAGAATAAGTAAAGAGAGAAATGTCTGAGTACGTTCATTTTTGCTCAGCTGTTTGAAAATCGAATAACGTAGAGGTTTCCCAGGAGTGTCATTTATATTTTTTCCAAGGGAATGTTTCACCATAAATAGATGAGCACACCTAAAATTACATTTTTCAAGGGTACGATTCACCACCGCACTGGAATCTTCATGTAAGAGCGTTTCTTAGCAACGAGTTGTCAAAAGAGACGTACGAACTGGACATCGAACGACTGACTAGAAGTCTCGCCCAGTACCAGTGTTTTATTCTTTGTATTTTTTTTAGGCCGGGTGGAGAGACGAGTTTGCGAAAGTTTTGACCCATATACCACTCCTTACCACAGCTCCGATGCCGCATAGCAACAGCAGCCCGTGCAATAACTTGATACATGCTCGGAAAACCGAGAGCTAGTGGAGCGATCTCGAAATACGTCTCCTTCAAGTGAAAGCAGGAATCATTTCTTGCAATAGGGCGCGCCTGCTTTTCTCGCCACCCACTGTTGGCTCCTTTCGTTTGTGACGTCGATATGGACGGACGCTCGAGGAACTTGAGCGAGCGACGTTTCGTAGACTGACTGGCGAACGATGTGAGACCAACAGAGTAGTGCCATTTCCTGGGAGGCAACATTTTCGAAACGACCGCCAACCTCTTTCTTGTGAACGCGAGAGTGCTGGCTATTTCTGTGTGGCGCCCCCGCACGACGTCGTTAAATATAGTGTGTTTTGAAAAGGAGCGGGACTTTGGTTTTCAGCACTTTCGACCGCGAGTCAAAAGACGCCCGGTAAACACATCCCGCGCATCTGTCTTTAGGGCGCAGCGGCATTTTTCTTTTCAATGGCGGAACTAGCAGCTCTTGCTCTCACGCACTTTAACAGCGAAAGATGAGCAGTGGTGTTCATCAGAGACAGAACAGCGGTCGATTCACGCTGGGTCCAAAAGAACGGAACGGAACGTAAGGAGACGTTACCGCCGTAAGGAGGAATATTCAGACTGACAGAATGGGAATAGAACGTCACTTCGCTTAACCCAGAACTGTACACTGAAATACATGACAGCACAAGTTATACAAAGACTCCGAACGTAGTGCCAAAATTAACGAAATAACAATGTTGGAGTTTTAGACCAAAAGATAATCCTAAAGCAAATTCTTAACAAATTTATTATTATAAATTTTCCACGCTGCTGATAAGTGTAACAAAACCAAAATTGACTGCAAAACATTTCAAAGAGTCGATATTTACACAGATGATATTGTGTTCATGTTGTAGACTTTCAGGGTTGATGAAGAAGGGTAAAAGTGTCATTCTGAGGTAAGAGACCCTGGTCGAGTCGAAAGTTATAAGAGAAAATAGTTCTTAGATCTCTGACTGTGGAATGCATGTTGTTGCTAAGTTTGTAGGGCAGTCAGCCCGGACGAGCACATGTTATTCGTCAATGGATACGAGTTATTCGCCAACGGATGTGGTTCCACCACGATGGAGCTCCACGTCACATTGGACTGAGGCTCCGTGAACACGTGGATCAGACAGTGCCTTAAAACCGGATATGCAGAGGAAGTTCTGTTTCGTGGCCAGCACCATCACTTGATGCCATCTGAAAAGTCGAGACTGAAGAGTATATCCTGGCAAGAATTGTCGCGGCGACACAGCTCTGTGCGACGATGCCATACCCCGTTCGACGCTGGACGACCCCATTTTGAAGAGCTCGTACTTCGTTACGGAGACTGCGGACTAATAAGCGCTGTACCATGCAGCCGTAGTTACAGTATGTATGGTTTCCTTCTAGAGGGTAGTACTGTTACTCATACGTCATGCCCTAGCGCCCCCTCCTACCGTAGTAATTGGCAATGTTCTGTCCGATTCACTTCTCTTGCTTACTCACCTTGCTGTGGATTGTTGTTTTTGTGGTATCTAGTCCTGAGACTGGTCTGATGCAGCTCTTCATGCTACTCTATCCTGTGCAAGCATCTTCATCTCCCTGTAACTACTGCAACCTACATCCTTCTGAATCTGCTTAGTGTATTCATCTGTTGGTCTCCCTCTACGATTTTTACCCTCCACGCTGCCCTCCGATATTAAATTGGTGATCCCTTGATGCCTCAGAACATGTCCTACCAACCGATCCCTTCTTCTAGTCAAGTTGTGCCACAAACTCCTTTTCTCCCCAATTCTATTCAATACCTGCTTTTTAGTTATGTGATCTACCCATCTAATCTTCAGCATTCTTCTGTAGCACCACATTTCGAAAGCATCTATTCTGTTCTTATCCAAACTATTTATCGTCCATGTTTCACTTCCATAGGATATGAAACACCATTGTATACATTGGTTCCGTAACCGAATCGAGAGCTTGCCGACGTGGTGCTTACTTACGGGAAGGCAAATGGAAACGGGTGGCGGGTAGCAAGGTTGTATCAAAAACTGTTCCAATGTCTGTGAAATCTTATGGGACTTAACTGCTAGGGTCATCAGTCACCAAGCTTACACACTACTTAACGTAAATTATCCTAAGGACAACCACACACACCCATGCTTGAGGGAGTACTCGAACCTCCGCCGGGACCAGCCGCACAGAAGGTTGTATCAGGAGACCTATCTCCGACAACAACCACGGCATTCAACAGTGTTTCGCCGTTTGTCCGAGACAGGGTCGTTTCAGGAAGCAGAAAACCGTGAAGGATGTACCCGAAATGTTCAGACACTGACTTGTAAGAAAATATGATTAGCACTGTGAAAGGCGACTGCCGTGTCAGTACCAGGCAATTGGCCCGCCAGTTGAGGATGCGCCACACGACCGTGTGGACCGTTCTCCATGACAATTGTTACTACCCTTGTGAGTAGGCTGTTTAGGTTTTTATGTTGGCAACGCCACGGTAGCGCTCTATATGAAAATCACTTACTGTGCTGTGTGACGTCTGTGGCTGGTTTTCATTGTTGGAATAGTCGCCATTGTAGTGTTGGGCAGCTGGATGTTAACAGCGCGTAGCGTTGCGCAATTGGAGGTGAGCCGCCAGCAGTGGTGGATGTGGGGAGGGAGATGGCGGAGTTTTGAGAGCGGATGTTCTGGACGTGTGTCCATCAGAGACAGTAAATTTGTAAGACTGGATGTCATGAACTTGAGCTCCACCTTTTAAAAAAATTGAGCTGGCAATTCTGGATTGTAGAGCATGACATTTTACACATGGTTCAAATGCTACTTCCGCTCAAAGCTCTCCGTGTCCTATGGAATACAGCTTATATATATATATATATATATATATATATATATATATATACTCCTGGAAATGGAAAAAAGAACACATTGACAGCGGTGTGTCAGACCCACCATACTTGCTCCGGACACTGCGAGAGGGCTGTACAAGCAATGATCACACGCACGGCACAGCGGACACACCAGGAACCGCGGTGTTGGCCGTCGAATGGCGCTAGCTGCGCAGCATTTGTGCACCGCCGCCGTCATTGTCAGCCAGTTTGCCGTGGCATACGGAGCTCCATCGCAGTCTTTAACACTGGTAGCATGCCGCGACAGCGTGGACATGAACCGTATGTGCAGTTGACGGACTTTGAGCGAGGGCGTATAGTGGGCATGCGGGAGGCCGGGTGGACGTACCGCCGAATTGCTCAACACGTGGGGCGTGAGGTCTCCACAGTACATCGATGTTGTCGCCAGTGGTCGGCGGAAGGTGCACGTGCCCGTCGACCTGGGACCGGACCGCAGCGACGCACGGATGCACGCCAAGACCGTAGGATCCTACGCAGTGCCGTAGGGGACCGCACCGCCACTTCCCAGCAAATTAGGGACACTGTTGCTCCTGGGGTATCGGTGAGGACCATTCGCAACCGTCTCCATGAAGCTGGGCTACGGTCCCGCACACCGTTAGGCCGTCTTCCGCTCACGCCCCAACATCGTGCAGCCCGCCTCCAGTGGTGTCGCGACAGGCGTGAATGGAGGGACGAATGGAGACGTGTCGTCTTCAGCGATGAGAGTCGCTTCTGCCTTGGTGCCAATGATGGTCGTATGCGTGTTTGGCGCCGTGCAGGTGAGCGCCACAATCAGGACTGCATACTACCGAGGCACACAGGGCCAACACCCGGCATCATGGAGTGGGGAGCGATCTCCTTCACTGGCCGTACACCTCTGGTGATCGCCGAGGGGACACTGAATAGTTCACGGTACATCCAAACCGTCATCGAACCCATCGTTCTACCATTCCTAGACCGGCAAGGGAACTTGCTGTTCCAACAGGACAATGCACGTCCGCATGTATCCCGTGCCACCCAACGTGCTCTACAAGGTGTAAGTCAATTACTCTGGCCAGCAAGATCTCCGGATCTGTCCCCCATTGAGCATGTTTGGGACTGGATGAAGCGTCGTCTCACGCGGTCTGCACGTCCAGCACGAACGCTGGTCCAACTGAGGCGCCAGGTGGAAATGGCATGGCAAGCCGTTCGACAGGACTACATCCAGCATCTCTACGATCGTCTCCATGGGAGAACAGCAGCCTGCATTGCTGCGAAAGGTGGATATACACTGTACTAGTGGCGACATTGTGCATGCTCTGTTGCCTGTGTCTATGTGCCTGTGGTTCTGTCAGTGTGATCATGTGATGTATCTGACCCCAGGAATGTGTCAATAAAGTTTCCCGTTCCTGGGACAATGAATTCACGGTGTTCTTATTTCAATTTCCAGGAGTATATATATATATATATATATATATATATATATATATATATATATATATATATATATAATGACTTTTGAACACTATTAAAGTAAATACATTGTTTGTTCTTTATCAAAATCTTTCATATGCTAACTATACCTGTCAGTAGTTAGTGCCTTCAGTAGTTAGAATCCTTTATTTAGCTGGCAGTAGTGACGCTCGCTGTATTGCAGTAGTTCGAATAACGAAGATTTTTGTGAGGTAAGTGATTCATGAAAGGTATAGCTTATTGTCAGTCAGGGCTATTCTTTTGTAGGGATTTTTGAAATTCAGATTGCGTTGCTTGTGTGTCAGTTTAGTGAATGTCTGAGTACGTTCAGTTGTGCTCAGCTGCTTGAAAATCAAATAACGTAAGAGGTTTACCAGCATGGTAATTCATAAATTTTTCTAAGGAGACGTTTCACCCTTTCACTTACAGCGTTCAGGGCTTACTAGCGTCAGACTTTTCACATTTGGAGCAGTTTTGTCACTAGTTTCTTCACCAGGCAACCACGATTCCGGGATTGGTGCTATCACTCCTATTCACAGATGAGGCTGCCCATACATGGAGTGGTATCGTCTACTTTCGTAACAGTCATCTGTGGGATAGTATGCCGGACCCCCGTTGTATGGTGACAACGAATCATCAGCATCGGTTCATCCGGAATCTGTGCGCCAGGATAACTGGCGACCATACTTTGGGACCAGTGTTCCTTCCAGACCGGAACTATCGGAGTTCCTTGCTGGTGACTTTGCTTCCCCTGCTGGAAGAAGTACTATTGATGATTCGAAGGGTTATGTGGGTGCGTCATGATGGTGCTCCAGCCCATTTCCCCGTTAACGTTCGGACGCATCTCAATTGTGTCTTTCCTGGCTGATGGGTCGGACGAGGGGGCCCAGTTGCATGGGCTGCTAGTTCACCGGATTTCAACCCGTGCAGTTTCTCGTTATGGGACACTCTGAAAAGAATCTTGCATGCCGAGCCTATTCCAGATGTGGAGACACTGGAGCAGCGTACTCATGATGCCTTTGACACTGTTCTCTATGCAGCCTGACTGATGTGAACGTGTGAGACAGAACATGCCACGGTGTATACAAGCATGCGTTGAGGCACATCGAAACCATTTTCAACACATACTGTAACTGTGGCTGAATGGCACAGCGCGTAATAGACCGCAGTGTGACCACGAGTGACCTAACGGTACCATCCGACCGCCGTGTCATCCGCGTGGAGAATACGGATAGGAGGGGCATAGGGGCAACACACCGCTCTCCCGGTCGTAAGATGGTATTCTTGACCGAAGCCGCTACTATTCGGTCGAGTAGCTCCTCAATTGGCATCACGACGCTGAGTGCACCCCGAAAAATGGCAACAGCGCATGGCAGCCTGGATGGTCACCCATCCAAGTGCCGACCACGCCCGACAGAGCTTAACTTCGGTAAAATGAGGGGAACCGGCGTATCTACTGCGGCAAGGCCGTTGCCTCAGTGTGATTGAGTAAGGGGAAACTATTCAATATCCGAACATCAATTAGACATTTTTTTGCTTGTAATCTCATCGATCAATCCCTAGTGTTTGTAACGGTGGAAAAAATCATCCTGCATATGTAGAATCCATGAAACAATACTGAAAAGGTAACACATAGAGCCTTTTTATACTATCTGTTGTGGTTTGCGTTTTTTTAACTACCAAATGACGTCGAATCGACAGTATTTTTTGCAATTATTAGAGCTGATACATGGTGTACAACTTTACTTCCAACCGTTTGCCGATTGGTGCCGACAACGGTAAGTAGCGGTCGAAAGATGTCAGGCAATTAGCTTGGACCTCGGTCAACGTGACCTCATTCAAACATTAGTCGATTTGTGTATGCACCATAAAGTTGTTCTTGATTGAAAATGTCAGTTTCCGAGCCCAATTCTCGTCATTTGCGGGAGGTGCTTTGATTCAGTATGACGAAAACAGCGGCTGAATCTCATCAAATGCTCTCAAGTACGTATGGTAAGGACGCTATTAGTGAAAGAACGTGTCTTGAGTGGTTTCAACGCTTCAAGAATGGTGATTTTAACGTCGTAGACCGGCATAGTGGTGGAAGAGAGAATGTTTTCAAAGATGCTGATTTGGAGACATTGCTGAGTGAAGACTCGCGCAAAACTCAAGAAGAATAGGTACGATTAGTGGGAGTAAAACTGCAAGCCATATCGAAATGTCTCAAGGCTATGGTCATGATTCAGAAAGAAGTAACTTGGGCCCCGTGTGAGCTGAAACCAAGAGACGTTGAACGGCGTTTGTGTATTTGTGAACAGTTGGCTCAAATGGCTCTGAACGCTATGGGACTTAACTTCTGAGGTCATCAGTCCCCTGGAACTTAGAACTACTTAAACCTAACTAACCAAATGATACCACACACATATATACCCGAGGCAGGATTCGAACCTGCGACCGAAGCTGTCGCGCGGTTCCTGACTGTAGAGCCTAGAACCGCTCTGCCACTTCGGCCGGCCTGTGAACAGTTGCTTCAGAGGCAAAAACGGAAGGGATTTCTGCATTGCATTGTGACCGGGGACTAAAATGGGTTCATTACGATAACCATAAACGCGAAAAAATCATGGGGATATCCCGGGCATCCTTCCACGTCGACGGCAAACCGAATATTCACGACTCCAAGATCATGCTCTGCATTTGGTGGGACCAGCTTGGCGTCGTGTACTATGAGGTGTTAAAACCAAGTGAAACAATCACAGGTGCTCGTTATCGAACGCAATTAATGCGTTTGAGCAGAGCATTAAAAGACAAACGGCCGCAGTATAGTTAGAGGTACGATAAACTGATTTTGCAGCACCACAACGGTCCACATCACGTTGCAAAAGAGGTCAAAGTGTACTTGGAAACGTTTAAATGGGAAATCCTAACCCACCCGCAGTATTCTCCAGACATTGCCCCCTCTGACTGTCACCTGTTTAGATCAATGGCGCATGGCCTGGCTGACCAACACTTCTGATCTCATGAATAAGTCACGGATTGGATCGATTCATGGACCGCTTCAAAAGATGAACAATTTTTTCGACGAGGGATTCGTATACTGCCCGAAATATGGAAGTAAGTAGTGGCCAGCGATGGAAAGTACTTTAATGAAACAAATTGGTTACACAAGTATCATTCAAAGCCTTAAATGTTAAAGAAAAAAGGCGGAAGCAAAGTTGTACAACGTGTATTTTTTCTGTTAAGAATGGATGTTTAATGAATGTTGTTTCATTTATTAATGTTCCTATCCAAGCACAGTGTAGGGTTTTTCTTTGTCCAATTAGTGCAAAACCTAAATTATTTTCGTCACTTTCAGATATTTAGCGCTTTTGTGCAAGAACAACTAGAGCACAAATACAGGGTGGTGCATTGATAGTGACCGGACCAAATATCTCACGAAATAAGTATCAAACGAAAAAAACTAAAAAGAACGAAACTCGTCTAGCTTGAAGGGGAAAACCAGATGGCACTATGGTTGGCCCGCTAGATGGCGCTCCCATAGGTCAAACGGATATCAGCGGCGTTTTTTTAAATAGGAACCCCCATTTTTATTACATATTCGTGTAGTACGTAAAGAAATATGAATGTTTTAGTTGGCCCACTTTTTTTCCCTTTGTGATAGATGGCGCTGTGATAGTCACAAACGCATAAGTACGTGGTATCACGTAACATTCCGCCAATGCGGACGGTATTTGCTTCGTGAAACATTACCTGTGTTAAAATGGACCGTTTACCAATTGGGGGAAAGGTTGATATCGTGTTGATGTATGGCTATTGTGATCAAAATGCTCAACGGGCGTATGCTATGTATGCTGCTCGGTATTCTGGATGACATCATCCAAGTGTCCGCACCGTTCGCCGGATAGTTACGTTATTGAAGGAAACAGGAAGTGTTCAGCAACATGAGAAACGTCAACCACGACCTACAACAATTGATGATGCCCAAGTAGGTGTTTTGGCTGTTGTCGTGGCTAATCCGCACATCAGTAGCAGACAAATTGAGCGAGAATCGGGAATCTAAAATCGTCGGTGTTGAGAATGCTACGTTAACATCGATTGCGCCCGTACAATATTTCTGTGCACCAGGAACTGCATGGCGACGACTTTGAACATCGTGTACAGTTATGCTACTGTTCACAAGAGGAATTACGGGACGATGACAGTTTTTTTGCACGCGTTCTGTTTAGCGACGAAGAGTCATTCACCAACAGCGATAACGTAAACCGGCATAATATGCACTATCGGGCAACGGAATATCCACGATGACTGCGACAAGTGGAACATCAGCGACCTTGACGGGTTAATGTATGGTGCGACATTATAGGAGGAAGAATAATTGGCCCACATTTTATCGAAGGCAGTCTAAATGTCTGTTGATTTCCTACGTACTGTTCTATTGATGTTACTACAAGATGTTTCACTGCATGACTTCCACCATGATGGATGTCCGGCACATAGCTCGCGTGCGGTTGAAGCGGTATTGAACAGCGTATTTCATGACAGGTGGATTGGTCGTCGAAGCACCATACCATGGTCCGCACGGTCACCGCATCTGACATCCCCGGATTTCTTTCTGTGGGAAAGTTGAAGGATATTTAGTACCGTGATCCAAAGACAACGCCTTACAACATGGGTCAGCACATTTTCAATGCATGTGCGAACATTACGGAAGGCGAACAACTCGCTGTTGAGAGGAATGTCGTTACACGTATTGCCAAATGCATTGAGGTTGACGGACATTATTTTGAGCATTTATTCCATTAATGTGGTATTTACAGGGAATCACGCTGTAGCACCATGCGTTCTCAGGAATGGTAAGTTCACAAAGGTACATGTATCACAATGGAACAACTAAAACTAAATATTGAAACGTACCTACGTTCTGTATTTTAATCTAAAAAACCTACCTGTTACGAACTGTTCGTCTAAAATTGTGAACCATATGTTTGTGACTATTACAGCGCCATCTGTCACAAAGCGAAAAATGTGATTTAACTAAAACATTTATATTTCTTTACGTACTACACGAATATGTAATAAAAATGGGGGTTCCTATTTAATAAAAACTGCAGTTGATATCCGTTTGACCTATGGCAGCGCCATCAAGCGGCCTATCGTAGCGCCATCTGATTTCCTCATTCAAGCTAGACAAGTTTGTTCTTTGTAGTTTTTCGTTTGACGCTTGTTTCGTGAGGTATTTGGCCCGGTCACGGTCAGTGGACCACCCTGTATAGCGTTAATGAACGCAGGAAGGATAACTTCGCGATATGCCCTGCCAGGCTCATAACTCCATAACTGTCGTCCGAGAATGCTTGACGGTGACCTTCCGCTCCGTCCCGTAGACATGCTGTGTATACGGCGCCATTTGTAACGCAATGTGGAATGTTTTGACGTTCTGTTCCGTGGCGTGCGTAATCACGTCCAATAAGCCAGTGCAGCTCAGTGGAAACGTGAAGCCAAGTTTTAGTGAGCGTCGCCGCCGCAAGAAGTCGCAGCACCACCGCGTCGGTGATTTGGGATGGGCGGAGACGTCCGTCACCATCTGTGTACCTGTCAGAGGCTGACTTTCGGCTGCCGGCCTTGTAACCCAGGCATTGCGCTATCAGCGCAGCAGGGAAGGCTGATTACGAAGTCAGTGTTCAGACTGAACACTAGCTGCGAAAGACTGCATCAATATTTTGAAAATGGCTGCACTACAACAGCGGTTACAGAACAGCCGCAACAAAAGACAGCCAACCAGGTGCAAAAAATGGTGGTTTTCAAGTAACCTTGACTACGATTTCGACGAATCTAAATCCATCCTCTTCAGACAAACAGACAAACTTCACATTAGCAATCAGTCATTAAAAGCTGCCGGCCGAAGTGGCCCAGTGGTTCTAGGCGCTACAGTCTGTAACCGCGCGTGCTACTTTCGCAGGTTCGAATCCTGTCTCGGGCTTGGATGTGTGTGATGTCCTTAGGTTAGTTAGGTTTAAGAAGTTCTGTTCTAGGGGACTGATGACCTCAGCAATTAAGTCCCATAGTGCTCAGAGCCATTAAAAGCTGTCTCCACATAACATTTATATTCAGCGGTTTGTATGTCCATATGTAAAGTTAAGGCTACTTAGAATCAAGTGCTTGTCTCATTAGTGAAAACAGTCACTTGAATACCAAGACCATGTTGGTCGGCATGTAGCTACTAATATGCTATGTTATTGTGATTGGTTTTACTAGTGAGAGAAGCCCTTGGTTCTAGTGGCCTTAACTTTTACATATGGACATACAGACCGTTGCCGATAAATGTTACGTGGAGAATGCTTTTAATGACTAAATTGCTAATGTGAAGTTTGTGTGCCCTTCTGAGAAAGATGAGTTTAGATCCGTCGTAACAGTGGTCAAGGTTATTTGAAAATCATTTTCTGCAACAGAAAGACTGCATCCCTGACTTACGCTCTTTGGAATCAGAGCACTACGTTCTTCGTCTTCCATTGTTGCTTTTCTCTCTTGGTTCCCGCACACATCGCTACACGTACGATAGCATGAGCTACCAGTACGTCCCAAAACTCCGCTCATAAAAACAGGATTTTTCCGGACCACGTACTTCGGGGTTCTGTTGGCGATAGAAAGGTAAGGTGAAGTGTTTTGGATAGACCTTGAGCTTTGGACCATTTTTATGCTCAGCAGAAGGATCGCCTTATTGCAAGTATCCTACAGGAAAGGGTCAAATTTTGAGTCTTACACTCTTCCTCCAGCGTAGGCTAATGGAGCAAATCGGTTGGTTCTTCTACCGTGCGTCTTAAGAGATTATGGAGGCACCATTTAGGTTATGGGTGTTTCCTGACAAAACCCGATAAAAGATATTTTCACCGTTGTTTCATAGTCACCACCAGGATCTAAATAATTAACCTCAGAAAATTACTATAATTTTAACGGTATTTTCTGTAGTCATTTATTGACTAGTTTCATCTTCCCGTTTTCAAAAATCTGTATCTATTATCGAGAGACACCTCAAAATCATGGTTTTTGGGCACAGAAGCCGAGCCGCGAATTCCGAGATGGTTACGCACAGAAAAGGCTGTAGTTTTTGTATTCCTATAATCGGTATCTCGAACAACCGTGAAAACTTTCTTCATATATTTATTCGTTTCTGAGATACAGTGGTTTAACTTTATCCTGCTTCTACACGTAAAAAAATGAATGTAAAATTCGGTGTGAGGCGAAAACGTAGTTTATAAAGTGACGTGGTACAGAGAAGTATTTTATAAATTGTCTCCATTATCATTAGTAGGGTGCTGGGAACACCATGTTGTAGTACTGAAGCACACGCAACATTTTCGTGCGCACAAAATCCGGCCTGAGGCGTAAAATCAAATTTGCACTATTTCTGTTTCACAAAACTAAAGTATCAGAATTTACTGACCCATAAAGTTCTTTTCATGTGTGTGACTTGCCCTGCTGTGACGGGCAAAAGAAGTGAGCCAGCGGAAAAATGCTCGTATTGGAGGACAAAATAGGCTAATACATCCGTTTTAAAATACTGTGACTGAAACGTTGGGTACCGGCTGCTTCCTTCTATCTTCCTTACCACTTAAAATTTTCCAAAAATTTTGGCATTCGAATATGTTAGCACTTTATTGTCCCCAGAAGGAGACTGTGAGAAGAGACGGAAAAGTAATAAATACTGGAAGATAGTGCTTGTGCTACAGAAAGAGGGAAGGAGACAATGGCAGTGTGCGAGAGATACGGACACAGTGGCAATGGAACATAGCTGATACTGATATAACAGTGGTACGAAAAGGGGGAGGCAGATAGTGACAGCGAGGAGGAATAAAGAGAAGGAGAAAGTGGAAGTGGGTGAGAACCAGTGATAATGAGGAAGAAAGGCTATGATGAAGCGAACGAGGATGAGAGAGATAGTGAGAAAGCAGCACTGGGAAGGAATAAATGAGATAGTGGTAGTAGTAGGAGAGAGAAAGAGAGCAAACAGTAGCAGGACAGAGAAAAGGACACTGTGTTTGTGGGACATGAGACAGTGGCCCTTAAGAGATACGCTCCTGCCGCATCAGGTCGACCGCGCTTACAAATACCCTCGCCGCCAGGTTTATACAGCCGCCACTGCGGCACTAGAGCGCTGCCACGTCCGATTACGCCACTGCCGGAGCTCCAGCGGCGATTGTACTTAAGTTCGTACGTTCATGCACTGATCCCATTTTGTGTGTTGGCCTGTTGAATAACATTTACAGCCTGCCATTGTGGCCAGGGCTCGTCTTTTGAATAGACACTGTATTGAAGAGTGACAGATTTATAAATCTTTTGTATCTGTATACACACTCAGTGATCAAAAGTATCCGGACTCCTGGCTGAAAATGATTTACAACTTCGTGGCGCCCTCCATCGGTAACGCTGGACTTCAATATGGTGTTGGCCCACCCTTAGCCTTGATGACAGCTTCCACTCTCGCAGGCATATCTTCAGTCAGGTGCTGGAAGGTTTCTTGGGGAATGGCACTCTTCACGGAGTTCTGCACTGAGGAGAGGTATGGATGTCGGTCAGTGAGCCCTGGCACCAAATCGTCGTTCCAAAACATCACAAAGCTGTTCTATAAGATTCAGGTCAGGACTCTGTGCAGGCCAGCCCATTACAAGGGTGATATTGTTGTGTAACGACTCCGCCACAGGCCGTGCTTTATGAACAGGTGCTCGATCGTATTGAAAGATGCAGTCGCCATCCCCGAATTGGTCTTCACACACTATAACACCACCGCCTCTGAATTTTACTGTTGGCACCACACACGCTGGCAGACGACGTTCAGTGTTCGATCGTGGGAAGCAATAACGTGCTTAAAACATCAATGTAGGCCTGTGTTGTGATACTGCCATGAAAAACAACAAGGGGAACAAGCCCCTTCCATGAAAAACACGACCACAATATAACACCACCGCCTAGGAATTTTACTGTTGGCACCACACACGCTGGCAGAAGACGTTCAGAGAGCATTCGCCATACCCACACCCAGCCATCGGATTCCATATTGTGTACCATGATTCGTCACTGCACTGTTTAGTCGTCCAATGTTTACCCTCCTCACACCAAGCGAGTCGTCGTTTGGCATTTACCGGCGAAATGTGTGGCTTATGAGCAGTCGCTCGAGCGTGAAATCAAAGTTTTCGCACCTCCCGCCTGTCATAGTACTTGCAATGGATCCTGATGCAGACCGGTATTCGTGTGTGATGGTCTGGATAGATGTCTGCCTATTACATATTACGGCCCTCTTCAACTTTCGGCGGTCTCTGTCAGTCAACATACGAGGTCAGCATGTACGCCTTTGTGCTGTACGTATCCCTCCACGTTTCCACTTCACTATCACATGGGAAACAGTGGACCTAGGGATGTTTAGGAGAGTGGAAATCTCGCGTACAAATGTATGACACAAGTGACACCCAATCAGCGCGTTCGAGTTCCGGGGAGCGCCCCAATATGATTACTGAGGTCCCTGATATGGAGTACCTGGCAGTAGGTGGCACCACAATGCATCTAATATGTAAAACGTATGTTTTTGGGGTGTCCGGGTACTTTTGATCACACAGTGTATTTGCACACCGAATCTACTGTCAGTAGCTGACGCTGCTACGTCAGCAACAAAGCTACGTATTATTTTTAGCTTTTGGTATTAAATGCACGATAAATTAATATCTGAATTCTCTGTTCTCAAACGGCATCTGTTCCTCTCTCCTGCATCCACTAAAGAACATCATAGCCTACAAGGAAGACATAACAAGAGAGACGCAAAGAGGTAATAACAATGGGTTGGGCTGAGTGAGTGTGTGTGAAAGGACAATTAGGACTTGATGGGTATGAATGGCTTACAGCGATGGACTAATAGGTGTGATAGAGCTGCAGTTAGGGGAGCATGTGGGTGTGAGAGGCGCGTTGTGTGTTAAAAAAGAGCGCGAATATGTTCACAAGCCAATACTTTTGGGGAAATTTTTAAAGGAGCTGAGGAACACAGAATGATGCAGTTGGTATCCCCTTTAAGCAGGAGCACAATCGTCTTTTTTCTGCTCCTAGGAGGTTTTTTCCAAGAGCTCTATATTAAGCGCCTTTGTGTGTAGCTGGCACTTTTTCCTGATAATTTCGAACCTTAGGAGCATTCCACGTTGTCGAACGCCTTTTTTAGGTCGCTAAATCCAGTGAACGTGTCTTGATTTTTTGAGAGTCTGGTTTCCATTATCAAGTACAAAGTCAGAGCTGCCACTCTGGTGGCTTTACTTTTCCGAAAGCCAAGTCGATTGCCATCTAAGCTGTCCTCGATTTTATTTTCGCTTCTTCTGTATGTGATTCTTGATAGCCACTTTCTTGAAAGAGATGTGAAGCTGATCGGGCAGTAATTCTAGCAATTATCTGGCCTCCCTATTTCCGTGACTGTGTGGATGATACTTTTCCGAAAGTCGTGTAGTATATTTCCAGCCTGATAGATTCTACAAACTAGCTTGAATACTCCTTTGGGTGGTACTACCGGGCCGGCCGGAGTGGTCGTGCGGTTCTAGGCGCTACAGTCTGGAACCGAGCGACCTCTCCGGTCGCTGGTTCGAATCCTGCCTCGGGCATGGATGTGTGTGATGTCATTAGGTTAGTTAAGTTTAATTAGTTCTAAGTTCTAGGCGACTGATGACCTCAGAAGTTAAGTCGCATAGTGCTCAGAGCCATTTGAACCATTTGGTACTACCGTCTCTGACTTTAGACGCTCCGAAGGAATGTTATCTATGCTTTCCGCCTTATCTGATGTCTGTTAAACTCTGTTCGACTGAATCCCCTATAACGTCCACATCGATCCCCAGTTCTTCTTGTGTCACTTTTCTCCTTCTCGTAGAAACCATCAGTGTTATATCCTTTCCACCTATCAACTTTCTCCTCTGCATTTAACTCTAGAATTCCTTTTCTGGCCTTTATTTATTTACCTATAGGTGCCCAGACAATAACATATAATACATGTATTGTTGAATACCATATATGATATTACAAAATATATGCACATGATTATATTCCGCGTGGTGCCCACAATTTCCCTGTACGAACTGCCTTATCATTGGTGACAACCAGACCGTCCATCGAGACAGGTTTTGCCATTTCCCTGCGGTTGAGTAGTTGATGGTGGTCTTGAGGTTCACTACACTCACATGGGCCGTCCTCTGAGATGTATCTCCATTTCTTCATGTTCATCTTACACCGAGATACTGCAGTTCTCAGTCTGTTGAGGACCTTCCATGTCTCCTGTGGGAGGTGGTGATTTGCAGCAAGTTGTTCTTTGGGGTCATCCCAATATTCCTCTGATGATGAACTATGCCAGAGTTGTATGCTAAGCATTGCAGCTGGTGTCGGAATTGGCTGTGGTGTGTGCAGGAAATTTCTCTCGGTTTCACTCTTGGTGGCTGGTGTTCATGTCCAAACAGGAGATGTCTTGGATCTCTCACTTGCTTCTCTCTCTCCATTTCAGTTACAGCTCTCCTTTAGATATCTGGAGGCGCTACGCCCAAGAGATAGTAGATTTAGTTAACCGGGGTTGCCCGCAGGCTGCTTGTCACAGTGCATCCTGTGTCATTCATTGCAGTATTTACTTGTTTGATATGGCTGGAATTCTTACTGCGTATTCTGCAGCGGGGGGCACAAAGAAAGGGTAGATTTGCTCTGCACTTATTCCTCGCAAAGACTTCCATTTTTGTGTCCGTGCAGTGATCTTTGAAGGTGACGGATCGGTCCAACTTTCTAACCCTAATGTTGATCCATTTCTACATCTACATCACCATCTACATGGATACTCTGCAAATCACATTTAAGTGCCTGGCAGAGGGTTCATCGAACCACCTTCACGATTCTCTATTATTCCAATCACGTATGTCGTGCGGAAAGAATGAACACCTATATTTTTCGGTACGAGCTCTGATTTCCTTTATTTTATCTTTGTGATCGTTCTTCGCTATGTAAGTCGGTGTCAACAAAATATTTTCGCATTCGGAGGAGAAAGTTGGTGATTGGAATTTCGTGAGAAATTCCGCCGCAACGAAAAACGCCTTTCTTTTAATGATGTTTATCCCAAATCCTATATCATTTCTGTGACACTCTCTCTCATATTTCGCGATAATACAAAACGCGCTGCCTTTCTTTGAACTTTTTCTATGTACTCGGTCAGTCCTATCTGGTGAGGATCGCACACCGCGCTACAGTATTCTAAAAGAGGACGGGCAAGTGTAGTGTAAGCAGTCTCCTTAGTAGGTCTGTTACATTTTCTAAGTGCCCTGCCAATGAAACGCAGTCTTTGGTTATTCTTCACCACAACATTTTCTATGTATTCCTTCCAATTTAAATTGTTCGTAATTGTAATACCTAGGTACTTAGTTGAATCTCCGGCTTTAAGATGAGACTGATTTATCGTGTAACCGAAGTTAAACGCGTTCCTTTTAACACTCATGTGGATGACCTCACACTTTTCGTCATTTAAGGTCAACTGCCATTTTTCGCACGATTGCGATATTTCTTCTACATAGTTTTGCAGTTTACTTTGATCTTCTGATGACTTTATTAGTGGATAAGCGACAGCGTCGTCTACAAACAACCGAAGACGGCTGCTCAGATTGTATCCGAAATCATTTATATAGATAAGGAACAGCAAAGGTTCTATAACACTACCCTGGGGAACGCCAGAAATCACTTCTGTTTTACTCGATGACTTTCCGTCAATTACAACGAACTGTGGCCTCTCTGACAGGAAATCACAGACCCAGTCACATAACTGAGACGATATTCCATAAGCACGCAATTTCGCTACGGGCCATTTGCTGTTAATTTAATTTTTAATTTTAATAAGATTGGTAGCAGTGTATAACTTAGTAATTCTTGGACGCTTCTCGATGTTGAGGTGGCGCGGCTGCAGCAGGTACGGGTGACAGACAGCGTGTTGGCCGTCAGTCGCCGCCACCGCTGCTGGAGACGCGCGCACCGCCTGCAAAAGCAGCAGCAGCAGCAGCAGAAGCAGAAGCAGCTGCTCTGCGCCTTGCGCAACGACCGCGCCTCCCGGGGCAATCGGGAGCAAACACATCTGTTAGCCGGCGCGCCTCGCTTCAATACGGGGCGACTCGCCCGCTGACCTGCGCTGATCGGTCCAAACGCGCCAGTGTGGGGCACCGCCAAAGCTCCAGCGGCTGCGCCGCGTGTGGTCAGCTCGCACTAAGCTGTGCCAGATGACCGAGTTAACGCGTTCGCGGGGATACAAATTCCACATCTACGGCTGCTCTGTAACTGACAATTAAGATTGAATTTTCTCGTGGTGAGAAATGAGAAGGAGCGATCAGTTTTACGTGGCAAAAATTTCCTACAGCAAAGATCTCATAAATACTTCTTTATTTTTGACAAAAGGTTGGGACGGAGTTTGCAGTCATCTTCAGATCTTATAAACTACGTGTCCGTTTGGAAGTCAGATCTGGAAGATGGAGAGTTCTGGAGTGATTGAATAAGATTCTCTGACCTTTCTTTCCACCGACCTATCGTCGTCTAGCCGGCCGCTGTGATCGAGCGGTTCTAGGCGCTTCAGTCCGGAACCGCGCTGCTACTACGGTCGCAGGTTCGAATCCTGACTCGGGCATGGATGTGTGTGATATCCTTAGGTTAGTTAGGTTTAAGTAGTTCGAAGTTCTAGGGGACTGATGACCTCAGAAGTCCCATAGTGCTCAGAGCCATTTGAGCCATTTTATCGTCTTCCAAAGTTGTCTCCCCAGCGTAGAAGACAGCTCGATGATCGTGGGATCTTTTTCGGCGGAGGTTGGTACGCTCTCAATTCGAACCTGTGATTGTGCTTTTTGCAGGGTGCCACTTTCCCAGGTGAGTCTCTGTATATACAGAGGGCAAAATCTGTAGTACTGACAATGGCGGTATGCGATACTTCTCATTAATGTATCCTGTTTGGTTATTATTAAAATATTCACACATTTACAGTGTCTTTTACATCACTCGACATAGCTTTCTTTATTGTATCGTAACTTTTCCATCCAACTTCCGAAATCTATGCGCACTAGAGAGAGTGAGTATTACGTACTAACAACTAAGTAACGCCCGATATGGAGCACAACACGTCCGGCACTGAAGAGCACCCGAAACATTGTGACTATTACATATTCACATCTAAGTAAAGCACGGTACAGAGATATATGTGCTACCCTCTAGAACGCCCGAAAGATACGCTTCCGGCCCTTTAGAACTTCCGAAACAGAGTGACTAGCGCAGCCGAAGTACTTTGTCTCCCCGGCGTGCCAAAGCGATCCGAAGGTGTCCGAAACATTTCGGCTGCAATATCGTTTCTCTTATGTTTCTCAAACAAGTGAAATTTAACAAACAAAAACGATAGGCTCGTACGGTAACCATGAAAAGTTTATAAATAATTACTAAGAGAAGTCAGGCGTTTTGTAGCCTATCACCTGACTGTGCCGACCAATCAGAATCAATATGAGTACAATTGGCGGACTCTCCCATGGACTGGTACATTCTGTACCATCTCTCGCTTGTACCTCACTCCACTTTCGTACCATAGACTACTTTACGTGTATCAAGCTGCATCAAGGCGAGATTCTAGCAAAATAAAATACTGTCGGCCACACCGACGAATATCCAAATCTTCAAAAATTTTGTTACAAAAAGTGTACATCTATTCATTCACTCAGCGACCACACCGGCACCGAAACGCAAGATGATAGAGAGAAGGCCCAAATACTGAATTCGTTATTACAAAATTGTTTCACCACCCTAGATCGTAACACAGTCCTCCCTTTCATTCGTACGAACGTCTAAATGGCAAATATTGAGATAGCCGATCGCGTAACAAGTACAATCGCTTAGTAGTGGAAAGACGTCAGGACCAGATGAGGTGCCTATAAGATTCTACTAAGATTATGCGAAAGAACTTGCTCCCCTTCTTGAGCAACGAAGGGCACCTAGCGAAAAGAAGAAAGCGATGGCCTTTCCCGTTTTTAGGAAGGACCGTGGGACAGATGCGCACAATTATAGATCTATATCGTCGACGTCAATCTGTTGTAGAATTATGGAACATTTTTTATGCTAAAAAATTATGACGTTCTTGCAGAAGAAAAATCTCCTCTACAAAAATCAACATAGATTTCGCAGACAGAGACCCTGCGAAACTCTACTCTCTCTGTTCCTAGAGGAGATGTGCAGTGCCTTGTACAATCGGCGAAACTCTACTCGCTCTGTTCCTACAGGAGATGTGCAGTGTCTTATACAATGGCGCTCAGATTGATGCCGTGTTCTTTGACTTTAGGAAAGCATTTGACACCGTCCCGCACTGCTGTTTAATAAACAAAATACGAGATTATCGAGTATCGGGGCAGATTCGCCACTGAATTCAAGACTTCCTTGCAAAATCGACAAATGGAAAGGTAATTTCCGGTGTGCTCCAAGGAAGTGTGTTAGGACCATTACTGTTTACAATATATATATATATATATATATATATATATGATCTAGTGGAAAACGTCGGATGCTTTCTAGGGCTGTTCGCAGATGATGCAGTTGTCTATAACAAAGCAGCAACGCCAGAAAATAGTAACGATTTGCATAACGACCTCCAGAGAATTGATGAATGGTGCAGGCTCTGGCAGTTGAGCCTGAACGGAAATAAATGTAACATATTGCACATACACAGGAAAAGAAATATACCACTCTATAGCTTATGCACAATCCACCTTCCCTATTGACGACTTTGTGATGGCTGTCAGAACCACGACCCCCAAGCAGACAATGAAACCACCCCTTCCCTTGAAGCGTCGATTCCTACAAATTTCGCGGTCGAAAACTAGTTTCCAGTGCGGTATGCAACAGAACAACGTTCTTGACAACCTTCGACATTGCTGTCATCCTCCCCCCTTCCCCCACCCCCGCGCTGCACGGTTCAATCCTTCCTCTAACCATGTCGTAGAGCTGAAAGCGCATTGAACTCTTGGGAGTGCAGCGCGACCGCAGTTTCTGCACTGCTATTCATGGAGGAAACGCTTGGGTATATTCAGAACTACTTGACGAAATTTGAATGTGATTCGGAGCAGCAAAAGGGTGTTTTTGCTTTACTCGCCTTCCTGCTTCGCACCTTCGTATGGAGTGCTTATTTGGTAGGGCGGGGGGGGGGGGGGGGGGGAGGTGACGAATACACTACACAGATTCAGAAGGCTCTAGGTTGCAGTAGGTACTGTGAGATGAAGAAGCCTGCACAGGATACAGTAGCATGGAGAGATGCATCAAACCAGTCTCTGGTCTGAAGACCACAACAATAGGGGGGGGGGGGGAGATCTTTGAGAGAACCTTTGTCGTGTTATTCACACATTCGTGATATTTGTATTCTTCCTGTGATTATAGCACTTGATGGTGCGAAAGAGAAGGACTGAAAAATATACACGCCGTTGGTACTTCGGAACACATTTATATTCTATCGAATGATTTGACCGGTTCCTAGTGGTTTAACCCTTTTTACCTGTGCAAAAATTGCGGTTGCGCTACACTCCAAAAGGAGTCAGATAACGTTCAGAGGGATTCCAGCCTCACGATAACCTTACAGAGGTATTGAATTGTCCGGGGAGAGGGAGAGGTGGGGGGCAGTGTTCTCAGCGGTGTTAAAGAACGTCGTTCTGTTGCACATTGCCCTGCAAACAGCGAAATGTGTTAAAATGAACGTCTCAAAGGTAAAAGGGATTTCTTTACCGCCCTTTATGCCACTCCCTGAGGCATTTTCGTGTAACTTCTGAGCGACGTTGCCTCTGAAATTCTTTCCTCGGTCACTCGTAAGATAACCGTGTGATTCCAATGGTGAGCGTCGCGGTTCTGACCCGCCTGACATCCGTGTCAATAGAAGGGGGTGATGTGTGGATAAACGGGGAGGGGGGGGGGGCACGACCTGGTCATCGAGTGACACGCCCTCGGTGGCATCAGGGAGAACTATGGTAAAATTGTTCGATTCCCGGTGGGGTCAGGGATTTTCTCTGCCTCGTGCTGACTGGGTGTTGCGTGATGTCCTTAGGTTAGTTAGGTTTAAGTAGTTCTAAGTTCTAGCTCACTGAGCACTGGCCTTTTCTTCGCATGTGTCGACCACTTATACCTGAAATGCCGCCGAATCCGAAGATGATGCCGCACTGCTTTTGCACCATTACGGAGGTAGGGTGTAGGCCACAGCACAGTTCTGAGTCGCAGTGGCAGAAAATTACGGCGTTTCAAAGAAGTGATCCTTTAATAATTATGCGCAGTGTAAAAATCATTGCACGTGGAAAAGAATAGATAAGTGACAGGAAAAAACTTAATGGATTTAACGGAGGAGCTTCGTATTTGTAATCTGAGACTGAGTCACTGACCGATACGTTGGGACCTGACGAATGATGAAGCCGCTCTATATTACGTTGTTCAGCTCCAAAACCTTGTCTGCGCTTTTGAAGCTGCAATAGTTAAGTGGTGTACGTGTAGTGTCATGGTCCGAGTTGAATACAAAATTTTTAAAAAATATTAAAAGCTTCGGTACTTTAAAGTTATAGAAGGAAATAATATGCACGCCGTGGTATATCAGCGTAAACCGCGAAAGCAAGATGGCGCAAGAATGAACATGCATGAAATTATAATGTTGCTGCATAAGTTCGTAGCTTTTTTCCGTAAATTTAATAAACACAACAGATACACATAACAGAAACTTTAGTCATTAATAATATGTTCTAATGGTTCGAATGGTTCTAAGAACTATGGGACTCAACTTCTGAGGTTATCAGTCCCCTAGAACTTAGAACTACTTAAACGTAAGTAACCTAAGGACATCACGCACATCCATACACGAATCAGGATTCTAACCTGCGACCGTAGCGGCTCGCGGTTCCAGACTGTAGCGCCTAGAACCGCACGGCCACTCAGGCCGGCTTAATATGTTCTCTCTCGCTATTTGCAACCAATGCTGGGATAAGTTTTCGATTCTGCAACTGTAGAAATCAAATGATCTTGTGACGAAGAACTCGCCGAGCCATGTTCTACATCTACATTTATATTCCGCACGGAGGGCACTTTACGTGCCACTTTCATTACCTCCCTTTCCTGTTCCAGTCGCGCATGGCTCGCGGGAAGAACGTCTGCCGGAATTTTACACTCGCGATCTCCTCGGGAGGTATAAGTAGGGGGAAGCAATATATTCGATACCTCATCCAGAAACTCACCCTCTCGAAACCTGGACAGCAAACTACACCGCGATGCAGGGCGCCTCTCTTGCAGAGTCTGCCACTTGAGTTTGCTAAACATCTCCGTAACGGTATCACGCTTCCCAAATAACCCTGTGACGAAACGTGCGGAGCGCATTTTCATCCGGAAAGGAAGTTCCTTGAACATTGTTCGATAGAGAACGGAAAATGCGAAAATCTGAGGATGCAAGGTCAGGTGAATAAGGTGGGTGCGGAATGACTTCCCCTTAGAACTCCTACGTATTGTTTTTTGTGAGTCCAGCGGAATGCGGGCAGGCGGTGCCGTGAAGTAACATCACATTACAGTCTTCCTGCTCTTTGTTCTTGGACTGCGTCTGCAATACGTCTCAGCTGTTGTCAATAAATGTCAGCAGTGATGGTTACACCTCGGAGAAGCAATTCACAGTACAGCACACCGTCGCTTTTCCATCATATGTGTAACACTATCTTTTGTGCATGCGCAGAGGTCTTTGTACGTGGAGTTGCTGATTTTTTTCGGCTCAACCATTCCTTATGTTATCATAAAGACACCATTCCTCGTCACCACTAACGATACAGTATTGTTCACGAGTCAATTGATGAAAAGCAAGCAGAGATGTACGCGTGGCCGCCTGCTGATTTTTGTGATTTTGACTCAGAGCATGCGGCACCCACACACCTGATTTTTGAACCCTCCCCAATGAATGCAAATGTCGCACGATGGTGGAATGATCACAGTTCATCACATTTACCAATTTTCGAGCACACTGGCGTGGATCATTATGGATTATTGCATTTAAACCATCTTCATCAAGCCCAGAAGGTCTTTCTGGACGTGGAGAGGCGCTCCTCAAAACGACAAAACCATTTTCTTGCCTAGCTCTGTCCAGTAGCATTTTCCCCATACGGCGCAAATGTTTCTGGCTGCCTCCACTGCCGTCACCTTCTATTGAAATAAAGCAGAAGAATATGTCAGAACTGTTCCCATTTCTCGACTTGTCACTACTCTGTAGGAATCAGCATGAGTTTCGAAAAAGACGATCGTGTGAAACTCAGCTCGCGATATTCGTCCACGAGACTCAGACGGCCACAGACACGAGTTCCCAGGTAGATGCCGTGTTTCTTGACTTACGCAAGTTGATCGATACAGTTTCCCACAGTCGTTTATTGAACAATGTAAGGGCATATAGACTATCAGACAAATTATTTGATTGGATTGAAGAGTTCGTAGATGACAGAACGCAGCATGTCATTCTCTATGGCTTCCGAAGTAAGAGTGATTTCAGGTGTGCCGTAGGGGAGTGTCGTAGGACCATTGCTATTCACAATATACATAAATTACCTTGTGCATAACATCGGAAGTTCACTGAGGCTTTTTGCGGATGATGCTGTAATATATCCAGAGGTTGTAACAATGGAAAATTGTAGTGAAACGCAGGAGGATCTGCAGCGAATTGACTCATGGTGCAGCGAATGGCAATTGAACCTCAATGTAGACAAGTGTAATGTGCTGCGAATACATAGAAAGAAAGATCCTTTATCATTTTGTCACAATATAGCAAAACTGGAAGGAGTTAGTTCCACAAATTAGCTGGGAGTAGGTATTAGGAGTGATTTAAATTGGAATGATCATATAAAGTTGATCGTCGGTAAAGCAGACGCCAGACTGACATTCATTGGAAGAATACTAAGGAAATATAGTCCGAAAACAAAGGAAGTAAGTTACAGTACACTTGTTCGCCCACTGCTTGAATATTGCTCATCAGTGTGAGATCCGTACCAGACAGGGTTGATAGAAAGGATAGAGAAGATCCAACGGAGAGCAGCGCGCTTCGTTACAAAATCAATTAGTAATCGTGGAAGCGTTACGGAGATGATAGATAAACTGCAGTGGAAGACTCTGCGAGAGAGACGCTCAGTAGCTCGGTGCCGGCTTTTGTTGAAGTTTCGAGAACATACCTTCGCCGAAGAGTCAAGCAGTATATTGCTCCCTCCTACGTATATCTCGCGTCCATGAGGACAAAATCAGAGAAATTAGAACCCACACAGAGGCATACCGACAATCTTTCTTTCCACGAACAGTAAGAGACTGGAATAGAAGGGAGAACCGATAGAGGTACCCTCCGCCACACACAGTCAGGTGGCTTGCGGAGTATGGATGTAGATGTAGATTTTCTAGCGTCCACAGTTCCACACACTATCTCCAGAAGACAAAATGAAAATATTTAAACTCAAATAGCAACAGTCAGCTGTAAATAAAAATGACAATCGATAAATGCACACATAGCAACCGGAATACCAACATGCAAAAGAAAAACGCTACAAAGTTGTGCATCAACCTAATATCGAGAATAATAAAGGCATAAATCTGCAGTCTGGAGCAAGGAAAAAAGATCTTTGACACTGTAAAACATACATGACCGATATTCCAGTTGAACAGATTTCAGCGAGTGTCATACAGTTTAAATTCAATTCTGTAAAACTACCGAGTAACGCAGAATTCCGCTATAAAGTCTGGCGTTTCTGGTTGGTGCTAGACAATTCCATTGAACCGCAGAGATGAGCCAGACGGTCGTCACGCGTTATTTGCGACCGCCAGTCGGTTGCGTGGCATGGCTGCCGAGTGCACGCTGTGACAGGGCTTCCCGCCGCAGGCAGACCGCAGCTTCCGCCCGATAGAGCGGGCCGCGCCTGTCGCCACACACGGGGTTCCGCCATTCTTCTCGCCTCACGCGAGGCAAATGTTGGCTTTGTTTCACAGTTTCACTGACCGGAGCTCAGGACCGCACTCCCAGAGACGAGCATTTAGTACAGTTCCAGTATTGCTCTGTTTTGTGTTCAAATGGTTCAAATGGCTCTGAGCACTATGGGACTTAACATCTGAGGTCATCTGTCGCCTAGATTTACAACTACTTAATCCTAACTAACCTAAGGACATCACACACATCCATGCCCACGGCAGGATTCGAACCTGCGACCGTACCAGCAGCGCGGTTCCGGACTGAAGCGGCTAGAACCGCTCGGCCACAGCGTTCTCTGTGCACTGGCTGTATTTCACCCCTACAGTCGCGTTTTCTGAATAGGTCTCGAGACCGTCAAACAAGAGCAAGGCAGTTGGTATGACTTTGAAGAGTCCCTTCATCCTCGGCTGTGCTTGTTGGCAGTGAGGATGTTTCAATGAACGAGCACGCTGTGACCAAAGAGGAATTTGTTATTAGCTGCCAAAGCTGTTTATCATCTTACCAAGAAAAGTAAACAGAGAAGGAAAGAGAGAAGATGGCTTTTAGCTTGAGACAGACTGAGTCACTTAATATTTTTGAGGACATTATGGGCGCCTTTGAGTGTGAAACGTGTTGTTTTTGTTGTTGTAGTCTTCACTCCGAAGAGTGGTTTGCTGCAGCTCTCCACGATACTCTGTCCTGTGCAAGCCTTCTCATCTTCCGACACTTGCTGCAACTTACGTCCTTCTGTATCTGCTCGCTGTATTCATCTCGTGATATCCCTCTACCATTTTTACCGCCCTACACTTCCCTCAAATACAACATTGGTGATCCCATGGCGTCTCAGACTGTCCTACCAACCGACCCCTTCTTTTAGTCAAGGTGTGCCACATGTTTCTCGTCTCCTTGGTGCTGTTCAGTATCTGCCTGAAAACTGTTTTCTTCAACCACTCCGTCTACAGGCCACAAGTGGCCCATCGGGACCATCCGACCGCCGTGTCATCCTCCGACGAGGATGCGGATGGTATTCTTGACCGAAGCCGCTACTATTCGGTTTAGTAGCTCCTCAGTTGGCATCACGAGGCTGAGTGCACCCCGAAAAATGGCAACAGCGCTTGGCGGCCTGGATGGTCACCCATCCAAGTGCCGACCATGCCCAACAGCGCTAACTTTGGTCATCTCACGGGAACCGGTGTATCCACTGCGGCAAGGCCGTTGCTCTGCTTTCTTCAATATTTGTAATTATTATTTTTCTGGTGAAAGACGTACGGAAATGGGTAAAGCTCCATCTCTGACAGTATTATCATTCTGATTGAGATAAGAAAAGAAAAAAACAGAAATTTATCACTCTTCCTCTAAGTCTTGAGAAATCCAATTCTCTCGCATCTGACTGTGATTAAAAAGTTATTTTCCAACATCCCCTAAGAATCAATACAATAATGCTTCTGCATGGTGACAAAAAACTTAGCTTGCCTTTCCGCTACAACCGCGTGATTATTCTGCATCCAGCAACATGCTAAACTAATACAAAAACAATACTGCGATCCATGTAGAGCCCAATGCATGGTCACAACTACTGAGACAATTATTGCAATCTTTTTAAAAATATGTAAACTGAATGATCAGCAAGGGTTTGGTCGATAAGCCTTCAGCGGTGTAAAAAATGAAAGAAACCAATAAAAACTTTTAATTTACTACATTCTCAAAACTGACAATTTAAACACCAACAAACCTTACTCGGACCTTCCTTTTCCTCGACAGTTTAATTAGTAACAACTTTAATTATTCCATAGTGTCTATAATCAATTATCACGTGTCTCACCACAACAAGAACACGAATATTCCTCTCAATGTATGCATATACAAATCTGACAAAATGTCTCCAAAATCCCTAAAGTGTCCTCTGGCTCTACGAGCACGCCATGGCAGGCTGTGACCTCATCTGTCGTGCTGCTTCTCTCCACCGCACTACGCTCAACAACTGTTCGTCTGCTGCCACTCGCGATAGTAACATCTCTGACTCAGAGTTTTTGTATGCACAGCACAACAGAATCAGTGATCAACTTTCCAAAGAAATATTGACGTCCAACTTTCATCCTAATTACTTACGTCATCTATCCATCAAATCCTTACCATTCCTCTGTAGCACCACATTTCCAAAGCTTCTGTTGTCTAAACTGTTTATCGTCCATGTTTCACTTCCGTACATGGCTACCCTCCATACAGATACCTTCAGAAAAGACTTCCTAGCACTTAAATCAATATTCGATGTTAACAAACTTCGCTTCTTCAGAAACGCTTTTCACGCCATGTCCAGTCAACGAGGGCTACTCGGAAAGTAATGAACGCTAGTTTGCGAAATGGAAACCACAGTGACAATCAAAACCAAAACTGTTATTTGCAACAGTTAACTGCAACTCCCAGCTACTAATCTCCATAGTCGCCGATCCGATTTAGACGTTTGTCGTAGCGTTGTACCAACTTTCCAACACCTGCTTTCCGCCAGTTCTCTACGCTGGCCTACAGCTCGTTGCCTGTGCCAAAATGTTGTCTACATAGCCAACGGTTCATATTAGTAGAGATGAAACTCAGAGGGAGACAATTACGGGCTGTATTGTGGGTAATCAAACATTTCCAACGATGCAGGAGTATCTTCATTGCCCCTGCAGAATTCGGCTGAGAATCGCCTTGAAGAAGAAAACGCACGACAGTTATTTAATGTTGGCTGCATACCTTCAGGCGATATTTCTCACTAGGCCCTCGTACTTGGCGTGAGACACTGTTACTCTAGGTATCTTCATGTGCTGCCTGTCTGTTCAGAACTAAAAAGAACGACGTAACGCGATCGACGGGCACACTATAGACACTGCCCAACAAACCTGTGCAAAACTTCACACTGTGGTTTCCATTTTGCGACCGAATAACCCTCGTACATTTTATATCCTCTCTACTTCAGCCATTATCAGTCATTTTGCTTCCTAAATAGCAAAACTCTTTTACTACTTCAAGTGCTCTCTCTCACAAAACTGCAATGTCATTACCGAGCCTCAATGTTTTTATTTCTTCTCTCTGAACTAAATTCCCTCTACAAATTTTTCTTTGTTTCCTTTACTGCTTGCTCACTGCACAAATTTAAAGGAAGAGTTCAATTAATCTTCAAGTGATTTGTGCAGACGATTTTGCATTCCTGCTACCGGCTATCGCCACTTCTTTCCTTCCTTGTTTGTGTCTGTGCTGACTCCCACAGTAGCCGACACAACACCTATAACCTACCGGCACCTTCAGTTTAATGTAACAGAATACTGTCGTCTAGACGATTAGCCGGCTGTTCTTCTATGAACAGGCTGTTACAGACAATTCTTACGTAGGAGTGTTGTACGTGATAACTCCATGTCGTGATGATAGTGTTGATAATCAAAATTGTTACTTTCAGCATTGGAGTGCTCCAACTCACTTTCAAACTGATCTCAATTGCACATTCTCTTTGGAATGGACAGGACGAAGAGGAAGTGCTCTGGAGTATCCAGCTCGATTAACGGCTTTAACTCATATAGATATCTTTCTCTAGTGTGCTGTCAAGAGCCACAAAACCACAATCGCTGAATGATCTCAGAGAGCAAAGTGAATAAGCCTGCGACGCTATTTGATTAGAAAAAATGCAATTGGTATGTCCCTCTGTCGCACTGCGGTGACATATGATACTTTTGAGCATATACTACCTTAAATTACACGTTAATGTACGCAACAACAAAAACTTTTGAGTTCCATGTGCTTTAGTTAAAGCGATATTCTGTTTCAAAGAGTGTATACGTTATTACGCATGATGTCCATGTGTCGCGTACTTAATGTTACGTTGTCATCATCTTTTCCACTTTATTAAATGTAACCGTTGACATTATCTTTTATATTTCATTCAATTGTAAAAGACGGTGACATCCGCTAATAATAAATAACCAACATATTAACATAATGATGACATATATGCTTACATAGTTCTATTTCTTTTGTGGTCTTAACTTCACATATTTTTTGAATTACTGAGTATGCTATTTATTACGATTTCCACGATAGCAAATTCAACCCTACGTCATTTTCAGGTGCTTGAAAGTGCTGAATACCGAGCAGTTGCCCAAATTAATAAAATGAATAAAGAGGATGCGAGCCTTTGTGACGAATAGAGACATCAGCCATTGAAACCCACATCCTCTTTATTACTTTATCACTGTTGACAACTGCTCTGTTTTCATCTTCTTTATCCACTTGAAAGTGACCTAAGGTCGAAAGTGATAACATGGAAATTATAATAAATATTATAGACGATGGAGAATATGCTGTCCTTAAAAAAGTACAGATACACATGTGCTGATGCACAATTTTCTCAGTACGCCACGTGATAATTGAAACGATAGTAAATTTATGAATAAATAGTTTTACAGCCAAAGGCGATCACCATCTCCTTTAAAAAAATTTAAAAACATGATTCCAGCCATGTCATGTCAATCATTTAAAGTTTGTTCAAGAATGGTGGCGTGAGGTGATGTGTGCAATAATTGTTGTTTACGAGTGGGTGTGACAATGTACAGTACGTTACTCCGAATAAATGGTTACCAGTAATGATAATGAAAAGGACGGAAACACAGTAAAAACCTTTACACTTCACGAGTCAATCATTGATATACGTCGGTACGTTGTATGTGGGTGTACCAATGAGGAAGTAAAATTCTTTACAGTTGTTTCATCGCAGTCTTTGTCGCAGGTAAAGCCTCGTACCTATCAAGTGATCCCTTGTTGCTTGCAAGTCTACGTCAACGGAAAATGTATTAAAATAACGATCACACTAACTTATTAAAAACAGTTGAATATTAGAAAATTCATGGGAGTAATACTGTCCACAAGCAATCATTAGTAGATAATTAAAAATTGTATGAAATGTGTAAAATGTTGCCAGGACTATTTTTTCATTTCTGATGAACGGATAAACGGCTGTCTTCGCACTAACCGTCGTGTATTTTGCACCTGTTGGAAGAAAACTATTTCGTTTATTGTTTTATAGCAGTAAGGAACCAAAGATGAGAGAGCCCGAATATTCGCTAATAGTATCGTATGGTCGTTTTGATTTTTCTAGTGATGACATGGTGGTGACGGACACAGGAAGTATTATTCCTTTGGCATTTTTCCTAACTCTTGATCTGCTTCTGCTGGTATTCGTTTGAAAATTGTTGATCTTTGCGAGGAAGAATGGTTACTGTGGTCTTCAAATGACCACGAAATAGGTGAATACTCGGAAAATGAGAATAAAAGTAAAACAATACAACTATCATATTCAGTGTTACCGTTAGTGGCAGACATTACACGCTGTTAGGCAGCTGTGACTCTTACTTTAGCTCCACATATTCTGCACGGTGCCACACACGAACGATGCGGCAGAACAAACGACCTTACTTGGGACCAGACGTGGTGATCTGAGAGAGAGTGTACGACTGACTGGCGTGGTTCGTTCCTCTACACATGAAACGACTGTGTCTTAGACTACGGACACATACAGACCGCGCGCGCTGTCCAACACATGTCACGCGACGGAAGGCAGAAAGAAGAATTTCCGTCATTATGCTGTGTGAGGAAATGCACCTGCTAGTTACAGTTATTCTCGTTTGTAACTGAAATCAAGCATTGATTTTAACAACTGAACTACGTATTGTATTAGTATTACAACTGTAGCTGTACAGTTAAGCTAATTCTCCGAAGTTCTCTATATTGTGCGATCATTATCATGTTGTATTTGATCAGGTGGAAGGGTAACAAAGATTTTAGAACGTTGTAATGACAGTCCTTTCTTTTAGCGAAGGAATTGCTGTGTGATATGGCCGGTGATGCGGCAGAGGTCCTCTGTAGGCCAGACTAGAAATACTGCTTCAACCATTCTTCGTCTCGCCACTTAACGCCTGACTCTTAGGCAACCCAAATGACACCGCTGCACCGCGCGCAGCCGCTGTGCCCTGTGGGATACTGCAGGCAGTCGGTTTTCTCGACTATCAGCCACAATTACCGTTTGCAAGGTTTGCCGCTTCCCTAAGATTGCGACAGGGACCGATTGTTGCGCAGTCAACAGCTTCTCGCATTGCTGTGATAATTGCAACCGCCTGAAAGGATTTTTTGAATGACTTCAAAATTGGTGGATGTGTAAAACAGTGGATCCATAATAAGTGATAAATATTGCAGAGAGATGGCATGACGGGTTGGTACTACGCCATGTTCAGTAGATCAAACGAAGTAGAAGCGTGCAAGGGCGACATAACCTTGGTGGGAATTGTTCAAAAGTGATGGGACATCCCCCGTACCCCTGGCGTGAGGTTTACCCCGTAGTCGGATACGTAAATGAAATATTTTTATTTGTTTTAAATATCGATTAAAATGCTAATAAAACCATGTTGTATATGGAAAATGTAAGAAACAATATTTTGAACACATGATTAAAAACGATTTATTTTAAACATGCGTACTTTGAGTTGAATTCAGACGGACAGACAACAAGGACAGAGGTACAAGAAGATTCCACGAAAATAGTAACAACCGTTTTAATTGATCCCTAAAAAGATTGACCTTTTATTGATGTATTATGCACATTAAATGTCAGTTACCTTTACCAACTATGAAGATAAAAGACAACGTTGTTTTTACCTTCCTTCGGACCGCGTGATTACGTAGCTTTTCATTCTCTTGTTTTATATAATCACTAAGAGAATTTTTGTCGGAGAGAACTTCAGCTTAGCTTCCGCCCACAGACGATTAATTTCTGCTCTCACGTTCGTTGAGACTTGTCGGCATGCTACTTAACATAGGCATTTTAAAAGGTTTCATACAGGTCCATGTTGAACACAGTAACAAATGGTTGAAATGGCTCTGAGCACTATGGGACTTAACACCTGAGGTTATCAGTCCCCTAGAACATAGAAGTACTTAAACCTAACTAACCCTGCCCGAGGCAGGATTCGAACCTGCGACCGTAGCGGTTGCGCAGTTCCAGCCTGAGGCGCCTAGAACCACTCGGCCACAACGGCCGGCGAACACATTGGCAGAATATCAACACTGACTCACTGACTGACACCTAGTCATGTCGACCGCGCGACAGATCTAATATGATTAAATCGGAACCTCCTCCCCCCTCCCTCGCATTTTGAGATCGCAACATCGAACTGCACAATTTCAGCGCGTGAGTTGAGCTCGAAGGGGCAGAATGATTGATATCTGGGAAATGGGTATGTCGTATCGTGACATTATTACTCCGACAGGACACGCTATTACGCCGGTGATGCGTGTATGGAGCAAGTAGATGGGCGCCATTTTGTCCGCCTGCCATAACCGGCAGTATAGCGCCGCCCAAAACGTTTGCTCAGCATTGAAGCACTACGAGAGTTGTGAAATACATCTGCGTCCACAGTTCAACGCCATCTGTTGAGGGTTGAATAGGTGACACGCACGCTATCGCGTTGGTTTCCACTGACCAAAAGCTAACAATACTTCAATTGCCGTGGGCGTGTGAATGGTGTCACTGGCATGCTGAGTGGCAAAACGTAGCGTTTCTGGACGAGTCCCACTTCAGTTTGCCGTATAGCGGTGAAGTGAGGGCCACGTGCGTGTTAGACGCTATCGTGGTGAAAGCAATCGGACAGAGTGCATTGTTGAGTGGCATAGCGGACGGACGACAGGTGTGATGGGTTGGGGTGCCGTTGGCTATAAAGTATGATCTTCGCTTCCACATAATGAAGGCAGTCTGAACAACAACTGCTCCATGATGGAACTTTTACAGTCCGTGGGAGTGCCTCTCCCACAAGAAACTTGGGATGCGGTATTTCAGGAGGGCAATGCTCGATCACATGTTTAGAATTAGCGAGCCTTCTTCCAAGAACGACTAACACCACTACTTCCGCCGGCCGATGTGGCCGAGCGGTTCTAGGCGCTTCGGTCTGGGACGGCGCGACCGGTACGGACGCAGGTTCGAATCCTGCCTCGGGCATGGATGTGTGTAATGCCCTTAGGTTAGTTAGGTTGAGGTGGTTCTAAGTCTACGGGACTGATGACATCCGATGTTAAGTCCCATAGTGCTCAGAGCCATTTGAACCATTTTGAACCACTGCTTCCATAGTCTGCACGTTCGCCAGACATGTCGCCCATAGATCTTGTATGGGAGACGGTCGGTCGGCAAGTTGTAGTTTCTGGTCCTCCTGCAGCCGCTGTCAAAGCTCTGTAGATTCACCTACAAACCGTGTGCCATGTGTTCCCCACAGCATATCCAGGCTCTCTTTGATTACACGCCACGACATCTAGAGGCTATAGTTGATCCACGTGGTGGCTGGCTACATATCGTAGTGAATTCTCGAAGTCAAAGTGGATGCACGGTTCTGTAATTCTAATCGTTAATGTTTGCATCATATCTCTTAGCTATTGAATAACTTTCATTATAAAGATTTTCTTCTTTCTACCTATTACAATTTTCACAAACACTAATGTATTTTATTTTTTATTTTTCTGCTGTTTTTGTGCCACCGCTCGTGCTCATAGGAACGATCAGGAGCAGAATCCTCACCGGCAGAAATCTTAGGGTTCTGCGTGATACTCTGTGAGACCTGGAATGACTAAGTACTGGAAATATCAAAATAATGAATAATGCCATCACCAGTCCAAGAAACCAGGACGTCGTAGGTGGAGGTCACAGCTTCCGCCTTTCCAAATTACGACTCCGTCCGAGGTCTGGGTTTCGCGCCATTGTTTTACTGGACAATCGTTCCATTTTTAGGTTCATAGAGTAGCATGGAATTTACCAACTACTGGACTCTTGCAGCATTTTACGCTCCCACCATTTGGGGACTGTGAAGGGAGGGAAGGATTCAGGGTAGGTGATCGACTTTTAATTCTGACAACACTAATATAGGCACCTAATGGTGGTACCTCACCTCCAGCCGCGTAATTTGTCTGAGAGTATAACTAATAAACTGTCCACTTATATTTATGTGACCACCTGTCAAAAGCTTGAATATCCGTTTTCGCAGCCCAGACCGCTGCTACGTGTACAGGAAGAGAATCAGTGAGCTTCTGGAAGGCACCAACAGGGCTGTGCAGCCATGCCGACTCCAGTGCCGTGGCCAGTCGCGCAAGGTATCTCGGCTGAGGATCCATGGAGCGAACAGCCCGGTCAAGGTGGTCTCTCAATTTCTCGATTGGGTTCACATCTGGGGAGTTTAGTGGCCAGAAGAGCACAGAAAACTCATCCTTGTGCTCCTGCATCTACGTCTACATCTACATTTGTACTCCGCAAGCCACCCAACGGTGTGTGGCGTAGGGAGGTATAACTAGGGGGAAGCCGATACCTCATCCAGAAACGCACCCTCTCGAAACCTGGACAGCAAGCTCCAACGCGATGCAGAGCGCCTCTCTTGCAGAGTCAGCCACTTGAGTTTGCTAAACATCTCCGTAACTCTATCACGCTTACCAAATAACCCTGTGACGAAACGCGACTCTTCTTTCCATCTTCTGTGTCTACTCTGTCAACCCGAACTGGTACGGATCCCACACTGATGAGCAATAAAGTATAGGTCAAACGAGTGTTTTGTAGCCACCTCCTTTGTTGATGGACTACATTTTCTAAGGACTCTCCCAATCAATCTCAACCTGGCACCCTCCTTACCAACAATTAATTTTGTATGATCATTCCACTTCAAATCGTTCCGTACGCAAACTCCTAGATATTTTACAGAAGTAACTGCTACCAGTGTTTGTTGCGCTATCATACAATCATATAACAGAAGATTCTTCTTTCTATTCGCAATACATTACATTTGTCTATGTTAAGGGTCGGTTGCCACTCCCTGCACCAAGTGCCTATCCGATGCAGATCTTCCTGCATTTCACTGCAATTTTCTAATGCTGCAACATTTCTGTATACTACAGCATCATCCGCGAAAAGCCGCATCGAACTTCCGACACTATCTACTAGCTCATATATATATATATATATATATATATATATATATATATATATATATATATATATATATATATATATATACTCCTGGAAATGGAAAAAAGAACACATCGACCCCGGTGTGTCGGACCCACCATACTTGCTCTGGACACTGCGAGAGGGCTGTACAAGCAATGATCACACGCACGGCACAGCGGACACACCAGGAATCGCGGTGTTGGCCGTCGAATGGCGCTAGCTGCGCAGTATTTGTGCACCGCCGCCGTCAGGGTCAGCCAGTTTGCCGTGGCATACGGAGCTCCATCGCAGTCTTTAACACTGGTAGCATGCCGCGACATCGTGGACGTGAACCGTATGTGCAGTTGACGGACTTTGAGCGAGGGCGTATAGTGGGCATGCGGGAGGCCGGGTGGACGTACCGCAGAATTGCTCAACACGTGGGGCGTGAGGTTTCCACAGTACATCGATGTTGTCGCCAGTGGTCGGCGGAAGGTGCACGTGCCCGTCGACATGGGACCGGACCGCAGCGACGTACGGATGCACGCCAAGACCGTAGGATCCTACACAGTGCCGTAGGGGACCGCACCGCCACTTCCCAGCAAATTAGGGACACTGTTGCTCCTGGGGTATCGGCGAGGACCATTCGCAACCGTCTCCATGAAGCTGGGCTACGGTCCAGCACACCGTTAGGCCGTCTTCCGCTCAAGCCCCAACATCGTGCAGCCCGCCTCCAGTGGTGTCGCGACAGGCGTGAATGGAGGGACGAATGGAGACGGGTCGTCTTCAGCGATGAGAGTCGTTTCTGCCTTGGTGCCAATGATGGTCGTATGCGTGTTTGGCGCTGTGCAGGTGAGCGCCACAATCAGGACTGCATACGACCGAGGCACACAGGGCCAACACCCGGCATCATGGTGTGGGGAGCGATCTCCTACACTGGCCGTACACCTCTGGTGACCGTCGAGGGGACACTGAATAGTGCACGGTACAGCCAAACCGTTATCGAACCCATCGTTCTACCATTCCTAGACCGGCAAGGGAACTTGCTGTTCCAACAGGACAATGCACGTCCGCATGTATCCCGTGCCACCCAACGTGCTCTAGAAGGTGTAAGTCAACTACCCTTGCCAGCAAGATCTCCGGATCTGTCCCCCATTGAGCATGTTTGGGACTGGATGAAGCGTCGTCTCACGCGGTCTGCACGTCCAGCACGAACGCTGGTCCAACTGAGGCGCCAGGTGGAAATGGCATGGCAAGCCGTTCCACAGGACTACATCCAGCATCTCTACGATCTTCTCCATGGGAGAATAGCAGCCTGCATTGCTGCGAAAGGTGGATATACACTGTACTAGTGCCGACATTGTGCATGCTCTGTTGCCTGTGTCTATGTGCCTGTGGTTCTGTCAGTGTGATCATGTGATGTATCTGACCCCAGGAATGTGTCAATAAAGTTTCCCCTTCCTGGGACAATGAATTCACGGTGTTCTTATTTCAATTTCCAGGAGTGTATATTGCGAGCTCTGTGGCACGTTACATTGCCCTGGTGGTAGATGCCGTCGTGCTAAGGAAGAAAAACTGCGTGTTGGTGTAGACACAATCCTGAAGAAAAATAAATACACGTGTTGATCTAGTGCACCTTGTAGAATGATAATATCATCTAAAGAATACCACGAAAACGTTCTCCAGATCATAACGATCCCTCCTCCAGCCTGGGACCTACCAACGTTGGTAGCAGGGTGTTTACTTTCAATCCGACGGGGCGTAAAACGCGAATAACCTGAAAATGCCAAGTGTCACCATCGGTGGACGTCCTGTTGCGGTATTTGCTTGCAAATTCCAGCCTTTGTCGCCGATGAACAGCAGTCAACAGGGCTGCGTGAATCAGGCGCGTGCTGCAGAGACCCATACGTAGTGACGTTCGCTGAACAGTAGTTGAGGAGACGCTGCCCCTTCGTTCATCTGGATGGTCAGTTGGTCAGCAGTTGCACGCCTGTTCGCCCGTTCATCTTTTTTTCTGTGAATGACTCATTATAACATTACAGTAATGATGCTTGACTATCCTAAGATCAATTGCAGACGGGTCCTCGTGTTCCGAATGAGTACGTTTTCTCTATAAAATACTGTGCAAAGTAATGTATGAAAAGTGATCTGGAAGTGCAGTAACATCCTTCTGTGTACCTCGATACGTCGCTTTCGGAATGTCACATACGTAGAATACTGGTGGGATTTCACATAATCAGTGTCTTCTAAGTCTGCGTCAAGTCTGGTCCGTTTGGTGGGTCAGTTCATTTAGCTATTTTTTAAGGAAAGTCATTGACGTGTTGTTTGGATCTAGGTGACTGTAGTTCGGCCTCAAGGACCGTGGGAGAAGAATGGGACAAACTTAGGGTTGTTGCCCCAGGAACGATCGCGCTGCTCGATACAAAGACTGAGATACGAATCTCGCTCTTCGTGAGTGTGTGTCCCGTATTTAAGTAATGAGCCCAATCGCTTCCTTCCTGTTTGGTTTGTGTTAGTATTTAACCGCAGTATCCAGATACGGCTTTGATTACGCGGGGTGTATTAACGGCACAAACGCGTATGGTTCAAAATAGATGATAGTAGAAGGATAGTGTCTCAGTAAACAGGGGCTCTAAAACGCACATGTTAGTAGCTGCTAGCGTTTGTTCATCTTCGCTACTGAGAAGCATGTTTCTTTTACTGAACAAGTGCTCACAGCTGTGAAGGTATGCACATGAGAGCCCACGTTTACTGGACTTTTTTTTATTTTGAACATACTACCTGCTCCAAAAATATGGAAAAGAAAGAGATTGCAATTTGTTTTACAATATCGATGATGAAGAAATGCTCATACGTATTAAGGTATGACTTTTACAACCCTTGTTTATTGAGACATTTCTGCTTCTAGTGTTATGTACTTTCAACTCTATGGCTTTACGCTATTAAATATCAAACACACTATATAGGCGAAATACGATATTACTAATTTGAATCTTTGTCGATATTCCCCTTCATTCTTTTTATGATATCGTAAATTTTTTTGCACGTTAAACACGATGTGCAGTTTCAAGTCTGGTTCATTTACCGACGAATGAGGCAAAACAGGGTTGTGACGGATCTGAAAAGGTGTAATTCTGAGAGAAACTTGAAAAGGTTGTGGTTGCACATCAAACGTGACTTTACTTCTGGTTAAGGGAACAGATACCTGGAGTCTTGTGTCCTACACAGTGAGTAACCACCGTGTGAGACAGTATCTTCCCTTTCGAAACGGACAATTAACGAACGAAGGAGAGTAGACTTTTAGTAATGTTGATAGATTCCTAAGAAGCATTATTGAAACTCTATCTTCTGTAGTTTGTGACTGATGATTCACCCATTTTCTCCGCCCTGAACTCTCTCCAAGCAGAAAAGTGGTAAATAATTTTTAATTTGCTCTGTTTACAGGTAATTGGGGAAAAAACTGAATTCATACTAACATTTCTTTTTTCTCTTTCGCAGGGAACCACCAAGTGACCAGGACATAGAGGTAAGAATCTTTCAGATGAGTGTGGTGTGGGGGTGCTTCACAGTGACTGGGGAAAGGTAATGCTGGTGAGTAATCTAGCCAGACCCATACGCTTTAAACATGCGAGCGTACGCTGAGAGTCCTCTTTATATTATGGCATCAAACAACGCCCACGCATCTTCACCGGGGCACCACACACTTTATGAACCTTTCCTTTGCCATGTAAATAGCAGTTATGCACTGAGGTGACAAAGGTCGTGGGATGCCTCCTAATATGGTGTGCGACTTCCTTTTTGCCCTGCATAGTGCACCGCTCGACATTACGCGGACTCAAAAAATCTTTGGATGTCCTTAGCAGAAATATTTAGCCATGCTACCTGTATAGCTATCCATAATTACGAACGTGTTGCCGGTGCAGAATTTTGCGCATAAACTGACCTCGCGATTATATCCCATAAATGTTCGATGGGATTCAAGCTGGGCGGCCAAATCATCCACTAGAACTGTCCATAATGCACTCAAAACCAGTCTAGAACAGTTGTGGCCCTGTGACATGGCCCATTGGCATCAATAAAAATTCCATGAATTCCATGAATGGCTGCAAATGGTCTCCAAGTAGCTGAACGTAAACATTTCTAGTCAATGATCGGTTCAGTTGGACTCAGTCCATTCCATGTAATCACAGCCCACATCATTATGGAGCCACCACCAGATTACACACTGCCTTGTTGGCAACTTGTGTCCATGGCTTCGTGGTGTCTCAGTGAGATATTACCCCACAGTGAGATATTACCAACTGAAATCAGGGTTCATCTGACCAGGCCACGGTTTTTCAGTCGTCTTGTGTGCAACCAATATGGTCACTAGCCTAGGAGAGGCGCTGCAGGCGATGTTATGCTCTTAGCAAAGGCACTAAAGGCACTCACGTCGGTAGTGTGCTGGCATAGCCATCAACGCCAAATTTGTCATACGTCCCACATTGATTTCTGCACTTATTTCACGCAGTGTTGCTTGTCTGTTTGCACTGACAGCTCTACGCAAACGCCGCTGCCTTCCGTCGTTAAGTGAAGGCTATCGGCGGCTGCGTTGTCTGTGGTGAGAGGTAATGCCTGAAATTTGGTATTCTCGACTCTCTCTTGGCCCTGTGGTTCTCTACTGCTTTCAAAATAAATTCGATATATGTACGCTTCAGCCATTGTATGTTACTTTCATACGAACCCTGTCTTTGCACTGATGTCGACTACTGTATGTGCAGACAGGCGCATTATAACCCGACAGTTGGCTCTACAACTATCGGTGAGCACCGGAAGTACGTGTGTTATGAATGAAACTCCTGGATACTGAAGGTGTGCTCAAGACGGGTCCCGTGATTGCTCATAACAGACTGCAACACTCTCGGGAAAGCCATCTGAACTGTTAGAGCAGTTTGAGTAGTATAGAGATGCCTCATACTCCTCACACTCCCGTCCATTACGAAACTGACAATTTCTTGATGCTTCTGGATGCATCCTATCAAGCGATCCCTTCTTTTAGTGAAGTTGTGCCACTAATGTCTGTATTGTCCATTCCGATTCAGTATGTCTGATCTACCCTCGAGCGTCCATCTGTATCACTACATTTCAAAAGCTTCTATAGCCTTCTTGTCTATCTTCCACGTTTCAGTTCAGTAAGAGGTTACACACCATACAAATATCTTCAGAAAACATTTCCCACCATTTAAATTTGTATTCGATGTTAAGAAATTCCTCTTTTTCAGAAATAATTTTCTTGCTATTCTCAGTGTGCGTTTTATATCTTCCCTACTCAGGCGATCATCAGATATTTTTCTGCCCAAATAGTAAAACTCATCTACGACATTTAGCCTCTCATTGACTAATATAATTCCTTGAATATCGAGTGATTTAATTCGAGTATGCACCATTAACCATTTCCTACTTTTATCCACGATCATTTTACAGTCGCTTTACGAGACGCTATCCATTTCGTTAAACTGTTCTTCAAAGTCATTGGGCTCTCTAACGGAATTACAATGTCATCGGCAAACCTCGACGTTTTCGTTTCCTATCCCAGAAAGTTAATTCCCTTTCCGAAATTTGTCCTTGGCTTTCTCCACATCTAGAAGAATATCCAGACTGGATAACCCTGTCCCACTCCTTTCTCAACCACTGCTTCCGTTTCTTGTCCATGACCTCTTATAACTGTAGTCTCGTTTCAGTACAACCTTTAAATAACGCCGCGCGGGGTAGCCGCGCGGTCTGTAACGTCTTGTCACGGTCCGTGCGGCTCCCCACGTCGGAGGTTCGAGTCCTCCCTAGGGCATCGGTGTGTGTGTTGTCCATAGCGTAAGTAAGTTAGATTAAGTATTGTGTAGGCTTAGGGACCGATGACCTCAGCAGTTTGGTCCCGTAAGACCTTACCACAAATTTCCAATTTTCTTTAAATAACCTTTCGTTCCGTGTATTTCAACACTGCTACGTTTCGAAGACAGAAGTCCATTTCACATTGTCAAAGAATTTCTTTTTAAATCTACAACGTGTCCCAGAAATGTTGCGACGAACTTCTAGCGGAGGCGGAGCACATCATAAGGATTGAGAATAGCGTAGCAACTCATGGCTGCCAACGGCGTCACACACCGCTAGGTGATACTGTAGACGAACACGGGCCCTCCGCTTAGGAGTCCATTGCTCTGCCTGCGCAGTTACCGAGGCAGTCACCTCTGATACATGGATGTCTCTTAGCAGTGTCCGCAGTGTTTTGAACGCAGAGTCCTTTCGCGGCCCTCGTCTCCAAAGGGTGACGCATTTGATCACCACAATGATTATTTGCGGTCCGCGGGAAATCACCTCGGTGTGTGGCACCACGAGGCGCGACATCGCTTCACGGTTAATGTGTGGGCGGGTTTGGTCGGCGATTGCTTAGTCTTGCTGTTCCTTCCACCATTCCGCTTGACTGCCGCGAATTTTCAGACCTTTCTGGAACATGTTCTTCCCGGTTTGACTGAAGGTGTTCCAGCAAATGTGAGGCGCAGCATGTGATTCAGACATGATGAGGTGCCTGCTCATGTTGGACCGAACGTTTGTAGGTCTGTGAGCAGGTCATGCCGCCATCGACGATTTGGCCCCTGCGCTCACTGGGTTTATGGAGCCTCGATTTATTTCTGAGGGGAGCCATAAAAGCTCTCATGTATCGCGACCCCGTGGAGTCTGAAATGAATTTAGCCGAAAGAATCCTCTGCGCAGCAGCTAAAGTCAAAGAAACCACAGGTGTGTTCTAAAAAGGAAGATTGGGTTGAACGTCCCGTCGACGTCGAGGTCATTAGAGACGGAGCAGAAGCTCGGATTGTGTCAAGGGTGGGAAAGGCAACTATCAAGGCATTTTTCTGGAGCAAGAAGGTATTGTCGACCATAATGTCGTTGTGGCTTCTGTCAGTGGAAGTTGCAAAAAAAAGAAAAAAGAAAAAAAACGCCGTAGAGTTTGGGAAATCAAATAAAAGTGTCATTAATGAATATCTTCTACATCTACATCTACATCCATACTCCGCAAGCCACCTGACGGTGTGTGGCGGAGGGTCATAGTCAGCTCCAAGCATTTTACCGCGGGACACAAAGATATTGAGCATCTTTGGTCGGAATTTATTGTTCGCCACGTGCTAGAGAATTATGTGCCTAGCGAAAGTATAGGGGAGGGAAAGGATCCACCTTGGTACAACAAACGTATTAGTAAGTTGCTGAGAAAGCAGTCTTTTTAAACGTAGTCACTGCCCCGCTGACAAACAGAAATTATTCGAAATAAAAGCAGCTGTCAGAAGGACAACGAGACACTCTTTTAACGAATTTGAAAGCAATATTTTATATGCAGATTCTAAAAATCACCCCAAAAAATTTTGGTCGTACGTAAAATCTATGAACGCTACAAATAATTCGATACCTTCTCTTGCTGACAGTACGGGTAATGTAACTGATGATGATAAACAAAAGGCCGAAATTCCAAACCTAGCTTTCAAAAACTCGTTTACGATAGAGGACTGTAGCACCATTCCCCCTTTCAATTATCGAACACACGAAAGGATGGCTGACATAGTTTTTACTGTATCGAATGTTTGTAAAACAGTTAAGGTCCTTAGACGCCAGAAAGGCGTCTGGCCCAGACGGTATCCCCGTAAGATTTTATGTTGACTATGCTACAAATACAGCACCATTCTTATCCGCCATCTATCAGAGATCACTGGAACGGCGGAAAGTTCCACGTTACTGGAAGAAGGCTCAGGTCATAGCAATCTATAAAAAGGGTAGAAAATCGGATGCACATAATTACCGACCAGTTTCACTGACATCGATTTGTTGTAGAATCATGGAACATATTTTGTGTTCAGACGTAATGACCTTTCTAGACTCTGAGAAGCTCATCTGCAGAAACCAGTACGGTCTTAGGAAACAGATGTCATGCGAGACACAGCTAGCCTTCTTTGTGCATGAAATACAACAGGTTCTAGATACCGGCTCCCAGGTTGATGCCATATTTCTCGACTTTCGAAAGGTGTTCGACTCAGTTCCGCACTGTCGCTTGCTACCAAAAGCGCGCGATTACGGTCTATCCAATGACATATGCGGTTGGATAGAAAGTTTTCTAACACACAAAGAGGAGTATGCCGTCCTCAACGGGATAACTTCATCAGAAACAAGAGTAATTTCAGATGTGCCCCAGGGCAGCGTAAGAGGTCGTCTGCTTTTTACGATTTACGTAAACGATCTGGTTGATGGTATTGACAGCGGCCTTAGACTTTTTGCCGATGATGCTGCAGTCTACAGGAAACTAGTATCACACGAAAGTTGTGAACAAATGAATGAGGATTTGCAGAAAATAAATGCGTGGTGTAATGACTGGCAGTTATCTCTCAATATTAATAAGTATAAACTAATGCATATAACAAGGCGAAATCGCCAGTAATGTATGAGTACAAAATAAATGATAAATCTTTGGAGGCGGTAACATCAGCCAAATATCTATGTGTGATTATTCGAAATGATCTCAAATGGAATTATGAGATTACACAAGCAGCGGGTAAGGCGAACTCTAGATTGCGGTTTATTGGTAGAATCCTGAAGCGATGCGGTCCTTCAAAAAAGGAAATAGCTTATAATACGTTAGTTCGTCCAGTGTTAGAGTATTGTTCGTCTCTATGGGACCCTTATCAGTTGGGTCTAATTCAAGAGTCTGAGAAGGTCCAAAGAAGAGTGGCAATATTCGTCACTGGTACATTTAGCCATCGCGAGAACGTTACAAATCTCAATGAAAGTTTGAAGTGGGACACACTTGCAGGTAGAAGACGCGCTAAACAGGGGCTGCTCTCTAAATTCCGAAATTCAATCTTCACCGAGGATTTAGAGCATATAGTATTACCATCAACTTTCAAATCGTGTAGTGATCATCATTCAAAGATAAGGGAAATAAGAGCTCGTACTGAGGCGTTCAGTCATTTTTCCCTCGTGCGATCCGCGAGTGGAACAGAGGGGTGGGGGGGATATGACTTTGGCGCGAATTGTCCCCTCCGCCACACACCGCTTGGTGGCTAGCGGAGTATATATGTAGATGCAGAAAACCTAAATCTGGTTGGCTGGACGCGGATTTGAACCGTGTGTTGGAGGGTGTCCGCAGTCAATACTCCGTCCGTGTCGGGTGATGGTGCTAACTTCCAGCATCAGTTCATCCAAGCCTCCCTGATCAAACATCACGGATTTTCACGAAATTTTATGTGAACATTCGCAAAACTCCCCAGTAAACAATGGTAAAGTTTGACGTTCGTCGAAGTAACACAGGCCGACATATAGTCACTTATTTTGCCCATGCGCGATCTTGGGCAGAGAGAACGTGAATTTCTGACGAATTTGAGCTGTTATATATCGGACGATATTTTGTTGAAAGAAATGAAATTTGGCCAACTGGTACAATTGTACGCTTTCTCTTAAGAAAAGTAACGAAAGAATTTTGCGAGCTATATTATGCCAGAATATTTTATAAAAAGAAAACCGAAAAAAGTCGGCGCCCGGAAAAATTTCAAAGTCTGGCTTCTGATATCTTAGGGATTTAAGATATGACGAACGTGAAACTGGGCAAGCAGTAATCTAACAACAGAAGGTTCTCCAATATGTTGTTTCATTTATGTACCACTTTCCAATACTGAATAAATTAAGTAAAAAATTGAAGATTTTGCAAAGAGAACAAATAAACGGTAGTTTCAACCTGATTTTTAAAAAAAAGCTGTGTTCTATAAAACTTTTAACTGTGCTCATTATAAATACCATGGTTTTACCCACGTAAAAATGTTTATTTGATTATCCTAGACGGTCTAACAATGCTAGATAATTTGAATCAATATTAGGTGCGAAAACCGGTATAAAAAAATGTTAACTTTGAAGTGCTTTATCTCACAGAGTAAACGCACACTGAACATGAAAATGAACACACAGTAGTTCGGTTGCAGAAGCATGTGAGATACAAAATTTCATTCACCTACTATTTTCGTCGAAAAGATAACTATTTTTGTAAAAAGGTGAAACTAGTGTATATTCGACACTTCATTTACAAATACCGTCTTCTATTAAAGCTTCAAAATAAGTCTCAGCCGAAACAACATGTTTTAAGCTACTCTAGAACAGTGTGAAAAATTTCCATCTTGGGCTAACGGTGGTAAATAACTGTAAATAAAATATCCGGAAAAATCACGCAGCGAATAAAGATACGAGGGTCAGTCAAAAAGTAATGCCTCCTATTTTTTTTCTACGTTTAATTGTCAGGAAATTTAAATGCAATTACATAGGTTGAAAACCACAACATTGAGGATCATTTTGTCATTTTTCAATGTAATCTCCGCCCATCTCTACAGTTTTGGTCCATCTTTGAACAAGGGCATGTATCCCAGCACGGTAAAAATCACCGCTCTGCTTCCTAAGCCATTGACGCACGGATGTTTTGACGGCCTCCTCATCTTTAAAATGAATCCCAAGATGAGCTTCTTTTAGTGGCCCGAACAGATGGAAGTCTGATGGTGCCAGGTCAGGGCTGTATGGGGGATGAGGCAAAACTTCCCATCCAATTTTGACAATCTCGTCAGAGGTGTGACGACTGGTGTGTGGTCTTGCATTGTCATGCAAAAGAAGAACATCTGCCATTGATTTTGTTGGGCGAACTCGCTGAAGACGTGCTTTAAGTTTTTTGAGGGTTGTGACGTATTGAACAGAATTTATTGTGCATCCCTGCTCCAAAAAATCAACCAGAATCACACCCTCTGTATCCCAGAAAACTGTTGCCATAACTTTCCCTGCCGATCGCACAGTTTTGAATTTTTTCTTCCTCGGCGAGCTTGTGTGACGCCACTCCATTGACTGCCTCTTTGATTCGGGTTCAAAAAAATGCACCCATGTTTCGTCCCCGGTCACAATTTTTTTCAGAAACTCATCTCCCTCCAAACGGAAGCTCTGCAAGTGTTGGGAGGCTATTGTTTTCCTTGCCTCTTTATTCTGATCGGTTAACATTCTTGGAACCCACCGTGCACAAACTTTTGAGTACCCCAATTGTTTAATAATCGTGATCACAGTGCCTTTACTAAGAGAAATAATGCGACACACTTCATCTGCAGTCACCCGACGGTCACCACGAATGATGTCATCAACTTGCTGAATGTTGTGTGCAGTCACTGCACTCACCGGCCTGCCGCTCCGCTTTTCGTCAGTCAACGGTGTTTGCTCTTCAGCTTCCTTACAACGACGAACCCATCGTCTAACAGTGCTGACATCCACTGTCACAACACCATACACCTTCTTCAGTCTTTCATGAATGCGTATGGGCGTTTCACCTTCTGCATTCAAGAATTCAATCACACAACGCTGTCTCAAACGAACATCGATGTCGGCCATCTTACAAACTTCTGCTGTGCTGCCACCTGTTGACACAGAAAGTTACTACTGCAGTGGATTGCAGAAGAAGGTTTGAGGAATGTCGCCAAATTCGAATTTTTCACTTAACTTAATTTTTTAAGTAGAAAAAAAAATGGGAGGCATTACTTTTTGACCGACCCTCGTATAATTTTTGGCTTCTTTATCTCGTTGACTAAACACATGATAAAAAATAAGACTTTTGACAACAATTTAGCGAGAGAGTGCTTTGCGTTATAAAATATCATTCAGGTACTGATAATTAAACTTCTACAAAATATGTTCAAAATTGATTTTCGTCAACAATACAAAAATAGATCACATTCAATTTTCTTTTAGAAAATCTGTTTTCCATAAGTGATTTCAAACTAATCACAGTTGGAAAGAAAATGTTAACAAGCATTCAGAAAGTCACGGTCGATTTTCCAAAGTACGGTAACGATACCTGAAAATGACGGACAAATTTGAGGGAACGTACCATAGAAAGAGGCTACGCTGCAGAAAGTTGTCCGTGTTTCGTTGCATGTGGTTTTTATTTTTATATTGACTAGTAATATCTGGCTGTATTACGTTGGTGTAATGTGACATTGTCACTCCCGGTTCAAGAACATGAATCGCCGACCCCGTCAGAGTAGGAGTCACGCCCAGTGGCTGTGCCGTACCGCCGACGGGTGGGGTTTGCTCATTCAGGTTGGTTTCTTTATTTAAATTCCAAACATTTTCGGTGGTGCCTATCTGCTAACAAAGCCATTTGCTTAGTATCTTATTTCCGATCCTCATAGGCGGTAAGGAAAAGTAGTATCAGTTTTGATTTTAAACGTCTCTGCATTGCTGTTTACATTTTTAGAATCTTTTGAGACACTCTCTGCTGTTTCTTTTCTGGAAATTGACCCTGTCAGGCAGATGATGATAGTAAATAAACAGAGAGCGTGGATATGAGGTGTTTTCTGATACCCAACAGGCATCCTGTCTGTCGAGCCAAGAAAATGAAAGATTTGGGCCTTGAGAATTCATAAATTGTATCAGTGCATCATTTTGTTCCGTTGATATATTAATAATGTTGCGATGTTGAGGAGTTTAAAATGAAAATTGATATTACTTTTTGCCGGCCGCTGTGGTCTAGCGGTTCAAGCGCTCCGTCCGGAACCGCGAGACTACTACGGTCGCAGGTTCGAATCCTGCCTCGGGCATTGATGTGTGTGATGTTCTTAGGTTAGTTAGGTTTAAGTAGTTCTAAGTTCTAGGGGACTGATGACCTCAGATGTTAAGTCCCGTAGTGCTCAGAGCCATTATTACTTTTTGCTTGCTGCCTATGACAGGTACTCCTAAAAATTTGAGAATTGGAGGTAAGGTATTTAGCAAATGGCTTTGTAAGCAGACAGGTAGTACAATAAGGCTTTAGAGCCTAAATTAAGAAACCAAATTGCCGCGCAGGATTAGCCGAGCGGTCTAGGGCGCTGCAGTCATGGACTGTGCGGCTGGTCCCGGCGGAGGTTCGAGTCCTCCCTCGGGCATGGGTACATTCCCTCAAATTTGAGTAATTTTGATTTATTGTTGGTGATTTTTACGAAAATCGAGTGTGGTTGTCCTTAGGAGAATGTAGGTTAAGTAGTGTGTAAGCTTAGTAGGGACTGATGACCCATAAGATTTCAGGCACATTTGTCATTTTGTCAAGAAACCAAATTAGACGATTGGGAACCTGGATGAAGAAACACACCAGTGACTGTTATTGCACGGCCATCGGGCGTGACCTTTATGGCGATTGGGTTGCCGGTTCATGTTCTTGAACAGGTTGTGACAGTGTCACCAGGCCCCAACGCAACCTCATGCATCGAAACACTGGCAACTGGTTGCTGCAACTTAGTCTTTACCCGCCGTACATTCCCTCAAATTTGAGTCGTTTTGATTTATTGTTGGCGCACTTTGGAAAAATAGAACGTGATTTTTTGAGTGCTTCAAAACATACACTTCCAGCTGTGATTAGTTTGAAACGAATTATGAGAAACAGATTTTCTAAAAGCAAATAAAATATGATCTATTTTTGGTGATTTTTACGAAAATCAAGTTTGAATTGATTTTGTAGAAAGAAAGTAGTAAGTACATGATATTTTATACGGGAAAATTTTATGATGCCAACTTGTTGTGTACAAAGTTCCATGTTTATCGTGCCTTTAATCGACGACATAAAAGAAGCCAAAGTTAAAACAGCGCGATTTTTTGCCTCAATTTATGTATCATTGTTAGCTCATGGTGGAAAGAAAAATTACTGTTCCGTAGGGAGTTAAAGCACATTGTTTCGGACTAGATTGGTTTTGAAGCTTTAGCAGGAAATGATATTTATAAAAGAAATGTCGAAAATACACCACTTTCAACTTTTCACAAAAACGCGTCGTTTGTCGACGAATTTGCACATTACTGGATAATTGTTGGCGAATGAAATTTTGAAATCCACATCCTTGTGCTTCCATGAAATTGAGTTTTAAATTTCATGTTTAGCGTGTGCTTATGAGATAACGGAATCAAAAGTATACATTTGTCTCATACCGCGATTTTCGTATCTAACTTTGATTCCAATTACCTAGCATTGGTAGCCCTTCTAGGATAATGAAGTGTACTTGTTACGGGGTTAAAACAATGGTATTTCTAATGAGCGCAGTTAACAGTTTTATAGAACACAGCTTTTTTGCAAAATCAGATCAAAAATATCGCTTTTTTAGCTTTTTACAAAATCCTCAAGTTTTTTCTTAATTTATTCACTACTGGAAAGTAGAACATAAATGAAACTTTATATTTGAGAACCTTGTGTTGCTAGATCACTACAAGCCCAGGTTCAAATTCGTCATACCTTAAGTCCTTAGGTATAAGAGGCCAAACTTTAAAAGCTTAACCGGCGCTTATTTTTCCGGCGAGTTTGTCTAAAATTTCTTGGCTGAATATGGCTCACAAAATTCTTTTCATTACTATTCGTAAGTGAACTTATACGATTGCACAAGGCGGCCAAATTTCATTTTCTTCACCAAAATATTGTCCGAGATATAACAGCACAGATTCGCCAAAAATTCCCGCTCTCTCCGCTCAAGGTCACACAAGGAGCCAAGCAAGTGACTATATCTAGGCCAGTATGGCTTCGATGAACGTTAAACTTTACCAATGTTCATCGGGGACATGTGCGAATGTTCACATAATATTTCTTCGAAATCCGTGATGGCCGAGCAGGGAAACTTTCCGAAGTTAAGCGATTTGACATGGAATAACTCAGTTGTATTCGTATTGTGCAGCATGTGTACCCATTGTTTCCAATAACTGCTTCAAATGAACCATTCTCTTGTTTCCTTTCCGATCTTCGACCTCTGCTTCCACTTAACAATTACATTTGTGGTTATGAGTTCGTAGGTAATCCTCAATCCCCTAAAAGTCTGTCGCAACATTTGGCTTGAAATGCTTCTGTCTAGCTCCTCAGAACCCATACTGATTTTCCCCGACATCAGCGTCTACAAGTCTTTTCTTTTGTAAATAATTCGTGTCAGTACTTTGCAACCATAACTTATTAAACTATTGGTTCGGTTGCCTTCACACCTGTCAGAACGCGCTTTCAATGGATTTGGTTCCCGAAATCTGAATGTGTTTCGGATGTCAAATCGAGACGGAGCTTCACGTACACCCAACACACACAGTGAATGTGCAGGACGCTCTGGTAGATCTCCAAATTCCGCACTTAATGTAAGCTTTCGCAGAACAGTTGGCGTAGGATTTCAAATGCCTGTCAGCCCAGGTCTTGCACAATTTCCGGCACGTTCTCCGTCGAGTTTCACACAGCAGTCGTTATTCGTATGTACGTTCAGTATCAAACCAGCCAGGTACTTGTTTGAGTTGATGGTACCAACTGATTTATTTTGACTGTTGATATAGGACACTACCATTTTCGCACTTTCTGTGGAACGCTATTTTATATTTCTGAATATTTAAAGAAAGTTGCTAAACTTAAGTATGTGTAACTAACTACAACGGATGAATGTGGAAAACACTGGACGAGGTTTCGTGGGTTACTTGTGCCGCCAGTTGTTTTGTAGACGAGTACCCCCTGTGATTTCTTCGAATTACTGGGCTCAGTTTTTTGTTCGAGGTATCTACGGCGTGTTATGATCAAAAGAGCGGATGACGCGTCTGCAAACTCTGTCATATCTGACAGTGATTCCATTTGGTGCTGAGGCCTTGTGTTCAATTTTAACTGTTTCCATACGCTAATGACACTAACATCTACGCCACTCATTTTTGCAGTGGTGCGAAAATTTTCCTTTCTAAAGAAACTGTTGAAAACTGAGTTCTACATTTCTGCCCTTGCTGCCTTGAGTAATTTTCTTTCTTTATGACAGATCTTTCTGTACGTTGTTTTTCCTGTATTGTATACTAGTTTCTCTTTCTATATAAGTTTTGTTGTGTAAAAGACTGTCTACCATACTGTCCCACCACAGACTGTCTTAATAAATAGTCATATATTCTGTACTTTGTCAGTTATTCTTATACATTTTGACTTCAACTGCTGCACATACTTCTGCCCAGTGCTAAATGTTTCGATTTCGTGGTTGAAATTTGACACTAACTGCTTCCTTATCGAGTTTGCTGAATTGATATATCTTTCTGCTTTTGTTGGTTGTCCTTCCTCGTATCTCAATTCTTACTCCTGCAACTGCCTCGTCATACCTAATAACAGTTTTATTGCGAACATCATTAAGCAAGTCATTTTCGCCATTAGATCTAATATATTTGTCTCTAGAGTCTTCTGGAAAGGTATTTATTATTGTTACGCAGGCTGTCTTGTCGTGCGCACAATAGAAGGTCTGTCAACGGTATGTTAGATGAGTAAAGTCTTCGTCAGTGATGATAGGATAATTGGGAACCATACGTAGTGGTGACAAAGAGTTTCAGTAAGGTTTCCGGTTACATCTGGGGATCAGTCTGGTATTCAAAAGAAGGATGCAATTATAAACTTTTTCTAGATCTGATACTATGCCTTGATCAAACAATCTCACATGTAACTTCAGTTCCTGTTTCGATGGATCTGAGTCTCATTCTTCGTGCGAAGAATACACCCCATCGCATTAGCCTATCAAAATCTCACGTGTTTCGTGTTTTAGTCAGGTATCTGTGCCTAATATTACGTGACATCCATTGTTTTTTTAGGAGCACTTCGAACTCCAAGACTTTGTCGCGAATGCTTCCACAGCTGATCACTAGTACCGTAATATTTCCATATGTGGAGGTGGCATTTTTTTTAATCTTACACTAACCTTACAAGGTGCCTGCCCCCGGTAGCTGAGCGGTCAGTGCGACACAATGTCAATCCTAAGGGCCCGGGTTCGATTCCCGGCTGAGTCGGAGATTTTCTCCGCTCGGGGACTGGGTGTTGTGATGTCCTAATCATCATCTACCCGACGGGAGACCATTGTCACACAACATTTACATTTCCAAGGTTTCCCAAGAAAACTACGATTTGGACTGGCTAGAGATTCACCAGATCTGAAAAAAACTGTGAAATAACAAAATTTCCGCCATAGACTATAACAATAGTCGATGACGGCAATTTTGTATTTTATATATTTTGTATGATTGTGGTACTTGTCCGGGGACAGAGTTAGGAACAGTGAACGGAACAGTCAACATTCTTATTCATGTTTGAGTACCTCGTGTCCGTTCTGTCAAGTTATTGTAAGTTATTAAAATAAATTTAAAAGTACGAATGGTGCTCATGTAACGAAGCAACAGACTTCTCTACATTTTCCAGCCAGTCTTATTTTACTATTGCATGTTTCCTTCCCTATTCATTAATGGCTTATGCTGGGATAGTTCTTAGGAATGAGATATTCTGACGCCTTTCCATTTTCGTGCTAATCATTATCATGTTTAAAAGAAGTACATTTCTTTGCCGTATGTATCTTATTATTATTGTTACGTTTATTTTTATTGTTTTATTGTCTTATTGTCTTTATCATTCTGGAATTTCGTGGACTAATGTTCTAACATTTAAATAGTTTTATTTTAAATGTTCTGGATATTGTATGACGTATAATGCGACCCAGCGGCATTATCACATAGGTCTAAGTGAACTAAGAGTTAAAGAAGTCAATAAAATATACAAATAATTTTTCAAATGACAACGTTGTTCTGCTCCTATAATGTGTGCTTTGACACCAACGAAGACACTTTACATTCACTGGTATCCTACGATTGCTGTTGACTGACTTATTACAACATGCACGGTTGCTTGCAGGTGTTCACATTTTCCGGCTATACCCATGCAGCCAGTTTCTTATCGAGTAGCGTTCGTGCACTTCATGTATCGTATGATAGTGACTTTACAATTGAAAACGGCCAGTAATGGACTAACAAGTAAAGTTTTCAATCGTAAGTAGAACAAAGTTGTCATTTCCTAAATTTTCCAAGACGGTGTAAACAAATGAAAGTTACATAATTAAATAATATATTGTAGAACTGGCATCATGAAACACCTTAAGCTGCTGTTCAACTTATTCTTTATTGTGGGACTGGTTTCGTTCAAAGACCATTATCCAGTACCTGTTGTACGCATATCATGATCATTAAAATTTCAGCTGAAAAAGATGCCTGAAAATTGAAATAAAAAAAGAGTGATACATACAGACTTTCGTTAACATCAGGAATTAACATACATACATAAAAATTATGTTGTTACAAATATGATGTATAAAGAACGTTTAGTAATGTAGAGTCAGATGCATGGAGGGTCAAATGCAGACACCTGTCAAAGAAATGCACAAAACAAAACGGCAAATAATCACTAGCAACCGTTAGCATTAACCATTTCTAATCTGCAAATGACGTATTTTTCCCCGAAGACCTTTGTAGCAAGACATTACGAAAAATTTAATCTATAATTTTTCAGTTCGAGTTGCTAATTCGTAATGAAATTTGATTCTTCTGCATAACGTGAAAAAATTTCTATCTCTTGCATGAGATCCCTATGCCTATCTTTCTCTGCTTCATGTAATATAACAATATTTTCAGTTTTATTTGCTAAACGATTTTCATCTGTTAAATGCTTAGCTAATGTCGATGGATTGCTTTTGTAGGTGTTACGTTATTCTTTCCAGCATGTCCATATTTTTCTATCCGTTTGACCTTTGTCATTCTTATTGCAGTCGTTCACTGTCTGATTGCTGGTAATTGGGTAGAGGGTCAGATTTATGTCCTGTACTGGAATGAATTTTATTTCTGTTCCGAAAATCAACTTTTCGTATGTGATTTTCTGCTTCTCTTTCACTATAGTTGTCTGTTTGAGGTTTTACTGCAATCGAAAAATCGGACATCTGAATCTTGGAATGTCTATTGTATATTAACATTAGATAGCATTTTTGTTTTTCTGCTTACAAGTATATTACACTTCCTCCATGACACAGATTACAACACATACACAAACCATCACTTACACTACTAGTTTCTGTAATCAAAATATGCTTCAGAGATATTATAACATTGTGGTTTCACACCGAATTTGTCAGAGATGTTAGATTTTTTGTGGGTTACATTATAAAGTTGCCAATTATAAAATTTATTTTGGCATTATTGGCTTTTGTATTATAGATTGTGTTTCTTTTTTTATTGTAGTGTTGAGTAGAGTCGATGAGGTAGTGTGAATATTTATGGAAATTACTACAGTTATCATATGTGGGAGAAATACTTGGAAAAATTAAGTGACTCATTATCTAGAGTTTTGCTGAGAAATTTTTATCCTTGGATTTTGTGGCGTACTAAAAAAATTACCAACTCCTCCTTTAAATGCATTGTTTGTAATTTTGTGTATAAGCAATAGCAACACACATAAAAACAATGGCCACCCATAGAAAATCATAGAAGAAGATGTAAAGATACTCCACCAAGTCCCAAAATCAAATACAGTGTATTTAATGGAGGAGCTGAAAATTTTTACACATGAGAAAAAGCAAGGAAAAAAATTTCCAGGTCACAAACTAGATATCGAATCAGTTAATTTTGTCAAATGTTCGACCACAAAAACTTACATTACCCCATAGACTACTCATCATCTACAGCAAAATATCAGGACAATCGATAATTCAGTAGTTAATAACGGTAAAATAAATTTTGCAATTGACAAGCTGAAGCATATAAATGTAACCAACAGAAAATGTAACATATCTGATTGTATACAAACTCTGTGTGAAACCATATTGTCATAATATCTTTGATGCATATTTTGATTATAATAAGAAACATTCTAATTGATGATTCGTGTGTGTGTGTGTGTGTGTGTTCAATAGAAGTCACGTGTAATAGAGGAGGTGCAATACTTATTAATAGAAAACAAAAAAATACTGTCTGTAACGTTAGTATATAAAAAATCCAATATTCATTTGTCCAGTTTCTCGATTGCCTTATAACCTAAAGAGAAGTATAATGGAAAAAATGCAGAAAATCACACACCCAAACATCACAAAAAATCTTTATGTAAGCAAATGCATTTGAATATGAGGATAAAACCTCGGAACACGCTGTGCTGATCATGAAAAAGTAAGTAACTGGTGCAATTTTTCATTGGATATATCATGAATTACACAGTTGCAGGCTTACTAAAACATTGATTATGATGAATGAAATTCAGTTATTTCTCTTCTACTTATGGCACCGTTTTTATTTTCTTTCTATAAATTTCTTTATCTATTTCGGGGCAGTATCACTTTTCCGTGGATCTCTCTCAACACATTCAATTCTATTTCATTGTTCTTATTAGTTAGTAGTAAACAGTGTATTATGTCTAACATTGCATTAAAAACACTTCTTTGTGTTATAAGCTGACATGAGGTATGGTGAATTATCCCATATCCCACTGAATGTGACCTGCTTCCGGAAAACATTAAGTGCATGAGTCCTAATTTCATTACGGATACTAACATCTAAAGAGTTTACATTCTTCTGTTTTTCATACTCCGTGGTGCACTGCATGTCTTGTGCAGTTCATCTGAATTTCTTATGCGGGTTAAGGTGTTACGTAATGCTAATAAATAGAATTACATTTCGACGAACAACTCGAACTTAAAAACGAAAAATATTGAAAATTTTCATGACATCTTGTTACATAGGTAATATTAGTCATGACGTCCAGTTGATTGGAAGTGAATCTACGGCATTTAAAAATTAGTAGAGCTAACAGTTTCTCATGATTGCCGTTTTATCTTATGTGGTCCTTGGATAGTTGCGTGTAACTGACACTCCATGCATCTGCCTCTGAATGACTAAAAATTTTTATAAATATTATATTTTAAACATTATTTTGTTTTAATGTATGCAAATCTTGCTGTTATTAAAAATATGTAACTATTGCTTGTATTTTTTCTACAATTTTCAAACTTTCTGTACACCTGAAATTTTCCTATGTCAATGAAGTGCGTAGAACAGGTGCTGGAAATTGACCTTACAGCGAAACCGCTAGCACAATCAAGAATAAATTGAGCACCAGGTTAACGTGTTAAGCGAAGCCATTTATACAACTCTGAAACAGAGGCAACAAATATTACTTTATAACAAGCTAAGTTAGTTCTTTAACGTAGTGTCGACTAATTTAGTTTTAAAGTAAAACAGTGTCAGCTGTATTATTACAAACACATATTATGTGGTTGTTGTTTATAGAATCGCTTCACTGCAATCTCTATTGCGTTCAAAACAGACAAGCTCACGCTTGAGGAACGCGTCGCTCTGCAGAAGCGCTGGAGGGACCAGGCGGAGCTCAACATGATCCAAGAGGAAAACAACCTGCGTGCCGCCATCCAGGTGAGGTAAACTCCCTACTGTCAACAACTTTCCAGGGATTTTCAAGTGATTGTCTTCGGTTGGGGCTTCTGTATGGTGAGCAAAATAAAACTGGCCTGCAGAATTTGTCATGCAGCCTTAAGATAGAAACAGAACATAACTCGTACACCATCCGCACCCAGGGCAGAATTTGTGTTTCATGACAAATTTTCCAAGCCATTTTAGTTTTCCCACTTGTAGTAACATTTATCGGAACCTGCCGACTTCATCACTGAAAAGTGCGAGAAACCGTAACAGCACGACATAGGTGATTTGCAGAGACGGTAATATCGTTTTAATACACGGAAAACAGACAACATAATGTGATTTGTGATTGGTGTAAAGAATGGCAGCTAACTCTAAATATAGATAAATGTAAATTAATGCAGATGAATAGGAAAAAGAATCCCGTAATGTTTGAATACTCCATTAGTAGTGTAGCGCTTGACACAGTCACGTCGATTAAATATTTAGGCGTAACATTGCAGAACGATATGAAGTGGGACAAGCATGTAATGGCAGTTGTGAGGAAGGCGGATAGTCGTCTGCGGTTTATTGGTAGAATTTTGGGGAGATGTGGTTCATCTGTAAAGGAGGCCGCTTATAAAACAGTAATACGACTTATTCTTGAGTACTGCTCGAGTGTTTGGGATCCCTATCAGGTCGGATTGAGGGAGGACATAAAAGCAATTCATAGGCGGGCTGCTAGATTTGTTACTGGTGTTACAGAAATGCTTCAGGAACTCGGGTGGGAGTCTCTAGAGGAAAGGAGGCGTCCTTTTCGTGGATCGCTACTGAGGAAATTTAGAGAACCAGCATTTGAGGCTGGCTGCAGTACAGTTTACTGCCGCCAACTCATATTTCGCGGAAAGACCGCAAAGATAAGATAAGAGAGATTAGGGCTCGTACAGTGGCATATAGACAGTCATTTTTCCCTCGTTCTGCTTGGGGATGGAACAGGAAGAGAAGATGCTAGTTGTGGTACGAGGTACCCTCCGCCACGCAGCGTATGGTGGATTGCAGAGTATGTATGTAGATGTAGATGTAGATTACAACATCGATAGCGGTGGGGAATTACCAGTAATTGCAAAGTAATGTAATTATATTTCATAACAGAGTAGCTGAGAAAAATGATACAATCGTGTACGCACCTAAACAGTGTTGCAGAGGGATTCTCTAATCGATCCATTCTGTAGACGTCTCCAGCCTGTTAATACCACGTTCTTTAGCCAAGAAAGACGTAAAAGTTTCCGGTAATTGCAGTTTATAAAATGTATGTGGTGGTTAACAATAACTTTGTTCAGTCCTGAGTTGGTGATTTGACATAAAAATATTCACTGAGGCGACAAAACTCGTGGGACACATGCACATTTACAGACGAGGTAGTATCAAGTAATTAGGCATAAGAGGGCAGTGCATTGGCGGAGCTGTCATTTGTAGTCAGGTGATTCATGCGGAAAAGTGTCCGACGTGATTATAGTCACTCCACGGGAATTAAGAGAGTTTGCATAATGGTGGTTGTAGCTAGACGCGTGGGATCTTCAATTTCGTAAATCGATAGGGAATTTAATACTCCAAGATCCACAGTGTAAAGTGAGTGTTGAGAATATAAAGTATTTCAGGCATTACTTCTCACCACAGACAACGCAGTGGCCGACGGCCTTCACTTAGCAACCGAGAGCAGCGGCGTTTGCGTAGAGTAATCAGTGCTAACAGACAAGCAACACGACGGGGAATAACCGCAGAAATCAATGTGCGACTTATGACGAACGTATGCGTTCAGATAGTGCAACGAAATTTGGAGTTAATGGGGTACGGCAGCAGACAACCGGCGCTATTGTCTTTGCTGACAGCACGAAGTCGCCTGCAGCGCTTCCCAAAAATGTTCAAATGTGTGTGAAATCTTGTGGTAGTTAACTGCTAAGGTCATCAGTCCCTAAACTTACACACTACTTAACCTAAATTATCCTAAGGACAAACACACACACCCATGCCCGAGAGAGGACTCGAACCTCCGCCGGGACCAGCCGCACATTCCATGACTGCAGTGCCCTAAACCGCTCGGCTAATCCCGCGCTGCAGCGCCTCTCCTGGGTTCGTGACCATACCGGTTGGACCCTAAACGACTGTAAAACCGTGGCCTACTGAGAACAGGTTGGTGAGAGCTGATGGTAGGGTTCGAACGTGGCGCAGACCCCACGAGCCATGCACCGAAGTTGTCGACTAGGTACTGTTGGTGGCTCCATAGTGATGTGAACTTTGTTTACATGGAATGGACTGGGTCCTCTGGTCCAACTGAACCGATCATTGACTTGAAATGATTTTGTTGGGCTGCCTGGAGAGCATTTCCCGCCATTCATGGACTCCATGTTCCTAAACAAAGATGGATTTTTTATGGGTGACAATGCGCCATGTCACCGGGTCACTATTGTTCGCGATTGGTTTGGAGAATATTATGGACAACTGAAGCGAGCGCTATGACCACCCACATCGTCCGAGATGAATATTACTGATCATTTATGAAATATAATCGAGAGGTCATGCACAAAATTCTGCACCGGCAACACTTTCGCAGTTATTGACGGCTATGAGGCAGCATAGCTCAATATTTCTCGAAGGGGATTTCCGTCGAGTTTTGAGCCCAAGCTACGTCAACCTGCTGCACATTCCGGGCAGTAGGAGGTCCGACAGGATATTAGGAGGTATCCCATGTCTTTGGTCACGCAGTGTATTATGTAAGTTTTACTCTACAAATGGGAATCAACCGCTAAACAGTCAACCTAAGCTGTCGTATTGTACAGTATAATACTAAGTCTTGTTTTATATGCGAGATTCCATCTCCAAGCGAACATTACACTCCACCTAGCAACTTCACAGAACTACCGAAGCAGGCTGGTTGCTATGACGGTGAAGAACTATAAACAGCGTCTGAAATCCTTAGTGTAGGTTGATAGTGCAGTTTGACATGGCAGAATAGTATGGGAATCGCACGTGCGGTGCGTATAAATTATTGAATCCCAGCATATTCCGCAAAAAATGGTCTCGAATAAAAACGCAACAGAATAATTTAATGGGGAATTCCGCGATTTGTGTGTGACACAGTGCTAAATCGCAACTGACAAACTCTGCCGCTGGTAGTATTATGGAGAACACTGTTACCCTGTTTTAATATATCACTTCTGTGTCGTATTTGTCGGAGCCGGAATAACTTATTAAAGTCGTATGGTGGTAGAATATGAACTATGTCAACGTTCAACTGGATACGTTTATGATGTCGTCTGCCCTGTGTCGAATATTACCTCGCTAGTTAGAATAGCTGACGCTGTGACTCTACGTAAATACTGTTCAGCAGATTACAAGAATGACACTCGTCGTGCTTTTATTTGACGCACATATACTAAAAAAAATTAAAATAATTTTTATACGCGGTCCGCAATCTGCATCCAACTAGTTTTACAGTGTCTAGCACGTAGCAAAAAAATCAACCGTCTAAAATTAGTCCAGCTGAGGTGATTAACTATTATTCCAAAACTCGGCTAGAGTCTAGTGATTCACAAGAACTTGAAGACGATAAAATCTTCTCGGGTTGACAGCCGAGTCAATACGATGGTCTCCAGCAACGCTTCAGCAAGTAAGAAACTTGCTGAAACGTTGACGTAGAACATCGCATTGACTCGACTGTCAGCCCGAGAAGATTTTATCGTAGAGATTTGCCGAAAACCCTGCATTCTCAAGAACTTGAAGAGTTAATAACACCACGTAACACCCACGGCTTACGTGTAAACACAAGGTACCGGTATTATCACTTTCAAACCTACACACAAAGTATACGTAACAGCTACCATTACATAACATATTATGAAAACTACTTTAATGGCGATTCTGTTATTTTTAAAGACTCTCAAAATCAATTTTAGATTACTTTAGCAAAGCTATTCTCAATAGAAAGCTACTGTAATTACCGCAAAGCCGTACCTTCACACTACATTAATACGACACAATTCAGGTTAATTAATCCAGCAAAATGTTAAGGGACCATCGATTTATTTTCAATACCATTACTGATTGTAGAATATATCGATACCATTGTTAAAATAGTTGAAATTAATTTGTTTTAATACTCTCTGTATGTATTTATTCCTCGTATCTTTTTATTACCGTATAAGTATATATTTTCTTTTGTTAATTCAAAGATAAAATAAAATTTCACATTCAGATACTACTACTACGTAAATAGCGCCTTTGCTCTTCTTATTACTGAAATATTAACGATAATTTTATTTAACTTCATTTTTTATCTTCTCTTCGGAGTTACTTTCCCTTAAATACACCCATCAAAGAAAGTTTTGCATCGCCCTGGTGAGCTGTGGCACTGCTAACCACAGCTACTCAAGTCTCCTAGGAAGCTAGTAATCTTTGGTCATGGACAAACTTGTGGTTGGTACATAATTTCAATTTCAACTAAAGAACAAATTTCATTATCAAAATAACAATATAAAATTTTTATTCGGGCCTTAAGAAAATATACAACTAGCTTTCGCAAATGGCAGAAGATTCTATTTAAATTCTAAATTATTCACACCCGTTAAGTTAATGAATTCAACGAATTTACGTGGATGAGTCAAATAAAGACCTAATTTTTTTAAATTTATTTATTGTGCAGAAGTGGTACAAAGCTATATCACTTTTCAACATAATCTCCCCCACGCTCAATGCAAGTCCTCCAGCGCTTACAAAGTGCATAATTTCATTCAGAAAAAAATTCTTTTGGTAGTCCGCGCAACCATTCATGCACCGCGTGGCGTACCTCTTCATCAGAACGGAACTTTTCTCCCATTGCGTCTTTGAGTGGTCCAAACATATGGAAGTCACTTGGAGCCAGGTCTGATTAGTATGGTGGATGAGGAAGACACTCAAAATGCATGTCTGTGATTGTTGCAACTGTTGTACGGTCAGTGTGGGACCCTGCATTGTCATGTTACAAAGGGACCCCTGCTGACAGCAATCCACCTCGCTTTGATTTGATTGCAGGCCGCAGATGATTTTTTAGGAGATCTGTGTATGATGCACTGGTGACTGTGGTCCCTCTAGGAATGTAATGCTCCAAAATGACGCCTTTCTCGTCCCAAAAGAGAGTGAGCCTAACCTTCCCTGCTGATGGGTCTGCTCGAAACTTCTTTGGTTTTGGTGATGAGGAATGGCGCCATACCTTGCTCGCTCTCTTCGTTTCCGGTTGGTGGAAGTGAACCCAGGTTTCGTCCCCAGTAACGATTCTTGCAAGGAAGCCATCACCTTCTCGTTCAAAGCGCCGCAAAAGTTCTTCAGAAGCAACAACATCTCGTTCTCTCATTTCAGGAGTCAGCTGCCGTGGCACCCATCTTGCAGACACTTTGTGAAACTGGAGCGCATCATGCACAATGTGGTGTGCTGACTCATGACTAATCTGTAAACATGATGCAATGTCATTCAGTGTCACTCGGCGGTTTTCCTTCACTCTGGCTTCAACTGCTGCGATGTTCTGTGGAGTCACAACTCGTTGTGTCTGACCTGGACGAGGAGCATCTTCCACGGAAGTCACACTATTTGCGAACTTCCTACTCCATTCGTAGACTTGCTGCTGTGACAAACATGCATCACCGTACTGGACCTTTTATTCGTCGATGAATTTCAATAGGTTGCACACCGTCACTACGCAAAAACCGAATAACAGAACGCTGTTCTTCCCTGGTGCAAGTCGCAAGTGGGGCGGCCATCTTTATACTGATACTGCGACGGTATTCCTGCATCTGGCACTATGCTGCCACCTGCAGGCTATTCTGCACTCTGTTTGTAGCACGCTTACCAACTTACAGGACAACGGCGCGAAATTTCGGTTTGTTATTACAAATTTAAGGTTTCCATTTGACGCTCCCTCGTAAAAACAAACAAATTCAGAAACTTAAAAACTTTTATTTAAATCAGTTGCTAGCTGCATCAACAAATGAAAGGGTCAGCTCTTAAAAAAACGACCCACAGTGAGGTTGCTGTGAAGTAGGCCGCCCATACCACTGCCAGGGAAGCAACGGCCAGGTCCGCGCGGCAAGGCAAAGTGACAACCGGCCACACCAGAAAGAGCGCTTCAGAAATCAGTAAAAACTAAAACTAAAGTTAGAATAGACAATGACAGACCAAATACACACAAAGGAATACTACATTAGTACAGGACCCAAAGAGGGCGTGAGAGTAAGACAGACAGGCTCAAGTGACCCTACCAAAGGCTTTTTAAAGCTTATCAGTGGTCACAATGAAACTGACTGAACAAAAACTCTGCCCTTCATATTAAATAAAGTCTAAAACCAAAACTGGGCAAAGAGCACATTAATTAACATACTGCATCAAATTAACACTGCAAGGAACCTTTAAGACAAGCAGTAAAACTGCCACCACTTCGAAGTCTTAGACTTCGTAAGTTCCGTACAACATGTCACCACAAGTTTCCCAAATCTTCACAGGTTAACAGCAGAATACGAATCATACGTAACTTATTGCTTCCAATTACGCGATGAGATGATGTCTAGCATGAGCTGACGGACCCGCCACCGTTTCGCACGTAAACGCGCCGACCCATCAGCACCATCCACCTGGCGCACGGCAACAACGGCAAGGACGGCGAGGCGCAGCCTTAGCGGATAGAGACGAGGGCCTGCCTTTCGAAATATGTTGCCTCGTTGGACGCCGACCGGAGAGAGAGAACTCGGCCACACGCCAAGCCGGAAAACCAAAGGCGGAACAGAGATACAAGACCAGACGAGTGACGATATCAGCGACACAAGTTGACCATAACTAGCGCCAGTTCCCAGAGCTCCTGAAGATAGACGTTGACTGTGGATAATGTATCACAGACACAGTTCATTGACTGTTTAGAGATGTCACTAAACCCACCAAAGATGTAAACAACCATCCATGAGCAGCGCGTATTAGACGGAAGGCGTCCGACAGCCGATCAGTTCCAGTCATTCCACTAGGAAGGAGATACACGGGTCGAGTTGTCTGCCTAGACGGTCAGTACCGCGGTTCGATCGCGTCCGCATTGTTACTTTGTGCCAGGAAGGGCTCTCGACAAGGGAAGTGTCCAGTCGTCTCGGAGTGAACCAAATCGTTGTTGTTCGGATGATGACAGGCCTCGCTCAGGACGCCCAAGGGCTACTACAACAGTGGATGACCGGTACCTACGGATTATGGCTCGGAGGAACCCTGACAGCAACGCCACCATGTTGAATAACGCTTTTCGTGCAGCCACAGGACGTCGCGTTACGACTCCAAATGTGTTCAATAGGCTGCATGATTTGCAACTTCACCCCCGACGTCCATGGCGAGGTCCATCTTTGCAAACGCGACCCCATGCAACGCGGTACAGATGGGCCCAACAACATGCCGAATAGACCGCTCACGATTGGCATCACGCTCTCTTCATCGACGAGTGTCGCATATGCCTTCAACCAGACAATCGTCGGAGACGTGTTTGAAGGCGACCGGGTCAGGCTGAACGCCTTAGACACACTGTCCAGCGAGTTCATCAAGGTGCAGGTTCCCTGCTGTTTTCGTGTGGCATTATGTGGGGCCGACGTACGCCGCTGGTGGTCATGGGAGGCGCCGTAACTGCTGTACGTTAAGTGAATTCCAACCTCCGACCAATAGTGCAACCATATCGACAGCACATTGGCGAGGCATTCTAATCATGCACGACAGTTTGCGCCCTCTTCGTGCACATGTTGTGAATGACTTGCTTCAGATAACGACATCACTCGACTAGAGTGAGCGCATGTTCTCCAGACACGAACCCTATCGAACATACCTGGCATAGATTGAAAAGGGCTTTTTATGGACGACCTAGCCCACTAATCACTCAGAGGTATCTACGCCGAATCGCCGTTGAGGAGTGGGACAATATTGCCCAACAGCGCCGCGGTGGAATTGCGGATAGTATGCCACGACGAATACAGGCATGCATCAATGCAAGAGAACGTGCTGCTAGGTATTAGAGTTACCGGTGTGTACAGTAACCTGGACCACCACCTCGGAAGGTCTCGCTGTATGGTAGTATAACAAGCAGTGTGTGGGGTTTCATGGGTAATAAATAGGACGGAAACGATTTTTATGTTGATCCCTATTCCAGGTTTCTGTATAGGTTCCGGAACTCCGGAACCGAGGTGATGCGAAACTTTTTTTGATGTGTGTTAACTCCTTAATAACTTTCAAGGTTTTATCTTCTTAATTAGTGGGAATTCGCACGACGTAAAACAAAGAATAACAAATACTTTTGGTTCAAAATACTGTTATACTTCAGACGCACACGTAAACAGTTTCTCATATGCACCTCTTTCAGATAACCAGAAACTGTTCCACTCACATTACAAAATGAAGAGAACGAATTTTTAAGTTTTACTTTCTTTAGCCAGTCCTGGCTCACTTCTTTTATGATTTCTTGGTAAAATCCAATACTCAATGCACTTTCTGAAAACACATGTGGTCGAGTGACAGCAAGGAAAGAAAAAGAAAGAAAAAAAATCTACGTGTCACCGCCACTTTAAATACTGCGATTGACTGTTAATTCGAAGCTCAACCACTTTAGGAGTTCACAATACGCTGTCCCACTACTTCAAACGAACTACGAAAATCACTTCTCACGGGTCTTTTAAATAGTCGTTAAATGGTTTCACAGTGCCTCGTGATATGTTTCCAACTTTTCTGACCTTCAATTCCTTTTCTTTATTCATTAGGGTAGATCGAAAACTTCACATAAAACGCTGTGTGCAGTAGCAAAATAAGACACAGTTCCCAATCTATGAATCGTTAAGGACTGCGAAACAGAATATAAATTACATCGAGATCTACGCTCGGAAACCACAGTAATCCTAGAACCAATAACCACCAAATAAGCACGAACTCGTGTCACCCCAGAGTCGGCCAGCAGATCCGCCAACAAATTTTAGCGGAACTGCATCATCCCTAAAGCCCAAATACAGTAACTATCACTGAAACTATCCAGCCTCACAAACACACAGCTTACTGCACCGGCTCCTAACTCTAATAGACGATCTCGCCTAATCCGCTAACTGCATTCGCAGCTTAATAAATCGAATTCTAACATGCAGAACCTCACTGTTAGGAATACTACTAAATTTCGGAACGAGCTATCCTCGACCTCTCTCAGCAGTTAGACGTACCGATCCATACGAACTATTACCAATGTTAACTCCCGTCGGTCAATCTACTGCGTCCTAGGACAAAACGGGGACTAAACTAACTGTCTGACAATGTCAATATGTACAGGAACCATATCACTGACAACATGAAACGATTTTTTGACCTCACATTGTAGAAAATAGCTCTCGCAGCGTCGTATAGTGACCAGATGGGGATCTATCTCTGAACTCCGCCGTCGCCACTGCTCAATCTCTGCTTTGCTGTACAGCTGATGGGTTTTGCGGCCATTTGTCGGATATCTACAACAGAAAAATGCTTAGGCACCAATTACAACATGATTACATTAAAACTCTTTGTGTCCCTTCACTGTAACTCGCTTGACTTGGAGGCGAGTAACGTCTTTTGGTACGCGTCAAATCTGACACAGTACAAATACACCTAATGGTTTAGCTGTACGCAGTAGACAAACAGCAGAAACGTCGTTCCACACCACACAGCAAATGTTCTGTAAGCTAGTCGTTAATTTACATCACGTCGAAGCAACTGGCACGGCGTAGAGTTGACCAAATCGTAAATATTGTTTGATGGATTGTAATACACTTAAGGAATCTTGCGCAGGCTCAAAAACACGATCCATACTGTTCCCAGTTGTTATATTCTCGTGGACTCTTTATTTGGATTTGTAATGCTGTGGTATTCTACACTCCTGGAAATTGAAATAAGAACACCGTGAATTCATTGTCCCAGGAAGGGGAAACTTTATTGACACATTCCTGGGGTCAGATACATCACATGATCACACTGACAGAACCACAGGCACATAGACACAGGCAACAGAGCATGCACAATGTCGGCACTAGTACAGTGTATATCCACCTTTCGCAGCAATGCAGGCTGCTATTCTCCCATGGAGACGATCGTAGAGATGCTGGATGTAGTCCTGTGGAACGGCTTGCCATGCCATTTCCACCTGGCGCCTCAGTTGGACCAGCGTTCGTGCTGGACGTGCAGACCGCGTGAGACGACGCTTCATCCAGTCCCAAACATGCTCAATGGGGGACAGATCCGGAGATCTTGCTGGCCAGGGTAGTTGACTTACACCTTCTAGAGCACGTTGGGTGGCACGGGATACATGCGGACGTGCATTGTTCTGTTGGAACAGCAAGTTCCCTTGCCGGTCTAGGAATGGTAGAACGATGGGTTCGATGACGGTTTGGATGTACCGTGCACTATTCAGTGTCCCCTCGACGATCACCAGAGGTGTACGGCCAGTGTAGGAGATCGCTCCCCACACAATGATGCCAGGTGTTGGCCCTGTGTACCTCGGTCGTATGCAGTCCTGATTGTGGCGCTCACCTGCACGGCGCCAAACACGCATACGACCATCATTGGCACCAAGGCAGAAGCTACTCTCATCGCTGAAGACGACACGTCTCCATTCGTCCCTCCATTCACGCCTGTCGCGACACCACTGGAGGTGGGCTGCACGATGTTGGGGCGTGAGCGGAAGACGGCCTAACGGTGTGCGGGACCGTAGCCCAGCTTCATGGAGACGGTTGCGAATGGTCCTCGCCGATACCCCAGGAACAACAGTGTCCCTAATTTGCTGGGAAGTGGCGGTGCGGTCCCCTACGGCACTGCGTAGGATCCTACGGTCTTGGCGTGCATCCGTCTGCGGTCCGGTCCCAGGTCGACGGGCACGTGCACCTTCCCCTGACCACTGGCGACAACATCGATGTACTGTGGAAGTTCCACACGTTCGAATTCACTAATCTACACCATAAAGCAATGTACTGAGGACAAAATACAACTGTGTAGCCCGTCCTAGCGGGCTTGTGATTATGAAAAGCCTACAGCAAATATTTTTTTAGACTTTTCGGTAAGTCAACCATCACATGTGTATGGCGCGTCTGGTGTGTGAGCTACGTTGCAGTAAGCACATTACCATACGAACATAATCAGATTTGCATTATGGTACATTGCTATAAGAGGTGGAGTGCGTTGCCTATTTGCAGAATTTTGGAGGGATGGTCGATGGTCTTGTGGTTGGTATCTGTGTACGCGTGCTTGCGTATAGTGTCAGGCAGCTGAAGCACGAAGACGTGCTGAGCAGCCTCATGTAGAGGCCATCCTATGTTGGTGTAACAGCAGCTGTGTGCATCTAAGTCTCAGAGATCTGAGTTATACAGTCATATTTGGAACACGCTACAACAATTCTCTCTCGTCAGGAATTGTAACCGCTAGAAACACTGGTAAGAATGTCGATGGACTTATGTCTATTGATAGGACACGGCGGGTTGTAGTGTTCCGCAGTAATATATATTAGACATGTAACTTTCATATCTGTATTACTTATTAACACAGATTCTCATCGTAATATAAAGAAGATCTCTACGAAAATTCGACCAAAAATAAAGTTGTATTATACAGCTTGTTTCCGTAAGTGCGTGCAAAAGTTTAACAGGGTATAGAGGATGCTTCACGCAACAATTTGGGGTAGGTAACCTGGGGTCGGAGAAGCCTACTTAAGGAAATAGCAGAAATAAAATTACATTACTGTGTACTTTTTTATTTACATTAGTTACATGCAAATACCATTATTGACACAATGAAAGTATCATTTGTATTGTATCTTACAAAATGTGCTGAAACTGATGATTATCAACCTCAGTGCAAGCATGACATCGCCGAATAAGGTTCTGACGCATCCTGACAGGTATCCGTGGTGTGTATCCACTGGGATCTCATATACAAGTGACTTTAGATACCCCCATAGGAAATAATCAAAAATGTTCAGGTTAGGTGACCTCGCCGACCGTGGCATAGGACCTCCCCTTCAAATCCAGTGACTAGGAAATACTGTACCGGTACTGCTCTGTAGTATTACTGCAGGTCTCTCAATAGCACCGAGTAATGAATGAGTCTGTCTTTGATACATGGACATTCTGTCATGGGACAATGTAAATACGATACAACACAGCCACCTTATGGAGAAGTAAAGTAAACAAAATCTGCAAAATGACTTCCTGGTAATCAGTCTCGTGTCCTTGTTCCCTTGCAGGAAATAAATAATTTGCATGTAAATGAACAGAACAGTATATGTGAACTTTTACCCCGTTAGTTGTAAATAAGCTGAAAAACAGTAATGATAGACAAAGGTGTAGACAAGTTTACTTCCATACCTGCCTAAGCTGACTTCTCTGGTCCCGGGTTTCCTACCTCAAATTTTTCAGTGGAGCCTTCTCTAACTGCTGTTACATTTTTGTACGCTCTTACGGGAACACCCTGTATGTACGATTTCACACACTTTGCAAGCACAATGAGGTATCAAATACACGCAAATGCTGACGCCTAATACGTGATGGGTGAGGCAAAGCGTCTACCGGCTAACGCGTAACGCAATACATTTTCTGTAAACACACTATTGTGTGACCCCTTTCCATTACCATTACTGCCAAACAAAAGCCGCAATAGGTAGTGAAGTGGTAAATAACATAAAGACATAATGATTTTTTTTCTATAAGCAGACCTTTCTCCCATCGCTATATGCTATAACTTTTACTGATTGTTTTTTCTCCAAATAGCCACGCAGTTCCATTTTAAGACATATGTAAACACGTGATATTAAACGACTAACAAGTAGCTCAGCGCACAGCTCTCCTACTCTAATCCCAGTGGTAGCGACAAAAGTGTGGGTTATTACCTAAAGGGTCGGAAAACAGAAGACGTGAGCTCACGTCCGCACTTACTGTGGCGAGCTCTAGCTCTGGCGTGCGAGTCCGCTAGCTTCCCGTTGTCTAGGCGGTTGGTGAGATGGTGGTGGTGGTGGTGGTTAGTGTTTAACGTCCCGTCGGCAACGATGTCATCAGAGACGGAGCATAAGCTCGGGTTAGGGAAGGATTGGGAAGGAAATCGGCGTGCCCTTTCAAAGGAACCATCCCGGCATTTGCCTGAAAAGATTTAGGGAAATCACGGAAAACCTAAATCAGGATGGCTAGAGACGGGATTGAACCGCCGTCCTCCCGAATGCGAGTCCAGTGTGCTAGCCACTGCGCCACCTCGCTCGGTGGTTGGTGAGAGGTCCTCAATCATTTAGTGCTTGTCTTTTATTTTTTCCTCAAATAAAGCTTCCAGTTCCCCTCCTTCTCACCCCAGATGGTGATGCTAGGAGGAGATATAAAAGTTATTTGGCGAATATTTACGATTATTTCTTGAAAAAAAGGTAAAACAGCTCCCAAACAGTAAATACCGTCGTTTGTTGGTATACTCGCAGGGTATGCAGTGAGGAGTTAGTTGTTACACATTTAAGGCTTGTTGTGCGAGTGCATCTTCTGGAAAAAGTAGGTACTTATGCAATACTGAGGAAACGTCGATGGCCGGCCGCAGTGGTCTCTCGGTTCTAAGCGCGCAGTCCGGAACCGTGCGACTGCTACGGTCGCAGGTTCGAATCCTGCCTCGGGCATGGATGTGTGTGATGTCGTTAGGTTAGTTAGGTTTAAGTAGTTCTACGTTCTAGGTGACTAATGACCACAGCAGTTGAGTCCCATAGTGCTCAGAGCCATTTGAACCATTTTTTTTTTTGAAAAGTCGATGAATATTTAATTAATTACCTGAAAACTATAAATAGCGTCATTTGGTGATGGTAGTTAGACCTTTAAAGCTACATGTTTATGTGTGTTTACTGAAAATAAGCGAAAGCCATATTTATGTGCAACGTCTTAAGAAATCGGTAACATTAGTCACGTAACGCATATTTACGTGTATCTGGTTAAAACTGGAGGGAAAATCAGAAAATAGGAACGGAATGCGCGTCTTCTTTAAAAAAAATGGTAAAAATTAGTTACGAAACCATAAATACCATCCTATGTTGAGACAAATAGCGTTGGGTGCGACACTCTTTCAAATATCCACGATAACTAGGCCAGTACAGCTGGGTGCTGTACTACGCAAGAAATTTGCAACATCGCCTGAATTCAGTGATGCTGTTGCTCGAGTGAGGTCCATACTGTAGATGACAGCCTCAGGATGCTGGGAACGCTAAGGAGTGCAGGGGGCAGTATGGGGCAACGACCAGTATGAGGATAGTAGCAGTGGGGCAGGAGCTCACTGCAACGGTGGGGGAAACGCCATTTCTGGGTCAGAAATTACCATATTGGAATGACAGTTATCACTTTACTCAAAAAGCACTTGACTATGCCACTTGGCTAAACATGAAGGCAAGTGCCCTACTCAACCACCTTCTCGACTTTAAATTACAGTAATTAGCATGAAAGTTATTGACCATTGATTTTTATCATCACGGACAGCTATTGCCAATTAAATACGGTATAAATAAAACATGGGCACAAATGTGCAGTTTGTTTACACAAGGGTCATTAAATTAGGCTGGGGCAACTTGCTGGTTTGTCGCGCGGGATTAGCCGAGCGGTCTTAGGCGCTGCAGCCATAGACTGTGCGGCTGGTCCCGGCGGAGGTTCGAGTCCTCCCTCGGGCTTGGGTGTGTGTGTTTGTCCTTAGGATAATTTAGGTTAAGTAGTGTGTAAGCTTAGGGAGTGATGACCTTAACAGTTAAGTCCCAAAAGATTTCACACACTTGAACATTTCTTGAACTTGCTGGTTTGATTACATAAAAGGACAATGCCCTCCCCCCACCCCCATTTGGCCAATAATCCATCCATAACCACTACTATGGACGGTATCATTTTTTTAAATGGTAGGGAGCTAGGTGGTCGAGTGAGAAGGCGCAAGTGCCGGCCGAAGTGGCCGTGCGGTTAAAGGTGCTGCAGTCTGGAACCGCGAGACCGCTACGGTCGCAGGTTCGAATCCTGCCTAGGGCATGGATGTGTGTGATGTCGTTAGGTTAGTTAGGTTTAAGTAGTTATAAGTTCTAGGGGACTGATGACCTCAGAAGTTAAGTCGCATAGTGCTCAGAGACATTTTTTTAATTTCATTTTAAAAATCTCCAACCGAAAAGAATTACTGAGCTCAGTATTAAAAACTTCATGCTATTTAAATAACTCCACAGCAAATGACTCTTAAAAAAGTTCTTAAAAAACAAATATAGATTTAAAGTGTAATTTCGAGAATCTGCGGCGTGCAAGTTCTCAGGTACAAAATGAAGAGCCAGTGGCAATACGGTCGCAACAAACCACATCTGTTTACTAGAGTTTACGCACAGCCTCCCCGTAAGCGCTTATAGTTTCAAGATTTTTTCCAAACAATAATAAACTACTTGCAACATCAAATGTATACAAGAGTAAGCTCAACATAGAATAAAGTAACCCTTCCTCAGTTCAACAGCCTAAAGTACTTAAAACTTGACACTATACTTTAAAATTATTACAGAATAACCACAGATGAACGAGTCACGAAGAATAAGACACATTGCTTCAGACAATTTTCTACCGGCTTAGGAAATTTAAAGGCCAAAACAAGGAAGTACTGATTAGTCGTACCATAACATAATGGTTGGCTGTTTGATTTCGGAGAGAGTACCAGACAGCGAGGTGATCGGTCCCATCGAATTAGGGCAGAAGGAGGAAGGAGGTCGGTCATGCTCTTCCAAAGGAACCATCCCGGCATTTGCTTGCAGCGATTTAGAGAAATCACGGAAAACCTTAATCAGGATGGCCGGACGCAGGTTTGAACCGTCGTCCTCTCGAATGCGAGTCCAGTGTGCTAACCACTGCGCCACCTCGCTCGGTCACAACATAACGGCAACAGCACTCGCCCGTAACTTGGATCGGAATTACACAGCAACATTTAATAAATGACAACGCTGTCTTACATATGAGGTTCATATGGTTCAAATGGCTCTGAGCACTATCGGACTTAACTTCTGAGGTCATAATTCCCCTACAACTTATAACTACTTAAACTTAACTAACCCAAGACATCACACACAGCCATGCCCGAGGCAGTATTCGAACCTGCGACCGTAGCGTTCGCGCGGTTCCAGACGCTAGCGCGTAGAACCGCTCGGCCACTTCGGCCGGCCTGACATGTAAGGGCGTCGTAAACATTTGAAATTATTACACTTTACTCTACATACCGATCAAATCGCATTGCACACTCCTTGAGCTCTTAGGAAACCATAATACAATAGATTGGAAACCAGGATGATATAGACTGGCAGCTACCTAGAAGAAAACGAATAACTTCGTAAAGATCGAGGTAAGGAAGATGCTCACCATTGAAACCACAACATGCCCGAGTGCATGTTTGGATGTGCGGCCCAATTTCCGTGCCCTCGTTGCAATGCCTCCTCCTAAGTCACACCGCCTCTCTTGCACCGGGCCAAATCCGGGAACACAACTGAGCGTTCGTGCTGAGAACGCCTCACTCACACTGTTTGCTAACCAAACCACTACCGCTTGTTACCGCTCTAAAGCCATTTTTATACAACGAACGAAAGTGTTCAAGGAAGATTACAGCCTACTGAAGCTCTCCAAGCTTACTACGCCCAAAATATAAATTCGCACAAGATCTTGTCGCAGCGTTTTTAAATGATCAACGTAAACATAGTGTACCGCTACTAGCGTAACAGTGACAAAGTCGTGATTTCACAATAGCGTATCATTAATTATTTATGAAACTTACAAATATTTAAAATCTTCCGTGAAAATACGAGTATTTACGAAAAGTGCACTGTACTCGCTTGCTCAGAAAGTTCCTTGTGATAACGCAACGGCCATAAACAGAAGTCAACATACGGTAAGTGCACCAGAAAGCAATAAGGCAAATTCAACATTCAGAAGAGACGTGACAACAGCAGACAGCTTTTATTTCGCGCTTGCGGAATGAAGCCACAAATACCGAATCTACCTGGCCCTAGAATTATCGCCCATCGTTACTAAAGCAATTATGAAAGTGAGACCGTTCACACGATGGATGGCTGCCATTCACGCAACTGTTTGTCAATCAATTTCAAGTTCGTTCGCTTAGTAAAACGGGTATAAGAACATTGTCGCCAGAGAGAGCTCTGCCCACGCATGCGCACTTCTATTGCGTCCATCTTCCGCCTGCCTTCCGGTGACAAGAATCTAAGATCCGCCAATCGGATAAAGAGTGAATATCTCTTACTCGCCGGAAGCTTAATCGAAAAATCACGCCCCACAGTTCATTTTTGTTGTCCAGTAATTCCGGGTGGTTATTGTTCCGGTTTAAAGTCGAGCGTCGGCACGCCGGTCAGGAACGGTAAAGCGAGGACGGCTGTGAAGAAGACGTCAGCAAATAGTCCGCTGACCGACCCCTCTCTAGTACACAAAGTGGTACGTGGTTGTGAATGGGAAGTTCGCTACACGGCAGAAGCTACATTCCATTCACCTGACTGATGACGCCTTGTGTCCGACATGCTCAGTCGTTGACTCAGATGCACACCGCCTGACTTCTGCCGCAACCAGCAAGTGCTGGCTACTGACGCAGCGTATGCTGGCAATACTCTTGGGCGATTTCCGGAGTCTATATCCCCTGATGATATATTGCGCCTTGACGGCGTACACTTTCCATCGACCAGGACGAATGCTAAAAGGAATGGCCCTTTACTGCACACACTACTGGCCATTAAAATTGCTACACCAAGAAGAAATGCAGATGATAAACGGATAATCATTGGACAAATATATTATATTAGACTGACATGTGATTACATTTTCACGCAGTTTCGGTGCATAGATCCTGAGAAATCAGTACCCAGAACAACCACCTCTGGCATTACTAACGGCCATGATAGGCCTAGACATTGAGTCAAACAGAGCTTGGATCGCGTGTACAGGTACAGCTGCCCATGCAGTTTCAACACGATACCGCAGTTCATCAAGAGTAGTGATTGGCGTATTGTGACAAGCAAGTTGCTCGGCCACCATTGACCAGACGTTTACAATAGGTGAGAGATCTGTAGAATGTGCTGGCCAGGGCAGCAGTCGAACATTTTCTGTATCCAGAAAGGTCCGTACAGGACCTGTAACAAGCGGTCGTGCATTATCCTGCTGAAATGTAGGGTTTTGCAGGGATCGAATGAAAGGTAGAGCCACGGTTCGTAACACATCTGAAATGTAACGTCCACTTTTCAAAGTGCCGTCAGTGCGAACAGGAGATGACCGAGACGTGTAACCAATGGCACCCCATACCATCATGCCTGGTGATACGCCAGTATGGCGATGACGAATACACGCTTCCAATTTGCGTTCACTGCGATGTCGCCAAACACGGATGCGACCATCATGATGCTGTAAAAAGAACCTGGATTCATCCGAAAAAACGACGTTTTGCCATTCGTGCACCCAGATTCGTCGCAGGCGCTCCTGTCTGTGATGCAGCGTCAAGGGTAACCGCAGCCATGGTCTCCGCGCTGACACTCCATGCTGCTGCAAACGCCATCAAACTGTTCGTGCAGATGGTTGTTGTCTTGCAATCGTCCTCATCTGTTAGCTCAGGGATCGAGATGTGGCTGAATGATCCTTTACAGCCATGCGGATAAGATGCCTGTCATCTAGACTGCTAGTGATACGAGGCCGTTGGGATCTAGTACTGCGTTCCGTAATACCCTCCTGAACCCACCGATTCCATATTCTGCTAACAGTCCCTTGATCTCGACCAATTGATACGATCAATCGCAATCGCGTTAGGCTACAATCCAACCTTTATCAAAGTCAGAAACGTGATGGTACGCGTTTCTCCTCCTTACACGAGGCATCACAACAACGTCTTACCAGGCAACGCCAGTCAACTGCAGTTTCTGTATGAGAAATCGGTTGGAAACTTTCCTCATGTCAGCACGTTGTAGGTGTCGCCACAGGCGCCAACCTTGTGTGAATGCTCTGAGAAGCTAATCATTTGCACATCACAGCATCTTCTTTCTGTAGGTTAAATGTCGGGTCTGCTGCACGTCATCTTCGCGGTGTAGCAATTTCGATGGCCAGTAGTGTATTTTGCGATGCTCACAAAGGCACACTCGACTATTGGTCCCTACTGATGACGACACATGCAGTTTTCAGCCGCCACCCGAAGTACACAACCCGTTTCGCAAATTATTTAGGTTCATTATTTGCGGTTCCTCCTGCTCACTGGGGCATTCCGGGTACGAGACGATTAAAATGAAGAAGAATCCTCGAGCATATTGATCCTCTACGGACAGAATAGGGGGAACCCCTCCCAACAGACGACAAGACGACTTTGACGCTCGGTTTCGGCAGTTGTAGGGCCTTTTTGGTAATAAAACAAAAATAAATCAATAAATACAATACGAAATAAAATAAAATAGTAAAAAAATTAAAGAAACAAATAAATAAAAAAACACAGACAATCCCGTTACATCCTCTTCCTGATCCTTCGGTCAGAGAACACGTTGCTTGGGCATGGCTGAGGGATGGTCAGGCTTCGGGTGTCGACCCCTGCCCTACCCGTCGTCCTGCTCCCGTAACGTAATATATATATATATACACTCCTGGAAATGGAAAAAAGAACACATTGACACCGGTGTGTCAGACCCACCATACTTGCTCCGAACACTGCGAGAGGGCTGTACAAGCAATGCTCACACGCACGGCACAGCGGACACACCAGGAACCGCGGTGTTGGCCGTCGAATGGCGCTAGCTGCGCAGCATTTGTGCACCGCCGCCGTCAGTGTCAGCCAGTTTGCCGTGGCATACGGAGCTCCATCGCAGTCTTTAACACTGGTAGCATGCCGCGACAGCGTGGACGTGAACCGTATGTGCAGTTGACGGACTTTGAGCGAGGGCGTATAGTGGGCATGCGGGAGGCCGGGTGGACGTACCGCCGAATTGCTCAACACGTGGGGCGTGAGATATCCACAGAATATCGATGTTGTCGCCAGTGGTCGGCGGAAGGTGCACGTGCCCGTCGACCTGGAACCGGACCGCAGCGACGCACGGATGCACGCCAAGACCGTAGGATCCTACGCAGTGCCGTAGGGGGCCGCACCGCCACTTCCCAGCAAATTAGGGACACTGTTGCTCCTGGGGTATCGGCGAGGACCATTCGCAACCGTCTCCATGAAGCTGGGCTACGGTCCCGCACACCGTTAGGCCGTCTTCCGCTCACGCCCCAACATCGTGCAGCCCGCCTCCAGTGGTGTCGCGACTCTCATCGCTGAAGACGACACGTCTCCATTCGTCCCTCCATTCACGCCTGTCGCGACACCACTGGAGGCGGGCTGCACGATGTTGGGGCGTGAGCGGAAGACGGCCTAACGGTGTGCGGCACCGTAGCCCAGCTTCATGGAGACGGTTGCGAATGGTCCTCGCCGATACCCCAGGAGCAACAGTGTCCCTAATTTGCTGGGAAGTAGCGGTGCGGTCCCCTACGGCACTTCGTAGGATCCTACGGTCTTGGCGTGCATCCGTGCGTCGCTGCGGTCCGGTCCCAGGTCGATGGGCACGTGCACCTTCCGCCGACCACTGGCGACAACATCGATGTACTGTGGAGACCTCACGCCCCACGTGTTGAGCAATTCGGCGATACGTCCACCCGGCCTCCCGCATGCCCACTATACGCCGTCGCTCAAAGCCCATCAACTGCACATTTCCTTTTGTAATAAACTGCATCAACACGATATGCTTGAATTGTTGTCTGGCCATCCGAGAAAGCAGGTTTCCTAGGCACCGCATAGCGACGAATACGCATGACACAACAGTTACAGTTAAACTTTCTCTATATAACACGCTGTAACACGGAGGCTAATGACTGTATGACTACCAAACGTGGTAGCATTAGTTTCGAGAGTAATGGGTGCATGATTTCCATGCGTCACAGACCCAGTGTCCAGTTCCAACTGTGGCCACCAGGTGCTGTGATCAGTCATCGTGATTCCTAGTGTCACACACCTGACCACTCGTAGTGCACTTGTTGACGTGTCAACATGAGCTTGGGCAAAAGGAGCAGAACGTCGTTGGTGAAGCTCTGTTATCAAAACGACAGTAATGCTGCAGCTGCACTTCGACAATATCACCAGCTGGACGTATAACGGAAGGGTCCTCTTTCCCCACCTACTGTCTGGAGGATGAGGATCGTCCTGTGTCACAGTGAGATAAATGTGTTGACAGTTTTGGGGGTTATTTTTGAAATAATAAAGAATTTACTTACTTTTCTGCATCTATCTCGTTTTCATTTGACTGCCCCTTATACATCACAGAATTAAGAATTCATTTATGTCAATCTACAAATAGTATTGATACTTTATGGTTTATTTATGTTTATTTTAAACTAGACTTTTGGTAGGACCTCTTTATATTTTATTTTAATTGGGCTATGCAGAAATGTACTCATATCATTTTCGGATTGTTTATTTGTTACAGAATCTGTCCCACTTATGTAAGGATTCCACATCAATCGAAATAGTAACAAAAGTGAAAGAGCAAGTCGACATTTTGAGGATGGCCGTGGACTGGGTGGCGAGGTCTTCAGAGGTAAGCCCACGCTCCTGCTGTCTCTTTGCGTGGTCCCGTGAAGATAGCTTTCACGTGCGCTCTGTACTTGTGTAGAGAAGAAGTGGAAAGGTTTGTTGTAGTCTTCATTGTGAAGACTGGTTTGATGCAGCCATCTGTAACTGTCTACAAGGTGAAAGTCTCTTCATGTCTGCTTAAATATTGCAGTCTACATCCATCTGAAACTACTTAACTTAGTCAAGATTTGATCTAGCTTTGCAATTTTACCCCCTGACACGTACCTCATTAACCAAACTACATATTACTTGGTGCTTTAGGAAGTGTACTGTCGGCCTGTCTTGTCCTTTAGCCAATTTGTGACACAGCCTTCTCTTTTCTACTAAATTCGGTTCAGTACGTCTTATTTTATTATTAAATCTAACCATCAGATCTTCAACATTCTTCTGCAGCACCAGATTTCTATGTATCGTCCATGTTTCGCTTCCGTACAAAGCTGCACTCCAGGTGAATACTTGCCTAATACTCAATTTATACTAGTTGGTAACACATTTATCTCTTTCACCAACGCTGTCTTTGTTATTGCCAATCTGCATTTTACGTCCTCTTTGCTCAAGCCTCCGTCAATTCTTTTGCTAAAGAGCAGAAGTAGTAAAATGGTTCAAATGGCTCTGAGCACTATGGGACTTAACATCTGTGGTCATCAGTCCCCTAGAACTAAGACCTACGTAAACCTAACTAACCTAAGAACATCACACACATCCATGCCCGAGGCAGGATTCGAACCCTCGACTGTATCAGTCGCGCGGTTCCGGACTGCGCGCCTAGAACCGCTAGACCACCGCTGACGGCGCAGAAGTAGTACACCACTTCTATTGTCCCATTTCCTAATCTAATTCCCTCACCATCGCCTGGTTTGATTACACTGCAGTCATTTACATTTGTATGACTTACTGATGTTATAACTTCTTTTCAACACACTGCGAATTCAGTTCAGCTGCTGTGCACAGACTTTTGCTGTTACTGAGAGAATTACAAAGTAATCAGCATACCTGAAAGTCTTTAATTCTCCTCTCTGTACTTTAATTTACCTTCCCAAATAGCTCCTTGATGTCATTCACAGCTTGTTCAGTGTACATGCTGAATAATGTGAAGATGGGCTGCAACATTGTCTCACACAGATCTCAATCACTGCTTCTCTTTCATGCCTTGCGAATGTTATACCACCGTTGGAACTTTAATAGTGGCAACTCTTTATTTACAGCTCGTACGCCGGCCGGTGTGGCTGAGCGGTTCTAGGCGCTTCAGTCTGGAACCGCGCGACCGCTACAGTCGCAGGTTCGAATCCTGCCTCGGGCATGGATGTGTGTGATGTCCTTAGGTTAGATAGGTTTAACTAGTTCTAAGTTCTAAGGGACTGATGACCTCAGATGTTAAGTCCCATAGTGCTCAGAGCCATTTGAATCATTTGAACAGCTCGTACAAAATAGAAACGTCGTTCAAAGTTTAGTGACAAAAGTAGTCACCAGCATTGTCTATAAACCATTGCCAGTGATGTGGAAGTCGTAAGATACTCTTAGCAGTGCCAGTTGTGTTGACAGTTCGAGCGACACGGTCTATTGCCCGACGAATTTGTAGCAATTCTGAAGCGAATGTCGTGAAATGTTCCCTTCAGTTTAGAAATTGAACTAGTTCAAATGGCTCTGAGCACTATGGGACATAACATCTATGGTCATCAGTCCCCTAGAACTTAGAACTACTTAAACCTAACTAACCTAAGGACATCACACAACACCCAGCCATCACGAGGCAGAGAAAATCCGTGACTCCGCCGGGAATGGAACCCGGGAACCCGGGCGTGGGAAGCGAGAACGCTACCGCACAACCACGAGATGCGGGCTAGAAATAGAATTCACGAGGGCTTAAGTCAGAGGAGTTCAGTAGGTGATATAGCACTTAGCAGCCGCAACAGTCAAACAAATCATTAACAGCTTGCACTGTACGTGCTTCAGCATTGTCCTGCAAAATGATGGTCAGGTTCTGCAGAAAGTGTCATCACTTCTGTCTCTTAGCTGGTCGTAGGTTGTGTACCAAAAATTAACAACATAGCGACAGAACTGATGACACTTTCTGCAGGACCTGAGCATCATTTTGCAGGACAATGCTCAAGCACGTACAGTGCGAGCTGTTACTGATTTGTCTGACTGATGCGGCAGCTAAGTGGTATACCACTGCCCTGACTTACACCCTCATGAGTTCAACTCGATTTCCAAACTGAAGGAAACACTTCACGGCACTCGCTTCAGAACTGCTACAAATTCGTCGGGCAATAGACTGCGCCGCTCGAACTGTTGCGGTGCGGTAGCTCAGCGTGTTCGGTCAGAGGGTTAGCTGCCCTCTCTAATAAAAAAACTTAGTTAATCGATCAACAACGAACTTAAACGGATGTCTTACGACGTCCGCCCCGAGCAGATGCAACGAACAAAAGCGAACAAAATGAGAATTAAAAAAAACTGTCAACACAACTCGCACATCGCTGGCAACGGGTTATACACAATGCTGGTGACTACTTTGAATGATGTCACTAAATATTGAAACACGTATCTATTTTGTACGAGCTGTAAATAAATAGTTGCCACCATTGAAGTTCCAATCCTCGTAATTGCAATCTTTTTTGTATACATGTTGTAGACGATCATTTGCTGCAGATATTTTACGCCTGTTAGCTTCAGAATTTCAAAAAGTGTGTACCTACAGACGCAGACTCGAGATGTGTCCTCCTGATTTCAGAGTCTCGGCGCCATACAACAGGAGAGCCGAGTGTCCAAGGCTGTGGAGGTGATGCTGCAGTATGTCGAAAACCTCAAGAGGATCCAGGGGAAGCAAGACGAAGAAGGCAAGAAGTAAGTCCATTCTCTACTGGAGTATTTCATAGAACACATAGAGTAGGCACGAATGAAACTTACTTATCGTGTTCAGATTCTACCATTATTGCAAGTAGAAGGCGATACTGTCATTGCAAGTATAAGATGTTATTGGTTTTTTCAAGTAAATGCCGATATTGTTATTGCAGTTAGTAGATGATACTGCTATTGCAATTGGAAGACGATTCTGTTATTCCAAGTATGATACTGGTTTTGCAAGTTGAAGTTGCAAGTTGTTATTGGAAATAGAAGACGATCCTGTACTGTAAGTAGAAGATGGTACTTCTGAACGACAGCAGCGTCACCCTTTGTAAACGAGCCAATGTTTGCAAGGGTTTTGCTTTTTGTTTTTCTTCCATTGCATGTAAGTCTATTGCAATTAGAAGACGATCCCGTTACTGTTGCAAGTTGAAGCTGCAAGTTGTTATTGCAAATAGCAGACGATACTGGTATTGTAAGTAGAAGGCAGCACTTCTGAATGACTGTGGCACTACTCTTCTGAAACATACCGAACTTCGCAAGGCTTTTGCTTTTAATTTTTCTCCCTTTGTGTAATTTAATATTATAATCGTTCTGTTACTGTTTTTCTGATTGCAGCCAGACATTTCGTTGTGGACAGTACACAGCTCTGCAAAAGTTCAGGACGAGTTAGGTAAAGCAACATAGTACATTAACTACTCTGTGGAAATAAAAGTGTGACAGCATGTTGCCAGAGATCTCCCAGTCGTGCACATAAAGCATATTGTCAACTGGCGTGAGGCGATCTTGAGTTATAGCGCCAAATGAGGCGAGCCCTGCAACACGAGGCTGTCGAAGGGGCGGGAATAGGCAGTGTGAGTCTATCAGCGAGAAATTACGGTGCGTTGTGGTGCTGCCCTTCATTAACATTGCCCTGGAGGAAGTATTTGAAATGATTTCACACGATGAATCAGGGGCAAACCGGAATAAGGACGAGGTGTGACGAGGTGGCCAGGACTTTGGTACTGCTCACAGCGCTGTTTCTCGTGCATGGGGAACTTTTCGAACGACAGCCACTGCTGGCCGAAGGAGAGGAGATGGTCGATCACGGTCAACTACAGCAGCTAGTGCCCCTCTGTATTGCGCAACTGGCAAGAACTTGCAGCAGGTCGGGTTGTGCTCTTACTGTCCCTAATGAGTCTACCTAACTGGAGAGGTTTCAGGTTGTCTACCCCTTCACTCTGCGATGGCAGATACTGGTTTAGCTGACAAAAACAGCGCAAAGGCCACATAACTGCTGTCCATGGGCAGTAGCTGGAAGTTTAGCTAAACTATCGATCGTTCGGGATTCTTGCATGACTCGTTTGGGAAAAGTCTAAAATTTCCGTTTAATTGGTTTATTGTCTTTAAAACACGAAAAATGGCTATCGAGTCCGTATTTCATATTCTGACATCATTATATAGTATTACTAACGTCTCTGTTACAAGTGCACAGCCGAAAGCAGCCACAAGATATTTATTCTGACCTGATATTTTGAACGTGCTAAACAGCCACTGACCCACGGCTACCTGCGAGTAAACAGATTCAATCGTTCAGTAGGCATCTTGTAAAGAAGTGCTCACCACAATATCTCGTATTCTGCACGAAACACGCCATGCCGTGTTTATGTTGACATGCATGTCCTAAAATCAACCACTCACAAAACTGAAACTTTTACAAAATACTCAATACTGTAGTAGCTTTTCCTCAGCGACACGAGAACCGATCAAACGCGCGAATTTCTTCATTCTGATATTCGATCAGCGGGGGCGTTCGAAGCATTCAACGAAATTTGAACGCGATCCGCGGCACCAAAGTCTACTTACGCTTTTTTAGCCCTTCTGTTTCACGCCTAAAAAAAATTTAAATTTTTTTTTAAAAATAGTTCAAATGGCTCTGAGCGCCATGGGACTTAACTGCTGAGGTCATCAGTCCCCTAAGTCCCCTAGAACTTAGAACTACTTAAACATAACTAACCTAAGGACATCACACACACATCCATGCCCGAGGCAGGATTCGAACCTGCGACTGTAGCGGTCTCGCGGCTCCAGACTGTAGCACGTAGAACCGCTCAACCACTCCGGCCGGCTTTCACGCCTCGCTGTGGCGTGAACACAGGGATGCAACATTAATACATGCATAAACAAAACGGCAAAGGATCCCTCTAAGACCACCCACTTTGGCCTAGAGTAAATAAACAAATGAATAAATGACCTGGTAATTTCCATTGCATATCTTTCTGTCTCTCTATGAGTATCCTTCTGTGTTACGTATTCAAATTGCTAGTGTTACAGCCACCAGAAATTGTCCAAACTCCTAAAGCACACTGATTGTCGACTTCCAGATTCAGATCAGTTGGAATTTTCGCTGTGGAAACCCTGACCAGTTCACGAAAAGCACTATAAGCCAATATATAAGAAACCATCAGCCTCGATTGCGGTAATGAAGCCAACCTTGATCTAGATTTCAGCCCAAATAGTTGAGCCTTCTTCAGAAGACATACCTGAACCTATTTGTCTAAGAGGGCATGGTCTAGAAATAAAACTAAAACAGCCTGAATAGGCGTAGTCACATTTTAAAAATATTGGTACATATGTACTAAGTCTCTATGAACGCCGTGCGATGGGCCTCGGGACCTCACGTCCAGTTTGTCTGCGTAGCTGCCCAAGCAATTGCTGCCTTCAGCTGCCATAAATGCAAAACCCCACCAACTGGTTATGTGACTTATTTGTTGATTTGCACTACTTTCATTTTGATTTTTGTTTATTGTACATTACTTTAGTGTTGCCCTACTTGAATTTGAAGCCTGGTGTCAGTCGTTCTCTGTTAAGCTACTCCAGCCGTTGTTGAAGTTAACCTGACTAGAGAGGTGTCCACTAGAATCAAGGGAGGTGAGCAGTGGCTTCCGTTAACACATATTTCTCTGTTGTTTTGGCAGTTCATAGTCATGAATTATTAAGAAATAGAACGGAAGCTGTGCCTTTCTGGTCTGTGTTTTGTAGTATACTCTAAAGCATTGGATGAACACAGTTTTTCTGTAGACTTGACGGTAGAGGTCGAGTTGAATCCGAGTCAAACGACGGTTCAATCCCGTCTTCGGCCATCCTGATTTAGGTTTCCCTAAATCGCTTCAAGCAAATGCCGGGGTGGTTCCTTTGAAAGGGCACGGCCGATTTCCTTCCCCATACTTCCCTCACCCGAGCTTGCGCTCCGTCTCTAATGACCTCGTTGTCGACGGGACGTTAAACACCTCCTCCTCCTCCTCCTCCTCCTCCTCCTCCTCCGAGTGAAACGTACAAATAATCATAAAGGTAACACCGGTTGCATAGAAAAAAAATTATTTATTACTAGGCAAAAGAGGCAAATAGGTTTTCCAAGGAGATGTAGCGCAAAGATTCACTTGGAATTCATGAACGAAGTTACACGACAGAGCAGAGAGTATAAGCTACCACTTGGTGCGGCATGTATGGGTATCAAAAAAGTGTTTCTCGATTTGATCAAACCTCCTCAACGATAAGGCCAGAGAAGAGAGGAATTCAATCTATGTGAACAGGATGCAGTGGCTTAGCGCCATCATTCCCTGAACAGGTTCTTTTTGTTTTGACACTATCTTTTAGATTGGGGAGAAGAGAAGTTTGTGGCACAACTTGACTAGAAGAAGGGATCGGTTGGTAGGACATGTTTTGAGGCATCAAGGGATCACAAATTTAGCATTGGAGGGCAGCGTGGAGGGTAAAAATCGTAGAGGGAGACCGAGAGATGAGTACACTAAGCAGATTCAGAAGGATGTAAGTTGCAGTAGGTACTGGGAGATGAAGCAGCTTGCACAGGATAGAGTAGCATGGAGAGCTGCATCAAACCAGTCTCAGGACTGAAGACAACAACAACAACAACAACTATCTTTTAAGCTGAAACGTGTTGTCCTCCTTTGTGAATTAGACAGAAAGACCTCTGAGTTTATCCGATGGCCGGCCGCGGTGGACGAGCGGTTCTAGGCGCTTCAGTCTGGAACCGCGCGACTGCTACGGTCGTAGGTTCGTATCCTGCCTCAGGCGTGGATGTGTGTGATGTCCTTAGGTTAGTTAGGTTTAAGTAGATCTAAGTTCTATGGGACTGATGGCCTCAGATGTTACGTGCCATAGTGCTCAGAGCCATTTGAACCATTCTTTTTTGATTATCCGATGACAACGTAATTCTTTTTACAGACGGTATAGGACGTGGAAAACAGTAGCACATAGTGGATAATACCTTGAAACGCTGTTATAAGACGAATATCAACAAACGTACATCAAGAATTGCTTTCACGTCGTGAAACTTGATTTGTGTTGATTCCTAGATTCTCCCTTTTTAATAATCTGTTAATGTCAACAATTTAAAATCTGTGGCTTTCTTTCACAGATTATTTACTTCTAATTGTTCGTGGTCTCACTAATAGCTAAATATAACTTTGTCATGCAGAAATAAATAGGCATTTTAAATTCGAATGTTTTGTCACACCCGTCCCGCACCCCTGTAAAAAAAAATTGAAGCAGCCAAAAGCTATGATAAGAGGACAGCGTAACTTCGCACACATATACACCATCTGCGGACTTGTAAATAGTCGGAGTTACAATTGTCTCTGACATAATGGCCGCCATAATGCATTAATGTTGTTCATGTTTAATAATGTTTTTAACTGGCGTGGTAGGGTATACGAAGGCGTGAAAAGCGTCAGATGTTGTCGAGTGATAACTGTGAAAAACATAGACACACCGCGTACTCACGTGTGACAGAGTTTATCCAGCTGTCCAGCTGGTCGAATTGTTGAATAACCAGGCCTGTGGGGCATTCAGATGCTGCAGTTTTCCGATGTTGGACTGCATGGGAACTTAAGGGCAGGCACAAACGTCGCCAAGGTTCTGGTCTATCGCCTATGAAGGTTCTGGTCTATCGCCTATGACCATCACAATGGGGGATCCCGATTCTGTGCACCAATCGTATCTCAGTCCGTTTACACTAGCACCTGCTATCCTAGGACATGTAATGTAATCCCAGAAACATTCTGTGTTACCCTACGTTATTGGTCGGCGACCAGAGCAGCCGGTCTCGGGGATTTCAGACCAATGCCCAGGCTGTCGCTAAAACCATAATCTGGGTCAATGAGATACACAGGCTCAGCAACGAACTTGTGACGTCACACTAGTAGGCTTGTCCGCCACACTTCATGAACGTTCGGCTCGGTGCAGGACTCACGGGAAATCAGTATTTTAATCGAAACGGTATCCGCTAAACGCCTTAATCTTGTCGTGTACTATCGAGAACTTGTATGCATTTAAACACGTAGTTAAGAATTCTTAAACTCATGTGAAATAGTTACTCGCTCCCAGCCGGAGACTGCTGCTGGGAGTCGTAAGACCTGCAATGTCACGTGATGTGACGTACGCACCACGGCCTGTCTTCCTCTTGAGCCTCGACCACAACGCCTACATTTGGTGTTGTCTCTTGACTGGGAAGCGCACACTGCTGTCGACTAGCGTCACCCTCCGGGTGGAGGGTCTGAATCAGAGGCTCAGACGGTTTTGCGACCGTATTGGCTGCAGATTCCTTGACTTGCGCCATAGGGTGGTGGGGTTTCGGGTTCCGCTGAATAGGTCAGGAGTTCACTACACTCAGCTGGCGGCTACACGGGTAGCGGAGGCTGTGTGGCATGGACTGGGCGGTTTTTTTTTTAGGTTAGAAGGCCTCGGGAAAGTGCGGGATGGGCTGCAACGTCAAAGGGTGCTTGGCAATTACAGGACGTGCTTGGATCAAGGAACAGTCGGAATTATAGTTGTAAACTGTTGTAGTTGCGCTGGAAAAGTCCCTGAGCTTCAAGCGCTAATAGAAAGCACAGAAGCTGATATCGTTATAGGTACAGAAAGCTGGCTAAAGCCTGAAATAAGTTCTGCAGAAATTTTTACGAAGTCTCAGACGGTGTTCAGGAAAGATAGATTAGGCAGAATTGGTGGTGGAGTGTTGGTGTCTGTCAGTAGTGGTTTATCTTGTAGTGAAGTCGAAGTAGATACTCCGTGCGAATTGGTGTGGGTGGAGGTTATACTTAACAGCCGAATTAAGTTAATAATTGGCTCCTTCTACCGACCCCCAGACTCCGATGATACAGTTGCGGAACAGTTCAGAGAAAGTTTGAGTCTCGTAACAAATAAATACCCCACTCATACGGTTATAGTTGGTGGGGACTTCAACCTACCCTCGGTATGTTGGCAAAAATACTTGTTCAAAACCGGTGGTAGGCAGAAAACGTCTTCCGAGATTGTCCTAAATGCATTCTCCGAAAATTGTTTCGAGCAGTTAGTCCACGAACCCACGCGAATTGTAAATGGTTGCGAAAACACACTTGACCTCTTGGCCACAAACAATCCAGAGCTGATAGAGAGCATCATGACTGATACAGGGATTAGTGATCACAAGGTCATTGTAGCTAGGCTCAATACCATTTCTTCCAAATCCATCAGAAACAAACGCAAAATAATTTTATTTAAAAAAGCGGATAAAATGCCACTAGAAGCCTTCCTAAAAGACAATTTCCATTCCTTCCGAACTGACTATGCGAATGTAGACGAGATGTGGCTCAAATTCAAAGATATAGTAGCAACAGCAATTGAGATATTCATACCTCATAAATTGGTAAGAGATGGAACGGATCCCCCGTGGTACACAAAAAAGGTCCGAACGCTGTTGCAGAGGCAACGGAAAAAGCATGCGAAGTTCAGAAGAACGCGAAATCCCGAAGATGGGCTAAAATTTACAGACGCGCGAAATTTGGCACGTACTTCGATGCGAGATGCCTTTAATAGGTTCCACAACGAAACATTGTCTCGAAATTTGGTAGAAAATCCGAAGAAATTCTGGTCGTATGTAAAGTACACAAGCGGCAAGACGCAGTCAATACCTTCGCTGCGCAGTGCCGATGGTACTGTTATCGACGACTGTGCCGCTAAAGCGGAGTTATTGAACGCAGTTTTCCGAAATTCCTTCACCAGGGAAGACGAATGGAATATTCCAGAATTTGAAACACGAACATCTGCTAGCATGAGTTTCTTAGAAGTAGATACCTTAGGGGTTGCGAAGCAACTCAAATCGCTTGATACGGGCAAGTCTTCAGGTCCAGATTGTATACCGATTAGGTTCCTTTCAGATTACGCTGATACTATAGCTCCCTACTTAGCACTCATATACAACCGCTCGCTCACCGATAGATCTGTACCTACAGATTGGAAAATTGCGCAGGTCGCACCAGTGTTCAAGAAGGGTAGTAGGAGTAATCCATTTAACTACAGACCTATATCATTGACGTCGGTTTGCAGTAGGGTTTTGGAGCATATACTGTATTCAAACATTATGAATCACCTCGAAGGGAACGATCTATTGACACGTAATCAGCATGGCTTCAGAAAACATCGCTCTTGTGCAACGCAGCTAGCTCTTTATTCGCACGAAGTAATGGCCGCTATCGACAGGGGATCTCAAGTTGATTCCGTATTTCTAGATTTCCGGAAAGCTTTTGACACCGTTCCTCACAAGCGACTTCTAATCAAGCTGCGGAGCTATGGGGTATCGTCTCAGTTGTGCGACTGGATTCGTGATTTCCTGTCAGGAAGGTCGCAGTTCGTAGTAATAGACGGCAAATCATCGAGTAAAACTGAAGTGATATCAGGTGTTCCCCAGGGAAGCGTCCTGGGACCTCTACTGTTCCTGATCTATATAAATGACCTGGGTGACAATCTGAGCAGTTCTCTTAGACTGTTCGCAGATGATGCTGTAATTTACCGTCTAGTAAGGTCATCCGAAGACCAGTATCAGCTGCAAAGCGATTTAGAAAAGATTGCTGTATGGTGTGTCAGGTGGCAGTTGACGCTAAATAACGAAAAGTGTGAGATGATCCACATGAGTTCCAAAAGAAATCCGTTGGAATTCGATTACTCGATAAATAGTACAATTCTCAAGGCTGTCAATTCAACTAAGTACCTGGGTGTTAAAATTACGAACAACTTCAGTTGGAAGGACCACATAGATAATATTGTCGGGAAGGCGAGCCAAAGGTTGCGTTTCATTGGCAGGACACTTAGAAGATGCAACAAGTCCACTAAAGAGACTGCTTACACTACACTCGTTCGTCCTCTGTTAGAATATTGCTGCGCGGTGTGGGATCCTTACCAGGTGGGATTGACGGAGGACATCGAGAGGGTGCAAAGAAGGGCAGCTCGTTTTGTATTATCGCGTTATAGGGGAGAGAGTGTGGCAGATATGATACACGAGTTGGGATGGAAGTCATTACAGCATAGACGTTTTTCGTCGCGGCGAGACCTTTTTACGAAATTTCAGTCACCAACTTTCTCTTCCGAATGCGAAAATATTTTGTTGAGCCCAACCTACATAGGTAGGAATGATCATCAAAATAAAATAAGAGAAATCAGAGCTCGAACAGAAAGGTTTAGGTGTTCGTTTTTCCCGCTCGCTGTTCGGGAGTGGAATAGTAGAGAGATAGTATGATTGTGGTTCGATGAACCCTCTGCCAAGCACTTAAATGTGAATTGCAGAGTAGTCATGTAGATGTAGATTGTTTTAGGTGATGAATCGTGGCGGTTCTGCACTACCCAGGGTATAGTATGGCGCCGACCTTCCACGGTTTTGGAGATACGTAGTGGTGTTACTCCTGGCGCATAGATACGTCACAGACTCCCTGCGTCGTCTTGCGTCGCCTCTCATGCGACAGAATTGTGGTGCCATTTTCAACACGACAATACTCGTCCGCAAATGGCACGCGTCCCTATGGAATGTCTGCGTGCTGTTGAGATACTTCCGTTCTATCAAGACACCTATATCTGTTTGCGACAGATCATGTGTTGGACCAGCTCGGAAATCAGTTTCATCCTAGTGTCGGTTTCCAGGATATGAAGGACGATTTACAGTTGATGTGGCGGCCAGCTCGCCTGAGGAGAGGATATAAAGCCTCACCCGATTAAGATTTATTTAGTTTCCTCGCCCCTTCTGTTTCGTAGCCAGAGTATATGACACAGCTCCGACACTGGCCATCCCTGTTTTACTCTTTGATTTGCGATAACTCGGGTGACCTCTTATGGAGGAATTATTCAACTCAAATTATAGTGTCATCAGTAACTTCCTTTGTTCACATAATTTACTCCAGGTTGCACAGTTGAATGACTTGTCATAATCGATGAAAGACAAGAACCTTTTACTCACTGAAGACTGAAAGTGGCGCAGATCATTTTGAATCCATGAAAGTAATACACATTACTTAAAATAATAGCCCGTGTATGTTTTGACACACACAAGTTGCGTAAAAGTGCTTTTCCAATACTTTCATGCTCATTTAAAAGTGTTTTACCGGCGCTGTAAGCAGTCAATGCCCAGTGCAGAATTAAGGAAAGAAAATTTTAGTAGAGTAACTTAGACAGAAGTGACAGCGTGTCTAGAGAATTATTGGCTTGGAACGTAGCAAAGCATATGCAATATTTTTTCGTAGGATTCTTTTTCAACTTCTTGAGATGTAAAATACCAGATACGAAATTATGAGAACTTTTAGAGTAATTTTTATGTGTTGTACGTACAGAATGATGTAATGAAAAGTTTAATCTTTGTTTTCAGGCGATCGAAGAACCAAAGTGATGACTTAACGGACGCCGAGGAGACTGTGGCACGGACAGTCCGGTTGAGGTCCCTGCAAGCCTTGCCTGGAATGGTCAAAACTGTAAGTAGGCTGGCTTATCACAGCAGTTTCTTGTTTTTTCTGCTCGTGTGTTTAACAAAAAAATCATGTGCAAATAAAGATATTTTTTTAGAAGATGCTTATGACAAAAATAATAATAAGAAGAAGAAAGGAATGAAAGGAGAAAGGAACCTCGGGGCTTAAGATCCCGTCTACGACATTGGCATTAGATACTTCATGAAATAAGTTTCCGCCTTTTGCTGCAATGGGGCATTAAAAGAAATCAGTGGCGAGAGATGAAAATTTGTGCCGAGCCAGAATTCGCATCCAGACTTCCCACTGCACCCAAGTGTTAGCCTTGACCGCTTCGGTTATCTGAACATGTCTCCTGTCGGACTCAAATCTCCATCTGCTGCACACTACAATCCCCCTGTCCGTTATTTCTCGTCAGTTGCCCTACTATACTTCCGCAAGAGATCGGACATTATGGTGCATCTGCACTGAAAGATATATGTTCCTTCATAAACATATATTGTATAAGAATCGTGTATGTCCTTTTGGACATAAATGCGCAGTGATGTCACATCCATGTCCGAAAGAACAGACCACATAGACCCCATATCTATGTAATATATGCGCCTGACGTCATGTGCATATTTCAGTGAACATGCTCTGTAATGTCAGATGCATGTTCGACAAAACGGACACCATATCTATACCATATATGTATCTGATGGCATGTAGATATTTCAGTGCAGAGGCTCAATAATGTCAGATGCATGTCCAAAGGAACAGGCACAACAGCTATACGATATACGCGCCTGACGGCATATCGATCTTTCAGTGTGTAGGCTCAATAGTGGCAGATCCGTGTCCAAAAGAACAGACACCATACCTGTATAATACATGTACCTAATCGCATATCGATCTTCTAGTGCAGATGCTCTATGGTGTCAATGCATGCCTGAAAGAACAGACACCATAACTATGCTTCTGACAGCATATCAGTCTTTGTGTGCAAAAGCTCAATAATGTCAGATGCATGTCCGAAAGAACGACATCATACCTATATAATATATGTGCCTAACGGCATATAGGTCTTTCAGTGCAGAAGCTTAATAACGTCACATTCATATCCAAAGGAACAGACACTCTACCTATATAATATTTCTGCCTGATAGCATATCGACGTTTCAGTGCAGATTCTCAGTAATGTCAGATGCGGATTTAAAAGAACACAAACCACGCCAACATAATATATGCACCTGATGGCATATCGATCTTTCACCACAGATGTTCAACAATTTCCGACCTCTCGCAGTAATACAGTAGAACTGCGAGCGAAAATGAGTAATGAACAAGGGACTTTATTCTGTAGTATGTGGCATATAGAACTTTGGTTTTGCTCGTGCGTAATCCTCTGGCTGCCTAATGGTAAGGCGGTCAACCGCGAGAGGCGGCAATTCCGAGTTCGGGTCCCCCGGCGCAAATTTTCACTGTCCTCATTACATTATATACCTAACGGTTGTCCGTATTCGCAACTGCGGATACATTTCATGAATTTAATAACGGTTGTGGTCGCCACAGTGCCTGTTCTTCGGAGATAGAGCAAATGCATGTCCGAAGGAACACTGCAATGTACTTCGCAGTCACACAGGCAGTGCCGTACCGTATCGGAGATTTGAACCGTCGTTCTCCTAGATACGAGTCGTGTGTCTGGCTTACTGCGGTGCCATGTTGCTCGGTTTGAACTGGGATCTACACTTCTTTGCAATACTAATTTCACCAAGACGTCAGGAAATGGCAAACTTATACTACGCAAATGTCTTCCTCACTCATTCTTCACAAGATACGAAGTCTGTTCTTATACAGATTCTAAAATGTTCCATTTATCTTATTTTGTACATTGCTGAAACAGCGTGATGGAAGTTTTTATACTGCTTTTCTTTCAATTACTTTTTTGAATATCTTCCGAAACTCACGAAACAAAAACACACAATTTGGTTGATATTTGATGTAAAGCTGTTGAACGGGTCAGTAGAGTACCTCTGCAAAGGCTGAGTTTACAGTTTCCTTGAAAATGGTATGTGGACGTTCCACAGCAGTTTGTATTGTTTATATAAACATGAGTGTATTGGAAAACGAAACACTTATTACAACATCCGGCAATATTACTGAACTGATATTAAACTAACGATATTGACATTTGATAACTTTCAGGTAGCATAACTTAGAATCACCCAATAGCTTTCCGTGTAAAACACTGAAGAATTGCGTCACCTCTCAGATCTGCTGTCTAACTATACGAGAATTATTGCACCTAGTATCCAACTGCAGGAAGAAGCTGTATGGAAATGATAGTAAATTTCTTATTTCTTTTCCTACAGGGATCGAAGCGAAGGGCTAGCATAGCGGCGATTCCTCGAGCAGCTGCTAACTACATAGAACCTTCCAGGGCATCCATCAGCATTTCTCCTTTGTATATGGTATGTACAGTAATATAAATGGAAAACAGGTCACTGACCTTAGGAAGACGAAATTCATTTTGTAACAACATAATGAAAAGGATATTTGCTACTCACCGTATAGCGGAGATAGCAAAAAGGCACAAAAAAATGACTGTCGGAAAGTTAGCTTTTGGCCAACAAGGCCTTTGTCAAACATAGACATTACACACACACACACACACACACACACACACACACACACACACACACAAACGCAACTCACACACACGTGATCACAGTCTCTGGCAGCTGAACCCAGTGCTCATGCATGTGTGTGAGTTGCGTGTGTTTGAGTTTGAATGTGTGTGTGTATTTTCGACAAATACCTTGTTGGCCGAAAGCTAATCTTCTCTCAGTCTTTTTGTTGTGCCTTTCTGTGACGCAGCATCTCCGTTGCATGGTGAGTATCAACTATCACTTTCATTATATTGTTACATTCTGTTCTAGATTTTCCATTGTTCGAAATTGATTTTGTAAATGTAAAGGAAAAAGTGTTGGTACTAATCTCTGTTATTAATAAATGATTGATATAGCTGCATTATTTTTTCTTTTCGTTTTGTTACAATATATTTGTTACTTAAAATGAAAGTTTTTCAAGAAATGAGAGATGTTGGAAGTGGCTTATAAATCCCATTCTATCTCGTAAAAATAATATTTTTTTTTCGTGGGTCTACAGTCACCAAAAAATTCGTAAATGATAACACGGCCCGTAGTAGACTGTAATGTTCTTTATTAATTGCGTGATCGGGTGATTTTGACCTTTGTATAGTTTTGAAGGAAAAGTTCTAAGAAATATGAGATGCAGTCGGATGAAAACTTAATACCCAGCACAACGGGACTGTGGAATAGTTCTATTCCAATGTAACCACCACGCACATTAAGACATTTATCCCACTGGTAGACGAGACGATTAATTCCTGCTCTGTACAACACGGTCGATTGCTGAAGTAGTCACAACCGCGTCCACTGTTGCACTTCTAAGTCGGACTAAAAACGACGTCCATGCACGTCTTTCTTCAGATCGCCAAAGGAATGAAAATCATACGGTAAAAGATTTGGGCTGTATGGAGGATGTTGCAGTGTTCCGCAAAGAAATCGCTGACTTCGTCCAATTGGCAGTGCGGTGGCGGGCATTATCGTGAAACAGTGAGATTCCGGCCGACCGTTTTCGACAGCCCGAGGCGAAGACAACTGTGGAAAGAAACACCCGACATCTGCGCCGCAAAAGAAATCCAAACTGTTTCACACAAGTTCCAGTCAGGCAGCGCCGGATCTGTGATATTTCCGAACAGCGGCAAAAACTTGATAGTGGCCATCCTCTCCAATCCCCCTCCCGGACACCTCGAGCGTTCGAGATAGGACAACAAAAATTTAAAAAAAAATTGATATTTCAGAAATATATTCATTTTGTAGCAGCACATCTTTCTGTAGAGTTTGATGTATAAAACATATCTGTTCGAGGAAATGTAAGATACGTAGTTTGGTCTGAAGTGTGCCAAAGTGCAGTGCCACACCGCTTCACATAGCAGTCTTCTATCGCGCATCACTGTACTTCGCTCTGTGGAATTCAAACGTGTGTACTTCGTAACGGACCCATCAAAACTATATTCAGGACAGTGGAAATTAAAATGTCTTGCGGTGCTTCTCCTAATCCCAGTCAGCCGGTTTGATGTCAATTACACCCCCCCCCCCTTAAGAAAATCTGTGTTAATACCGGGTAGGAATATTGTAATTGGGGGAATAAGAACTGTTCAGAAAATCTGTATATCAGCTAATAACTTTCTCTTTTGTGTGACATAAAATTACGTGTAGGTAACATAGAACCAGTAAAGACAAGAAACAAGCAGGACAGTACACATTTCTTCAATCCTTACGTCCCAGCATTTTTTTTCTCTAATATTGCTACAGCTTTACAAGGCGTGCTGTCCTGTCTGCGACAGAATCTGTTACCTACGCAAAGTTCGTCAAGCGTTTTCCTACATGAAAAATCAAAATGTAGCACTCTGATACTGAAAAAGCTGTTAATACGAATAGTATCCAAAACTGTTGTGGTAACTCAATCTGATTATGTGTGTTTTGTCACTGCCTGCTAGGTAAAAGGAAATAGGCCTTTCAAATATTGCAACGACTGCAACACACGTCAAATGAGCTAGACTATTTGGGCACAAATGGTCATTTTTATCTACTTCATTTACATAAATAACACGACAGAATATAATTCACGAAGTACGAATCAAATGTCTGTCATCTACAAGCAAAGACTTGTATGTTAGCAAGTAGTTTCACATTTAATTCATACGCTCCTTTTTCTCAAACATGAGCTCGAGAAGTAGTAGTACGAAATTTTTATATAAATTTGGAATCGTCATATTCTTGCACGTAATTTGCGTGATGTCCCCGTTTCCTCTCCTTCCACGTTCTAAGAAACAACCTTGTCATCACTAAGCCTGCACCTATTCCCGCCATTTTCAAAATTTATTCTCCATTTAACTTCACTAACACTGCCAAAATCACTCGTTCAGTTATCCCGTGTTTATTCCCCGGCTGGGAACTATCACGTGTTTGTACAACGCGTTTTTCGCGCTATTCCCTAACCGGGGACTGTGCGACTGGTCCTTAGTGATATAGCGATCTGCCAAACATTTCTGTCAAAATTTCATTTTCTTGGATGCACTGAGAAGATGTAGTCTTTTTTACCTCTTGTTCTTGTTAGTCATTTATTTCCACTTTGATAGTCTGAATCTATGTATTTCTCTAATTATTATAACAACGCTTATCATTCGAACACCCAATCAGCCACATAAACAAACAGTGATTGGTATTCGGCTCATCTCGTAAACCCCCTCCGCTTTTGTCTGCGGGACAGTTTTTTATTTCTTGATGCGACGGGGATTCCCCGGACAGAGTCATCAACTTAATGATTCGGTCATAAATCAACTTACAATGTGTTCAGAAATCTTCAAAATCATATCCATAATCGATAGACCATCATGCTCTGGATGCTAAGTGCTTGGTGAAACAAGGTTATTTTCTTCATGAATATGAATTTGGCACCCTTTGAAATTGCCGCCCGGGCAGATACCCCGGTTTGCCCCCCCCCCCCTTCCCACCCCACCCCCCCTTCCCCATTCTTAGATCCGGGCCTGCGGTAAGTCATGAGAATCTCCGTTGACTCTAGGGGCCTTCTGCTCGTCGAGTTGTTCGAGTGTGGAACCACTTTGCCGAAGACACTTTCAAGAAACTGTGACGCACCGTTAAGTCAAAACGTTGAGGAATGCTGTCCGACGGAATCATCCTGTCGGACGATAACGTCCGCTCCCACACCGCCAATCCAACGTGCAGCCCCGATTCTCCACATTGTTATGTTTACGTCTTGGGCGACCTGAAGAGACACATGCGTGGACCTCGGTTTTCATTTCAAAGCCTCTTATAAGTTATCAATCAACCCAAAAGCTAGTTGACAAACTAGTGCTTATTAGTACCACCACGCAGTTTGAGATGATATTGCTTGCTTTTCTCCAACTTGAGAACCATCAACGGCAGTCAGTTCTTACCTAATTTATGCTGCATCTACATGGATACTCTGCACACCAAGCTTAGGTGCCTGGCAAAGGATTCATCGAACCACCGTCATAATAATTCCCCATTATTCCAATCTCGAACTGCGCGCGGAAAAAACAAAAACCTTTATCTTTCCGCGCGAGCTCTGATTTCGCGTAATTTATTATGACGGTCGTTTTTCCCTATCTACGTAGGCGTTAACAAAATATTTCCGCATTCGCAGGGGAATGTTGGTTATTGAAAGTTCGAGACAAGATACCGCCGCAACGAGAAACGTCTTTGTTTTAATAATGTTCGTCCCGGCGGAGGTTCGAATCCTCCCTCGGCCATGGGTGTGTGTGTTTGTCTTAAGGATAATTTAGGTTAAGTAGTGTGTAAGCTTAAGGACTGATGATTTTAGCAGTTAAGTCCCGTAAGATTTCATACACATCGGTGATGTCTGTCCGAGCATTATGTCTGCAGGTGCGGTTTTCATTATCACATAATATTTCACACACACATTTTATGTCCGTCCCCAATCCTGTATCATGTCAGTCACACCTTCATCCCTATTTCGGGATAATACGAAACGTGGCTTTCTTCTTGGAACTTTCTCGATGTATTCTATTAATCATATGTGATAAGGATCCCAGACCGCGCAAAAGTACTCCAAAAGAGGATGGACAAGCGTAGTGTAGGCAGCCTCTTTAGTAGATCTGTTGCATCTTATAAGTGTTCTGCCAGTAAAATGCAGTCTTTGGTTTGCCTTCCCCACAACATTTTCTACGTGTTCTTTCCAAATTAAGTTGTTCGTTGGTTACAATTCCTAGGTATTTAATTGAATTTACAGCCTTTAGATTTGACTGATTTATCGTGTAAGTTTAACGGGTTCTTTTTAGCACTCATGCGGAAGACCTCACACTTTTCGTAATTTAGGGTCAATTGGCAATTTTTTGCACCATACAGACATCTTTTCTAAATTGATTCGCAATTTGTTTTGACCTTCTGAATATTTTACTAGACGATAAGCGACAGCATCGTCTGCAAACAATCTAAGATAGCTGCTCAGATTGTCTCCAAAATCGTTTATGTAGATTAGGAACAGCAGTGCGTCTTTATCACTACCAGAAATCACTTCTGTTTTACTCTATGACTTTCCTTCAGTTACTACAAACTCTGACGTCTTTGACAGGAAATCACGAATCCAGTCACATAACTGAGACGATAATCCATAGGCACGCAGTTTCACTACAAGCCGCTTGCGTGGTACAATATGAAAATCCTTTTACAAATATACAAATACGGAATTAATTTTAAATCCCTTACTAACAGCACTCAACACTTCGTGTGTATAAAGAGGTAGTTGTTTCACAAGAATGATTTTTTCTAAATTCTTGGTGACTGTGTGTCAATAGACACTTTTTTTTTTTGAGGTAATTCATAATACACACATCAAAAAATTTTTGCACCACCACGGTTCCCAGAACTCCTGAAGACAGACGTTGAGTATGAATATTGTATCACAGACACAGTCTCTTCACTGTTCAGAGGTGTCACTAAACCCATACAAAGTTTTGAACAACCATGCATAAGCAGCGCCTATTAGAAGGAGCGGGTCCGACAGCCCATCAGTTCCACTCATTTCACCAGGAAGGAGGTACGCGGCTCATGTTGTCTGCAGTTGAACCATGCCTAGACGGTCAGCATCGCGATTCGGTCGCGTCCGCATTGATACTTTGTGCCAGGAAGGGCTGTCAACAAGGGAAGTGTCCAGGCATCTCGGAGTGAATGAAAGCGATGTTGTTCGGACATAATGGGCATAGAGACAGACACGAACTGTCGATGACATGCCTTGCTCAGGCCGCCAAAGAGCTACTACTGCAGTGGATGACCGCTACCTACGGATAATGGCTCCAAGGAACCCTGACAGCAACGCCACCATGTTGGATAACGCTTTTCGTGCAGCCACAGGACGTCGTGTTACGATTCAAAATATGCGCAATAGGCTGCATGATGCGTAACTTCACTCCCAACGTCCATGGAGAGGTCCATCTTTGCAACCACGACACCATGCAACGCAATACAGATGGGCCCAACAACATGCCGAATAGACCGCTCAAGATTGGCATCACGTTCTCTTCACCGATGAGTGTCGCATATGCCTTCAACCAGACAATCGTCGGAGACGTGTTTGAAGGCAACAGGGTCAGGCTGAACGCCTTAAGACACACTGTCCAGAGATTGCAGCAAGGTGGAGGTTCCCTGATGTTTTGGGTTGGCATTATGAGAGGCCGACGTTCGCCGCTGGTGGTCATGGAAGGCACCGTAACTGCAGTACGATACGTGAATGCCATCCTCCGACTGGTAGTTCAACTATATGGGCAGCTTCTTGACGAGGCATTCGTCTTCATGGACGACAATTTGCGCCCCCATCGTGCACATCTCGTGAATTACTTCCTTCAGGATATCGACTACAGCGGTCAGCATGTTCTCCACACATAAACACTATCGAAAATGCCTGGGGTAGATTGAAAAGGGCTCATATGGACGACGTGACCCACCAACCACTCTGAGGGATCTACGCCGAATCGCCTTTGAGGAGTGGGACAATCGAGACCAACAGTGCCTTCATGAACTTGTGGATAGTATGCGACGACGAATAGATGCATGCATCAATGCAAGAGGACGTGCTACTGGGTATTAGAGGTACCGGTGTACAGTAATCTGGACCACCACCTCTGAAGGTCTCGCTGTGTGGTCGTATAATACGCAATTGTGGTTTTCACGAGCAATAAAAGAGTGGAGATGATGTTTATGTTGATCTCTATTCCAATTTTCTGTACAGGTTCCGGAACTCTCGGAAACGAGCTGATGCAAAACTTGTTTTGATGTTTGTAATTGAACACAATATACTTTGCAGAGTCCTGCTGCATATTGAACGTTAACAGTATGGGCCTATAGGAATGGCTCAAATGGCTCTGAGCACTATGGGACTTAACTGCTGAGGTCATCAGTCCCCTAGAACTTAGAATTACTTAAACCTAACTAACCTAATGATATCACACACATCCATGCCCGAGGCAGAATTCGAACCTGCGACCGAGTGTAGCCCCTAGAACCGCTCGACCACACCGGCCGGCATGGGCCTGTAATTTAGGGCATAATTCCCTCTACGTTTCTTAGGTATTGGTGTGCAACTTTCCAGTTTTTGGGTACGGATCTTTCGTCTAGCGAAGTAATTATGGAGCTGATGTATGAACGTACTCTGAAAGGAACCTAACTGGTATACAGTCTGCACCCTCGACTTGTTTTTATTAAGTGATTTAAGCTGCTTCACTACTCCGAAAATATACAGGGTGTTACAAAAAGGTACGGCCAAACTTTCAGGAAACATTCCTCACACACAAATAAAGAAAAGACGTTATGTGGACATGTGTCCGGAAACGCTTAATTTCCAAGTTAGAGCTCATTTTAGTTTTGTCAATATGTACTGTACTTCCTCGATTCACCGCCAGTTGGCCCAATTGAAGGAAGGTAATGTTGACTTCGGTGCTTGTGTTGACATGCGACTCATTGCTCTACATTACTAGCACAAGCACATCAGTACGTAGCTTCAACAGGTAAGTGTTCATCATGAACGTGGTTTTGCAGTCAGTGCAATGTTTACAAATGCGGAGTTGGCAGATGCCCATTTGATGTATTGTTTAGCACGGGGCAATAGCCGTGGCGCGGTACGTTTGTATCGAAACAGATTTCCAAAACGAAGGTTCCCGACAGGAAGACGTTCGAAGCAATTCATCGGCGCCTTAGGAGCACGGAAAATTCCAGCCTATGACTCGCGAATGGGGAAGACCTAGAGCTACGAGGGCACCTGCAATGGACGAGGCAATTCTTCGTGCAGTTCACGATAACCCTAACGTCAGCGTCAGAGAAGTTGCTGCTGTACAAGGTAAAGTTGACCACGTCACTGTATGGAGAGTGCTACGGGAGAACCAGTTGTTTCCGTACCATGTACAGCGTGTGCAGGCACTATGATTAGCTGATTGGCCTCCAGTGGTACACTTCTGCGAATGGTTCATCCAACAATGTGTCAATCCTCATTTCAGTGGAAATGTTCTCTTTACGGATGAGGCTTCATTCCGACGTGATCAAATTGTAAATTTTTACAATCAACATGTGTGGGCTGACGAGAATCCGCACGCAATTGTGCAATCACGTCATCTACACAGATTTTCTGTGAACGTTTGGGCAGGCATTGTTGGTGATTTCTTGATTGAGCCCCATGTTCTTCCACCTACGCTCAATGGAGCACGTTATCATGATTTCATACGGGATACTGTACCTGTGCTGCTAGAACATGTACCTTCACAAGTACGACACAACGTATTCGTACACTTCTTAACAACAGATTCGGTGACCGATGGATTGGTAGAGGCGGACCAACACCATGGCCTCCACGCTCTCCTGACCTCAAACCTCTTGACTTTCATTTATGGGGACATTTGAAAGCTCTTGTCTACGCAACCCCGGTACCAAATGTAGAGACTCTTCGTGCTCGTATTGTGGACGGATGTGATACAATATAGCCGGCCGCGGTGGTCTCGCGGTTCTAGGCGCGCAGTCCGGAACCGTGCGACTGCTACGGTCGCATGGATGTGTGTGATGTCCTTAGGTTAGTTAGGTTTAAGTAGTTCTAAGTTCTAGGGACTGATGACCACAGCAGGTGAGTCCCATAGTGCTCAGAGCCATTTGAACCATTTTTTGTGATACAATACGCCATTCTCCAGGGCTCCATCAGTGCATCAGGGATTCCATGCGACGGAGGGTGGAGGCATGTATCCTCGCTAACGGAGGACATTTTGAACATTTCCTGCAACAAAGTGAAGTCACGCTGGTACGTTCTGTTGCTGCGTGTTTCCATTCCATGATTAATGTGATTTGAAGAGAAGTAATAAAATGAGCTCTAACATGGAAAGTAAGCGTTTCCGGACACATGTCCACATATCATATTTTCTTTCTTTGTGTGTGAGGAATGTTTCCTGAAAGTTTGGCCGTACCTTTTTGTAACACCCTGTATATACACTCCTGGAAATTGAAATAAGAACAACGTGAATTCATTGTCCCAGGAAGGGGAAACTTTATTGACCCATTCCTGGGGTCAGATACATGATCACACTGACAGAACCACAGGCACATAGACACAGGCAACAGAGCATGCACAATGTCGGCACTAGTACAGTGTATATCCACCTTTCGCAGCAATGCAGGCTGCTATTCTCCCATGGAGACGATCGTAGAGATGCTGGATGTAGTCCTGTGGAACGGCTTGCCATGCCATTTCCACCTGGCGCCTCAGTTGGACCAGCGTTTGTGCTGGACGTGCAGACCGCGTGAGACGACGCTTCATCCAGTCCCAAACATGCTCAATGGGGGACAGATCGGGAGATCTTGCTGGCCAGGGTAGTTGACTTACACCTTCTAGAGCACGTTGGGTGGCACGGGATACATGCGGACGTGCATTGTCCTGTTGGAACAGCAAGTTCCCTTGCCGGTCTCGGAATGGTAGAACGATGGGTTCGATGACGGTCTGGATGTACCGTGCACTATTCAGTGTCCCCTCGACGATCACCAGACGTGTACGGCCAGTGTAGGAGATCGCTCCCCACACCATGATGCCGGGTGTTGGCCCTGTGTACCTCGGTCGTATGCAGTCCTAATTGTGGCGCTCACCTGCACGGCGCCAAACACGCATACGACCATCATTGGCACCAAGGCAGAAGCGACTCTCATCGCTGAAGACGACACGTCTCCATTCGTCCCTCCATTCACGCCTGTCGCGACACCACTGGAGGCGGGCTGCACGATATTGGGGCGTGAGCGGAAGACGGCCTAACGGTGTGCGGGACCGTAGCCCAGCTTCATGGAGACGGTTGCGAATGGTCCTCGCCGATACCCCAGGATCAACAGTGTCCCTAATTTGCTGGGAAGTGGCGGTGCGGTCCCCTACGGTACTGCGTAGGATCCTAAGGTCTTGGCGTGCATCCGTGCGTCGCTGCGGTCCGGTCCCAGGTCGACGGGCACGTGCACCTTCCGCCGACCACTGGCGACAACATCGATGTACTGTGGAGACCTCACGCCCCACGTGTTGAGCAATTCGGCGGTACGTCCACCCGGCCTCCCGCATGCCCACTATATGCCCTCGCTCAAAGTCCGTCAACTGCACATACGGTTCACGTCCACGCTGTCGCGGCATGCTACCAGTGTTAAAGACTGCGATGGAGCTCCGTATGCCACGGCAAACTGGCTGACACTGACGGCGGCGGTGCAGAAATGCTGCGCAGCTAGCGCCATTCGACGGCCAACACCGCGGTTCCTGGTGTGTCCGCTGTGCCGTGCGTGTGATCATTGCTTGTACAGCCCTCTCGCAGTGTCCGGAGCAAGTATGGTGGGTCTGACACACCGGTGTCAATGTGTTCTTTTTTCCATTTCCAGGAGTGTAGTTCTAAGTTGATCATGATGGCAGCTGATCTTTATTCGAATTCTGGAAGATTTAGTTCGTCTTCTTTGGTAAAGGAATTTCGGAAGGCTCTAGCAGCATTGTCGTAAATAGTATTTTCGCTGCTATCACGCAGAAAAGGCATCGATTGTGTTTTGCCACTAGCGCACTTTACATACGATAAGAATCTCTTTCGATATTCTCCCAGGCTTCGAGACAAAGTTGTGGAAACTGTTACAAGCATGTCGCATTGAACCTCGCGCTAAATTCTGTGAAAGATCGCCAATCTTGGAGATTTTGAGTTCGTTTCAGTATGGCATGCTTTCTTCGTTGTTTCTGCAAGAGTATTCTGACACTTTTGTGTATCAAGGAGGATCAGCTCTGTCGTTTGTTAATTTATTTGCTATAAATTTCTCAATTGCTGTCTATATTATTTCTTTGAAATCAATCTAGATCTGGTCTACACTCACATAGTTAATTTGAGAGGAATGGAAACTTTATCTCTCTGGCATTACATGCACTGAGCATAAATAATAGTGCACTGAGAGTAGCTAGCTTCCAGCTGAAATCTAGATGTGCCAATAAAATTTAAAAAGGACGACAGATCGCTGAACTCTATAATTTGCAAGGCTGTAACCTATGCGTAAAATTTACAGTAAAGATTTCAGTCCGTAGATACCGAACAATATCCCGATTATGATATTTTCACCCTGAGGATGCGTGTGCGAGAACGTCAGTCGATTTGACCGAAGAAAAGAAATTAATTTGGATTTTACCGATTGTTGTCCGGAGTTTGTACATTCGGGGGATCAGATCGGCTATAGTGTGACAGCGCACGTGGTGGCATAATGATTTGAAAAGATCGGCCTTCTCCGGCCGATGTGGGTCGTCAGCGAAGTCCACCGCTATCGGAACCACTGTGACCGCAGCCTAAGCGTACCGAATGTAAGGACGATGAGAGTAGAGCTCATGTGTGTATTACCTCGAGCTAGATGATGAGGGCGAGAGGGGGGGGAGTATGCAGCTGTAATCATGGTATTCCATTGTTCCATTGTGGAATACAGAGGCAATGGAAGAAACGTGACGGGGCTCTACAAGTGCCCCCAGAGTCTGTTTAAGGTCCAAGCAACAAGAGCGGCCGCTTGGACCGCAGATCGGAGAAGACGCCGGAGGCGTCCCCACTGCAAAATTAGTACGCAGCGTCTACAGACAATTGCGTCGTCACTAGATTTAGATTTATTTTTAAAGGCTGTACCATGAGCCCACGGAGCGGCAACTAATGTGTAATGTGTTATGGCGCGGAAAACAGGTTCGGGGGGGGGGGCGATAAATTACATGTGGCTTATGAGGAAAAATGTTCTCGAACCGGTTCTGACTCCCTATCGACAGCAGTCGAGCTAAATGCGCCAGGGACGTTCCAGCTGAGCGAGGGATCGAGCAAAACCCCGCAGAAGTAATTGGTGAAAAAGGCTCAGTAACTAGCCCTGTTGATAAAATATCGATATTCTTTCATATATATACCGGCAGTATTTTTTCGCAGATATCAAAATGGCAATATCGAGAGCAAACTTTTTTATTTCATATGATATTTTTTCGCAATTTGTAGTAACTGTTTGAAACTGTTCTTTTGAAATTGTAGCAGAACATAATTTTACTTTTACTGCGTGAACGAGACTTACTACTTTTTGATGTTTCATCATGTCCAGTATTTCGCATGCGCAGAAGCACCTTAAAACGTGCACAACTGAAGGTGTGCTCGCGATCCTGATGCAAAAATTTCACCGAGTCTAAAACGAGCAATATATAGCACAGCGCGGTAGATTTAGTGCAGTGTTTTCCAGAATGCCACATCTACTTTACATTTAAAGAGCATTCGAAGTAAAATAACCAACCAATCCGCAAGGTGTCAAAAGTTGGGGTTTTCACGTGCTCTTGTGCTCTTAAACAGCAGCCGCCATTGATTTGCAGAGTAATCATGTAGATGTAGAATCTCACTCTTGGGCGAACAATATTGTTGCGCACATGGGAAATATTGTCAATATTTAAAAAATGTGGGACTAGAAATTTGACATTGTGCACACCAGCAGCTGTCTGTCGCTACACAGCCACTGAAACAATTGCAGGACGGCGGCAGCGCCAGCCCCAGGCTGCTGTCTCGCTCCGGTTCTTTCCCGAGACGCACCTCGCTGACCCCGTCTGCGGCTCCGAGTAGTCCCTCCACCACCAGCTGGGGCTCATCCGAAAACCTCGACACATTTGAGTGAGTAACAGTTGTGCTTTACTTTTCAAGTCTAACTGTCCGTTACCATACAATTATCAATTTCTTCATATATTACTCATTACCTGTATGGAAATTTGCAGAAGGATATTAAATTACAGCGTCTATATACTCTTATTTAAGGCGTATATTACTAATTTACATTATCTGGTACACAACACATGCATCTTCTAAGTAATCAGTGAACCTAGAATTACTAACGGTATCAAGGCTGGCAGGTGTGCAGAGCAGACAAGAAACCTAAATCTGAAAGGGGAAATGGGGAAATAAATAAATTTCAGAAACAGGTCCCGAGAACTGAATCACGAGAGAAGCAAATGATTCCAAACGCTAGACTTTTTCGCATTGCTTAAATGTAGGTCCACTGACTCAAGCTCTTCAAGCCACGCCATTGTGTCTGACAAAGAGGAGTACATCACTTCCGTTACACCAACTCCTCGCTGACTGGCAAATTGTGTGCTGGTTGACTGTCTTCAAGTAACTCTGCATGTTGCCTAAAGAATCGGATTCTACCACCACGTTATTTTGTCAGATATAGACGAAATTAACTGCTGCTGCACTCTCATTGGAACCGTGATGCACAATGCCTCTCTTGTAACATCTGTTACTCGAGTTGGTTGAGCGCCTACAAGATGACTTATCGCTGACGAAAATAACATATGACACTGTATGTATATCCTTTAATCGTCTCTTTCCTCCATTAACTGTGCCTGGTGAGAGTATAATTCTGGCGAATAACATTCGAGGCTGATCAAAATGAAAGTTTTGCAACCCATCTCTTTCTTGGATAATTAAATTTCTTATATGATTTCTTCAAAGAATCTGCCATTCACGCAGCTACTTTTATGTGTTTCTGCCACCCTAAATCACTTTAGCTGCGTATCACTAGATATTTCATTGTTGTCTCTGTTTGCAAGAATTGATCGACAATGGAACAATCAGACGATAATGAGTTTCCATGGCATCTTATAAGCAATATGTGGCTTTTGTTAAAGTTGAGCTACTATTCCTTGCACCATATGTCCATCCTTTGCGATTATTTCTGCATTTAATTACTATTTACTGCCATTATAACTTCCCTACATACAACAACATTATTTGTAAACGGCCTTAACTCACACAGCAACACACTAATGTATCACGTGATCGTAAGTCCAGTTTATCCAAAATAGCTGTTATGCATCATAAACTGTGACAGCTGCACAATAGAATTTCAGTGCCACATGTGATAGAGGTCTTCCAACAATTGTTCAGATTGGCTGTTAATGATATCATAATAAAGCCTGAGGATGTCAACAGTAGCGAATGCTGTCATAGAGCAAGTGAGGCTAACCGTTAGATTAAATTCATCCAGTGTGCGTCCATAAAGTGGATATACTATGCTTGACCGCTGGAATGTACTGGGAAAACGCACCGTAAATCATACACAATTACAGTGTAAAAGAAGTAAAAGAGACGGATGAAACGGTTCTCAAGTAGCTTTATGTTGGAGGTTAAATAAGTTGGATGAAGACAAGTAGGCCACTATAGCGATCTCAATTTTCAAATGTGGTAAATTAAGTACTCAAAAGTTTCAGCTACCAGGCGGTGAAAATCTCTCAGCACAAAACTTAATGTCATTTGTATCTTCAGCAATAGGAGGGAATAAGGCCCTTTATTTTTTAAGAGAGGCCAATTAAAACAAGCCAGCAGTTTTCTGCTGCACTAGCAGGTCAGAGTCAGGCTGTCCATTGCTTCCTTCTTAGTGCTGCTGTGTGTATGCCGCCGTCCAGAGCATCACCTACAATCTGAAATCTCTTACTCCCCCATCACCCTTTCCACATACGCTTCCAAGACCGTTATTGTAAGAGGCAGGCAAATGAAAGTGAGACAGGTACAGGAAAAGTAACTAATTCTTAATTCTTTCAAAACTAATCGCCGCAATATAACAACACTTATCCATCTGTGAGGCAATGCGATCAATACCTTCATTGAAAAAATATTTGCAGTTCCCTACGGAGCCATGTTTTATCCGGATGTCGACATCTTCGTCTGAAGGAAATCGTCAGTCGCCATCGTCTTTGTTCAGGACACCAAATATATAGGGCCGCAAGTTGCCAAGATTGCTTCGACTACGCTGCAGAACAAAATTGTTAGGCTTTCGTGGTCAGGCTTGTTGACAAACTGCCAGTTGATCTCTGTGTCGGGTTCTCCGGCGACGTTCGTCTGATGATTTTTCTAACGCTTTGCCAGTACGAGTGGCTGGCATTGTCAAAGATTCACCTTCCATAGCTGGTGGTGGTCTGGAGCTGAGCTTGCGACCGCAGGCTATATGTACCTGGCGCGCCAACGTCCAAGGACTTCTTCGCGGTCACTTCCGGTGCGGTTATCCTCTTGATACCTGCAGACTATTTACGAACCGACAAAGAAGATCAAAAAGTGTCTCAGATCGAGATAGAAGAAAAGGGACTCACTTGCAATGTCGGAAATATACCACATACCTTGCATTTGCAGAAAAGTTCTGTGTTGAAATGACTGGACAATCAATCAGCACCAGGATCACAGAACATCAGCGGCATTGCAGGTTGGGGCAGGTGGAGAAATGGGCCGTGGTAGAGCAACCGCTGTGTGAGACCGACCACGTAGTAAAATTCGCCGACACGGAAGTTCTGGGTGTAGAGAAGAGCCATCGCAACCGCTTATTCGGAGAAGCTATAGAAATACACAATCATGAGGATAGCCCCAACAAGAAAGAAGAAAGCCTCAAGATTAACAGATTCTGGCTTCCCGTGCTGCAGCGAACGACCGTTGCAGGTAGCGAGAGGCCAACGACAACGGAGATGACCGTGGAGAAGCCCTCGGACGCTGGCGCGCCAGGTACCTATAGTCTGCGGCCGCGAGTTCGGCTCCAGACCACCACAAGCAGTGGACAGTGAAGCTTTGACAATGCCGAACATTCACGCTGGTGAAACGTCAGAAAATCATCAGACGAACATCGGCCGAAGAACCCGAGACGGAGACCAGCAGACAGTTTGTACGCTCCAAAAGTTTCGCTGGGAACCAGTACACGTTCCCTGTACAGTCCCGATCGCTCCCTATGCGATTTGCATACTTTTGAACCCCTAAAGAAAGACATTCGTGGCTGTCGATTTGTTTCGGACCAGGATATGCAAGCCTGTGTACAATCATGGTTCCATAGGCAACCTCAAATATTTTTCCATTATGCCATCGATCGTCTTTTATCACTATGGGATTAATAGTTTGGCGATTACTTTTGAAATAATAAACACTTTACTTACTTTTTTCCATTTATCTCGTTTTCACTTGACTGCCCTTTCCACTTCTTACTTTATACACTATGATCTATTCATTCTCAGTTTCCTGTTCTTACACTAACAGGACTCTGCCCTTCCATTCTTTTCTGTACCTTATCTTTTTCCATTCTGTACATCCAACGTATATTTTGATCCTCCACCAGACCCACATCTCAAAAGCCTCCAGAACTGGTTCATTTTTCTTCACCATGAACCAAAGTTCAGCGCAATGCAGGAAGACAGTCCATGTAAAAAGCTTTATCACATAACAAATGCAGGAGGAAACAGATATCACGAAACACTATTTTCATTTTGGCAAGGATTATGCACCATTAGAGCAACTTTAAATATGCTTAAGTGACGTAATTTAATTTTCACCCACTAAAGCGGCTTACTGATTGCACTTCTTTTTTTTTTTTTTAAGGAATACAACCAATACCTTTATGGACAACATACAGGAAATTAGTGAATCAAGACGAGAAAGTTGCAGCAGTAGACTCGAGCTGGAGAATGTGGAGCCAGAAGGAAATAATAATTATGGGTATGTTCTATAACAGTTAAAATTTTTGCATATTATATATGTGAACTGAAAAAAAAATTGTATGTGTTGTACGAATGATTTTAAAGTGTTGCTCAAAAATAGCTATGGCAAATGGCTTATGAGTTATTCAGACAGGAATTATTGTCTTACAATAAACATTTTTAAATCTGACTTGAAATCCCATAAATATTTTCTGTGAAATCTTACAGGAAAATGTGTTTCCACAGAAGTAGGCAGAGTAATGAATATTCTAAATTTAAGGTTGGATGTGTCGTTACATCCCTTCAATGTTGTTTTAACGTAAGTAAGCAAAAAATGTTAAAGGTATAGGTATCTATAGGACGTGATGACTTTCTTGGTTTTTCTCTACAGCTATGCTGTTGGAGTAGTGACGGTTCCATACTGAGAAGAAGACAGCGCTTTCTGCGTCACATTTAGTAAGATTTGACTTACGTCACCGACCTGAGATTGTCGTACAGCTCGTTTTTAAGTATGAAGGAATTCCTGCCGGCTGCATAACTGCGTTGTGGAAATTAAGATAGATTTCTGGCTGTGAGATCGTTTCAGTATCCATCAACTCACTTGACATGGATGATAATTGAATTTTCATAACGTGCTACTAGGTACATGATATACTTCTCGAGCCGGCCGGTGTGGCCGTCGGTTCTAGGCGCTTCAGTCTGGAACCCCGTGACCGCTACGGTCGCAGGTGCGAATCCTGTCTTGGGCATGGATGTGTGTGATGTCCTTAGGTTAGTTAGGTTTAATTAGTTCTAAGTTCTAGGCGGCTGATAAACTCAGACGTTGAGTCGCATGGTGCTCAGAGCCATTTGAACCATTTTGATATCCTTCTTGGTATGTAGGAAGACTTTGCATGATGCTGTTATCTGTTGAAGAAGCAAAATACTTTTCCGTTTCGTCATCAACGAAGGTAAACAAACTGCTTGATGCGCTAATGAGTTGGGGAATAAAAGGGGCAATTAAGATAATGATTTCTGACAACCTGAAGCGTCAAGTATGCTGCACGATCATGAATCCAACTCATGACACCTCAGTGCGTGAACGATGCTGATATCTGACAGAATGCTTGATGTCTGTGCATGAACGACGCTGTTATCTGGCAGGACACTTGGCGTCTGTGCATGAACCATGCTGGTATCTGGCACCTGATGCATGAACGACGCTGATATCCAGCAGAATACCAGACACCTCAGGGCTTGAATGATGCTGATATCTGAAAGAAAACCTCACATCTGTGCATGAACGATGCTGAACTCAGCAGAATACCCAGCACCTGGTGCGTGAATGGCGTCGATACCCAGCAGAACATCCAACTTCTCAGTGCGCAAATGGTGCTGATATCCGGCAGAATACCTGACACCACATATGTGAACGAACTTGATATTCGGTAGACTACCCGACATCTGTGCGTGAACAGCAGGATGCCCGACGCTTCAGTGCTTGAACGATGGTGATATCCGGCAGAATACCTCAAATCTTGGTGCATGAACGGATATCTGGCAGAATATCCAATGCCGGCCGTTGTGGCCGAGCTGTTCTAGGCGCTTTAGTCCGGAACCGCGCTGCTGCTGCAGTCGCAGGTTAGAATCCTGGATCGGGCATGGATGTGTGTGATGTCATTAGATTAGTTAGGTGTAAGGAGGGGTAGGACGTCTAATGGGCCGACTTAGAGCAGGAGAGGCACCACAGGACATTTTATTTTCTACAGTCTATACTTTTACAAATAAATTCATAAAACTTTGTCAGCATGACCAGGAAAGATCCAGGATTCACACTCATAGCAGTGGAAGTTCAAAAAGATAACAAAATAATTTTTTTAGATATGAAATTTCATCATTTTTTTCACTTACTGTTGCATTTGTTGCTATAGGTACATTTTTCTTCACAAGTAAGAGAGATTCTTTGATGAATTTTGCACAGCATATAAATCATACTCACAGGTGTATTAAACTCTAGAATTTTCCAAATCTATTAAAAACTTCGGCAACAATTGAGATAATTATCTACGAAGTTTGATTTTTTTCTAAACATGAAGTTTAAAACGTAACAGCTCATTCATTTTTTCAGAAATTAAATAGATTCTAGAGTTTCAGACACCTGTAAGTATCGTTTGTGTGCTCTGCAAAATTCATCGAACAGTATCTCTTACTAACGAAGAAAAGTGTAACTATAGCAATAAATGCACCCAATAGTAAGTGAAAAAATGATGAAATTTCACATGTAAAAAATATTATTTTGTTATATTTTTGAACTTCCTCTGCTACGAGTGCGAATCCTGAATCCTTCCTGGTGATGCTGACAAAGTTTTATGAATTCACTTGTAAAAGTAAAGACATTGGGAATTAAATTTTCCTCTGGTGCCTCTCCTGCTCCAAGTCAGTCCGTTTTACGTCCTAGCCCCCTTAAGTGGTTCTAAGTCTATGGCACTGATGACCTCAGTTGTTAAGTGCTGAGAGCCATTTGAACTATTTGAAGAATATCCAATGCTCTTGCATAAACAGTGCTGATACCTGGTAGAATACCTAACGCTACAAGATGTCGACAGGTCGGTAGCGTGAAGAATTACAGAATGGTTTCTCTTTACGAAACTATGATTGGATCAAAACTTTTTTTCGTTGCACAATATGAAAACCTCCTTAATATTTTCCCAGTTCATTGATAAGAGACGTTTCCGGCATAAAATTCTATCTAATAATGGATAATCGTGGTGCATTGAAAAAAGCCTACTGAGGACTGCTATTAAGCCCCGCTCCATGGTCGCGTTTGATCAGTGGCATGTTGGCGCTCTGTAGCCCGCCCAGTTCCCGTCGTTTATTTTGGTTCGCAACGATGCTGCATGCTTTTATACAATAGGTCTCTGTTAATCGTCGTAAGTTTGAATTTTTGGCAAAAGGGGAACGACGGCAAGGGACAGTTAGAACCGATAGCGTGTAGCAGGGGGGCTCGTGCAAAGACGCTGTTCCGGTAGACCGATGGAGAGAACGCTGCCCGTCGTCTGGGTCCATAGGTCACACTTTGATAACTGCAGCGACTGGGAGAATGACTGACGAAGGCCAGTCTGGCTTACAAAATTTTCGCGGAACTTACGGCTTACAGTCTTGTCCCCTGCTGCAATTGTGGCCCCCTGGTTCTGAATCGAGTAGAAGGCTTCAACTGCAAAAAAGCCTGTGACATGGCAGGCTACGACTTCGTATTTTTTCACCATAATACACTACCGGCCATTACAATTGCTACACCAAAAAGAAATGCAGATGATAAATGGGTATTCATTGGACAAATATATTGTACTAGAACTGACATGTGATTACATTTTCAAGCAATTTGGCTTCATAGATCCTGAGAGATCCGTACCCAGAACAAAAACCTCTGGCCGTAATAACGGCACTCATACGCCTGGGCATTGTGTCAAACAGACCTTGGATGGCGTGTACAGGTACAGCTGCCCATGCAGCTTCAACACGATACTACAGTTCATCAAGAGTAGTCACTGGCGTATTGCGACGAGCCAGTTGCTCAGCCACCATTGACCAGACGTAGAGATCTGGAGAATGTGCTGGCCAGGGCAGCAGTCGAACATTTTCTGTATCCAGAAAGGCACGTACAGGACTTGCAACATGCGGTCGTGCACTATCCTGCTGAAATGTAGGGTTTCGCAGGGATCGAATGAAGGGTAGAGCCACGGTTCGTAACACATCTGAAATGTAACGTCCACTGTTCACAGTGCCGTCAATGCGAACAAGAGGTGACCGAGACGTGGAACCAATGGCACTCCGTACCATCACGCCGGGTGATACGCCAGTATGGCGATGACGAATACACGCTTCCAATGTGCGTTCACAGCGATGTCGCCAAACGCGGATGCCACCATCATGATGCTGTAAACAGAACCTGGATTCATCCGAAAAATGACGTTTTGCCATTCGTGTACCCAGGTTCGTCGTTGAGTACACCATCGCAGGCGCTCCTGTCTGTGATGCAGCGTCAAGGGTAACCGCAGCCATGGTCTCCGAGCTGATCGTCCATGCTGCTGCAAACGTCGTCGAACTGTTCGTGCAGATGGTTGTTGTCTTGCAAACGTCCCCATCTGTTGACTCAAGGATGGAGGCGCGGCTGCATGATCCGTTACAGCCATGCGGATAAGCTGCCTGTCATCTCGACTGCTGGTGATGCGAGGCCGTTGGGATCCAGCACGGCGTTCCGTATTACCATCCTGAACCCACCGATTCCATATTCTGCTAACAGTCATTGGATCTCGACCAACGCGAGCAGCAATGTCACGATACGATAAACCGCAATCGCGATAGGTTACAATCCGACCTTTATCAAAGTCGGAAACGTGATGGTACGCATTTCTCCTCCTTACACGAGGCATCACAACTTTTCACAAGGCAACGCCGGTCAACTGCTGTTTGTGTATGAGAAATCGGTTGGAAACTTTCCTAATCCCAGCATGTTGTAAGTGTCGCCACCGGCGCCAACCTTGTGTAAATGCTCTGAAAAGCTAATAATTTGCATATCACAGCATCTTCTTCCCGTTGGTTAAATTTCGCGTCTGTAGCACGTCATCTTGGTGGTGCAGCAATTTTATTGGCCACTAGTGTATATGAGAGTTGCTCTCATCAGGGGCTGCTCATGTAGCAGAGTATGTGCGTGGGATGCGCACAAGACGTTTTACCTGATTAGAGGATTCACCATGCAGTTCAGACAATGAGAGCTGCCGAAGACCCCAGAGTTTTACTGTGAGATCCAAAGACGTGCCCCTTCCCATCCCTTCTTGGATGAGATTACCAACATCATAGAGATGACTTAGTCGACCATTCGCAACAAAGTGAAGGCTCTGAAGCGCTTCTGAAAAGCCAGTGGACTTACAGTGTGACAGTTATTGAACTTTATGAAACTAAATCTACATAACTGATGAACGGTTTGCGTTAGGACGTTCAAACTACATGGTTGGCTGCGGCGCATGATGGGATCAGTAAGCGCATGCGCACTCGCGTTATTGTTGTCGGCCACTTTCATTTGGATGGGTTCGTCAATAAGAAAAATTGACGCATTTGGGTTCTGAGAATCTGCATTTCGTGATCGGGAAGTCTCTTAACACTCAACGGGTGAGTGTGTGGTGTCTATTGTCCAGTCACGGAATAATCAGTGTGGTATTCCTTGGTGGTACAGTGACTACCGTATAGTACTTAAAGGTTTTGGAAGATGATGTCATCCCTATTATCCAAAGTGACGCAGATTTGTACCAGATAGGGTTGATAGAGGGGATGGAGAGAATCCAACGGAGAGCAGCGAGCTTCGTTAAGGGATCATTTGGTAATCGTCAAAGCGTTACGGAGATGATAGATAAACTCCAGTGGAAGACTTTGCAGGAGAGATGATCAGTTTCGAGAACATACCTTCACCGAGGAGTCAAGCAGTATATTGCTCCCTCCTACGTATATCTCGCGAAGAGACCACGAGTATAAAATTAGTGAGATTAGAGCCCACACAGAGGCATACCGACAATATTTCTTTCCACGAACAATACGAGACTGGAATAGAAGGGAGAAGCGATAGAGGTACTCACCCTCCGCCATACACCATCAGGTGGCTTGCGGAGTATGGATGTACATTCAGATGTAGATGTAGGTAAAGATTTCGATAAGATGTGGTTCATGCAAGACTGAGATCGACCCCGTAGAGGCACAAGAGTGTTTTATGATCTGGAGTAGCATTTGGGGACTGCAGTCTGGTACCCAGAGGCTACTGGCGTGGGCCTCAATTGGCTGCCGAAGTCTCAGGATCTGAACACATGCGTCTCCAAGTTTTGGGCTATATTAAAGACAAGCAATAAGCCAAAAAGCATTACTGAGCTGAAAACAGCCATTCAGAAAGTCATCGACATCATCGATGTTCCGACACTGCAGCGGGTCATGCAGAATTTCGCTATTTGTCTGCACCACATCGCCACCAATGATGGCAGGCATTTCGAACCTGTCATAACCCAAATCGTAATATCTGTAGTGACGTGTTTCATGTTGAATAGTGTGCACTCCGTAGTGTTTACCTAATTTACGTTTTTTTCATATAGCATATAGTTCAATAATTGTCACCCATTACATGATGACAAGCCAGAGGCAAAGTTCTGCGTTGTGGCCATGGATGGAGCAGTCGAGCCCGACCGACCTTCGTGTCATCCTGTGCCAGTGGCGTCATCGGAGGCAATATGGAGGGACACGTGGTCAGCACTCCGCTCTCCCGCCTGTTGTCGGGTTTCTTGACGTCGGAGCTGGAACTGCTCGGTCAAGCAGCCCCTCAGTCGGCCTCACGAGGCTGAGTGCACCATCTTCCTGTCCTCCTACCTAGGCAAAAGGTCGCAAGCAGTACTGGGAATCGATCCCGGTTTGGCTGCATGGCAGTCGGTCGCACTGACCGTTCAGCTCTGGATACGGAATGTGGAGTAAAACCCAAAATAGACAGCAGTGCAAATCTAAGTGCACATCCAAAGGGTATGCTAATGAGAAATGCAGACAGTGTATTTCTCGCAGTAGACATCGAGATAGAATTTGAAGGTGCGCTTGAGATTGTTATCAGAAGCAGAAAATACAATTAACGTGTCTCCAGCACTCAGCATTCACAGTCTCTTTCATGGTGGCAGTCAAATAATGCCGTGGGCGAATGCGTGTATCAATGCAGGTCTCAGATAATAAAGACACTGTATTGCACACTGAGTTCTGTTTGAGGGAACTGTCTGTTTTCCTCCTTTCGATTTAGATTCGTCAACTTGTAGAAGTGAAAGGGAAGACAGAAACTTCATTTACAAATGGCTCCTGCTCTAGACGTAAACTTGTCTGAGAAACGGCCGTTTGACAACAGTGAAATGTGAATTGGCTCAGAGCACGTGTGGAGGATATGAAACTGTTAGAAAAATGACCTCAGAGCAAGCTTATGTTATTAGTAGTAGTATAGTAGTAGCTTTATTCATCCTTAGATCTCTTTTTACAAAGATATTGGACATGTCAAAGTATTTACAAGCTCAGACCAATTTAAAATAAGCTAATTCGTATACACATACACTTACAGACTTCTGCTTAGAGACAATCATTAGGTTTACTCCTGTATACTAAACATTTTTTTACAAATAACTTATTACATAATGTAACGCCACACTGTTCACTCATCTCTTTTATGAGTCACTGCACACACTATACACACATTGTTTCATAACACTTCACTCACTACACACACACACACACACACACACACACACACACACACAGACACATTGGTATCTGTGCCGTTTTCTCTACCACTACTTACCAATTGCTATCCTGTGCTATCCTGAAAAACTGAGCCAGCATGAGTGAAATGTTGAGCTCAGAAAGAGGTGTTAGTATTGTGCTATGCATAGCTTGAGGGTAAGTTTTTCTAGAAAGGAAGAAAGAAGGGAAAAAACGTAAAGTGAAGGTGTTATGTGGAATGCTGGATATTTTATAATCATTATTATTATTATTATTATTATTATTATTATTTATTTGTATAACATTTTATCAAACCCCTACTCTGTTTTAGCTAAGTAATCCTTCAATCTATAAAATGTATTTCATAACAGGTACTTTTTAGCTGCCATTTTAAATAAGTGTATTTTTGCAATTTCTTTAATCTCTTTTGGTAATTTATTGTACAGTTTTATTCCTTCGTATAAAATACTGTTTTGAGTTTTATGTTAATTTTTTCTGGGCAAATGTAAGTTGAGCCTAGCTCTTGTTCTATGGTCATGGTCAGAGCTGTTTGTGCAGTTATTACCATGTTACTTTTGACACGTACAACTGACTGGTAAATGTATTCACATGGTGCAGCTAAAATCCCCAGTGTTTTGAACAGATCTTTACAATGAGCTCGACTACTATTTTTGGTTATCATTCTTATGCCTCTTTTCTGAAGTTTCAAAATGTTCATATTTTGTGCAGTTGTTCCCCAAAATGACACATGCCACACGATCTATGTCTGTCCCGTTACAACTGTCCAAGCAGTTGTTACGAAGTTGCCCACGGCACGCAATGTGCGGCTGTGCGACATTTAATGGCAACCCGATGAATCTCTAGGTGCAGAGAGTGTACCTGACCATATTCCATTACTCCAACCAGTGATCTTAAAGCGGATAATAGACACTGATCAGCAAAAAATGAGGAAGAAACGATCTTCAATGACGTGTCACTGCCAAGTATTTTTTTTTCTCATCAGTATACTGACTGGTTTGATGTGGCCCGCCACGAATTCCTTTCCTGTGCTAACCTCTTCATCTCAGAGCAGCACTTGCAACCTACGTCCTCAATTATTTGCTTGACGTATTCCAATCTATGTCTTCCTCTACAGTTTTTGCCCTCTACAGCTCCTTCTAGTACCATTCCCTCATGTCTTAGCAGATGTCCTATAATCCTGTCCCTTCTCCTTATCAGTGTTTTCCACATATTCCTTTCCTCTCCGATTCTGTGTAGAACCACCTCATTCCTTACCTTATCAGTCCGCCTAATTTTCAACATTTGTCTATATCACCACATCTCAAATGCTTCAATTCTCTTCTGTTCCGGTATTCCCACAGTCCATGTTTCACTACCATACAATGCTGTACTCCAGACGTACATCCTCAGAAATTTCTTCCTCAAATTAAGGCCGGTATTTGATATTAGTAGACTTCTCTTGGCGAGAAATGCCTTTTTTGCCATAGCAAGTCTTCTTTTGATGTCCTCCTTGCTCCATCCATCATTGGTTATTTTACTGCCTAGGTAGAACAATTCCTTAACTTCATTGACTTCGTGACCATCAATCCTGATGTTAAGTTTCTCGCTGTTCTCATTTCTACTACTTCTCATTACCTTCGTCTTTCTCCGATTTACTCTCAAACCATACTGTGTACTCATTAGACTGTTCATTCCGTTCAGCAGATCATTTAATTCTTCTTCACTTTCACTCAGGATAGCAATGTCATCAGCGAATCATATCATTGATATCCTTTCACCTTGTATTTTAATTCCACTCCTGAACCTTTCTTTTATTTCCATCATTGCTTCTTCGATGTACAGATTGAAGAGTAGGGCCGAAAGGCTACAGCCTTGTCTTACTCCCTTCTTAATACGAGCACTTCGTTCTTGATCGTCCACTCTTATTATTCCCTGTTGGTTGTTGTACATATTGTATATGACCCGTCTCTCCCTATAGCTTACCCCTACTTTTTCGAGAACCTTGAACAGCTTGCACCATTTTATATTGTCGAACGCTTTTTCCAGGTCGACAAATCCTATGAACGTGTCTTGATTTTTCTTTAGCCTTGCTTCCATTATTAGCCGTAATGCCAGAATTGCCTCTCTCGTGCCTTTACTTTTCCTAAAGCCAAACTGATCGTCACCTAGCGGATTCTCAATTTTCTTTTCCATTCTTCTGTATATTATTCTTGTAAGCAGCTTCGATGCATGAGCTGTTAGGCTGATTGTGCGATAATTCTCGCACTTGTCAGCACTTGCCGGCTTCGGAATTGTGTGGATGATGCTTTTCCGAAAGTCAGATGGTATGTCGTCAGACTCATATATTCTACACACCAACGTGAATAGTCGTTTTGTTGCCAATTCCCCTAATGATTTTAGAAATTCTGATGGAATGTTATCTATCCCTTCTGCCTTATTTGACCGTAAGTCCTCCAAAGCTCTTTTAAATTCCAATTCTAATACTGGATCCCCTATCTCTTCTAAATCGACTCCTGTTTCTTCTTCTATCACATCAGACAAATCTTCACCCTCACAGAGGCTTTCAATGTATTCTTTCCACCTATCTGCTCTCTCCTCTGCATTTAACAGTGGAATTCAAGTTGCACTCTTAATGTTACCACCGTTGCTTTTAATGTAACCAGTTTTGACTTTCCTGTATGCTGAGTCTGTCCTTCCGACAATCATATCATTTCGATGTATTCACATTTTTCCTGCAGCCATTTCGTCTTAGCTTCCCTGCACTTCCCATTTATTTCATTCCTCAGCGACTTGTATTTCTGTATTCCTGATTTTCCCGGAACATGTTTGTACTTCCTCCTTTCATCAATCATCTGAAGTATTTTTTCTGTTACCCATGGTTTCTTCGCATCTACCTTCTTTGTACCTATGTTTTTCTTCCCAACTTCTGTGATGGCCCTTTTTAGAGATGTCCATTCCTCTTCAACTGTGTTGCCTACTGCGCTATTCCTTATTGCTGTATCTATAGCGTTAGACAACTTCAAACGTATCTCGTCATTCCTTAGAACTTCCGTATCCCACTTCTTAGCGTATTGGTTCATCCTGACTAATGTCTTGAACTTCAGCCTACTCTTCGTCACTACTATATTGTGATCTGAGTCTGTATCTGCTCCTGGGAACGCCTTACAATCCAATATCTGATTTCGGAATCTCTGTCTGACCATGATGTAATCTAATTGAAATCTTCCCGTATCTCCCGGCCTTTTCAAAGTATACCTCCTCCTCTTGTGATTCTTGAACAGGGTATTCGCTATTACTAGCTGAAACTTGTTACAGAACTCAATTAGTCTTTCTCCTCTTTCATTCCTTGCCCTAAGCCCATATTCTCCTGTAACCTTTTCTTCTACTCCTTCCTCTACAACTGCATTCCAGTCGCCCATGACTATTAGATTTTCGTCCCCCTTTACATACTGCATTACCCTTTCAATATCCTCATACACTTTATCTGTTCATCTTCAGCTTGCGACGTCGGCATGTATACCTGAACGATCGTTGTCGGTGTTGGTCTGTTGTCGATTCTGATTAGAACAACCCGGTCACTGAACTGTTCACAGTAACACACCCTCTGTCCTACCTTCCTATTCATAACGAATCCTACACCTGTTATACCATTTTCTGCTGCTGTTGATATTACCCTATACTCATCTGACCAGAAATCCTTGTCTTCCTCCCACTTCACTTCACTGACCCCTACTATATCTAGATTGAGCCTTTGCATTTCCCTTTTCAGATTTTCTAGTTTTCCTACCACGTTCAAGCTTCTGACATTCCACGCCCCGACTCGTAGAACATTATCCTTTCGTTGATTATTCAATCTTTTTCTCATGGTAACCTCCCCCTTGGGAGTCCCCTCCCGGAGATCTGAATGGGGGACTATTCCGGAATCTTTTGCCAATGGAGAGATCATCATGACACTTCAACTACAAGCCATATGTCCTGTGGATACACGTTACGTGTCTTTAATGCAGTGGTTTCCATTGCCTTTTGCATCCTCATGTCATTGATCATTGCTGATTCTTCCGCCTTTAAGGGCAATTTCCCACCCCTAGGACAAGAGAGTGCCGTGAACCTCTATTCGCTCCTCCGCCCTCTTCGACAAGGCCGTTGGCAGAATGAGGCTGACTTCTTATGCCGGAAATCTTCGGCCGCCAATGCTGATTATTTATCAAACTTTAGACAGTGGCGGGGATCGAACCCGGGACTCGCTCAAACCCGTAGACCACGGGGCGTAGTGATGCAGCTCGCTCAAACTTAGACCATATATAGTATATTAACAGATCATTACTGAAAAAAATGTGCAGTATGATAAAGAGAAATGAGAGTTTCATTCAAAGATAATAATCGCCCTTAAGTCACCGCTATTTGTGATGATTTGCCAAACATTACAAACGGCAGGACACAGTTCATAATAGGGCCTGTGTTAACGACAGACAGCAATGAATGCTGTGAAACGGGCACCCATGCTAGCCACGAGGTTGGTAAGAAGCTGTTGTGGCAGGGCGTCCCATCCCTCCACTGCCGATTGGTCGTCGGTGTATCTGGAAGTGCTGTGATACGCTTCCCTAACGCATCCCACACGTGCTCGATGGACTGAGTCGGGGAACGGCCGGACTATTCCATTTGCCGAATATCTTCTCGCTCCAAGAGCTCCCTCGCCTGCGGTGTTCGGTGCGGTCGGCGATTGTCGTCGATGAAAGTGAAGTCTGGGCCGAATGCATCCCCGAAAGGACGCACATGGAGAAAGACTACAGTGTCACCGTGTACTGTGTTCAAAGATTTGGAGATCAGTACGCCCAAGCACTGTTATACCCCCCATCGTAAAGCCTGTATCACCAAAACCACCATGTTCGACAGTGTGGCTAGATGCATTATGTGGTTCTACCTTTTGCCGTACGAGGGTACGTCCAAAATCACTGTAAAGACTGAATTAGCTGTCGTTCACGAAAAGAACGTGAACTCAGTGCTCTTTGGTCCAGTACCACTGCTCTTGCCAACATCACAAGTCTTTGAACACCGTACATTCATCTGTCAGCGTCACTGTAACACTGCACTCCTTCGTCACGTGCGTCTTTCAGGAATGTATTAGGCTCTAACTTCATTTTTGCAGATGACAATAAACTACAAAATCCAACGGAAAAGGTGGAAAGCTCTTGAAATGAGAGGATATTAGGCGAATGGACTGCCATGCTGTTCTCCCGACTGAAATCCCATCAAGCTCGAGTGGGAAGCGTTGTTGTCAAACGCGCTATTGGAGGAATGAAACGCCCCATCACAGCAACTCCTTACCAGGCATGTGGCCGGCATGTTAGCACGTTGCAGAGCATGCACTGTCGTCCATAGTCATTAACACCATATTAAGAATCATGTCCTGTCCGTCTATGAACGATCATTACAAATCACGGAAAGCTCAGTGTAATTATTGTCTTAGAATAAAAGTGTCATTCATTTTTGTCTCATTGCGTATCTCCTTCAGTTACCTTCTGTACTATGCTGTAGCAGTTGATTTTATGTATGGTGCAAATTTTGTAGAGATATGTTGCTTGACAGTCACACGTCATGCAAAAGTTACCTTCGTCGTTAAATGTCGGAGTAAATATTCTGGAACTGGAGTCCAGAACACCTGGTAGCATGAGGAACTTAGAACTAGATATCCTCGGAGTACTGAAGCTACTTAAATGGCTTATTAAAAGGATGTCTTCCGATCCAGATTGTATACAGTTAGGTTCCTTACGGCGTATGGTTCTGCAATAGCTCCATACTTTACAATCACACAGAACCGATCGCTCGACGACTGGAAACTTACACAGATCACACCAATATTCAAGGAAGGTAGTAGGGTAATCCACTAAATTACAGACTCATATCATTAACGTCTATATTTTTGGACATATAACGTGTTCCATTATGAATTACGTAGAAGAAAACGGTCTATTGACGCAGAGTCAAGATGGATTTAGGTAACATCGTCCTTGTGAGGCACAAGTAGCTCTTTACACACACGAAATGTCGAGTGTTATTGACAACGGATCTGAAATTGATTCCGTATTTTAGATTTCCATATGGCTTATGCACCATACCTCAGAAGTGGCTTCAAACGAGATTACGTCTCAGTTATGCGATTGGATTCGTGATAACTTGTCAGATGCCACAATTCGTTGTAATTGATGGAAAGTCATAGGTTAAGACAGAAGTGATTTCTGGCGTTCCCAAAGGCAGTGTAATAGGAACTCTACTGCTTCATATCTCTATGAACGATTTAGAAGCCACTCAAGCAGTCGTGTTTGGATGTTTTCAGATGATGCTGTCGTTTATAGTGTAGTAAAGTCATCAGAAGATCAGAAAAAATTGCAAAACAATTCAGAAAATATATCTGTATGGTGCGAAAATTGTGAACTGACAGTAAATAATGAAAAGTGTGAGGTGAAACACATCAGTATTGAAAGGAATCTGTTAAACTTGGGTCACACGATAAATCAATCAAATGTAAAGGCCTTAAATTCAACTAAATACCTAGGAATTACGATTACATCTTAAATTGGAAAGAAGACAGAAAATGTGAGAAAGTTCAGTACATCCGGAAAGTTGTGAGAAGGGCAGCGTCACGGACATGATACTGGATTTGAGGTGGAAGTCACTAAAACAAAGGACTTTCTCGTTGCGGCGGGACCTTTTCACGAAATTTCAACCACCAACTTCCTTTCCGAATATTTTATTGACGCCAAACTAAATAGAGAGAAACAATCATCACGGTAAAAACCAAACCGCCCATGAAAAGATATAGGTGTTCTTTTCCTCCGCGCGCTGTTCGAGAGTGGGATAACAGAGAATTAGAGTGAAGGTGGTTTGATGAATCCTCTGCCAGACACCTAGGTGTGATTTGCAGAGTAGTTATGTAGGTGTAAAAGTCTTGCACACCAGTGAAATATATGCCCATCTTCGTCATTGGGTCCATATGGCTCAGTTGTGGAATCCTTGCAATGCCAACGTGTCAGTTGTAACTGGACGCACAAGAGTGGTTTTAAGTCTTCCACCGAGAAGTCCGTATGTGTTGTTTTTCACCGTTCTCGTTAAATTTTAGCCTTTCCTGCGTTGAGAGGGACAGTGTCCTTACTTTTAAAGACACGGTGAGATTTCTGGGACTTATTTTTGACTCGAAATTAATGTGGTTGCCTCATCTTAAAGACCTGAAACGACGGTCACGTAAGGCTTTAAGTATTTTAAAACGTCTTAGCCACAGAACTTGGGGAGCCGACAGGACTTGTCTGCTCCAGTTTTACAGGGCGTTTGTGCGATCTCGGCTCGATTATGGGTGCACGGTGTATGGGTCTGCGAGGCCTTCTTACTTAAAGATGTTGGACGTTGTGCACCATGAAGGGCTTCAGTTGGCCACTATCACGACACTACACTATACAGTTACACATTTGATATGTAGAACACTCAATCCACTGAATTAATGACCAGAACAGCAACCTCCCCATAGGGAAAGCAAGCATTACATCCTTATCCTTTTTCTCATCTCATAATTAAGAAATGACGTGCATCTCCATTTTATTTTATTTTTTTGTTTCAGTCTGAAGCATCCTTGCTGTGATGATGCTGATGGGACCACTACACCTGATGCAGAACCAATTAAAAATGTGTCTGTTCTCAAGCAGATGTATTTAAACTAGTGAGTAAACATTATCTTATCAATGCAATACTTTCATCAATCAAAAATACCGATAAAATTGTATACAGTTGAACGTTTACCACTGTGAATAAAGCAGTCTATTCTGAGATCGTCAGCCAAAAAAAGATTAGAAATAATTGTGAAGGAATGATTTTGGAAGAGGGTGTGTGTTCGAAAAAGGACAAGCAGTAGAACCTCGTCTTCATAAGCTTAATTAACAAAAAGTATTTTTAGCATCCACCTACTAAGTGTCCCACTATAGACAAGATTAGCGACATAAAAATTCCTGTCTCATTTACCTTTCTAAGATTAATGATGCGGATCACGTTTACTTTTTAGTCTCATAATCAACCAAACTGTCATTTTCATGCATTAATTCTCGTTACTTTGTTAACTGATTTACTGTGCAACATGTATGACTTGAATCTGACAATTGAGCTAGAAAAATGCAACTGATAACTTTACATTCCTCAATTTCTTCGACCAAAGAAACAGAATATCATACCCCGTTTTACTAAAAACATGTTTTATCTCATTCCTCCATAAATGTGTTAAGGATAGGGACAGGGCTGTTACATAGAAATTGTGTTTTGGATGGTTTATTAATTAAACAAGTTAAGGATGGATCAAATATAGACAACGAAATTTCGATATAACTCACTGGCCTGCTCCCTACTTAATAGTTAAATTAAATTTATCAGAGCATCAAACTAACCAGTGACTGAGGTAGCCAGAATATCGAAATGATATGTGAGTTAGGGTAGGAGTCTATTACAAGCCCACTACTTACTCAGCTGAAAGAATAGTAAATCAACCCCGAGGAGGGTGCGAACCATGAAAAATTCATTGAGTTCCAGGAATCAGAAGTCAAGAATAAATCCTATTGTACAGATAATCACTGTATTTGCGGATTCCAGTCTATCCAATATACAATAGAAAAATGAATTTCAGCATGTTTTGAGCAACTCATTGTCGAAACATGCCACTGTCCACACAAAGAAACATTCATACACACACACACACACACACACACACACACGAACTCTGAATTGAACATCTCTGTAATTTAAGCCAGTGTAAAAAACTGTGTCCTTACGTCATCACTTTGTAGTTGGTTGGTTGGTTGGTTGGGGAAGGAGACCAGACAGCGAAGTCATCGGTCTCATCGGATTAGGGAAGGACGGGGAAGGAAGTCGGCCGTGGCCTTTGAAAGGAACCATCCTGGCATTTGCCTGGAGCGATTTAGGGAAATCACGGAAAACCTAAATCAGGATGGCCGGACGCGAGATTGAACCGTCGTCACTTTGTAGTGTAACACACTTTGCAATCCTTGTCAGAATAATTATTGATAGCAAAATTATTACTGAATAGTTGTATAATGAACTGCGTTGTCATTAAGAAAAAATTAATTAACTTGACTTTTGATTTTGAAACATGTGAAACAGGTACTGCATTGAAACTTTATTTATATTTTTTTGCCTAGATGCATACATTTTAAAAATTTTTACCTGGCTAAGATGTTTTCTTTGTAGCTGCTGTAAGGATAGAACGGGTGAGGTACACGATTAGTTGGCGGTTGGAGGTTTCCGTTCATCTGGTTCTCAGAGAACATCAGACAAAGTCGGAGAAAAGTGCTACAACTCGCGATGAAGACTCCGTCTCTCTTGACAGCTAAAGTACTCGCAGTCGCCGTAAGATTTTCTGGAAACACTGGTCGCTTAGGGAACGTTTTGAAAACAGAAGCTGACGGCGAAATATTGCGCGTCGTTCAGAACGTGATAATAGCAGATTTGCCCAGTATTGTTAATGTGCGAAGAAATCGCTATGCGCCGTATTGCTAAACACACTAATCATTTTATGAAGGTCCGGGGATACCACACGGAATAAAAGTTCGTAGACAATATTTACCTTCTTTTTCACAGGAGATTTTTTTTATTCTTAGAAAATTGCGATTACATGTGGTACCTCGTCTGTATTTCAAATTACTTTTATGTGTAAATATCTGATCGAAAAAAAGAAAACAATGTCCAATCGGCATTCCTTCTCTCCAGCAGTTACACAAAGCATAGATCCTCCTTTTTTGTGTAGCAAAGAGCGTTGCCGTCTGAATTACAAACAAGTATATTTCGACAATGACTAGAGTTTTCTATCCTGCTCCTTCCTTTATGTGTTTTCATATGGCTGCACTGCTGCGAAGATAAAATGAGAACACTAACATAAAAAGGTTTAATAATAAGGAATCAGTGCCCAATATGATGGAATTGTTAGATTCCGATACTAGTCGATTCCTACAGATTTGGCAATTCTGGGAATCACGGAATTGGAATTGGGACATGAGACATCCCTAATTGAAATCTTTATGGATAAACGTTTTTCACTTTAATTCCAGTTATCTTAAGTAAATATTAGTGCTTTTGCTATTATTGCAAATATTATGTGAAATTTTGAGTGAGTAGCTGATAATTTCAGATAATTCATGCAATTCTGTGGGTTATCTAGTAAACTGGAACTGGAAACACTGGTCTGTCTGTCTAACAGCCACTCTAGTTTGTGTGACTGAGTGGAAAGCAACATAACCTCGTTTGTGTGTTTCTTAGAGCGTTGTACACAATGGTTACTGAACAATTGCAAAATGACTACGAAAAAACGACCTGTTAGGAACTTTTTCAGTTTAAAAGGAAAAGGAGTATCATGTGAATTTTTAAGGCATGCAAGCACACTTCAACAAAATGGAAATTCATATGAAAAAGTGTTTAAAGTCCCCTCAGGATTTAAAAAAAAGTGCTTGAATTAGGTACAGTGATTCAGAAACTTATTCAATGGAAAAGCCCTATAAAATAACAGCTGAAAAAAATTCAAAGAAAGGATTACACTGGGGTTTCGAGGAAAGAGATGATGGGGCAGCCATCTCTTTGGTCTTGAAAGTTTGCAAGTTGTTGTACAAATCTCAATTGTAAACAAAAAGGTGCAATCACAGGTGCAGTCTTAAATGAGTAAGAGGTTCTTGGATGATGATGTTTTCTGGGTGATAGTTGAGAAAACGATAGAGCTCATGAATCCAATCACACATTTGATTTCAGCTCTACAGTTAAATGAGCCTCAAGTTCACAAAATACACACATACTTCAATAAGCTGCAGGAAGAACTCATGAAGAAACTACTGTCCTCTCCATTGCAGTCTATCGAATAAAAGTCAATTTCGTCAACACTCTGAGCTACGAAGGTATTCGATGTGTCTTATATCCGTCTTGCAGCCAATCTTGTTAATCTAGCAGTACAAGGTAATAACCTGAAGCCTATAGAGATGACTGATTGAATAAGATTCTTTTGTTGCATAGCAAAAAACACAGGACCAAATATTATTCAGCTTAGAGAGAACATGGCTGACGATAGGGACAAACAAGGAATTTGGTCCAGACAAGTTGTGTGGAAAGAAGTGGGTCGTCACCATCAAAAAGACAAAAATCATCATGTAAATCCTTTACTATGGTGGTGAGGCTTAAGATGAACTTGTGAATTGGCAGAAGTTGCTGTAAAAATTCTGGGCGCACAAGTTGCATCTGCTGCTACACTGTGTTCCTTCAGCACTCTTGGATGGATCCACAGTAAAAAAAAAAAAAAAAAAAAAAAAAAAAAAAAAAAAAAAAAAAAAAAAAAAAAACCTCTTGATCCCAAGGAACAACCCATACCGAAGGAGTCCAAACAAAGACAAAATGGAAAGAAACCCAGTAGACAGTGAGGAATTAGGTTCAGGAGAATGTGAGGCAGAGTCGTAATTTCATGATGCTTCTTCAATGTATGAAGATCAAGAAACTGATTGAGAACAATTTCTTAATGTTTTTGCAGTTGTAAAGCATAAGCAAAGGTACTAACTAAAGACTAGCTAATTCAATAATATGCTTTATTCCAAAATGTTACTTTGAAGCTCGAGTTTTGCTTTTTTTTTATTATGCACTAACCAAAGAACTAACCTAATTAAAGACGTGAAAAGTTACATTTGTAGTCCAGTTTATTTCCTCTAACAACTATCCCCTATATCTCAAGCAGATTTTTCAACTTATTTATCCAACCAATAAACAAGCATTGTTGCTAAACACGTTCCCAATACAAAATACCAGTTTAACTTTTATAAGCCAGCTTATCAGTTAATCTTTAAAATGCATAAATGCCTGAGAACTTCAGAATTTTGGGCATTTGCTCAGATATTTATACTGGGCGTTTGCCCCAATTTATAAATTTCTGGGCATTTTACGGCACTATACACTCTCATACAATTTCTTATTTCACCAGTTATCTATAGTGCTAAATAAGCATTATTTCTTTGAAACAAAAATCTGTAGTTCTACAGAAATATTTGTGACTCATCTGTTGGTTGGGTTGGGTTGTTTGTGGGAAGAGACCAAACTGCGTGGTCATCGGTCTCATCGGATCAGGGAAGGACGGCGAAGGAGGTCGGTCATGCTCTTTCAGAGGAACCCTCCCGGCATTTGCCTGGAGCGATTTAGGGAAATCACGGAAAACCTAAATCAGGATGGCCGGACACTGGATTGAACGGTCGTCCTCCCGAATTCGAGTCCAGTGTGCTAACCACTGCGCCACCTCGCTCAGTAGAACTATATGTATGAAAGTATATTAAGCACACTCTTAAATACTCTGCTCTTTGTGTGCTACCATTTGCCAAGACTTCCTCCTAAGTCCAATGAAAAATTCAATGTATTAGCCCATTTCATATGCAGGAATTTAAGGCGTAGCATGCACTAAATGCAAACTTATTGCAAACTATTTGAACTTCGTCTGTGGCTTACTCAATTTGGTAGTATCACAGTAGGTATTACCATTAATGTAGGGGTCGGTAGTTCATCATAAAGCTATAAGAAACGAAAGATTTTTTTTACCGAATAGTTTCTATAAAATTGTTTAAAAAATGATGCAGAGAAGGTGACATGTGCATGACACACTGTTGGTGCTACAGTACTATTCACCGACTGGTGGGTCAACCATTCACACTGTGCATCTGTAGGCGCTTAAAGCTGCGCTGGACAGCGCAGTCAGTCTCCACGCAGACTACCGTCGGGTTCCTTCGAATCGCCACACTAATGGCAGTGTCCTAGCTTCTGAAACTGTATAACACGCATATCGAATCTGTGGTGCGGTTTAACAACCGTGACCTGTGGAATGGAAAGCTTGAGTGCGGTTTTTGGACAGTTTCCCACGCTAGTTTAGCCAAATGCTAGGCTGTTCTCCCACCTTCTAAATCAGAAAATACGATGCACAGATAGTTAAAATACACGAAAACACACACAAAAAAAAGTTTACACATTCCACATACGAGTAGTGCACGTTAGGTAATAGACGACAACCCGGAAGAAGAAGAGGAAGAAGAAAAATATGTGTTACCGCATCTAAGCCCTTCAAAGCAGTCGTCACAACAATCTGTGTCTTGAGGCTACAGAAATTGGAAACCACCTACCTATATAGTGAGAGGTGTAGAGGAAGTTAATAAATGGTTCAGATGGCTCTGAGCACTATGGGACTTAACATCTGAGGTCATACTTGGTACTTCCTAACATTCATGGTGGTGTTTGTTTGTTCTATATCGTGTCTCCCTACCACTTTCGCGCAACGACGCTCTGACCGTGTTTTTTAGGGAATTGACTAGTTTGAACCTGGGACCTGTTGCTGGTAAGGAGACGCCAGACCACACATGACATGTAGAATTCAGAAGAGTTCAGTGAGACTAGCGATGATATAACCAAATACTAAATGATCTCAGCGTCAGCTCCACTGCACTCCCTGTAAAAGAATCTTAATACTAACTAAATTTAGTGGAAGGGGTTCGAGGCTTTCCTATTTTTAGTTAGCTGGTAAAATAACGTCGAAAAAGCAGTTAAGTTTACCACTAGAAATTTTGTTCTACTCACAAAACATTGTTTATAAATTGCACTATTGGTAAAAGGAACCCCCCATGAACCATGGACCTTGCCGTTGGTGGGGAGGCTTGCGTGCCTCAGCGATACAGATGGCCGTACCGTAGGTGCAACCACAACGGAGGGGTATCTGTTGAGAGGCCAGACAAACGTGTGGTTCCTGAAGAGGGGCAGCAGCCTTTTCAGTAGTTGCAGGGGCAACAGTTTGGATGATTGACTGATCTGGCCTTGCAACATTAACCAAAACGGCCTTGCTGTGCTGGTACTGCGAACGGCTGAAAGCAAGGGGAAACTACAGCCGTAATTTTTCCCGAGGACATGCAGCTTTACTGTATGATTAAATGATGATGGCATCCTCTTGGGTAAAATATTCCGGAGGTAAAATAGTCCCCCATTCGGATCTCCGGGCGGGGACTACTCAGAAGGATGTCGTTATCAGGAGAAAGAAAACTGGCATTCTACGGATCGGAGCGTGGAATGTCAGATCCCTTAATCGGGCAGGTAGGTTAGAAAATTTAAAAAGGGAAATGGATAAGTTAAAGTTAGATATAGTGGGAATTAGTGAGGTTCGGTGGCAGGAGGAACAAGACTTCTGGTCAGGTGACTACAGGGTTATAAACACAAAATCAAATAGGGGTAATGCAGGAGTAGGTTTAATAATGAATAGGAAAATAGGAATGCGGGTAAGCTACTACAAACAGCATAGTGAACGCATTATTGTGGCCAAGATAGATACGAAGCCCACACCTACTACAGTAGTACAAGTTTATATGCCAACTAGCTCTGCAGATGATGAAGAAATTGAAGAAATGTACGATGAAATAAAAGAAATTATTCAGATAGTGAAGGGAGACGAAAATTTAATAGTAATGGGTGACTGGAATTCGAGTGTAGGAAAAGGGAGAGAAGGAAACATAGTAGGTGAATATGGATTGGGGCTAAGAAATGAAAGAGGAACCCGCCTAGTAGAATTTTGCACAGAGCACAACTTAATCATAGCTAACACTTGGTTTAAGAATCATGAAAGATGGTTGTATACGTGGAAGAACCCTGGAGATACTAAAAGGTATCAGATAGATTATATAATGGTAAGACAGAGATTTAGGAACCAGGTTTTAAGTTGTAAGACATTTCCAGGGGCAGATGTGGACTCTGACCACAATCTATTGGTTATGACCTGTAGATTAAAAATGAAGAAACTGCAAAAATGTGGGAAATTAAGGAGATAGGACCTGGATAAACTGAAAGAACCAGGGGTTGTACAGAGTTTCAGAGAGAGCATAAGGGAACAATTGACAGGAATAGGGGAAAGAAATACAGTAGAAGATGAATGGGTAGCTCTGAGGGATGTAGTAGTGAAGGCAGCAGAGGATAAAGTAGGTACAAAGGCGAGGGCTGCTAGAAATCCTTGGGTAACAGAAGAAATATTGAATTTAATTGATGAAAGGAGAAAATATAAAAATGCAGTAAATGAAGCAGGCAAAAAGGAATACAAACGTCTCAAAAATGAGATCGACAGGAAGTGCAAAATGGCTAAACAGGGATGGCTAGAGGACAAATGTAAGGATGTAGAAGCTTATCTCACTAGGGGTAAGATAGATACTGACTACAGGAAAATTAAAGAGACCTTTGGAGAGAAGAGAACCTCGTGTATGAATATCAAGAGCTCAGATGGCAGCCCAGTTCTAAGTAAAGAAGGGAAGGCAGAAAGGTGGAAGGAGTATATAGAAGGTTTATACAAGGGCGATGTACTTGAGGACAATATTATGGAAATAGAAGAGGATGTAGATGAAGACGAAATGGGAGATACGATACTGCGTGAAGAGTTTGACAGAGCACTGAAAGACCTGAGTCGAAAAAAGGCCCCCGGAGTAGACAACATTCCATTAGAACTACTGACGGCCTTGGGAGAGCCAGTCATGACAAAACTCTACCAGCTGGTGAGCAAGATGTATGAGACAGGCGAAATACCCTCAGACTTCAAGAAGAATATAATAATTCCAATCCCAAAGAAAGCAGGTGCTGACAGATGTGAAAATTACCGAACTATCAGTTTAATAAGCCACGGCTGCAAAATACTAACGCGAATTCTTTACAGACGAATGGAAAAACTGGTAGATGCAGACCTCGGGGAAGATCAGTTTGGATTCCGTCGAAATGTTGGAACACGTGAGGCAATACTGACCTTACGACTTATCTTAGAAGAAAGATTAAGAAAAGGCAAACCTACGTTTCTAGCATTTGTAGACTTAGAGAAAGCTTTTGACAATGTTGACTGGAATACTCTTTTTCAAATTCTAAAGGTGGCAGGGGTAAAATACAGGGAGCGAAAGGCTATTTATAATTTGTACAGAAACCAGATGGCAGTAATAAGAGTCGAGGGGCATGAAAGGGAAGCAGTGGTTGGGAAAGGAGTGAGACAGGGTTGTAGCCTCTCCCCGATGTTATTCAATCTGTATATTGAGCAAGCAGTAAAGGAAACAAAAGAAAAATTTGGAGTAGGTATTAAAATTCATGGAGACGAAGTAAAAACTTTGAGGTTCGCCGATGACATTGTAATTCTGTCAGAGACGGCAAAGGACTTGGAAGAGCAGTTGAACGGAATGGACAGTGTCTTGAAAGGAGGATATAAGATGAACATTAACAAAAGCAAAACGAGGATAATGGAATGTAGTCGAATTAAATCGGGTGATGCTGAGGGTATTAGATTAGGAAATGAGACGCTTAAAGTAGTGAATGAGTTTTGCTATTTAGGAAGTAAAATAACTGATGATGGTCGAAGTAGAAAGGATATAAAATGTAGACTGGCAATGGCAAGGAAAGCGTTTCTGAAGAAGAGAAATTTGTTAACATCTAATATAGATTTATGTATCAGGAAGTCGTTTCTGAAAGTATTTGTTTGGAGTGTAGCCATGTATGGAAGTGAAACATGGACGATAACTAGTTTGGACAAGAAGAGAATAGAAGCTTTCGAAATGTGGTGCTACAGAAGAATACTGAAGATAAGGTGGATAGATCACGTAACTAATGAGGAGGTATTGAATAGGATTGGGGAGAAGAGAAGTTTGTGGCACAACTTGACTAGAAGAAGGGACCGGTTGGTAGGACATGTTTTGAGGCATCAAGGGATCACAAATTTAGCGTTGGAGGGCAGCGTGGAGGGTAAAAATCGTAGAGGGAGACCGAGAGATGAGTACACTAAGCAGATTCAGAAGGATGTAGGTTGCAGTAGGTACTGGGAGATGAAGCAGCTTGCACAGGATAGAGTAGCATGGAGAGCTGCATCAAACCAGTCTCAGGACTGAAGACAACAACAACAACAGGTAAAAGGAAGTGTTTTAATACAGGATGGTAAAAACCAACTGCGTTCAAGAAAAATGTGAACAAATATTCCCTGAGTGGGTTTCCAAGTTCTACAATGGATCTAAGGGTGACCTATGCCATATCACATCTATAATGTAGGTTTAAGTTGTTTCACAAAAGAGAAAACTATCAAAATGGTCTACAGTGACCCTCAATTATCTTTAATTACTTATCTAACTTGCCGTAAATTACAGTGGCTGATGTGGCTTCTCAATAATTATATAACAGAGAAATCATCGCGTTTCAGATTTTTACTTCAAGTGGCAAATGTGAACACCGTGAGCTTTAATTTACGATCGACACAAGTGTTATGCAAAAAAAGGGGGCTGTAATAGGTGAGATTTCTGCAGTTCTGAGTGAAGCCTTATGCGCTCAAAAATGCGGCATCGCTTGCGTTTATTACATTGTCGGTGTTTAGGCAGCGTCAGAGAGGCGGGCAGCACAGCTCCGCTCACCTCGTCATCTTGGAACTAACTCACTTCTCCTAATTTCTCCTTACTACCATTTACCGAAGTTGGTTTACAAAAAACTATCTGGCTGTGTTTTCATCTGACCAATCAGGGTCTCAATGTTAACCTTAAGCTCCGCCTACAAAAATTCTGTCTATCCAAGGAGAAACGTTATACTTTTCGTGGTGGGGCAATGTTTTTAAAGTTTGCAACGTAACAGAGACGCGAAAAAGTCTCACGCTAAAACTGTGGGTGGTGAGCCCTAGTGGTTAGCTGGCAACGTGGGTGTCCAGTCCGTCCCTTATCGTAGGGCCTTCTAGCTTAACACGGTTCTGCTCTCGGCTTCTGTTCTCGTTTCTCCCCTTGGGACTGCGCCTGTTTCACGGAGGGAAGGTATGACATGCATTTAGGCATTCTTGTGTTAGTCTGTGGCATTCCATTTGCTCACTCGTTAGTCGTATTACTTTGCTTAATGTAATGCCACGATTTATTCAGAGCTATGTGACATACTACTGGATTTGCTTATCACGTCAGGATTTTCATGGAAGGTGTTGGATTTGCCTGACACCTTACATACTACTTAAACCTAACTAACCTAAGGACATCACCCACATCTATGCTTGAGGCAGGATTTGAACGTGCGACCGTACCAGCAGCGCGGTTCCGAACTGAAGCGCCTAGAATCGCTCGGTCACAACGGACGGCCAGGAAGTTAATAGATGGATGGGAAGTGATGATGTGAGGGAACCTGTAGCTGAGTCAGCAAATCATGCGCCTAGTCACTTAGTCCAAATAATATTCCAGATATGTGAGAGACCATATGAAATAACAACGGAGCCCTAGATGATATTTTATATTTTAGGTTGAAAATAGACACGAAGTTAGGTAAATATGTGTTAACAGCAACAATAAGAGAGGTGACCATTAAAATATAACATAATGCGTGATGAACTTTCCAGTACCTGTTAGAGTTATCGGTAAACTACAGTACAGATGTACTCTTGTTAAACTTGTCGATTACTGTAGTGTGAACATAAAAAGCAGTCGCCATATACCACGGTTCCTTGGCCAGATGTATGATCAGAGTACAGTTAGGGAAGATACCATATCCGACTGGGAACTTGCGAGTCATAAAAGTATGTACTAACAACATACCAGCGTAATATTGTATATTACTTCATCGAACAAGCAGGAAAACCCCTCAGATTGAACTTACTCTCCTCATTTAACAGATTATCTGGATTTCTCTACTTTTTCGTAAATATTTTCAATGCCTCCAGCACATTTCACAGAGAACCTCACCTGATATGAGGGCTACACTCATGCTCTCCCGAATTTCTCCTACGGTTCACTTGGTTGCGTTCAAATGTCGTACGGTTAGAAGGTGGTCTCAGTGTTCTTTACGGGGTACATTAAACAGTCTTCCTATCTAGCGGATATGTCTGCTGCTGCAATTTCGGCAACTCGTTCATTGTATTAAACCTTCTGTAACCGCTGTCTATTTTTCAAGGCGTGCCCAAGAAAATTATTAGTCCGAATCGAGACTTACGGGATCTTTATACATAAGCGCAACGGAATATTTCTTTTCGTTTGGACATCTTGTTTGACAGCGTTTGGCTCGTTTAACATTTTTCTTTAGAGGGTGGCATAATTTCCGTGTCACGTTCTTGCTAGCTGCTTCTTAGCGCAGTCTGTTTTCTAGTATGTATTCTTGGGCTCTTTCCTCGTCAGTAAAGGGAACTGAAACAATCTTTCTAACGCCGAGTAAAAATGTGTTTTCTTATGTTGTGTCGGATGACTGGAAGTACTATCTGTAGTCGCTTTACATCTTAAACATGCGAGGACGTGCTGAAAAGTCGTGCATCCGACTTTTTTACGTGAAAAATCTTCAAGCTTTTTTAATAAAACAAACGTTGTTAACATTTCACATCTTTATTCTTCATGTCTACGTATTTATTTCTCAACATAGGCACACTGGCGACGAATGCATTGCTTCCAACAAGAGAACAGTTGGTCGAACTGTCACTGTAAACTGTTCAACTTCGTTGACGGAGCCACAGCTGCACCTGTGATTGCACCCCTTCATCACTGTCATCTTGAAGTCCCCGAAGATGTACTTCAGAGTTTTGCAAACAGATGAAAATCGGGTGGGGCCACATTGTGACTGTATGGAGGAGGATGAGTGATGACTGTGAAGCCAAAGTGTCGGATTGTGCCAGATGTTGCAGCGCCCGTGACTGGTATAGCATTGTCGTGCTGAAGAAGAGGGTTCTTCTTGTGTGGTCGAACACTCAGAACTCGAATCTCGATTACAGCACGCTGCTTTTCACCCATCGACCGCGATGTTACATGCTAGAAATGGGAGGCCTCTAGCGTCAGAGAGCTGCAAATATGTAAACATGAGGAATAAATGGGTATAATGTTATTAACGTTTGTTTTATTTAAAATGCTTTAAGAGTTTACACACAAAAAATTCGGTGGCAATAGTTTTTAGGACGGATTCATACATCTACATCTACGTGATTACTCTGCTATGCGCAATAAAGTGCCTGGCAGAGGGTTCAATGAACCACCTTAATGCTATCTCTCTACCGTTTCACTCTCGAACGGCACACAGGAAAAACGAGCACTTAAATTTTTCTGTGCGAGCCCTGATTTCTCTTATTTTATCATTATGATTATTTATCCCTATGTAGGTGGGTGGCAACAGAATGTTTTCGCAATCGGAGGAGAAAACTGGTGATTGAAATTTCATGAGAAGATCCTGTCGCAACGAAAAACGCCTTTGTTTTAATGATTGCCACTCCAACTCACGTATCATATCTGTGACACTACCTCCCCTATTTTGCAATAATACAAAACGAGCTGCCCTTCTTTGTACTTTTCAATGTCATCCGTCAGTCCCACCTGATGTAGATCCCACACCACACAGCACTACTCCAGAATAGGACGGACAAGCGTGATGTAAGCCGTCTGTTTAGTACACCTGTTGCACGTAGTAGATCTGTTGCACCTTCTAAGTGTTCTGCCAATGAATCGCAGTCTTTGGTTTGCTCTACCCACAATATTATCTATGTGATCGTTCCAATTTAGGTTATTTGTAATTGTACTCCCTACGTATTTAATTGAATTTACAGCCTTCAGATTTGTGTTACCTATCGCGAAATCGAAATTTAGCTGATTTCTTTTAGTACGCATGTGAATAACTTCACACTTTTCCTTATTCAGGGTCAATTGCCGCTTTTCGCACCATACACTTATCTTCTTGTTGTTGCGGTCTTCAGTCTAGAGACTGGTTTGATGCAGCTCTCCGTGCTACTATATCCTGTGCAAGCTTCTTCATCTCCCAGTACTTACTGTAACCTACATCCTTCTGAATCTGTTTAGTGTATTCATCTCTTTGTCTCCCTCTACGATTTTTACCCTCCGCGCTGCCCTCCAATAGTAAAGTCGTGATCCCTTGGTGCCTCAGGATATGTCCTACCAAGCGATCCCTTCTTCTAGTCAAGTTGTGCCACAAATTTCTCTTTTCCCCAATTCTATTCAATACCTCCTCATTAGTTATGTGGTCTACCCATCTAATCTTCAGCATTCTTCTGTAGCACCATATTTCGAAAGCTTCTATTCTCTTATCCTCTAAAGTATTTATCGCCCACGTTTCACTTCCATACATCGCTACCCTTCCTACAAATACTTTCAGAAACGACATTGACACCTAAATCTATACTCAATGTTAACAAATTTCTCTTCTTCAGAAACATCTTCCTTGCCATTGCCATTCTACATTTTATATCCGCAGTTATCTTATCTAAATAATTTTGCAAGTCGTTTTGATCATCTGTTGACTTTACAAGACGGTAAATTACAGCATCATCTGCAAACTATCTAAGACGGCTACTCAGACTGTCTCCTATGTCGTTAATATAGATCAGGAACAATAGAGGGCCTATAACACTTACTTGGGGAACGCCAGATATTACTTCTGTTATACTCGACGACTTATAGATTACCTCATCCAACAGCAATTTAGTGCCTCTAATTAAAACTATACTGTCATCTACGTACCAACAGTAATAATATATTTCCCACTTTATGTCTGATTACTTTTAACAAAATTTGATTTCTAAGTCATTATGAAATATTTTCGATACGAAACTCGACAGACAGTTGGCCCTCGAGAAATGGGAAGACCATCATGTACGCTATAAGGAATACTATAACACTAGTTCTAACTTACGGTGTAAGAAAAACACTTAAACGCAACCAAGCAAAACATTTTATAAATTCGTGATATCATAGGCGTAAACCACACAGCAGATAAAGGCTCGTTGTTATATATGCTAGAAGAGTTGAAGATATTCACGGGAAAAAAGAAACACGCAAAATTTTTAAATGCGCAGAGTAAATTCAATTTGAACGGATTTTTCTGGTTATTCGATGAGGTGTTACAGAAGACTGTGGTGCCACGTGATTTTTTTTTACATATCGGTATGACTCTTACATTCCCAAATCAGGTGTGATAATTTCCACAGTTTACCTCTGATCATATGCCCGACTAATGAAGCTAAAGCAAACACAGCTCCGGCGCACACCACTTTGAGTATGGTAACGAACGGCACTTTTAACCCACTAACGTGTTTCCAGCTGAGTTGTGAACTGACTTCCAGTGACTACCTTTGTCCGTTGTGACGTTCTTGTTAAATATATCTGCTGACGGTTGAGTCTGACGAAAGTTAAACAGAGAAAGAAAAACGCGTCAACGTGCATTTCAGATGGTGTCAGAGATGTTTATTATTAACAAGTTGTTCACTAGGTGGCGTCAAAGCACACATGGTTTCTCGCAAACGAGAAACTGTAGTTAATCTGGTGATCGGGGCGTTAACTCACCTGGAACTGGTTACAATACCGTCACTTGCGACTTTCTGCCTGGCACTGCACTGTGACATTAGACTGAAAAACACAGGAAGCGACTCTCAAGCGACTCGATCACAATTCGCGTCACAAACGCGTTCCTTTTGAGCAGCTCCTCGTGCAGACGACACAATAAAAAAAATCCACGTGAGACTAAACTCTCTGGTTCACAAGCTAGCACTCAGCAATTTAAAATTTGTGATCATTTATGTTGAAAAATTGTACGGAGCAATTCCCCCACCTGTTGGCATATTATTTTTATCCATGATCTGCAGTTCAATAGCAACAGGAGGCTATTGTTAATCATGGTCAGTTCTTCCCCTGTTACTGGGCAGCTGAGGCTGTACGCTTTATTTCTAATGTTGTTGTTAATAATATTTTAGACTATAATTTAAATTATGTATAACTTGGCTCGCAGCTTATAATTTATTTCACTAAGGATTTTGCTGTTGATCATTCTTGTTTCAGAGTATCGTATTTAGAAGAAAAATTAAATAATTTCGTTGGCTTACATAGAACCTATTTACCAATCTTCGGCGATCTAATACTGTATAATGTTCGTTTGTTGCAGTGACAAATATATGAATGCCGTTGAAGCCGCCAGATACGCCGTGATGGATTACCTGGACACCGACAACATGATGTTCGTGGCTCGCAGAATATTAGCGTCTCTGCTGGTACTTGCTGCAGTGTACTACTTGATAGCCATGTTCTTTGAGCCTGCAGAAGCTGTTCGCACGGCACAGAGTCAGTGCACTTCCTCGTGTTCAGCAGATAAGCTGGACGATTTATGCTAGTAAACCAGCGAGCACATCTACCCGAATACTCACTGAGTTTAATGGTAAATAAGATTCGTTTTGTTAGTATTAAATTTTTTAATGTATAAGAGTTTGTGTAGTGAATATTTATGCTCCGTTATGTACAAATGGGCATCAGAAAAGAAGTTACGTGTGTCGTCCCACACCCAGACTATCTCAACAGTGCAACGCCGATTCCGCAACAAGGTTTAAGCCTTGACGTCCCAGGTGCGGTCTCACACTCCACAAGCGTTCATTGTTACTCCGTTGCTAATGGATAGGGATGGGGCAGGTGATTACAGCGTTGTCTGGTTGTCCTTTCCCGAAGCTGCCGTGGTTTCCTTCGTTAGTGGCCCCTTGAACGTGACGTGGACCTACACTATTACTGCTTCTTTCACACTAGCAGTCTCTGAGACCGCACCTGGAACTTTGTGTTGTGGATTCAGTAGCCAGGTCTTCGTCTACTGTTCATGTTAGAGACCCTGACTTCGAAGGTACTGTTTTAAAATGGGTTGAGGACAGTGTAGAACGTAACGTTGGACAGACAGTGACAACGAAATTGAAGGGGGACATAATTAAGAATCGTAACAGTATGAAAGCGAAGACGAATTTGCTTCGTCACCCGAAAATTCCTTGAATGCAGCAAGTGATGAGAATGATGAGTACGGAAATGTAGAGACTGAATGTTTAGCTAAACATTCTACTAGAAACATATTTGGTCGAAACAGACGTCGCTGGTCGTGAAAGTCTCTTCTAAAGCGATCTCGTGTTCCGCAGCTCATCATCATCCGTTTGCCGACAGTACGACCAGCTGCTCAATTAGGTAACAATCAAGATCCTCTAACTATTTGGACTCTGCTTATGACTGACAATATTTTGAGTATCATATTGAAATGGAATAAAGTAACAGTAAAAAAAAAAAAACCTGAAAACGATCCAAATGTTTGGCATGAAGCTAATTTATGTGAACCAAAAGCATTTTTCAGTTTCCTATTTCATTCATTTAGTTTCAAATCAAGCAGATTACGATTAATTTTATTCTGCAGATGGTATACAACGTGATATACAGAGAAAAGCCAAAGAAACTGCTACACGTGCCTAACATCATGTGGGGCCCTCGCGAGCTGGCAGAAGTGCCGCGACACAACGTGGCATGAACTCGACTAATGTCTGAAGTACTGCTAGAGGGAATTGACACCATGAATCCTGCAGGGCTGTCCATAAATCCGTAAGAGTACGTGGCGGTGAAGATCTCTTCTCAACATCACAAGGCATCCTGGATATGCTCAATAATGTTCATGTCTGGGGAGTATTGTGGCTGGCGGAAGTGTTTAAACTCAGAAGAGTGTGCCCGGAGCTACGCTGTAGCAATTCTGGACGTGTGTGGTGTCGCATTGTCCTCCTGGGATTGTCCAAGTCCGTCAGAATGCACAATGGACATGAATGGATACAGGTGATTAGACAGGGTACTTACGTATGTGTCACTTGTCAGAGTCACATCTAGGTGTGCCAGGGGTCCCATATCACTCCAACTACACATGTCGCACATCATTTCAGAGCCTCCACCAGCTTGAACAGTCCCCTGCTGGTATGCAGGGTCACTGGATTCTTGAGAGTGTCTCCATATCTGTATGACCTGCAAAAGAACATATAGGTGTTTAAACAAAAAAGACATTTTTGTGCTTCACAGACAAATTAATCTGTTTGTGTATCAAAAATAGGAGATACTAAAAAACACAGCTGATTGTAAAACCTCTCAGCTTGTGTTTCATCAAACCTGATACAAAGCATTAAACTTGTGGACTGAGGTTTTCCATAAGACAGTTCTGGATGGTTCTTCATTAAGTGTTGATAGAAAAGTTTGCTGCCAATTTCTTTTCAATGTTAAATTTTTTAGGTATTTTTAAATTTTCCGCCTAATTGTGAGCCAACTTTTGGAATTCAATTCTACCTAGTGGCTTTAACCTGGCTTCTAAAACAGTCACCTGTGCTTTAATCTTTGCTTTCTAACTTTCTTCAATTTCTGTTTTAAGAACCCTATCTTGAGGTGTCATAGATGTCTACTGATTCTGTACAATGATTTTAATCCCCTTTGCAGTGAAGTTGTTGGAACATTACAATTAATGGCAGCAGCCATTTCAATCATTTCACCTTCCAAAACACTTGAAACAATTTTCTTCTCTGTAGTCTCAAACCAATCTCCTCAGCCCTCAACGTCAAGCATCTTCTTCAAACTTGATGCTGTGCCTTAAAAACAAAACAAAAAATTACCTATATGGCCCATACCACTTGGCTTTCGTATATTCCATACTGCCCGACTGACACTTCACATTAAAACATGGTAGAAACAGAAACTGGCATGAGTGATCTTATTTTCATTATTACAGTACATTCAACATTACGCTACTTAATTATTTATCCTAGTATGATAATATTACTTCTTATCACTAAAAATAAAAATCTGTGCTGAAAATTACACCATTCTTCACTTTCGAGTACCAGAAACAAATAAAATTTACTTATCCACAAATTCAACAACTACACCACTCAAGTTTTAGCAAATGGTGAAATTAAATCTGCACTTTGTTTCAAACACTGCATGCATCTTTTTTTTTTTTTTTTTTTTTTTTTTTTTTGTGGCAAATCCTAGAAACACCAACGGACTCATAATACCCATCACCCAATACTAACTGCCATTCCCATACTACACTTCTGTTTAGGAAGGTATGCATGAGCTTGTTTATAAGACATCCTGTCCCACAAAGTCACATACACTGATGAAAAGTATCTGGTCACCTATTAGCACTCACTGCTACCGGGTGTGTCCACACTTCCCCTTATGACCTTACTGGGTCTGATTATCTGTGAAGGAAAGGCAGCCCACTGCTCCTCAAGATCCAAAACTAGAGAAGGTAGTGATGTTGTATGAGGGGGTCTGGAGGGAAGTTGCTGCAGTCACCACAGACGCCTGCTGCAGCGGCAACTCTACAGACAGATCTGTGGTGCGCGTTGGCGTCTCCGCTGCGATGTGTGGCAGATGCAAGAGTGTTTACAAGCAAGTACCACAGTCGACAACAAACACGTAGGTGCGGCCAACATCCATCAGAGGGCATCAACGATCAGCAGAGGAAGGGGACGCGACAATCAATGAACTGCTTCCTGGTGATCACATGCATGCAAATAGTCCCGGAAATGTCTTTCTGCCCAGTGCTACTTAAGCTGGCGCCCAGCCATTCAGAAGGTAATTCTTGACTCACCCAGTGTGGAGAAGATTGACCGGTTCAACAGTGTGCCACCTCCACCACTCTCGCTTCCGCAAAGATTGTGATATGTTGCTTCCATAATGTTAGGCTATCTACCAGCTGCTAACAGCCGACTTCAATGTGGAACAGTTGTACAGGTATAGAATCAATGGAAACTCTGGTTATAGGAATTAGTTGTTATTTGATTGAACTGCAGAAGCGATCCTTATAGTTTTCTGGTTTTGAAGAGTGTGTTACTGTTAGTGGTTTATTGTAGTTTTCTTTATAAACCAAAAGCTGGTAAAACGAGTTGGTTCTTGCTGTGTAGATTTAGCAGCATACTAACTCATCCCAAAGGCGTTCTGTTGGGTTCAGGTCAGGACTATGGGCAGGACAGTCCATTTCAGGAGTGTTAGTGTTCACAAATATTTGCCTCACAGATCCTTCTTTATGATGGGATGCATCGTCATGTTGATAAAAACATTCATCATCTCTGAATTGTTTCTCTACTGTCTGCAGTACAGAATGCTGTAAAATGTGCCCATATACTTGTCCACTTACCGTTTTCTTAAGCGTAATAAGAGGAGCACGCCATAACCTCAAAAAACTCCCCTATACTGTATCACCACCCCCCTGTACTTCACTGTGATGGCTGGTGATGTTCTGAAGACATTTGCCAAACCCAAATCTTCCCATCCGATTGCAACACGGTATAGCATGATTCATCACTCCAGGTCACTCGTTTCCAATCATTCAATGCCTTTATACCACCTCAAGGGTCACTCAGTATTGAGTGCAGGAAATGTGGCTTATTCAGGGCTGCTCGACTATTGTGTAACCCATTCTTTTTAATGCCTTACACAGTGTCAATGTGCTGTTTGGACTGCTGTAGCAAGTGGAACTCACGAGTCATTCCTTCAACTGAATTAATGCGATTTTTGCATGCACACTCTGCAATGCTCGGCGGTCCTCATCAGTCAGTATGTGAGGAATGCCTCGTCTCAGTTTAGCTGATGTTGGTCCTTCATGTTTCTACTTCACAATCAAAGCAGCAACACTTGAGTTGAACAGACTTTGAAGGGTTGAAATGTCGCTCTTGTAACTGTCACTCAGGTGGCATTCGATGGGCGATCCACGTTTGAACCCACTGTGCTCTCCTCGCAGACCCATTCTTCTGTTACTCCTTCTCTCCTGACAACACATTACTTCTCGTCTCCTGTTATATAGATGGGTCCTACACGTTTGTCATCTACTGGTCAGTTCCACATTACATAGGGGTGTCCTGATACTTTTAATTGGATATTGTACAGAATTTAAGCTGTACATAATGAATAATTAAGTAACGTTCAATCTTTCAGAATCCATTTAAGATTATGTACCGAAAAATATGTTTTAGTGAACACATGTGTGTAATTTCGCCACCGTGCACCTGAATATGAAGGCACAGGAAATGGGAATGTCTCACATGTATTAAATAAAGTTTAAATATGACTGGAGGCAAATTTCTAATTCTGAATTTCTTCTTACTGCTGACGATACATTTATTGAGTGACTTAAAGTTTTCTCGATGCATCAGCTGTTTGTGCTGCTCTCGCATATCCAGTCGGGTAGAGTAAAAATGATCTTTTGACAAAACACCATGCCATCATCTTCAAGTGCTAATTGTGGTGGAACGTCTTTGCTACATCGCACCTTCTTTATACTCTTTGTCCCACTACCCTGTCACACGCCACGCCGTGCAGGAAGCGCTTGCCGAATGCTGGACTCGATCCAGTGCTTCTGCCTCTCATGTTGGGTGTGGAAGTGGCTCAGGGCCGATGTTGTGACTTAGAGACTGCATCTGCTGTCGCTACTCTTGAGACCATTGTCAACTCGTATTTCAGCAGCTCATGACTGACTAAAATCTGACGCCATAATAAGTTTTTTTTAGGTAGTATATTTTTTGAACAAAAGAAGTCTGAATTATTATTCAGCATAGTGTATTATCTGTACAGTTTTACCACAGCTTTAGTCATTGGTTGAAACATCATTTTATTTAGTGTTAGTTACACTAGTCCCTTGCTAGATCATCGAAAACTTGAGTTTTCCCCTAGTATACTGAACTCCTTACCCTCTCCCTTAAAACCCACATCCTTTCGTCTTTCCCTCTCCTTCCCTCTTTCCTGAAGAAGCAACCATCGGTTGTGAAAGCTAGTAATTCTGTGTGTGTGTGTGTGTGTGTGTGTGTGTGTGTGTGTGTGTGTGTGTGTGTGATCCATTGCTTCCTTCTTAAGGCTGCTGTATGTTGTTCCGTCTATCACGTCATCCAGTATCTGGAATCTCTTCCTCGCTTCCTTTTCCCTTCTACATAACCTTCTAAAACTGTTTTCATCAGTCCGTCAGTCTTTCTTAATATATGCCCAATCCAGTTTCTTTTTCTTCTCTTTATTAAATCTAGTAACTGTCTTTTCTCTCCCACTCTTCTCAGTACCTCTTCATTTTTTACTCTGTCCATACAACTTATTCTTTCCATCTTCTGCCATGTCCAGATCTCAGAAGTATCCAGCCTTTCTCTGTCTTTTTTCCTCATAGTCCATGTTTCAGTGCCATATGGAAGAACACTCCATACAAAACATTTTATGAGTCTCTTTCTGAGTTCTCTGTCCAGACTGCTGCAGAAGATTCTCATTTTCTTATAAAACGCCTCTTTTGCCATTGCTATCCTTGTTTTAATTTCTGTGGTGCACTTCCAGTCGGTGTCTATCCTGCTTCCAAGATACTTAAAATTTTGCACCTGTTCTGTTTCCCCATTCAGCATAATTTTTATTTCCTTATTTCCTCCTAGTGCCAATACTTTTGTTTTATTTGTGTTAATTTTGATTCCATATTTTTCCATTAGTTGCAATTGTGTCCACCAAATCCCATAATTCTTTTCCCCCTGTGGCTGGAAGCACCATGTCATCAGCAAATCTCAAATACCCTACTCTTCTTCCTCCAATTTCTACTCCTTTGTCATCTAATCAGCATTAGTCAATCATATTTTCTGAGTAGAGGTTGAAAAGAGTAGATGATAAACAGCATCCTTGTCTTACTCCTTGTCCTAGTCTGATCCAGTTTGTACTTTTTCCTCTCACTTTAACTGAAACTTTTTGATTAAAATATAATGAGTTTATAAGACTTCTGGTTTTCTAGTCCACTCTCTTTTCTCTCATTATAGTCGCCAGGTTGTCCCAAACCACATTGTCAAATGCCTTTCCTAGATCATTGAAGCACATATATAGGTCTCTTCCTTTTTCAATAAACCTTTCTCCCAAGATTCGTAGGAGCCCTATTGCACCTCTGGTGCCCGTATTCCGTCTAAAGCCAACCTGCTCCCCCCCAAGATTCTCCTCCATTACTTTTTCAAGTCTTTTATTAACTATTCTTAACATCACTTTGGCTGCATGTGAAATGAGGCAGATTGTCCTGTGCTCACTGCATTTCTTGGTTCCTTGTTTTTTCGGTATTGGAATCATTACTGTTGTCAGAAAGTCCTCAGGCCATTCATCACTGTCATATATTTTATTACATAACCTCAATATTTCTCTTATTCCATCGTGGTTCAAGCATTTTAGTATTCCTCCCGGTATTGTATCTGTACCTGCGGCTTTGCCATTTTTCATTGCAGCTATGGCAGACTTTACTTCTTTGATTATGATGGTCGGTCCTTTCTCGTCATCACTTTCACTGTTGTGTGATTCAAGTTCCAGAGTTTCTGGTTTGCTATTTGTGTCATATAGCTCTTTTATATATTCTTCCGATCTCTGGAGGACATTGTCACGATCTTTGTACACTACCTCTTTGTCTTTACTTAAAATTTCCATAGTAGCGCTTCCTGCTCTGTTTTGTTCCCATGTTATAGTCTTTGTTGTATAGTAAGTCATATATTCCCGTCCTATCCAGTTCTTCAGTTTCATCTCATTCCTCTTTTAGCCATTTTTTCCTATCCTGCTCTGTTTCTCTTTGCAGTTCATTATTTAACCTTTGGTATATGTTTCTTGCATCTTCAGTGTTCTTGTTTTTCCATTTTCTTCTCTCCTCCATCTTGGAAATAATTTCTTGTGTGACCCATGTTTTTTTTTTCCTTTTCCCTTTTACACAGCCTATATTTTGCTGTCCTGCTTTAATGATTCCTTCTTTCAGCATATTCCAGTACTCGTTGGCATTATCAGGTGCTTCTTTGTCTCATAATGTGTTTAGAAAGTCCCGAGACAACATTTCTGTAATTTGTTCTTTGTTGGATCTTATCTTCTTTAAATCCCACTTCTTCACAATGGTCATCTTCTTCAGTTTTTTCATTCTTATTTCTATTTCTGCCATCAGTAAGTTGTGGTCACTATTAACATCTGCACCTGGTAATATGTGCACCTTCTTGATTCCATTCCTGTACCTTTCTTCTACCAGTATAAAATCGATTTGGTTTCTGTATTTATCCCCTAGTGATTTCCAAGTGTAGAGCCTCCTCTTGTGGTACTTGAACCATGTCTTTGCCTCTATCAGCTGCCTTTCCTTGCAGAAGTCAATTAACCATTCACCTCTGTAATTTATCTTCCCAAGACCATGACTGCCTACTCTTTCCCTTCTCCCACAATGGCATTCCAGTCTCCCATTACTATTTTGCAGCATTTTTTCGTCCATCATTCTCTCTATTACATTGTATGTTTCCTCTACAATTTGGTCATCATGTTCTGAGTTTGACATATACACCTGGACAATCAGTAAATCTTTTTGTGCTCCTTTCAGCCTTACACCAATAACCCTATCATTTGCATAGTCTACATATTCCACACATTTAGCCAATTCCTTTGTTATAATCATTCCTACTCCATTAATTCCTTTTACTTCTCCTCCTGAGTAGCAGAGAACATATTCATCTGACTGCAACTCTCCATGTCCATTCCATCTTATCTCAGCAACTCCTACAAGGTCCATATGATTCTTTTCCATCTCTCTTTTAAGGTTTTCTAGTTTTCCTGCTTGTAGCAGAGTTCTGATATTCCAGGTACCAAATCTTGATTTGATGTTTTGCCTCCTTTCAAGTTGTCTCCCCCTCCCCCCCCCCCCCCAGAGATCCAAATGGGGGACTATTTTACCTCCGGACACTGATTTAACATGAGAGGAAGCCATTTTTTGTGCATAAAATGGACACTGCATTATGCAGGGAAGACAATCTGTGGTGGTATTCCGTTGCCTTCCGCAGTTCTGGAGGCCGCCCCTAACATGTGATATAGACGCCTTTTACAGCCCCCCACTCCAGGTCAGACGCTCCATGAGAAGTATAGGTTGGAAAATGAAAGACCCCTAGCCCTTAAAACCTAACAGCATCAGGGTCGGAAAAGAACAAGAGCTGGCCGAGGGTGGCCAGATAGGAAAGATAAAAGTGAGGAACCTGGCATAAGTAAGTGGAAGCAATGCCAGGACTCAGCTCGGGGCCCTGTGGTCGCCAGCCACGTATCACTAGGTGTGACTCCCTGAGGGAATGTATATATACACTCCGGTAGGTGTACAAAATAAAAATGCGCATAATCGAATGCAACAGTGTCAAAATTTGAAAGCCATTGAAGTAGAACATTCGGAAATTTTATGTTGTTATGTGTATAGCTTTCAGTCTTGTGACTTGGAACTTGTTTTGCAAAGTATTATTGTGTTGTATTATTAAATTTTTTTCTGAAGCACCTTCTTCATTAACATTTCTAGTTTTATATGTCTCTTCCTAATGCACTGACAATGCAGTGGTAATTTGTAGTGCAAGACAACTTTAAAATTTCATCTTTGGACAGACCTTTTTCTCACAACCTTTTACACCACATGTTTTCTGAAGTGTACAGCGTTATTGAGTTGACATTTTCTTTTCCACAGACATGATGCATCAATGCTGGAACCTACCTTTGGTCATCGTGTTACCATTAGAAAGAGAACAACAATGTCTGTGGAACACAAATAACCAGTCTGCAGAACCTTGGCATATTTTGTGTGTGTAAATATTATATGTATCAAAATAACTGTGTTTAATTGTTTCTTCAAAGTGATATTAAAGGAAATTTTACCTTACAATTACTCTAGTGTTCCTTCAAATGTGAGTGTGAAGTTCTGTCAGAAACTTGTGATACATGAAGCTTCCCATGCATGTAGTGTTAATACTTATAAGCAAACTGTCAGCTGTTGTTAAGCTATTCCCTAGAAACAAATTTGTAACCAGTACCTCTCCTTTTACATTTTCAGCAGTATCATCCTTGTCACTGTGTAGTTAATGGTGAAATTACTCATACTGTTTCAGTACTAATGTTGAAATATTGATGTTGTAATTCTGATGTTACTGAAAACATCTCAAACCAGTTTAAGGTACCAGTTGGATTAATATCAGCACTCAGCAACAACCCGCATGCACTCTAAAGCTACATATACTTTGGTCAAGAGACGCTCAGCTGTTTCGAGAATGGAGCTGTCCAATAGAGCCAGATGCTTGGATGCTGTTCACAATGGAAGATTTTCTGGCACTAGTTGTCCTGTTGATGTGTAACTACACGTTATTTTTTTCAATTGGCAGTGTGATAGAGTATAATGTAAATGTTAACATCAATCAGTTTTATGTAAAATCGACATTTTATTGAAATTTCGTATGAAGCTAAAAAAGCCAAATTCCAATTTCCACTTTTGCATCACAAGAAACATGACCCTAAATGCTGTAGTACAGTATAAGTAAAAAATATATAGGAATTTGTTTCAGGATAATTTGTATGGAGTGATAAAACACATCAAGCAATGTTCTAACTGGTGAAGTAACTTCCACAAATTCAAAAATTGAGCAATATTTCTGTATTCATTCCATATCAATTGCTACAAAGTATCCTTCATTCACCTAGTCTTTTGTTTAAAAAGTCCTAGGCATCTACTAATTGTAATGCATGTGAATTGAACCAAAAATTACCTCGTTTCACAATGTAGGAGCCTACCCAGAAGCTGTTCACATTCTTATATATTTTTTCTTGATATAGCAGTTTGTTTGGGAAAATGATAAAACTGATCAATTGTTTGTTACTTAAATATACTGCTGGACAGAAACTCCAAAACTTCCATAATTATTAACTGTACATTAACAACAATTTTGAAGACATTTGTTTCGCAACAAATATATTACTGAAAAATTAAAATAGATAAGAAAACTTTCACAATTACTTTAATAAAAAGTGTATTTTTCTTTAGTACTAATAATCACAAAAAGAATGGTAATGCTGTCATATTGTAATCAATAATAATTTTCATTATTTAATATTTTATTTTTTTGTATCTGTAAGTGTGCTGACAACATTTAATATTCAAAGGTTAATATTATTTCAAATGAATTTCCTACAAAAGAATTTAAAAAAGTTGCAACACAAGGGAAAAACATCAGATCATATTCCGACACTTCATAAGTTTTCTATCACAATACAAACAGTAACTGTTGTTTCTTTTCCTCCTCTCTTGATATTACAATGTCCCTATTGACTTCTCAAGGGGCATAATGTGATTAGTTTAGTTTCTTGTTATCCAGTGGCAAAAACAGATGTCTCCCATATGTGACTTAAGACTGTCATATTCCTATTAAAGCCATTTATATTTTTCCTAATTTTACCCCAAACCTCGATGTGTAAGTATCTTTTTCATGGAATGTAGTAATTTTGATTATCACCACACCAATGTTAATTACAATGGTGATACTCTGGCAATTACATCTTTTCAATACAAAATCTGCAGGCATAGGTACTTCTGCATATATATTAAACCGAACCAAAATCTAACAAAGAAATAGTAAAGAAAATCATGTGAGTATATTTAAAGGGTGAAGAATTCGTATTTCTCTTTCTTGATTGTTATTTTATTCCCCTTACTCCATATAGCATGGGAAAGTGGTAGGGTGTCAGCGGTACAACATTCTATTCTCCAGCCAACAAGAGATTTTGAAAGCACAACAAAGATGAAAACAAATATCATTAAAATATGAAAAGTTTACAAATGGTTTTAAAAAGTGTAAAAAGGATGAAAGTTGTTGGTGTTTGTATGAAAACAGTAATACCATTGTGTTTCTTTGTTGATGAAATTTAAATTGTAAGGACTAAAGGATAAAAACATAGAGATGACAGTAGGTGTTAGATTGGCTAGTGGAGTGTGGAAGCAGTTGTATGGAAGAAGCTGTACTGAGGCAGTCAGCCTTTTGTCAGATGAGTGCGTCCTAATTGGGATTGTAGTGCAGTGAATGTTATTGTGAGTTTTATTGTGAGATAGTCAGTGCTGAGCAGTTTAGTGGCAGAGCTGCATGTTACTGTGAGTTGGTGAGAGCAGGCAGTGCTGATCCAGAAGAGACCACTTTGAAGTTATTTGTATCAGACCAGCTGTGGTCTGATGATTATGTTGCCTCTCTGTTGAAGAGAAGGATTGCATGATACTGGTATTGGTGCTGAGAATGGCTGCAATGCTGGTTCTGAGAGAGCAAGCCATGTTTGTTAAAGTGACTTTGACAAGCACATGTTGCTCCTCTATGTGGATTCTGTTCGTTCATCTGAAGTAAGGTGTTACTGCTTCCCTTTTCTTACAGCTTGGCATGTATCTAGTGGCAGTGTAGCTGATTAGCTTTTTTGATGAACAATGTAACAGAGTGATTATTAGGCTGAGCTCAATATATAGAATTGGTTATGTACACAGGAAATGTGTAACCTGTGACTGGGAGTTAGTAAAACATTGTTTTCATACACCAAGAAATTGGAAATTTTTATTTATTTTCTTAATATTGCCAATTCAGGAGTAGAGCCAAATGTAATTGTATTAAATGTAATGTAAGGTACATGTTGTATGAATTTATGTCAGGGTTTCTTGTAATAATTATTCTAATAAACAAAAAAATTACTTTAATTTCCCAATTTCTTTACCTTGGTCATGTTAATGGTTCCAATTGAGGCTTTTCTTCAGTACTAATCAATAGGTATCTTACAGTTACTTTAGTGTGCATTATTAATTTTTGCTGCCTGAGTATGATGTCTATGAGGAGTCACAGCTGTATGTTATGGTGAATTTTATAAGAATAATGTAAGCCACATCACCTAATGACTGAGCTGTATCTTCTGAGTTCCCAACTTATTCTTTCCAGGTGGTGTGGAGTTGTCAGTCCACATATGAATAAATGTATAAGTGATTTTATTCTCATGTAAAGGGATAGGAATTGACTGTCAGTAGCTTATAGAGGTCATTTATTGATCAAGCCACAGTAGAACATCTTTAAAATACCAACAGATGGTACCATTGCATAATACGTGCATTGGTGCCTCTCAAACTGTGCTTGGATGTAGTCAGATGCTCCTCATTGATACAGACATTTCCTCTTAACAGCTGTCATACACAGGACTTGTAGGTGTATTGGATACTATAGGAGTACGAAATCCAAGATTGGCCGATTAGTAGTTTTAGTAGTTTCTGTCTACTACGGGCTCTAATGATGTGTACGAGTCGTCTGGGTAGATAAGCTCGCACACATTTTAGGTGCTCTGAGGTGGACAGAGGAACTATAACAGTGAAAACGAATAGTTACACACAAATATACACTTTATTGTGCTGTAATACTTAACTAAAGTTGTACAGCAAATCAGTGGATGTACTTGCAAACAGATACAACTGAGCAGTGGCCTGTCACTGTGTGCATTACTGAATACAGTGTTAAGAAGGCTATGTCCATCCTGGGTACCACACTGTCAATCACTGTAGTAAACACCTGTCCCTATGTGTAGGCCACGGGTGACTCCACTTTTAGACTGTGTCTCACAGGCTGATCTCCACTACAAACTGTAGGTACGAATAGCGACCCTAGAACTCTGCTCTCAAACTGTCACACACCAATGCTGAACATGAACTGGCCTGCACTTTGTACAACAAGGAAGCCCATCTCATTGGCGGTGGCGCGGAGGTTGCTGATTGGTGCAGACTTGTGTTTGGCAATGAACTTGAAAGCATAACCTGTGGTGCCACCTAAAACTGTCTCAGTGCACCAGCCCCTGTCGGGCCCATTGGTGAGAAAATAACACTCCTCCTCTCAGGAACCTCCTCAGCAACATTGTGTGGTGTCGTTGGCTGCTACAATGGTGGTAGTGGGGGGGGGGGGGGGGGGTATGCAGCAAGCAATGGCAGGAGCCGAATCTGAAGCAGGTGCCAAGACCAGTCTCGTGTCCCAGCTTTCGCTTGTGACTGCCCTGGAATGAGATGGAGGGCACACCTCTGCATCTGACAGTGGAGCGAAGTCTTCATAGTGTTAACTTGCAATGGCGTCAGGATGTGGAATGGCAGCCCCTTGGTAGGCTGCAGCGTCGAAGGCGTCCAGCTGATGCGGGCTGAGGCGTTGGGTGCAGGTCCTTGGGTTCGGGGCCTGGTAATAGTGACACAGGACCGCAGGATGTATCATCTGAGGAGGCAAAGAATCTGTAAACAAAGACTCGGAGGCAGGATCATGCAAATTACAAGGGTCAAGTTTGTTCCATTGCCGCTGCTCCAAACCTCCTGGATCCTGTACAAGAAATATGGGTCTGCCTAACGACTTTACAATACTGCCGTGCTCCCCGGTTTCCGTCTGCCGTACAACCAGAAAAAAATTTATTGATTAGCTCTGTATATTGCCCGTGTGAGTGGAGAAGGTGCCAGCCACTGTTGTGGGTGGAGCAGCTGAATCAGTGCCTGGTGACGCCGTCCACGGAGCAGCTCTGCTGCGTACGGCTGTTGTGGGGGTGGTAGTGCTAAGTCGAGAGGAAGAGCAGCCAAGCTTGTTCCTGCGTGTGGTGGATGCGTAGCTTGTCCATCTGCCGTTTGAAAGTGTACACGAAGTGCTCCAATTCTGTGTTTGATTGAGGGTGAAAGGTCGCACTGATGGTGTGACGAATGTAGTTGGTTGCACAAAAAGCGTCAAATCCGTCAACACAAATTGATGTCTACTATCAGTCACTAGCAACTGTGGAAGACCGTCAAAGCAAAATATGGACTGCAAAGACTGGAGTGTGAAACGTGTTTCATGGGCATGACAAAAGGAAAGTTGTTATATGTGTCGACGACAACCAGCCAACTAATATCCCAGTAGGGTCCAGAAAAGTCCAAATGAAGGCACTGCCAAAGCGCTTGATCTTTTGGCCAATCAAAGAAACGTTGATGAGAGGTTAATGGTGTTCTGCGCAATTATAGCACTGTCCCACCATCTGTTCTGTTTGAGCGTCCATTCCGAACTAAGTGCAGGGTCTGCGAGCTAATTGTTTCGTGCATACCACGCCCCAGCGACCCTGGTGGAGCAAGCTTTGTAACATGTCTCTGGAGAGCCATTGGGATAACCACACGCGATTGTTCTGATTCAGTGCATAGCAAAATAACACCTCATAGCACTGACAAGTCATGCTGACATGCAAAGTATCGGTGGATCGCCGGTCTAATTATTTATTTCACTGAGCAAGGCCAGCCTGTGCAGACGTAGTGCAACAAAATATGACAAGTCCTGGTCCACTTCCATTGCCTGGACAATCTTCCAGTGGTCTACGGGGAACTGGCCCAGAGCATCCAACTCCCATGCATCGATATTACAACTTGCTGCTTCGATGTTTCAAAGGCCGCATCCGGTCTGGCGGGAAGATGCGAGTGCATTGGTATGCTTAGATGTGGGCCTGTAAATTATCTTGTACTGATAATGAAGGCAATAAGAGACCATCAGTGCAGTTTGGAATAAGCTATGCCGGGTTGAAAAGTGACTGCAGCGGCTTATGGTAAGTGACTAACTAGAATTTCTTTCCATACAGGTAATGGTGAAATGTTGTCACTCCATGAATGATTGCAAGATCCTCCTCCTCTAACTGCGAATAACTGGTCTGAGCCTCGTTGAGAAGTTGGAGCCAAAAGCTGTTGGTCTATCTGCAGAACCAATTCTGTGTGATAGTATAGTGTAAATGCTGAACGAGGATGCATCCGTGGCCAACTTCTTCCCAGGATCGAAATGGACCAGACAATGATCGCTGGACAAAGCGACTTTCAATTTCTGAAAGGCAATGTCACTTTAGTGGGACTATACGAAAGCTACATTCTTGCTTCGAAGACATCATAAGGGCGCCGCGATTTGAGGTGCATGAGGAATGAAGCAGATGTAGTAGGTCAACTTCCCCAGTAGTGATTGCAGTTCGGTGACATTTCTTGGAGCTTTGAGGCCACGAATAGCCCGCAGATGCAATTGTGTTGGATGAAAACTTTGGGATCTGATTAATATGGCCTAGGTACTCAATTTCATTCTGGAAAAAGACACAACTGTTTTTGTTACATTTGAGGCCTGCATCTGACAACACTCTGAATAGGCTACACGAATCAGGGAGGTGCTCTTATGCCGCGCAGCCTGAAACCACAATATCACACAAGTAATTTTTGCATGAAGGCACGGATGCAGGTAATTGTTCCAGATGGCGTTGAAAGATCGCTGGTGCAGATGCTCTACCGAAAGGTAAGCGAAGAAATTTGTAGAGTCCCAATCAAAAACACTTCCTGTGACAGTTCAGCTAGTGGAATCTGTAGGTAGGCATTGCGCAAATCGATTATGGAGAAGTAGCGACCCGCTCCTAATCCGTCCATGTCATGGCAGTGGGAGTGGATCAACTATTGTCTGAGGATCCACTGTTGCCTTAACGTCCGTGCAGGTCCTCAACATTCCTGAAGGTTTCTTCACGAAAACTAGCGGATATGTCCACAAACTAGCCGTGATGGGTGCAATGACGCCTTGTTCCTGCCATTATGCAAGGTCCTTTGCAACGCGTTCTCGGAGCGCGTATGGTAACTCGTGAGCCCTGCAAAAGCGGGTCAGTGCATTCTCTCTCATCGTCACCCTTAAGCAAACAACTTTTTAAATTCGTCACACAACTGAGCAACACTGGCCCTTGAGTCAAACGGAAGTAACTGTTAGAATATTGTCTACAATACGCAATCCAAACAAATCAGAGCCAAAAATATTAGCACTGTCCTGTCAATGCAGAACCTGGAATGATACAGTCTTCAGCAAATTTTAAAATACGGCAAGAAAGCTACTAGATTATAATGTAAAATATCCTATCCATTCTAGGCTGTCAGCGTAGTTGTTGACTTTTGTAATTGGGTTTGCGAAGCAGATCGTACACATTATGATTTAGCAATGACACTCGAGCACACGTGTCTAACTGAAACTGTACACTTTGGTCAGTATTAACGAGGTCCACACAAAATTTATTGGAGTGGCGTTGCGCTGAAGAAACTACTGGTTCTTTGTATTGCACATTTTCACTATTACGTTCTAACTAGCATCACGGCTCAGCTCAGAATAAACAACATGCACTTGAAACTTCGACTTATTTTGGCGTTTGTTCTGAGCGGAAGTCTTTGTCACTTGCAGACAAACAGCTTGAACGTGCCTGTTCTTACCGCGTGCAAAACAAGTCGCGCAACGCGAAAGGCACAGGTCACGTTTGTGAGATCTGAAACAGTGCTGGCAAGATTTCACACCGGTAGATTTCCGGCCAGGCTGTTTGGGTGGCGAGCTGTGGCACACGAGATTGGGTCGCTGTGTGTTTACCTTCGAAGTTGGCTATTCGTGCTGCCTCGCAATGTTATCTCTAACTAACGCTTCGCCATAAATTAACTGCACTGCCACACGAATCTTGGAGATCTGCAAAATCTGTTTCAGCGTGACGTCAGGATATTTTAAAATCTGTCCACGGATTCAACTATCACGTTTTAAGTAATAGCGTCACGAAACGTCAAGTCACTTTAAAATTTTCACATTCCCACTTGAATTGGCACTGCCTTGTGTACCCCTGCAAATCTCTCACCCACTGCCTGTAGGTTTGACCTGGTTGTTCCTTGAGTCTGCAGAATTTAAATGCGGCAGCCACCACATTGATCTTATCGTCGTAATATTTGTTCAGTGCTTGAGTAAGTTCCTCGTAGCTAACTACGAGTAGTTCTGACGTTATAGTAGGGAATAACTTCGCACAAACGCTGTAAACGTCATGAACAGTGGATACAAAAGAAAACTGCTTCACAGTACCTTGCATTTGACGAGCGACCTGGTGTGCTTCAAATTGTGGCAAATATTCCGACCAATTTTCCTTTCCTTCTTCAAACTGTCGAAATGTAGGCAGCAGCGAAGCCTGTGCTGCTTGTGGCGGTGCAATTGGTGACGCCGTATCATTCCGTACCTCATTTGCTGCCATCTGCGTTTGGATGAACCCCTTCATCAGTTCTGTAAGCTGGTTCATTTACTGTATCTCTAACTGAACAAACTGATTTACATTGAAGCTCCAGATAAACTGATACGGCTGCCTAATATCATATAAGACCCCCGCGAGCGTGCAGAAGTGCCACAACAAGGCGTGGCGTGGTTCGACTAATGTCTGAAGTACTGCAGGACGGAATTGACACTATGAATCCTTGCAGGGTTGTCCACAATTCCATAAAATTGCAAGGAAGTGGAGATCTCTTCTGAACAGCACGTAGCAAGGCATCGGGAGTGGAGATCTCTTCTAAACAGCACGTAGCAAGGCATCCCACATATGCTCAATGTTTTTCATGTCTGGAGTGTTTGGTGGCTAGCGGAAGTGTTTAAACTCAGACGAGTGTTCCTAAAGCCACTCTGTAGCAATTCTGGACGTGTAGGGTGTTGCATTGTCATTGTCTGTCGAATTTCCCAAGTCTGTCGGAATGCACAATGGATATGAAAGAATGCCCCCGCCTCCTCCTCCCCCCCCCCCCCCCCCCCCAGCTATACTGGCAACCCATTAACCCTGTACATTGCAGTTGATTGGAAGGTTTGCGTGCCTCAGCGATACAGATAGCCGTACCGTAGGTGCAACCACAACGGAGGGGTATCTGTTGAGGGGTGAAACAAACGTATGTTCCATGAAGAGGGGCAGCAGCCCTTTCAGTAGTTGCTGGGGCAACAGTCTCGATGACTGACTGAGCTGTCCTTGAAACACTAACCAAACCGGCCTTGCTGTGCTGGTACCGCGAACGGCTGAAAGCAAGAGGAAACTACAGCCGTAATTTTTCCCGAGAGCATGCAGCTTTACTGTATGGTTAAATGATGATGGCTTCCTCTTGGGTAAAACATTCCGGAGGTAAAATAGTTCCCCATCCGGGGACTACTCAGGAGGACGTCCTATCAGGAGAAACAAAACTCGCGTTCTATGTATCGGAGCGTGGAATGTCAGATCCCTCCATCGTGCAGGTATGTTAGAAAATTTAAAAAGGGGAAAAGATAGATTAAGGTTATATATAGTGGGAATTAGTGAAGTTCAGTGGCAGGAGGAACAAGACTTCTGGTCAGGTGAATACAAGGTTATAAATACAAAATCAAACAGAGGTAATGCAGGAGTAGGTTTAATAATGTATAAAAAAAATAGGAGCCCGGTGAAGCTGCTACGAACAACACAGTGAATGCATTATTGCAGCCAAGATAGACACGAAGCCCAAGCTTCCGCAGTATGACAAGTATATATGCCAGCTAACTCGACAAATGACGAACAGATTGAAGAAATGTATGATGAGATAAGAGAAATTATTCAGGTAGTGAAGGGAGACGAAAATTTATAGTCATGGGACACTGGAACTCGATAATAGGGAAAGGAAGAGAAGGAAAAGTGGTAGGTGAACATGGTCTGGGGGTAAGGGAAAAGAGGAAGACGCCTGGTAGAATTTTGCAAAGAGCATAACTTAATCGAAGCTAACATTTGTTTTAAGAATCGTTAAAAAAGGTTGTATACGTGAAAGACGCCTGGAGACACTGGAAGGTTTCAGGCAGGTTATATAATGGTAAGACAGAGATTTGGGAACCAGGTTTCAAATTGTAAGACATTTCCAGGGGCAGATTTGGACTCTCACCACAATCTATTGGTTATGAACTGTAGATTAAAACTGAAGAAACTGCAAAAAGGGGGGCCTTAAGGAGATGAGACCTGAATAAACCGAAAGAACCAGAGGCTGTAGAGAGTTTCAGAGAGAGCATTGGGGAACGATTGACAAGAATGGGGGAAAGGAATACAGTAGAAGAAGAATGGGTAGCTTCGAGAGATGAAATAGTGAAGGCCAGAGAGGATCAAGTCGGTAAAAAGACGAGGTCTAGTAGAAATCCTTGGGTAACAAAAGAGATATTGAACTTAGTTGATGAAAGGAGGAATCATAAAGATGCAGTAAATGAAGCAGGCAAAAAGGAATACAAATCTCTCAAAAATTAGATCGACAGGAAGTGTAAAATGGCTAAAAAGGGATGGATAGTGGACAAAGGTAAGGATGTAGAGGCATATATCACTAGGGGTAAGATATATAGTGCCTACAGAAAAATTAAAGAGACCTTTGGAGAAAAGAGAATCGCTTGTATGAATATCAAGAGCTCATATGGAAAACCAATCTAAACAAAGAAGGGAAGGCTGAAAGGTAGAAGGAGTATGTAGGTGGTCTATAAAAGGGCGATGTACTTGAGGGCAATATTATGGAGATGGAAGAGGACGTAGATGAAGATGAAATGGGAGATATGATACTGCGTGAAGAATTTGACAGAGCACTGAAAGACTTAAGCCAAAAAAGTCCCCAGGAATAGACAACATTCCATTAGAACTACTGACGTCCTTGGGAAAGCCAGCCCTGACAAAACTCTAGTGGTGAACAAGACGTATGAGAGAGGCGAAATACCCTCAGACTTCAAGAAGAATAATCACAGTCCCAAAGAAAGCAGGCGTTGACAAGTGTGAAAATTGTCGAGCTATCAGTTTAATAAGTAAAGACTGCAAAATACTACCTCGAATTCTTTACAGACGAATGGAATATCTCGTAGAAGCCTACCTCGGGGAAGATCAGTTTGGATTCCGTAGAAATGTTGGAACACGTAAGGCAATACTGACCCTCCGACTTACGTTTGAAGATAGATTAATGAAAGGCAAAGCTACGTTTCTAGCATTTGATGACTTAGAGAAAGCTTTTGACAATGTTGACTGGAATATTCTCTTTCAAATACTGAAGGTGGCCGTGGTCGAACACAGTGAGCGAAAGGCTGTTTACAGTTTCTACACAAACCAGATGGCAGTCATAAGAGTCGAGGGGCATGAAAGGGAAGCTGTGGTTGGGAAGGGAGTGAGACAGGGTTTTAGTCTATATACTGAGCAAGCAATAAAGGAAAGAAAGAGAAATTTGGAGTAGAAATTAAAATCGGTGGAGAAAAAATAAAAACTTTGAGGTTTGCACATGACATTGTAATTTCGTCAGAGACTGCAAAGGACATGGAAGACCAGTTGAACAGAATGGACCGTGTCTTGAAAGGAGGATATAAGATGAACATCAACAAATGCAAAACGAGGATAATGGAATGTAGTTGAATTAAATCAGGTGATGCTGAGGGTGTTATTGGGAAATGAGACACTTAAAGCAGTAGATGAGTTTTGTTATTTGGGGAGCAAAATGACTGATGATGGTCGAAGTAGAGAGGATGTGAAATGTAGACTGGCAGTGGCAAGGGAAGCGTTTCTGAAGAAGAGAAATTTGTTAACATCGAGCATATATTTAAGGGAGAAGTATTTTCTGAAATTATTAGTAAGGAGTGTAGCCACCTATCGGAGTGTAACGTGGACGATAAATAGTTTACATAAGAAGAGAATAGACGCTTTCGAAATGTGGTGCTACAGAACAATGCCGAAGATTAGATGGCTAGATCACGTAACTAATGAGGAGGTACTGAATAGAATTGGGGAAAAGATGAATTTGCGGTACCAAGGGATCACCAATTTAGTATTGGACGGCAGCGTGGAGGGTAAAAAACGTAGAGGGAAGCCAAGACATGAATACAGTAAGCAGATTTAGAAGGATGTAAGTTGCAGTAGTTGCATCTTCTTTACTTTCCAAATTACCTTAGAAGAGCATAACAAAGATTTTAGGTTCTGGGTAACTGCTTTCCCGTCGGCTATTCATTGTTTGTAGATCTAAATTACTTTTTGCGATAGGATCCTACTCAAACATTACTTGAATTTTTTTCCAACCCCTGGTGTGCTGGCCTTCTAATATTAAGTTTTCTACATTTTCTCCACTGCTTAGGCATTCAGTCATTTGAAAATTTACTTTCAATCCCCTCCTGTCATATTCTTTTAATAATTTTCTTAGCAAAATGCGGATACCATCTCCACTGGACACACCTACCTAATTATCTGTGAAGTACAAAGTGTGCAAATATGGATACTTCGTTATCCAAATCCCCTTTCTTCAACATTTCTTACTCAACAGGTTGAAGGTTTTCTGGACGCGTGTTTTAAACAATGTAGGGGATAAGCAGCATCTCTGTTTTAATCCCTTTGTAATTCTGAAGGGCTGTGACGAAATTTTACTCCCCACTTTGATTACACACTCTCCAAACTTGTATACTTCTTCCATTGTATACTTATGACTCAAGACTTCAAACGGCTCCTTTGGCGGCACAGTGTCATAGCCCTCCTCGACAATTATGACCACTAAATGGCTACTCAGGTTCCTATCCTGTCACTTTGCCATTAGTTGTGTGTTGAAGTAAAAGTGCTCTCTTCACAAGATCTTCGCTTCCGGAACCTACACTAGTGTCCAAAATTAAAGCAGCAAGGCACTATTTCCACATCCTGTGACTAAGTCACGACATAATTATACTAAATGTCAACAGATGTCATAACATCGTGTTCTGCAGGCAAGATGTCATTCTGGTCAACGGGAAAGCTCGCCGCGGTGGCGGCAGGGCACCCACCAAATAGGGTAGAGTTTGCAAGTTAGTCCTTCAGCCACAAAAGCTGCGTAGGCACCCGCAGACGGTGCAGTACGGCACAGAGAAGACACCTACTAGACTCTCTGCAGCGGAGGGGCGTAGGAGGAATGGAACGAAGACTGTCGTTGTTTCTCGGATGTGGCGACAGTTTGTAGAAATCGAAATCGTATCCCAAAGACCAGGGCAGGGCTCACCATGTGTAACATCAGAAAGAGAGACTATTATTTGGCTGTAAGGATACAACGGTACCGCCTTAATACTGAACGGCAACTAGCATCTGACCTCGCAGCATCCACAGGAATCGTATTTAGGCAAACGGTGAAGAGAAGACTTCGGCAGAGTGCCCTTTACAGTCGGAGACTTGCTGAATGTGTACGTCTGACGCGTCTTCACAGAAGGGAACATCTAGAGTGAAGTCGTCAACATACCACCTGGACGGTCGAACAGTGGGCCATTGTTCTTCTTACAAATGAATCCCGATTTGGTCTGGAGAGTGATTCTCGACGGATTCGCATATGGGGGAACGTGGAACACGTTTTCGGGACCCAAACTTTGTGGAAAGAGACCAATATCGAGGAGAATCCCTAAAGGTGTGCGCAGCTATTTTGTTGATCACTCGAATAGCTCTTCATGAAATTGTGCAGGTGAATGGGTAAGGTTTAACAGCTGTCAGATAGCGTGACGAGATCTTAGGACTGTTGTAAGGTACAGTGGGCCCAGACTTTGTATTGGTGGACAATAATGCTCGACCTTGCAGAGCACGGGTGGCTGATGTTTTCTTAGAAACGGAAGATATTGCACGCACGGCGTGGACTTCTCGCCCTCCCGATTTGAATTCCATGGAGCATGTCTAGGATGCACTGTCGAGACGGGTTGCATCCCTTCAGTATCCACCAATCACTCCCCAAAACTCCCGAGCACCTCTGTGGGAAGACTGGCGTTACTGCCTCAATAAGAGATTGATAAAGTCGTTCACTGCATCTCTCGCCGTTGTCGGGCCTGTATTGCTGCCAGAGTTGGTCACACGTCATACTGAGCGCATTAAGCAGTTGTCAGAATGCGTGTGCAAATCCGTTAAGCTGGAAAAAACAAAGATCGTTATTGTCTACCATTACGCATGTTGTTTACATTCTGTATTCTTTACATAGTTTCTACTTCTATCACCTGTTTACTGTTTGGCGGCAAAATGCACGCAACCTTGCAAAAATTCCATTTGTTGCTTTAATTTTGGACACCAGTGTACTTTCCTGATAAATCCATGAAAGTTCCCTCTATTCTGTCCTTTAGGACTTGACCGAACAATCTACCAATAGATGTAATAGTGACTCCACGATAATACCCACACACCTTCTTACTATTCTTCTTATAAATTGGAGTTCGAAAATCCAAAGTCCATTCCTTGGGCACTTCTTCTCCCTGTAACATGCATGCATTAAACAACTTGCCCAATGGTACCCATAACACACACATTCAGTCCATATTCCACAGGTTCTATTGGCATGTTGCCTGGTCTGGGAGATTTTCCATTTTCCAGATCTTTCACAGATCTTCTAACTTCTACTGTTGTTATTGTGTCTATGTTTCCCACAAATGCTTCATCTTCGAAATCCAGTTTTATGATCTCATACCCGTTTCTCTCTTCCGTTTGTAGTGTCTTGATATTATTTTCCTATTCTTTAATGTTATATTTATCCCCTTTTTCATGTCTCTTCTTAAACACTTCACTGTTTTCCGGACTACTTTTACCTTTTATCCCCCATCTGTTTTTACACATCTGTCTTTCCAAATCCCTTTTCCCACATTTTTTGCTATTAATAATTTCTTTTTAATCTCCCTGTTTATTTCCATATACTTTGCTCTATCCTCCGTCTTTCTCGTCCTCATTCACTTTTATCTTTCCTCCCATATTCTCCGTCTACCACGCTGGGCTTTGTCTTCTTTCATCGCTTTGCTGAGACAGTGCTTCATATGATGTCTTGCATCTTTTAATCTATTGATATCTCTCTTCAGCATTTCCATCTTCGCCAAAAGTTTGTAATCTGCTGATCAGTCTCAGACTATAAAGAAATTTCACACTTAGGCCTTTGTGACTATATTATATTTAGCAGCATCCAGAAATTTAATAGGAGCATGCCTGCCTGAGGTACCCTTTTCCTCAATGGTGGGAATACAAACTTTTGCTTCAAGCAGGAAGTGGTCGGGGCCACATTGTGGGACTCTGTATACACTTACGCCACTCACCTTAAGTCTAGAATTTCTCTTTTATATGATGTAGCCGGCCGTGCTGGCCAAGCGGTTCTAGGCACTACAGTCTGTAACCGCGCGACCGCTACGGTCGCAGTGTCGAATCCTTCCTCGGGAATGAATGTGTGTGATGTCCTTAGGTTAGTTCGGTTTAAGTAATTCTAAGTTCTAGGGGACTGATGACCTCAGAAGTTAAGTCGCATTGTGCTCAGAGGCATTTGAACCATTTATATGATGTAATCTATACTTGTTCTCAAATCTCTTGAAAGATTCTACCTCGTTTATTTATGTATCCATCTACTGGGGAAGGAACCCAAGTTACTATATGTGCTTCTTTGTTTGTGGATCGTGACCTGATGTGACATCATCCCACCTGTCTGAGTTCCAGGTACCATCCTATATTTTTGGTAATTACAGTTTGCAGGACATCAGGACGATGGTCGACGACCATGGACGTATTAAACCAGGGACCTAGAAACGGCAGAGGGGCTTCATCCCATCGTAGCCCCACTGCAGTCCACACACCCCACCGCCGCCCCACACCGAACCCAGGGTTATTGTGTGGTTCGGCCCCCAGTGGACCCCGCGCCGATCGTCTCGTACCAGACGAGTGTAATCCCAGATATTTGCGTGGTGGAGTAATGATGGTGTAGGCGTACGTGGAAATGGTGTTTGTGCAGCAATCGCCGACACAGTGTAACTGAGTCGGAATAAGGGGAACCAGCCCCGATTCGCCGAGTTAGATGGAAAACCGCCTTCAAAACCGTCCACAGGCTGGCCGGCACACCGGACCTCGACACTAATCCGCCGGGCGGATTCGTGCTGGGGACCGGCGCGCCTTCCCACTCGGGAAGCAGCGCTTTAGATCGGCGTGGGCTTCGACGACCATACTAGGGATGCGTGTCGGTACTCTAGCAGCAAAGATTGCAATGTTCAGCTGCCTTTCTAGTGCAGCCAATTTTTTGCCTTTGAGATTGACACTTCACGAATTCCGAGATTTCGCTTCTCGTTAATGTCGCTACTAATAATGAAGTTCTCATAGATAGCAATACTGTGTTGATAATCGGGGCGTTCCATTTGGGCGAACGGTGTTAAGCATACTGCGACGATGTTACTTCCCATATACTAGTCCAGCCCGTAGTTGCTGTGGGTTCGAATTGTTGCACTGGAAGCAAATTTTCGGCTCTGTTAGTTATGGCCCGTCCCCTCCGTCCGTCCTGTATCCGAACATATTTCGTAGTTGGGATGTTACTGTTGTGCGACACAGGACAGGGCGAAAACACTGACTCTGATAATGATAGTTGAGTGACGAATAGGAAGCAAAATGGGACAGAGAACAGTGGGAAATAAGCGTCTAACAGCTCCCAGGTTCGGGAACAACAAGAAATAACATCTGTAGACAATAAATAACTGTAACTGTGGTTGAGTGTACCCTGGATAGGCACGTTAAACTTGTGACAGTTGGAGTGGAGAAGCAGTACCACTGGTTAACTAGATCACACATAAACGAAACAGACCAACCACACACATAGAACGATGCAAGGACTTACGTTTGATTAGAATAGATTGGTAATTAGAATAACCTAAAAGACAAAGTGAAGGCAGCGACTCTACGTTCATTTGGAGATGCTTCACAATGCTCAGTCAATAAGTAGGATTAGAAATCAGTGTGCCACGCAAAGGTGAGTGGCCCCCGGTGTGTAGTATGAGGTCGTTGCATTTGGAATAGCACTGGTGATGGGAACTCAGATATTCTACTCCAGTTTCTTCTGTAATAATAATCAAATCATCTTTAGTTAAATTATTCTAATTTTTCAATCTAAAGCTATTTCTAAGTGTCTATTTAATTGTAAAATTATTATTATATTTTCGAGTCAGAAGCAAATAAAATACAATACAATTAAAATCAAAAGACAGTAAGAATTACTAAGTTACACTATTGTAGCCCAAAATCTTACATTAATTGCGCCATAGGGATGTACCATTTCCTGAGGTTACGCCTGGTTCTTACAACTCCCGGTCGAAGGCAGCAGAGTGAGTCCACACGGTCCAATTGTGCTCATGCCCAGATGGGAGAGTCTCCGAAGGAGTTGACCAGGTATAGGTATTCCTTACCGCATTTCACGCACCGCTGGCAACATTTTAAGTTTTCCGGTTAAGCCGGTGGCTCAGAATCTTTGACTCGCAACTTTCAGTGGAGAAAACTGAGGACATCATGAATTTTGTCGGACCAAGATTGATGTATAAGACGTCGGTGAGTTTAGTGACGTTATTGCAAAGACTTACATTTCCGGTAGCTGCTCCCTTACCTTTGGATGGTGAACTGGCTTTCAGCTCTGCTTTTGTTCATCAGGCCCAGGTATGTATGGAAAACCTCGTTAGTGTCCTAACAGAACTCGAACATTTTGCTGTAATTCTCCGTGGAGTCGACAATATTTGATGCAATCTCTCTAATAGATTGCCCTAAGGCTGCAAATCATCACTTTTTTTATCTTGCGAGTGGTTTCCAATAGGTTTGCTACATTCTGCTGTATAAGTGGTGCCACATTTCATCGTGTGGTTTTTGGCTGGTCTCAGTTTTGGAGTGTCTGTTCTGTCTGGTCTTCTTTGTGACGCTCATATCTATTATATGTCTCGATGTTTCGTCTTAGTTGTCGTGTTCCTATGTGTTGTGCTGTTTTCAGTATCACCGACTTAGTTCTTGTGAGTTGCTTAAAAGATAGGTCTTTGTCGTCTGTAGTTTCATTTTGGCTCTCCCCTTATGCCTTAACGATGCTTCCGTAATTCCATTAGTAGCAGAGTTGTTTCTCTGACCTTTGATTACACTTTCGGGTCCGAAGACGACGTATCTGGTATCTCTTTTTGTCATTAGTTCAAAATGGTTCAAATGGCTCTGAGCACTATGGAACTCAACTGCTGTGGTCATCAGTCCCCTAGAACTTAGAACTACTTAAACCTAACTAACCTAAGGACAACACACACATCCATGCCCGAGGCAGGATTTGAACCTGCGACCGTAGCATGTCATTAGTTGTTTGTTTCTTGAGCTACTGTTTTTACTGTAGAGTTATCTGTAGGTCGACATCCAGTGTTCATGTTGTCGTGTCGTGGTTCAAGATGGAGGGGTTAGGGGGTTTAAGATCACCCCGCTACTTCTGAGCGGTGAGGAGTAAATGCAGAAAGACAAGTTCCCAGAGAAGGCAGGCTGATGACTTGGATCACCACCAAACACTGCCACAGGGCATACACGAGAGGTGCGCATTGTGGGGCTCGACACGATACTTACAGCAGGAGACTCATAGAATTCATGGGTCTGATTAACACAATTTATTTGAGATCAGACTAATACACTGAAGGCTAATTCTAAACGTTAGAAAAAGCAAAGGAGGCAGATGGTTGCACAACATTATAATCAGTGTCTGAGGCCATGGGCGTGGGTGCTAACAGAAGTAGCGAACACTAGCAGCACATTAAGAACAAACCTGAGAGCAGACATGTCGGAGCTTACCGAAGCTGGCCACGAGCGACACGGAGTCGGCGCCCCAAGCGACCTGACCGAGAACTCAGTGTGAATACAAAAACATGGGTTTTTAAAGAATCGTGGTGGCGCACTATTTCTCCCTTCCTATAACCGACCCACCAATCCACCGGCACCTATCAATCTTCGGCCAATCTGGCGAATCGTTCTGCACATCCAGCGCGCTTCTTGCCTACCACATTTAGATTCCTGCCCTACTCCTACTCGTTAGGTGAGGATGCTTCTGGATTTTACATTAGCAAACTCCAAGTTTGGTACCAGGAGCGCTCAGGTGAAAGCTAAACGTCACTGGCACTTCTGTTATGGCCAGCAACAACAGTGTTTTAGGTCACTTAGCCCTACCCTCCCGCCTCCTGTAGGTAGGAACTGCTGTAGCAGCACTCTAACCTGTGCAAACCCACTAACGTTGTATTTCTCAGCAGCGCGTATCAAGCTTGTTGCCTCACCTAAGACGTATCTTTTCGTGGTCATCTTCTGCATTAACGTCTTAGGACAACGTCTAGGCGGTGAGTGAAGTTATCAGTTAATTCTCTGAAGTGAAACTTCTCCCCTTGGACAGCAACAATGAGCGTCTGCAGTTTGCAGTGTTACTATTTTCCTCCGGAATCCTAACTGCTACCACATTGCCTGTTCTCAGCATTGTGTTTCTGATTTACTTCGTGGAGTGCCATTGATGGCTCCAAATAGCCTTAAGCGTAACCATGTACAAGATATTATGTCGTCAATGTATGACAATGTGGAAACCGTGAGTTTTGCGAGTTCAGCTGACGCCTGAGCAAATCGTGTCCTCACAACCCCGGGCTGGTCCTGCGTGATAGGCCTGTAAACCTGTGAGCACTGGCTTCTGGCCGCCCAGAGCAAGCAGTTCGAAAAGCACCTCGGAAACAGTCCAGAAAGTCCGTTGCAGCACTGACTGCTATCAACACTCAAACCAGATTGTGTCTTTTTTTTCATATCCGGGCTGATGTCCCACCTCCCTATTACGTTCCCACACTGAAACGAAAGAGACCGGTACACCTACCTCATATCGTGTAGGGCCCCCGCGAGCACGCAGAAGTGCCGCAGAACCACATGGCATGGACTCGACTAATGTCTGAAGTTGTGCTTGAGAGAACTGACATCAGGAATCCTGCAGGGCTGTCCATAAACCGCAAGACTACGAGGGTGTGGACATCTCTTCTGAATAGCACGTTGCAAGACATCCAAGATATGCTCAATAATGCTCATGTCTGGGGAGTTTGCTGGCCAGCGGAAGTGTTTAAACTCAGAAGAGAGTTCCTGAAGCATTTCTGCAGCAATTCTCGACGTGTGGGGTATCGTATTGCCCTGATGGAATTGCCCAATTCCTTTGGAACGCACAGTGGACATGAATGGATGCACGTGATCAGACGGCATGCTTACGTACATGTCACCTGTCAGAGTCGTATCACGGGTCCCATATTACTCCAGCTGCACACGTCCCACACCATTACAAATCCTCCACCAGCTTGAACAGTCATCTGCTGACATACAGGGTCCAAGAATTCACGAAGTTGTCTCCAGACCCGTACACGGCCATCCACTCGATACAATCTGAAACGAAACTCGTCCGACCAAGACATGAACAGTCCAACCTCGGTGTTGACGGGCCCAGGCGAGGCGTAAGGCTTTGTGTCGTGCAGTCGTCCAGGATACAAGTGTGGGCCCGCGGCTCCGAAAGTCCATACCGATGATGTTTCGTTGAACGGTTCGCACATCGACACTTGTTGATGGCTCAGCATTGAAATCTGCAGCAATCTGTGGAACGGTTGTAATTCTGTCACATTGAACGATAATCTTCAGTCATCGTTGGTCCCGTTCTTGCATGGTCTTTTTCCGGCAGCAGCTATGTCGGAGATTTGATGTTTCACCGGATTCCTGATTTTCACGGTACACCCGTGAAATGGTCGCACGGGAAAATCAGCACTTCTTCGGAGATGCTGTATCCGATCGCTTGTACGCCGACTATAGCACCACGTTCAGACTCACTTAAATCTTGATAACCTGCCATTGTAGCAGCACTAATCGATCTAACAACTGCGCAAGACACTTGTTGTCTTACGTAGGCCTCACCGGCCGCAGCGCCGTATTCTGCCTGTTTACATATCTTTGTATTTGAATACGCATGTCTACGCCAGTTTTATTGGCACTTGAGTGTATATCTTTATTGTAAGGTTGAGGACTGAGTACTTGTCTTGTTTCTTCAGTCTCTCCAGAAGGTGTTTCAGGGGCCGCCTGACGTCCTTCTACCTCTCCCTATCTTAGTAAGATAAATTCCCATCTCCACGTAAGCATTCAAATTAAAACATTTCTAATGTTTTAATTTACTGAATTAATTATCTCGACACTTTGAAAGGTTGCTTTGCCTCCCTAACGTGGTGCGTGAAATGATGGGTACTGTTTATTTCGACACGCATTTGCCGTTCTCTGTCCTCAGTTTAGTGTCGTAGATTCTTGACGCTCAGCTGGAGGTGTACACCGTCATTCCTAGTGAACATAATAGGCACTCGTAGTATCCACCAGAGACGGTTTTTTTTGTACGTTGTAGATCCCCTTTAACTGGTAGTCGCTGGTTAACCTCTATCTTGATCTTCTGTATAACATAGTGAGTAGTAGTGTCGCTTTGTAGAGTTGAACTTCTCAATTGAGTAATTCGCGGCTCAAGTAGAATGGTAGCAGTGATTCGCCATGTGCATAGACTTTCGACACATCTCTTGGACATGATGTTTGAAAGTGAAGGTGACCACACGCGTAACTGCTTGCTTGACAAACATCCATGAGGAAGCGCGTTTGCGCGAGGAAATGCCGAGCTCAGATAACGATGCGCTGGCTTTGGTAGCCTTTTTGCTTCTGTTATGAAGAAAACAAACAGTAAACGTGATATTGGGAGTAAAGACTGCTTCTTCTCTTTTTCTGCATGTAAAATTGTATTCTTTGACTTGTCCTTCATTATAGTAGGGCCTTTTTAGACAATGTGGTTTGCAGGAACACAGAAATATTAAAATCAGATCAAGTCATTGACGAATTTTCGCACAAGCCTCCCTATTCTTCACACACAACCCAAGCATGCATACGCTCGAACACCTGCACGAGCAGGTATAATCAAAATTCGGTCAAGCGTCAAGCTGCTTGTGCCAGTGGCTATAATTAAACGGACGCTGACCCCAGTGCTGCAGTGTGGACTGTACACATTAATCGATGCACTCGTGGAGTACGCTGAAGAAAATTATAGTTCCAGTTTCTGCCACCAGGAGAAAATATGGCGCTGTAAGCAGACAGAATGTGATGCGGGAGCAGAAAAAGAGTCGAAACATGATAACTGTGATTCTGGCACGTTTATTAGGGTATGGTCACAAATTAAAAAGTGTGTTCAATGCGGTCTGCCTACTCAGCAACGTGCTGCATCCTTAACACGGCACAGACAACGTACCTCTGATGTCGCAGCATCCGACGATATATACGGCCCGCGCTACAGCGTATCCGGCGCAATCAAAGCGATATTTCATGGAATACTACCCTTCAGATCAGGAAGACCTGGATATGTCCCCGATAGACATGATCTTTCAGATATCCCCACAGCAGGAAGTCACATGGATTTGGGTTGGCGGATCTGAAAGGCCACACATCTCGAAATTGCCTGGAGATTATGCGGTCGTTACCGCAGGTTTTCACCTGGCAAGCGACAAGTGGTGTCGCCACATATTGCATGAAAGTAGCGGTCTGGACACAGTTGTGTTCATGCAGCGCTGGAATCACATGTTCCACAAAGAGGTCCTTATAGCGTATCGATGTGACTGTACACCTAACAGACCCACGACGTGTCGTTTACTCCAAGGAAAACTGACCGAAGTTGAAGGAGTTTATGAAAACCATTCTCCACAGTCACACAAGGTAAACACAGTGGATGTTCCTGCACAACATGTGTCGGAGTAGAATCCCAAATGCGGCAGTTCTGTGCATTCATGACACAGTACAGAACAAAATCTGCCTCGTCCGTCGAAAGAATATTCCCCAGACGCTTGTCATCCATTTTCATGCGTGAAAGAAAAACGAAAGCCAAAGTCAGTGGGCTGTAGACTATAGCAGGGCTTCATTTGGTGCACATTCTCAATTTTGTAGAGATACCAGCGTAAAATGCACCTTAAAGTCTTTTTAACTGTTGACCAGAGGAGAGATAGTTCCCTTGACACAGCTCGTGCACTGCCTGTAAAATTTGATGCAGTGCCGTATAGCTACAATAGTTTCATCAATTATATAGCGGTAGTAGCTGCAGCAACTTCATCTCAACAACTGTCATGAGAAAGGCCGCCTCGGTCTCCTTGCTGCACACGCTAATTTACCTGTTTCTTCAGATTTATTGATTATATTCTTCAGTCCATTTATTGACACTCTTTACAGCCTTTTCTGTCGGCGATATTCCCGCAATGCAGCGTGCTATTGCTGACGTTCTCATAAAACATCTTCACCATAAGCGTACGCTTCTCAGTAGCATTGCATTTCGTATGGAAAACTACAAACTTCTGTATCCTTTACACCAACAGTCACTTCACAGAAGCAACCAACACGTGTCGCCAAGCGAGAAACACCACATTGATGTCAAAAATACTCCGCGAGCGGTGCGGTTAATGAACGTACCTGTGATGTCGCAGCGTCCTGCGATGTATACAGCCCGCGCTACAGCACTCAGAACAGTATGGACGTCATTGTAACCGCCTGGTATAATCCTAAGGCTTGCACAAAAGTGTCCTATACACGCTCAGGCAAATCTGCTGAAGCACGTTTGTGGATGTGTGCTTGTCATGCATCCAGTTACGTGTGTGGCCGCCATAAGAGTTGGTTACGAGAAGACATTTGCATGTTCTCCACTATTCTATCTGGTAGTCGACCAGCTGGAGACGTGTTACAATAGTAGGCCACTTTTTGGTAAACCAGATTGCGGAACTTATTTATAGACCAATGAAAAAATTGTTGTTATCGCACCATTTCTACATTTCTCTAAAAATGGTTCAAATGGCTCTGAGCACTATGAGACTTAACTGCTGAGGTCATCAGTCCCCTAGAACCTAGAACTAATTAAACCTAACTAACCAAAGGACACCACACACATCCATGACCGAGGTAGGATTCGAACCTGCGACCACAGCGGTCACGCAGTTCCAGACTGTAGCGACTAGAACCGCTCGGTCACACCGACCGGCGACTATTCTCTAAGCTGACACAAGCAAACTGGGAGACACGACTGAGGAAGACGGTCGCTTGGAGATGACGTCACTGCGACACAACCATTCAACGTAGCACCGCAACCATTAGCTCCCAAAAATTACATTACGAGCACAAATCCCGAAGCGACGTGAGCAGAACGAACCGTGCACTGGATGGCCCTGCAGTAATATCGCACATCTCATGTCCTTAATTTCCGCACCACCAATGCTACAGCACAAGGAATCCTAGTTTTATAAGCTGAAAAAAAAAAACAGACTGTAAAAATCTCTACGCCGGTTTGTCCTTCCAGCACTAATGCACTGGCTAATTCTAATAAACTAAAATAGAAATCTCCCCGACGTCTTCTTTGTGTCATTACATAGTTCTATGACAAATTATTGTCCAATGCTTGACGAACTGAAAACAAAAGTATTAATTCCGTTTTTACACTTCTATGTAAACTGCCTGTGTAAGGATGTTAAAAATCCGATTCATCCCTGACACATTGAAATAAAAAACTCTCAGTATAAATCAACCTTGCATTATGTATAAGTTTATTTAATTTATGTTAATAAAAAAGTAACTGTTCGTTCATTCAAAAACGTATATCTCCGAAAGTTCTTCCCGATTGCTTTGTAATTTCGAGAAAATGTATCATTCAAATAGGCGCGTGCTTCTCCATACTTATTGGACTGCTGCATATAATATATAAATACATAATAATCATTGGAGATATCTATATAAAACTATAAATGTTTGTTTCTTCAGTAAATTAAATATCCGAAAGTTCTTTACCGACTCCTGCGAAATTTTACGCAATATTCTAATGAATATTAGAACGGACGTAGGCCATATAACTCTAATATACAAAAGTAGCTGTACACACTACTTGGATGTAATGTATGCATAAAAATAAGAGTGAAACATTAAATTTTTGTCTAAAATTGTTTTATTTCAGAGTTATGCAGCAGAGTAGGGGCCACAAGTACGACACAAACAACACAAAATTAATTCTTTTCAGAAAGCGACGACACGAAGGGACCCGAAATTCAACTCAGCTACGTATTGCATGTTTACCCCAGGACGTGTTCAAAATTATGTCCATGCAGATGAAGGCAGCGACGTGCTCGACCTGTTTTAGCTCTCTAAATGTTTCAGGATACCTTCTTCTCAATGTGAACGGTTAAGCAGCCATTTTCAGTTCGCTGCTGTAGTTGTGCTACGTTCCCAGTCGCACACATCACACACGAGCTCCCTCAGACAGACCCAAGGGTAGAAATCCGGCGGTTAATAGCTGGAGATCTGCCGGGCCAAGCAACTGGTTCTTCCGACCTCTCCACTTACTGTGACACATTCGAAGGAAGAAATATACACTACTGGCCATTAAAATTGAAACACCACGAAGATGGCATGCTACAGACGCGAAATTTAACCGACATGAAGAAGATGCTGTGATATGCAAATGATTAGCTTTTCAGAGCATTCACACAAGGCTGGCGCTTGTGGCGACACCTACAACGTGATGACATGAGGAAAGTTTCCAACCGATTTCTCATACACTAACAGCAGTTGACCGGCGTTGCCTGGTGAAACGTTGCTGTGATGCCTCGTGTAAGGAGGAGAAATCCGTACCGTCACGTTTCCGACTTTGATAAAGGTCGCATTGTAGCCTATGGCGATTGCGGTTTATCGTATCACGACATTGCTGCTCGCGTTGGTCGGGATCCAATGACTGTTAACAGAATATGAAATCGGTCGGTTCATGAGGGTAATACGGAACGCCGTGCTGGATCCCAACGGCCTCGTAACACTAGCAGTCGAGACGACAGGCATCTTATCCGCACGGCTGTAACGGATCGTGCAGCCACGTCTCGATCCCTGAGTCAACAGATGGGAACGTTTGCAAGACAACAACCAGCTGTACGAACAGTTCGACGATTGCAGCGGCATGGACTACCAGCTCGGAGACCACGGCTGCGTTTACCCTTGACGCCGCATCACAGACAGCAGCGTCTGCTATGGTGTATTCAACGACGAACCTGGATGCACGAATGGCAAAATGTAATTTTTTTCAGATGAGTCCAGGTTCTGTTTATAGCACCATGATGGTTGATTCCGTGCTTGGTGACATCGCGCTGAACGCACATTGGAAACATGTAATCGTCATCGCCCTATTGGCGTGTCACCCGGCGTGATGCTATGGGGTGCCAATGGTTACACGTCTCGGTCACCTCTTGTGCGCATTGACGGCACTTTGAACAGTGGACGTTACATTTCAGATGTGTTACAACCCGTGGCTCTATCCTTCATTCGATCCCTACGAAACCCTACATTTCAGGAGGTTAATGCACGACCGCATGTTGCAGGTCCTGTGCTGGCCTTTCTGAATACAGAAAATCTTCGACTGCTGCCCTGGCCACATTCTCCAGATCTCTAACCAATAGAAAACGTCTGGTCAATGGTGGCCGACCAACTGGCTCGTCACAATACGCCAGTCACTACTCTTGATGAACTGTGGTATCATGTTGAAGCTGCATGGTCTGCTGTACCTGTAAATGCCATCCAAGCTCTGTTTGACTCAATGCCCAGGCGTATCAAGGCCTTTATTATGGCCAGAGGTGGTTGTTGTGGGTACTGATTTCTCAAGATCTATGCAGCCAAATTGCGTGAAAATGTAATCACATGTCAGTTGTAGCATAATATATTTGTCCAATGAATACCCGTTTATCATCTGCATTTCTTCTTGGTGTAGCAATTTTAATTGCCAGTAGTGTAGTAAATACTATCTCCGCTGTTGTACGAACCAACATGCTGGTTCTTCACCCGAAAATATTATTCGATATGTTACAACAACACGTTTCATTCGCATATGCTTCCTAAATATGAAGCTAACAGTGAAAAAGGCAGCAGCAGCAGTAGCAGCACAAAAGCAAAAATCCTGCCACTGGCGCTTTTCTTCTACCACTAACACCTAACCATGTAAATTAACGGTTTTAAGTAATTTTCTGAGAACTACTGAATTTACAAGTAGTTATTTGTGCCGCTGTCTCGCTTTGCTCCTACGGTGACGCCACTTCGCCAGCGAATCGCAGTCCGCTTCGCTTCGGGCCCAACCTTCCTTTTAATAACCGTAATTAAAGTTCCCTGCCTGCCATTCAACGAGCGAAACAAATGACCGGTTACAGTGTCGAGTCTTTTATTTCCGACATAAACATCTTTTACGATTTCGCCAGTACTCTGGGAATGTCTCAGCTGGGTGTCATTAAGCTGAAAGCTACGGGGAGAGTGAATCGATTACCCAGTTAATACTACCGAAAGCTCCCTATGCGTTAAGAGATATGACTGACCTTCAGTCCTAACAGTCAGTTGTTGAAGCCGTCACGCTGTTATGATAGAACCATACGGATCGTAAGTGAATGCTTCAAAGATAGCAACTTCATAACATTTTTGGACATTTGACCATTTTTATTTCATTTTCATAGGCATGCCTGTTTTCTGTATGTGTGCTGAAACGTTACAGTGTTGTCCCCATGTGTTCAACTTAGTTCTGGAGAAGATACTTAACCGTTAGACAGCTAGGCAATGTAGAGAATATCTAGAGAGAGAATTGTGCAGTAGTGTACAATACCGTAATTACTGGTGAGTAGCTCAGGAAACTTTAGTTTCTCTGGTGCTGTTTTGTAGTGGCGAAGATATAACTGTCCTAAATTCCAACATCACAAACATTATCAGTGTTCGGTGCATCGATAATGGTTAAGTGTAAGTTCGGCGTTGTGTGACTATACAATTAGACATTATTATCAGTCTAACTTTTTCGACATCCTCTAACAGTCAGATTAATTTATTCTATGATTCTAATACTTGTGTTGATGCCATGCTGAGCACAACAAAAATACATCAGCCGACTCTGAGAGAATATGGAATGGCAAGCCCTAACTGACAAGGTACGTCAGAAATATTGCTCTGTCTCAGCAGATGGCAGTTTACAGCGGTCATTGACCCTATATGAACACTGACCCATTTGCCAATATTGCGTCTTTGAACAGCAGGTGCACTACAGTCACCTGTCACCCTCACTTGACCTTCAGTGAAGTTATCAGTCAACTGCGCTCTAACGAGTCCATTCCGTTTGGTTACTTTAAATATAATTACGAACGGAGAGAAACTAATTCTAGTAGATATGAAGTATATCGTGGGGGCTAAGCGTCCTGGAAGTAAGTGGCTGTAAATTCGTAATTACGTCGAAACGAAATCAGAGACAGTGCTTATCAGAATTTATACCGCTTGCTCGACCTACATATACTCCAATACGTATTTGACTTTCATAATCCTTATTGCAGTAAAGTATTGGAGCAATTAATATGTTTTGCTAGATAATTACTTTTCATGATGGTTACGCAAAACGGTTTAATTCGGTTAATTACCAATTTGAGTGTGCGTAGTGTCATGACAACATACTGTCCGTTTTAACTCTGTTTCGGCTTACACTGATCCGCTAGAACATCCACTATCGATATAAAACCGTCCAGGCGACAGCAGCGTCACCTGGCGAGGAGTGACTGCCTGTCAGACGCACACGCGGTGCATGCAGTATCGGTAAGGCTGCTGTCCGTCTGTAGACAGGGGACGTTGAACGATCTATCTCAGTTTGACAGGGGGCGGATGTGATGGCCCGGAGGCTCCACACGAGCATTTCTGAAACTGTACGACTTGTCGGGTGTTCAAGGAATGCCGTGGTAAATGTGAGAGATTGCAGGGCACTCTCAATTCTGATTCGGTGTAGGGAATACGATCTACGGCGATTTGACTTCATACATTGTGCTGAAATGGTGGGCAGCAGTTTATGGTCTTGTTCGCGTGCTCTAGAGAAAGAAATACGGTAAAATTTACCTGTGTTCAAAGGAACAGGGTGCCAACTTAAACGACTGCAGCAAAGGCACGGCGTTGGTCGGGCGACAAAGCGCGTTTTTTTCTGGAGAACGATGAGGAGACATTTCCAGATGGCACGTGCTGCAGTCGCATTATGCAGAAACACATTAAGCTTTGGCACCAGACGTCCAGGTATACTCCCTAGCACCGAAAAGTCGCCGACAGCGCATTGTAGGCCTTGCTAGCGAGCAAGCCGCCAAAAGAAATGTAAACGTTCTGCAAATGTCCATGGGACAGGGAAATTGAGGCCAAGACGTCCAGACTCTATTTCAAAACATATTTTATCAATGTGAGTTTATGGCCGTTCTTTGGAAACTTTGAAATGGATGTAACAGGGAGATAACAAGCTGTTTATGGAGGGCTGTTGTTCCAACCTGTATTGTGTTAGCAATAGACTCGGCAAACGTGTGGGAAAGAGGCTGTTTTATGCCAATTAACTTTAAGTCTCTGATTGGTGAAATTGGTTTGCAGTGCAAAGACCATTCACAGAGCTTAGAATGCCGGGCTCCAGCTCGTGATTGGATTGTGTGAAAATGCAGGAAGTCAAAAAGAGAAATGTGCTTTTGGAACCAAGCTGACTGGGAAAGGGGGAGAAAGGTAAATCGCCACTCTTGTACAAGTCTCTTGTACTGGCGCTTCACTAGTAAAGAACTGCAGGTCCTTATCTAAACGGTGATACTTGCGTCCTTTGCTGGGGTACGACATAGAGCCTGTGCCAGTTACCTTCTGAGCTGTCAGAGGTACTGCTTATATCATCACAGTCACAACGAGTGACGCATGGGTGTACTTATGTGTCTTGAGTCGGCTGTCTAAACATTTGACGTACCCCGACACGCCCAGTCGTGGCATGGAGTCAAATTGGTTTGGCAGACCAGCAAACGGGTCCACGTGCACACTGAAACCCATTGTGGTTTCAGAGGCTCATAGGGAAGTACCTGTGTTCTGAATAAACCGAACGCGAGACCAAGTACTTGCATTTTTCAGGAACGCACATTTAATAACAGATTGCGGCCGTGCATTACTTCAGTCGCCGAATGCATCGTGGTGGGCCGCCTTGACGAGCAGGACGGTAAAGTATTCGCTGCTGCAACGTAGCACTACAATATATATTTCTCAGAACCTTATTCTTTCTAACCATATTTTCCTTTATTTTTTTTGTATGGTAGAATATAGATGCTTGGTGGTGGCGTAGTTTGATGCCATAACCTGGAATCACGTGTATGAAGTCAGATAGGGCGAGTAGTGTTCTGGTTAGTGTCGTGTGTCGATCCCCAGCAGATCACTTTGTCCACCACAGTTCCCATTTTAGCTTTTGTTAAATAAATATTTTTGTACAATATTTCTTTAATAATTTTGTTGTCTTGTTTAAGATCAATAAATCGATTGTGAATTAGACTACAACTTCTCCCTGAGTTCTGATCAACAGTTCCTTCACATTTTTATGGCAGTCTAGATCAGAAACATAACGAGTAGCTTTTTCATTTGGTGTCCACTGCGTGGATCTTTTACTCCATTAACAGTAATCTTCTTTCAAGTGTTTTCAACACGTGGCGAAAGCTAAGTGAAACCACGTCCAGACGTCGTGGATGTAGGCAGCCACCCTTTATTAGAGATGTTGGACGCATTATGCTGGCTGACTGGTAAAATAGGACAGGCACCGAACTATGGTGGAAGTAACATCAGATTTTGTCTGAAAGCACATGCACCGAAAACTCCTAACGGTGGGTGTGCTCAGCCTACGGCCTTTGCATGTGCCGATATTAACAACACGACATCGGCAGCTACGACTGAAATGGGCGTATGACCATCGTATTGGACGTTAACGCAGTCGCAGAGAGTTGCGTGGTATGATGAATCCCGATACCTTCTTCACCGCGCATATGGGAGAGCGTGAATCCGTCGTACTCCAGGGAAACAGCTCCTTTACACCTGTACTGTGGAACGGAGGCTCCATCATATTCTGGGTAACATTCAAGTGGCATCTATTGGTGCCCTGGAGCTCGCGCAAGGCACAGTGACGGCCCAGGAGTGTCGTACTCTGATTGCAGACCACGAACGCCACTTCTTGACGATCATGTTTCCTGACATACGTGGCATTTTTCAACAAGATAATGCGTCACATCACAAGGGCCGGAGATAATGGAGTGGTTGGAGGAACACAGTCGCGAGTTCCAGTTATGTGCTGCCCTCCCCCCCTCCCTCCCTCCAACTCGCCAGATGTGGACCCGACCGAATACATCTGGGATGTGACTGAACGTGGCGTCAGAGTTCATCGCCAACTCTCTCCGTAATGCACGAGAATCAGTTGACTTGTGTGTGCACATGTGGTGTTTACTGCTTCCATTCCATGACAAGTCGCCGCTGTTATCCATGCCAAAGGTGAACGTTCCGGGTATTAGGCTAGGTGGTCGTAATGTTCTGGTTTATCATTGTATTACTTTAAAAGCAACAACTGCCTGGTGCATCGACGCAGTTGGCCATTTGATGTTCCATACAATACTTATTTCTATGATACTATGAAATTTCGCAGTTATTGTTATTAATACTAGGGAATTGAAATCTCATAAGACGGGATATGAAATACAATTTTCAGTAGTTGTTACTGGAGCAACAATTTAAATTTTTTTTCGTGTATCTAGATCTACATCTACGCGTACATGGATACTCTGAAAATCACATTTAAGTGCGTGGAAGAGGGTTCATCGAACCACCTTCACAGTTCTCTGTTATTCCAATGTCGTATAGCTCGCGAAAGGAATGAACACCTATATCGTTCCGTACGAGCTCTGATTTCCCTAATTTTATCGTGGTGATCGTTCCTCCTTATCTACGTCCTCCTTAGTAGGTCTGTTACATTTTCTAAGTGTGCTGCCAATGAAATGCAGTCTTTGGTTAGCTTTCCCCACGACATTTTCCATGTATTCCTTCCAATTTAAGTTGTTCGTAATTGTAATACCTAGGTATTTAGTTGCTTTTACGGCTTTTAGATTAGACTGATTTATCGTGTAACCGAAGTTTAACGAGTTTCTTTTAGCACTCATGTGGATGACCTCACATTTTTCGTTATTTAGGGTCAACTGACACTTTTCGCACCATTCAGATATTTTTCTCTAAATTGTTTTGGAGTTTGTTTTGATCTTCTGACTACTTTATTAGTAGATAAACGACAGAGTCATCTGCAAACAACCAAAGACGGCTGCTCAGATTGTCTCCCAAATCGTTTATGTAGATAAGTAGACATAGTCTTGGTCACTGCTACACTGGATGATTACGATAGTATTAAATAAGTAAATATGAAGATAGTAACTGTTCTCGAAAGAACAGATACCATTGACGACCGTGCAGCTTCTCTAGAATAAATGATAATTACGTGAAACCCTCAGCTGCCGACAGGTGTAGTTGATATACCCCGATGGAGACAGCTGGAAATTTGTGCCCGAACTCGTACGGGAATGGTCACCTCAGTGGGTGCGAGTAATAAGTGGATGGGCAAATATCTATTAGGAACATTACGTATGTAGATTGTGGACAGTAGGGAATGTGGGTCTCACGGGAAGCGTGCAAGGGATAAGTCCCTGCAGTCGCGCTATTCAGCTGTGACCTCGGTGGCTCAGACGTATAGAGCGTCTGCCATGTAAGCAGGAGAGCCCGTGTTTGAATCCCGGTCGGGGTACACATTTTCAGCTGTCCCCTTCGAGGTATATCAACAACACGTGTCGGCAGCTGAGGGTTTCAGTTAATTATCTTTAAATAAGTAAGCTCGCCTACGAACAAGCTCTGTGACCAGGGCTAGTGTTTCGTTGGCTTCTGAAGAGTGCGTTGTTCCATTATAATGGATGGAAGGATGTTGCTTATAGTGTTATGATACATAGAAAACAGCCAGTGTGTACGTAGATGTAGCACTGCTTTTCAAGCCTACGATAAACTGCTTTAGGTACGTTTCCTTGAATACAAACGCCTGGGAAAAGGAGATAATGGAACATTGTGTCTTGTGTTATGCAGAGTGCGCGGGAGCTGCCGTTGCAAACTTCTAGGGCTTCTAGAGTGGAGTGAGAACGTAATATTATGAGTAGGAACCCATGTCCGGAAGCGTTCTAACCCGTCCAAGTATACTGATGGAAAACGAAAAGTCTCAGAGTTGCTTGTCCTGGTATGCAAAAGGATAGACAGGATGATGTGTACTACGTTGACAGTCATCTGATGTCATTTAACGGCTGCATTGCTGGGAGACTCCTTTAGAGACCTGCTGGCACGATTTCTGGCCGCTGTGGTATAAAATGAAGAGACACCAGGTGGGTTGGAGTGTGTGTGCCAGAACATTCTTCGTGGTACAATGCCTGTAACAACAGTGGTGGTCGCCACACTGAGCTACTGTTGTAATGCATCAGTACTGTTCTGTACGTGCGGTATGCTGGTTTCTTTTGTGTCTTGGAATAATGTAAACACGTAATATTTAAGTGTTAATGCAAAGAAATGTGCTTGAATCATAAATCGATGTCTTGTTATGTTTTCTTTCGAATTGTTACCTAGTAACTGTACTATGTCATGCCAAATTAAATTCTTGTAGCCGATGTGGATGAGTTAAACATCTGGATTGAAACCGTCGCAGAACGGAAACATCTCGTTTCCGGACTTGCTTCCCATTCAAAATATTACGTACTCACTCCGCTCTACACGTCCTAGAAGCTTGTAACGGGAATTTCCGAATACGCTGACACAAAAGCTTAAATAATTGGGAAGATGCCCATATCTCTTGGTGAAGCGCATTGTTACGATCTTGCGAAGTCTAGATATATTACAAAAATATCCCAAATTGCAATTCAAAGTGTGTTTCAAAGAGTGTGATAGTAGTCTTTTCACTCTGGTGCCATATAGTTTCAGTCATTACCGAGGAGAAACAGTCATTACTTATTACGTCTTCATCATGGTAACTTTTCTCATTTCTGTTGAAATAGTTCAAATGGTTCTGAGCACTATGGGACTTAACAGCTGAGGTCATCAGTCCCCTCCAACTTAGAACTACTTGAACCTAACTAAGGACATCACTCACAACCAAGCCCGAGGCAGGATTCGAACCTGCGAAGGTAGCTGTCACGCGGTTCCAGACTGAAGCACCTAGAACCGCTCGGACACAATGGCCGGCTTTCATTTGTGTACTGTTACGTTTATAATACAAGAGAAAATTTGACTTTATTAACGGCTAGACAGTTTCACATGTCATGAAAAATCAATGCTGATATTGTATAAGTTCAACGCAAGTCTGTTTAGAATGAATTAGGTACGTTCAATTTCAGAAACACATTTAACAGCAAGAAGTGTCTTGGTTGACATTAGGCGTGTGTAAAGGAATATAATATTAATAAAAGCTCACTTACAGTCAACACACCGCCAGTTTTGCATAGACATTGGCACGCATAAGTATCCATTTCTCTCATGTGCAAAGTAATAAGAAACGAAATGGAGGCATTTTTTCCTGTAAAATTATTCTTTCTTTTCAGATGTCGCCAGGAAACGGTTTCGGCGCCTCTGCAACAGAGCTGACTAGGCAGCACCTCTTGGCCAGCAAGCCATTTCACGTCGCATGCCAAATATTTGGTCTGATGCCGTTTACGGTTGATACACGGACAGCAACTATTCAGCGATCGGGACCGGGTTTTGTCGTTGCAGCCGTCTCTGGTACAATACAGATGTTTTCTGCCTGCGCATCGTCATACTTTTTCTTCCTGTCTCTAGAATATTCTGCAATGGATATAATCATGTATATACGAATTTTGCTGCAGTCACTAACAACAGTAATTTCGGTACTTTCCGATCTAATTCTCAGTGTGAGAAAGTACAGAAAACTACTCCAGTTGTTAGCGTCGATTGACCGGTCGTTGGTAGACCATCTAGGAGCGGTGAGAACATCACCAGAAAAGTTGGTGAGGTTTCAGCTCTACTCATTACTCGCCATTTATTGTTCATTGTTCTGCGTCATGTTAAATGGAGATGTTAGCTTATGTAACACAATAAAAACGTTTTTAAGCTTGAACGCGTATGGAACAGTTACAATGACAATGATAAGATTTGCAAATTTGCAACTGATCATACGACACAGATCGTCGTTAGTGAATCTGTGTTTGGCCAGCATGTTAAGCGAACGGGGCAGTACGCGCCGTAGAGAGATGATACCAGATGTACGCCGAACCCCGAGCGTCGCGGCACATGCGGCACTCAGAGGCTCCGGCTTCCCAGCGTCCTCAGTGCGACGAGTAGCTCGTGCGTACGCATCGCTGTGCGAGTTGTCAGCGGTGGTAACATCTGTTCACGAAAATGTCTTGATACTGTCGCTGGCGAACATATCGTCGTGTACAGTGGAAACGGTGTACTCCATCGCAACGAAGCCGAAGTGCGCTGGTGACACTGACTGTATGTGGCAGTTCTGGTTCGGCCTGACGTTATGCCTGGTCACTCTGGCGCTACTGGTGGTGCCCACGCAGCTGGTGGCGTCACAGAGCGGCCGCACGGCGCGGCTGTGCTGTCAGCTGGTGCTGATGGGGTGGAGTGGAGGCGGCGCGGCGCAAAGGGAGGCGGGGCTGCTGGCGCTGCACGTGTCCACCCGCCGGCCCGCCTCCACGCTGCTGGGGGCGCTCACCCTCGACCTGAGGGTCGTCTGCGGCTTCATCTCCGTCGTCACCACCTACACCACCCTGCTGCTCACTTTCGTCGCTTCAGGTACTCCACATTCCTCTATTCGCAATGGTGCGACAGATTTTTGCACTTTAAATTTACGAGCAGTTTCCCCACAGACTTTAAGGAAAGCTTTCCTCACCTCATCTCCTGAGATGTCCTTCATTTATTGGACAACAGGTTAGAGGCAACTGGCATATTCTGTGACCTGTCAAAGGCGTTTGACTGTGTCAATCACAGCATTCTCTTAAGTAAATTAAAATATTATGGCGTCACTGCTTTTGCTGCAAAGTGGTTTCAGTCATATCTTACTAATAGAAACGTAACACTTCAGCAGTAGGCAATCAGACATCATCTGACTGGGAAGAAATTACATGTGGTGTTCCCCAAGGTTCCATACTAGGTCCACTACAATTCTTGGGTATATTAATGACCTGTCATCTGTTACATTACCAGATGCCAAGTTTGTCATATTTGCAGATGATACAAACATTGCAATAAATAGTAAATCAAATATAAATTTAGAAACGGCAGCTATTCCAGTTTTTCCTGACATTAATAAGTGGTTCATAGTCAACTCACTGTCATTAAACTTTGAAAAGACCCACTATATGCAGTTCAGAACTACAACTTGATAATAAATTCAGTTGGGAGCAACATACTAACGAACTGCTAAAGCGCCTAAACAAGTCTGTGTTTCCAATGTGAATGATGTCAGACATAGGAGATATACATATAAAAAAACTCGCATATTTTGCTTATTTTCACTCCATTATCTCATATGGTACCATATTTTGGGGTAAATCCACAAACAGAGAAAAAAGTTTTAGGGTACAGAAGTGTATAATAAGAGTAATGAGTAGTGTAAATCCAAGAACATCATGTCGAAACCTATTCAAGGAATTCGGCATATTAACCACAGCTTAACAGTATATTTATTACTTAATGAAATTTGTTGTAAGTAATACATCTCTATTTCCAACTAACAGTATCAATACTAGGAATGAGAACAATATACATAAAGATTTAAAATCACTTACTCTTGCTGAGAAAGGAGTCCAGTATTCAGCAACGCATATTTTCAATAAGTTAACAGCAACCATTAAGAGTTTAGTTTCAGACAGGGCACAATTTAAACAAAATTTAAAAGAATTTTTGGTGGCCAACTCCTTCTATTCCATCCATGAGTTTCTCAACAAGTGCAGTAGACCATTTTAATGAAAATTTATTATGCTTTAATTTTTGACAATACTTGGTTATAACAGCCAAGTAACTACCTACTGTGTGAATGATGGATGTATGGAAAGCAGATGTAACTATTAAGCCTGCAAATAGTAGAAGTTTAATTTTAAATCTAGTAGATAATAATTTACTTTAATTTTTGACAATACTTGGTTGTAATAGCCAAGAAACTAGCAAATGTCTGAATGATGGATTGAATGAAAGCAGATGTAAGTATTAAATTTCTAAATATTAGAAGGTTAAATTTAGTTCGTGTACATAATTTTACTGTTTATTGACTAAGGATCATTAAAATTAACGAAACTCAAGTTTTTCTAATTACATTTTTGTAATGTGTTTATCAGACATGTTCCACGCCCAGGAGGATTCCCTCTTTTATGGGTCTATGGAATGAATAATTAATCTAATCTAATCCGAGATGTGGGACACATGCTCAAATTATTCAACTCAATAAACACAAGGCAATGATTACCAATCAAACACAAACTCTGGCTTGTACTTTCCAACAGATTTTATTTAACAATTGCATGACCACAGCAAACTGCTGTTACCCCAGAACAATATACATAATTGTCCTAAAATTTGAAACATTACTAAACAGACAAAATGTCTTCGGGCGTCAAAGCGCACCCCAGACAATAAAGAATTTAAGAACCCTGCATTACATAAATCTTAAGAACCATACAAACAATGAATCCTTTACTGAGAAAAACTCCCACAGAAACAGGGCACCTTATAAGATACAACAACGGCAACAAATCACAATTTCTCTTTCTGAATAAGATATAAGAAACCCCGTACAATGAAAGGCATCTTTCAGATATTACAATATTTCAATGACAAGTAAAGGCACTTCAGACGTGTGCGGAAACTACAACTCAGATCGAGCCTGAATGAAGACTGAAGGGAACGGTGAAGAAGGAAAGGCGGACGCCCCGACGTAACCAGGAACAAATAATAAGCCATTCAACGTAAATTCGTCGGAGAACCGGAGTCTACTGACAAACACAGCGACCGCGCTACCGGTTACAATTCAAAGTGGCTGCCGCCAATGCGTTGTCTCCCAGTTAAACGTCCAGCTACAACGGACGTCGCGCACCGCTGATTATTCCACTGAAACAACAAACTAAAACCACACAGCAACTGGGCAGTATCCAGAGTAACACAACCCTTGAAACATTAGAAAAAATTCATAACAGGAATACGGCCACAACGGACCCACAAACCATTCACATTCCATTAGTTGTATTATACATATTCCATAAAGATACACTCAATAATTACGACAGGACTCTAGCACACAATAAATTTTTCACCATTAAGGCCTAGCTCGTTTACCTCTGAACACATTGTCTAAATACCAGCGGAGAACCTGTGGTTATTCAGAGTGCACGGACACGCACTCCGATATACATTCCTTGCCCATATCTCAAGTGCGTCCAAGACAGGCAAACGTCAATCACACGGGTAGCCACGGTTCAATAAGTTGTGCTCCAGTGCTCGATACGAAACAGATAAATGGCTCAAATGGCTGTGAGCACTATGGGACTTAACATCTGAGGTCATCAGTCCCCTAGAACTTAGAACTACTTAAACCTAAGCACATCACACACAACCATGCCCAAGGCAGGATTCGAACCTGCGAACGTAGCAGTTGCGCGGTTCCGGACAGAAGCGCCTAGAACAGCTCGGCCACTCTGACCGGCGGTCAGGGATTTTCTCTGCCTCGAGATGACTAGGTGTTGTGAGTCTTTCGTCATCATTTCATCCTCATTCACTCGCAAGTCGCCGTAGTGGCGTTAAAGAACTTGTGGAGCGGCGAAACAGATAACATGGACGTTTAAACACTGAGAGAGCCGTTATCTGCAAACAGAACAAAATTCAATATACATACACTACTGGCCATTAAAATTGCTACATAAAGAAGAAATGCAGATGATAAACGGGTATTCATTGGACAAATATATTATACTACAACTGTCATGTGATTACATTTTCACGCAATTTCGGTGCACAGATCCTGAGAAATCAGTACCCAGAACAACCACCTCTAGCCGTAACAACGGCCTTGATACTCCTGGGCATTGAGTCAAACAGAGCTTGGATGGCGTGTACAGGTACAGCTGCCGATGCAGCTTCAACACGATACCACAGTTCATCAAGAGTAGTGACTGGCGTATTGTGACGAGCCAGTTGCTCGGCCACCATTGGCCAGTCGTTTTCTATTGGTGAGAGATCTGGAGAATGTGCCATTCATGCACGCAGGTTCGTCGTTGAGTACACCATCGCAGGCGCCCCTTTTTTGTGATGCAGCGTCAAGGGTAACCGCAGCCATGGTCACCGAGCTGCTGCAAACGTCGTCGAACTGTTCGTGCAGATGGTTGTTTTCTTGCAAACGTCCCCATCTGTTGACTCAGGGATCGAGACGTGGTTGCACGATCCGTTACAGCCGTGCGGATAAGCTGCCTGTCATCTCGACTGCTAGTGATACGAGGCCGTTGGTATCCAGCACGGTGTTCCACCGATTCCATATTCTGGTAACAGTCATTGGATCTCGACCAACGCGAACAGCAATGTCGCGCTACGATAAGCCGCTATCGCTATAGGCTACAATCCGACCTTTAGCAATGTCCAAAACGTGATTGTACACATAACTCCTCCTTACACGAGGCATCACAACAACGTTTCGCCAGGCACGCCGGTGAACTGCTGTTTGTGTATGAGAAATCGGTTGGAAACTTTCCTCATGTCAGCACGTTGTAGGTGTCACCACCGGCGCCAACCTTGTGTGAATGCTCTGAAAAGCTAATGATTTGCATATCACAGCATCATCTTCCTGTCGGCTAAATTTCGTGTCTGTAGCACGTTATCTTCGTGGTGTAGCAATTTTATCGGCCCAGCAGGACTTTAAGAAACTAAATAGTTCCCATCGTTTCACTCTGTACAGTATCCGGTTGCAGGCTGATACATTGTAAAGCCACTTTCACATTTTCACATCATTTAGCAGCACAGACGAGACTATGGCCCTCTCGCAGTACACACTCGGCGACCGCACACACGTCTCTGTCCGCAGCGCCACTCCTACGTGACGGTAAAGAGGCAAAGCATGAGAAAAGGGCGACCGCCGACAACCAGACTGTACTTCGGAGCGCCAACCAACCGACCTAAAACCAGCCCTCTTGCCTCAGCGTCGTGCGCTTAAATAGCCGAAAAGCGACCAAAGAGGGAAACCACAACCACGTGATATTGGGTCGAGATCTTCAATGAATACAGAGAAACGATTGGTGCCAACAGCGCCACGTATCATCTCCGTCAGCCTTTGTTAGTGGGGCTGGAAAATAGTTTCGTTTTCTACATTAATTTCAAACAGATAAATACTGCACATATTGGTAATATTGTGGATTCTTTGATGCAACAACAATTAAAATCACGTCAGTTGTAGTTGGGAGCATGAGGAGAAGCACTTTTTTTGTTCCGCTGTGTACTCTTAACATAAAATTGACGAGAGGTAGAAATGGACCCTGCAGGTGTCTCGGATACTGTAGCTGTTGAATACCAGGGGTCGTACATGAAGATCGAAACTTCACGTGCCAAATCCCGACAGAACTTCGCAGTGTGTTAAGTGAGGTTTGTGGTGGATTTACCAGTGGACCGTATTAGTTCCACGTTGGGGTAATTGCTTTTGTGCTGGTCGTATGAGCACAGACGATAATCCAAGACCTGGAAGACCAAAAACGTCAACAGACGAACGAAGTGTGAAACTTGTGGCAGGTGTTCTCGAAGAAGATCAGCTGTGCGACTTGTGACGGCCTCTCTGGAGTCACGGGAATTCCCCCAACACCAGTATTCCGTATTCTGACGAATGATATGAAGACGAGAAAAATTTCTGCGAGATGGAGAAATAGTGCAACCCTGCTCAAACCACGATTCGACCGCGAAGTATTCTTGTGTCGCATTGTCGCTACTAATAATAATGAGCGTATGGCAATAATAATGACCCTGCCGGGAATCGAACCGGGACCCCGTGCGTGGGAAGCGAGAACGCTACCGCAAGACCACGAGCCGCGGACGTCATTACTAATGAGACGTCGATTACAGACTTTGAACTGGGGTTGAAATGACTCCACATTGAGTGGGGAGCTTCAGATTTTCCACGTCCAAATAATTTCGACGTGTTCAATCAAAGCACAAGCAAATGACTACTTTTGCTTATGATCACCAAAATTTGTGTGTGAACGTCATTATCTTTCTCTGGAAGAGCTTTCTGCCACTGCTACGCACGCTATCCCACAGATGAACAGAAGTGGTGTCCTTGATAGAATACTAGAACTTCTGAGACTTTCGGTTTCAGTTATAGAGAAGTAGGGAAACTATAATGAAAAACTGTAAAGAGATACTGAAAAATAATGAATGTGTAAGTAAAATAATTCTGTGCATTATTTATGAAATGTCCCTCGTAACAATTTTTTATTTTTGGTCAATGATCTAATCACCCTCGTTACCAACAATCTTTTGACGTCTAGTGTGCAAATTTCCAATGCCGGATCGATTAACTTTGAGCAAAGTATCTGTAGATGGCACTTTAGACGCTATAGACATTTTCACATTTTTTTGCCACTTATAAAATGCTTTAGCAATCGGGACAAATGGAATCCGATGTCAAAGTACCTGGTGAGTATGGTGAGGCAGTATGTCCCAACCCAGCTGATTAAAGTTGATTCCTCCTGCTCAGTGTGGGCTTGCCCGATCGTGTTTGCAATCTCCCCCGTCCTTCCTTCTTCCATCTATTGTCCACATTAAACAATGGTTCAAATGGCTCTGAGCACTATGGAACTTAACATCTGTGGCCATCAGTCCCCTAGAACTTAGAACTACTTAAACCCTAACATAAGGACATCACACACATCCATGCCCGAGGCAGGATTCGAACCTGCGACCCTAGCAGTCGCGCGGTTCCGGCCTGAGCGCCTAGAACCGCGAGACCACCGCGGCCAGCATTAAACAGTGCCCAGTCCAAGTAATTAATAAACAAAGTCTTATAGGAAGATTTAAGAGGAACGAAGATTACAATAAACTTTCAAGTTTACTTAGCTGGTCATGTTGAAATGGGTCCAGTTCTACTTGTAGCTGTCACTGCAGCATGTATATGTTGGCGTGCGGTGGAGGAATGTAGGATGTGAATGGAAACTGTCAGGATACGCCGTATTAAAACTCGGCCATGATCTTCAATAGTTTTATTCCCAACTACAGTGCCGCATTCCTCTCTGTCTACATCAAAGGGTCCCACGATGCCGAGGACGCTACTTTGCTGTCTGTAAAACAGCTGGGCGCGGAAGGGCTCCCTCAGCGACCTGTGCAACGTACTGTGGCGTGCCGGTCGTGTGCCGCTGCGGAGTTTTGATGCACTGGCAGCTGACACAGTGGCCTTCGTCCCCTTTGCCTCAGCGCCAATTGCTGGGAGCTGCAGGGCGGCCAACTGTGTGCTTCGTGGTTAAGATGCGGGCAACACAAGCGCCTGTGATCCGACAGCCAAATCTGCGGCCGTCGCCTAAAGAGTCCTCCGGCGGTGGGGGGGGGGGGGGGGGGGGGGGAGGGATGGGGGAGGGGGGAGGGGGGGGGAGCCAACAAGACTGCCAACGGTAGCAAGCCATAGAGCGGCCTGTCGCTGGCTGGCTACGGACCCGACGTTGGGCTCAGAGGATCGAACCAGCGACCCGCCATGGACTGGAATGCTGGCGCGCCATCTGCTGCTGCATGTAGCTAGTGGTGTGATACTCCCTGGCATCCAGGAGAGCTGCCACACTTGAATCCTCCTCATTAGAAAACCTGCACCTTTTTATACACGGCTCTGTGCCTCTGTTTTGCTAACGCGCTACTCTGAGCCACATACTCCGAACATCTAGGTTGTGCCAGTGGGCTCCTTCTGCCTGTAACTTGTGCCACTCAAACTGCTGTATTTACTTTTTTCAGTGGTTCGACTGCCCTGTGCTCTCCATTCTACTTCGTAACCGCTGGTCAGCATCACTTACTACTGTCAAGAGGCCCGCACATGGCTGTAACATGTGCACTCAGAAATATTGCACTGAATCTAGATTTTGTATCTTAAATGGTGGTGCCGCTACATCATCCCCCTCCCCCCCCCCCCCTTCCCGAAAGCCCACGTCCTCAGGTCGAACTTATGACATATTCAGATGTGGTCTAGTCCTCTTAAACCACACGACATGAGACAAAACGTAGTAAATTCCTCTAGGATGACCGCTCTACTTAATGCTTGATCAACCCTTTACCTACCCTTCTTATGCCCTTGGTATCCATTCCACTGGGATTTGGACTACCGTCAGTTCCCTCTTAGAATTGGCTCTTTACCTGATCAGAATGAAAACAACACGCAACAAAGTTAAAGCTGTGATGGCACTTGGCACCGCCCAATATGTACTATTGTTGTTCTAGTTGGCAGCTGAAGCTTAACATTAACGGGGTATGTGGTTTCAACTACTTGGTATAGCCCTTGATACCTCTTTACGAACTTCTTTGTTTTCCCTTTTAGCATTTTCCATTGCCCTCCACTATACTGCAGTAAACTTTCTTTCCGCTACACTGCGTCTTCCTGCCTTTGTTACCCGTTTCCAAACACCCCGCATTGTCCTCGCAAATTGACATACAGATTCACTGGTCCTTTATTTCTGTAGTTTCACTAAATCAAAAGGTGACAGCATTTTTCGCCTGTTAATACCTCAAACGGAGACAAACCGGTAGTGTTATGGACTTTTGCATTGTATGCACATACAATATGCTTCAAATACTCGTACCACTGACGGTGATGAGAATTCACATAAAAGCTCAGCCTCTTCCTGATTGTTCTGTGTACCCGTTCTGTCCTTCCATTCGCCTGTGGATGCGACGCGCTCGTCCTCAACTTCTTTCCGTTCAACAATTTACACAATTCCTTCATTAAATCCGACATGAAATTGGTCCCTCAGTCAGTAATTATTGTCTCCAGTACAACAAACTTCAACATCCAGATGTTTACTAATGCTTGTGCGACCCTTGCTGCCTGTTGATTTGGCATAGCCACCATCTCCACATACCTCGAAAAATGGTCTATTATTGTCAGAACGAATATGTTCCTCAATGGGCAACTGAAAGGTCCTAAGACATCGATTCCAAACACAGAAAATGGACATGTCGCTTCCGGCAGCCGTTGTAGCTGTATCTGTCTCCGACTCAAATATGCTCTCTGCGCACGTGGTATATAATTCTTGACATACTGATCCACATCTACTTTCCTACCCCTCCACCAATATCTCTCTACCACTCTCCTATTCTTCGCTCTACTCCCACCATGACCAGATAACACATGATCATGTGTTTCTTTTAAAACCACATATTTCAGCTTCTCTGGCATTACTACCCTTGGCCGTAACTTGGTTTTCCTGCACAGAAGACTGTCGTACATATTAAATTGTGGCTTTGTCCGATACAGTCTACAATTGTTGTCAGTGTCCTGTAATTCTTGCATACTGCTAGGTCATATCCTATGACTTCTACTTTTGCCACCTTCCTAATTCATCAACATTACCGTCCTTCATCCCAGGTTTGTGCACGACGTCGTAGTCGAATTCACAAAGCCTCACAGCCTATGTAGCGAGTCTAGTGGACGGATCCTTCAACCCCAACAACAACATGGCATGATCTGTCATTACCCGAAATCTTCTCCCACATAAATAACATTTAAAATATGTGATTCCATACATTATGCTAAGCATCTCCCTCTCTGTTGTTGAGCAATTCCTCTCTGCTGTGTTCAACTGCCTAGACACATAGGCTACAGAATGTTCTTTCCCATCCCCTGACTAAAACACACCCTAATGCTTGATTCGATGCAACGCATGCTACAATTAATTCATTTTCAAAATCTGGAAACACAAGAACTGGACTTGATGTTAACACTTCTTTCAGTCTGCCAAACGGTTTCTGACATTCTTCTGTCCACTCAAATTTCACACCCCTCTGTAACAATTACGTCAATGGCTGTCCTAAATCTGAAAAACCCTTCACGAACCTTCTATAGAAATTGCAAATTCCGACGAATGATTGCACTTCCTTAACTATTTTTGGCTCTCAAAAATCCCTTACAGCCTGTACAAACTTCGGATCTTTCATACTCCGTCCTTACTGATGATATGACCTAAATATTTCACTTCTTCCAATGAAAGCCAGCTGAATGGCCCAATACAAATCTTTTGGAGTCTCTTCACGCACTTTCCGCGCATTATGCGCCGGTGAACCCCTCAAAATTCATCAAGTGCTCTTTGCTCGGCTTCCTGCAATAGACCACCATTCGCTTCATCGCTCTGACCCAACTCGTAATTATACTCGTTAATTTTTCTTATTCTGTTCCCAGATTTCTTGACCATGTCCCCTGTCTCTTCATTATTGTGCTCAACCTCTCCCTAAAGTATCGAGCGCTATTCTGTTTCTTGTGCCTCTGTAAAAGCCTCTCCTTCAACTGCTTAAACTGTCCTGCCTTCCTTAAGGCCTGAGAACTCCTTAGATATGTCTTCGCTTCACCCATTAATCTAATCTTGGCTGCATGTAACAAGTGTTCATCAGACCAACCATTCATCACAGCTGAAGCTTCCAAGTCCTCAACAAACGAGCGCACATCCTCAGATGGAAAGTGGATCAATCTCCTGCTGTAGCACCCTCGGCAACAACGACTGATCAGATGCGGTTTCCCGCTCCCTCCTAGATGTTAATTCACTTGTCAACTGCGTATTGTCTGCTGTTAATTGCGCTGCCTTTTCCAGCAAAATCCGTACCACTTCTTGTTCCAACACATCTTGGGTCCTTGACTCTGCCACTGTGATGCTTTCCTTCCCAGTTAGTCCCACTTAACTGCTAAGGTCATCAGTCCCTATGCTTACACACTACTTAACCTAAATTATCGTAAGGACAATCACACACCGCCATGCCCGAGGGAGGACTCGAACCTCCGCCGGGATCAGCCGCACAGTCCAGGACTGCAGCGCCTTAGACCGCTCGGTGTGTTATTACTCCCAGCTACAGTGCCGCATTCCTCTCTGTGTACATCACAGGGTCCTGTGATGTCGAGGATGAAACTTCGGTGTCTGCAAAACATCTTGGCCCGGAAGGGCTACCTTAATGACCCATGCAACGTACTGCAGCGTACCAGCAGTGTACAGCCATGGAGTTTTGACAATGTCAGGATGCGCCTGCAGCCGACTCAGCTGCCTTTGTCCCCGTTGCCTCAGCACCAGTCACTCGGAGCCACAGGTGGCCCACTGCACTCTTCTTTGCCATCGTGGTTAAGATCATAGGTGACACAAGCGTCTGCGATCTGACAGCCAAATCTGCGGTCCTTGCATCAGGATGCCTCTGGCGTGTGTTGGGAGCCAACAAAACTGCCCACGGTAGCAAGTCACAGAGTGGCCGCCGCTGGCTGGCTACAGACCCCATGTTGGGCTCAGAGGGTCGAACCAGTGACCCACTGTGGACTGGAATGCTGGCGCCCCATCTGCTGCTGTGGTGTGACACACCTCACCGTCCAGGAGAGCTGCCACACTTGAAGCCCCTTCGTTAGAAAACCGGCACCTATTGATACGCAGCTGTGGACCTCTGTTTTGCTAACGTGCTACTCCGAGTTACGTACTCAGAACACCTAGGTTGCTCCAGGGGGTCCCATTTGCCTGTAACTTGCGCGATGCACACTGTTGCGTTTACTCTTTTCAGTGATTCGACGGCCCTGTGGCCTCCATTCTACTTCGCAACCGCTGGTCAGCGTAACTTACTGTCAACAGGCTGGCTGTAACTTGTGCACTCAGAAATATTGCACAGAATCTAACTTTCCTATCTTAAACGGTGGTGCCTCTATATTGTATAGGAGTCTGATCCTTGAAGCTGAAAATCTAACATCGGGTCCTCACAGTTGGTTTCAACTAAATACATTGGAAGATTGTTGATGCATAGAGTAAATATATTATCCACTGATTTTCTCACATTTTAGTATATCATACAATATTGTGATTTTTCGTATTAACAAAGCCGAAATTACATTGTTCGCACCTATTATACAAGAATACCTCCGATCATATCAGAGGCAAGCTTAAGACTCTCACATGCTGAGGAAATGTCGTTATTGCTATTTTGTTTTAACAAATAAATTCCTACTAGTTTTCGTTACATTATTAATTTCGATTATTATTTCATAAATGAATTCAGAAATGAACATAGTAAATAGTACAGGATTGCGTAATTAATAATAGAAATTTTAAGTGTGCAAATAATTCGTAAATTCAAATGTTTCTAAAAAAAGATAATTGTAACTGTACATTCAGAACCAGTAACTATCGATTATAACATGTAAACTAATATATTTTATAAAATAATTCCTTCTCATAAATTTTAGCTTGAAATATAACATACTGTGTATCAAATTATATGAAAGTTCTCAGAAAAGCGACAGAGATAATACTGAACTGTCCAAAATTCGGAAAAAGAAATAATGCGGTATCGATAACTAGTGTTGAGGAAAAGTAATGCTAGAGTAAGATGTCCCGTTAGATGTTGCACAGTAATACCTCTACTGTTGGCAATCGCTCTGCACTTTTCAAATGAAGATTTACTCTTCACAGTAAAGGTCAACTGCACTCACTGTTTGTCCTGCTTTCAGCACTTCAAAACGAACGACCTCGCCAATACTCCACCAAACATACAAAAGCGCCTGTTGAGGTTGGAAACCGGGTTTGGCTGTACTTCGTGATGATTCATTCGAAGACAGCAACTGCCTCTTGCGTTTCGCATTATCATAGAAGATCCTTGTTACATCTCCAAAACAAGTGACCAAAAAACAAAAGTCTGTATTGCGGCGCTGAAGAAATAAGATGCATGTCTTTGCCAGTCTGCTGCAATAGTTGTTGGACAGTCTACCTGGGTTAGTTAAGACTGACTTACAGTTCCTCGATTGTCTGACAAGGATTCGCTTCCACTGCCCCCTTAACATGTCATTGTCTAAATTTGTTAGTCTTCCTGATCGACACGAGTCAGAAAGATCAAAATTCATTTAACTTAGAAAACCACCTTAGGCATTCCCGAACGTCTAATGAACTTGGATATACATAGCAAATGTTTTTGGTACCAGCTGTTGCGTTACTACGCTTGCGAAACTCAAGAAGCACACGATGCCGGATACATACCACTGCTGATATTTGGCTGGCCATTTCACAATAAATTGCAAAAACTAAAATTAAAATTTGATTATTTCCGAGTAAAGGAGTCACTATAACCTTAAAATGTGTAGGCAGCGAACATAAATGGCAAAACATAGACGTGCGCCGTAACGACGCTACTTTTCGGTCCCTCAAATACGCGCGGAAAAATACGCTATCTTACAAGTTCGTGGGGCCCTCCGTCAGTAATGGTGGAATTCAATATGGTATCGGCTCGTCCATAGCCTTTATGACAGTTTCCACTCTCGCAGGCTTACGTTCAATCAGGTGCTGGAAGCTTTCTTGAGGAATGGCAGCCCATTCTTCACGGAATGCTGCACTGAGGAGAGAAATCGCTGCCGGTCGGTGAGACCTGGCACGAAATCGGCGTGCCAAAACATCCCTGCAGACCAATCCATTACAGGGATGTTATTATAGTGTAACCACTCTGCCACACGCCGTGCATCATGAACAGGTGCTCGATTGTGTTGAAAGATGCCGTCGTCATCGCCGAATTACTCCACAACAGTGGGAAGTAACAATGTGCTTAAAACATCAATGTAGGGCTGCTCTGTGATAGTGCCACGCAAGACAGCAACAGGTGCGAGGCCCCTCCATCAAAAACACGATCACACCGTAACACCACCATCTCCGAATTTTAGTGTTGTCACTACACACGCTGGCGGATGACCTTCACCGGCCATTCGCCAAACCCACACCCTGCCATAGGATCGCCACATTGTGTACCGTGATTCGTCACTCCACACGACGTTTTTCCACTGTTCAATCGTCCAATGTTTACGCTTCTTACAGCAAGCGAGGCGTCGTTTGGCATTTACCGGCTTGATGTGTGACTAATGAGCAGCAGCTCGACCATGAAATCCAATTTTTATCACCTCCCACCTAAATGTCATAGTACTCATAGTACTTGCAGTGGATCCTGAAGCAGTTTGGAATTCCTGTGTGATACATGTGTGCCTATTACACATTGTGACCCTCTTCAACTGTCGGCGGTCTCTGTCAGTCAAGAGACGGGATCGGCCTGTACGCTTTTGTGCAGTATGTGTCCCTTCACGCTTCACGTAAATATCACATCGGAAATAGTGGACCTAGGGATGTTTAGGAGTGTGGAAATCTCGCGTACACACGTATGGCACAACTGACACCCAATCACCTGGCAACGTTCAAGTCCGTGAGTTCCGCGGAGCGCCCCACTCTTCTCTCTGACGATCTCTAGTGACGACTGAGGTCAGTAATACGGAGTACCTGGCAATAGGTGGCAGCACAATGCACCTAATACGAAAAAATATATGTTTTGGAGGGAGTCTGCATACTTTTGATCACAGTGTATTTACTGAGGCTGCACTTTCGTTGTCATTAAAACGACCAATTTCGAACGAATATCTTATATCAAAGAGCTTGTACACTGCTGATATTTAATACTACATCAAACTGGCATGCTTGGATTGCCAAAAAGATTACCATTTCTGCTCATCTGGAAGAAGCAGGTAGAAGTAGCTGTTGCCATCTGCATTCGGTACGTGAAGAAGGACTACACAGCGGCTTTCTCATTCACGAATCGTGTTAGAATGTTGGCAGTTTTCAAAAGATCGAGTTATGGCCTGGGCTAGGTTGATACATGTCAACTAGAAGGTACCAGAATTCGACACGGAATGAATAGTGGTCTATCAGGACAACAGTTAATCATTGGGCAATAACGTTCCTTGAGTCGGCGAATATCGATTCGGTAAGTCCAGGACGGTGGTATTCTATACCATGAACGATTTCACCGGCCGCACGCGACTAGTGGCGAAGATGGTTCAAATGGCTCTGAGCACTATGGGACTCAACTGCTGTGGTCGTCAGTCCCCTAGAACTTAGAACTACTTAAACCTAACTAACCTAAGGACATCACACACATCCATGCCCGAGGGAGGATTCGGACCTGCGACCGTAGCAGTCGCACGGTTCCGGACTGCGCGCCTAGAACCGCGAGACCACCGCGGTCGGCAGTGGCGAAGAGCGCCGATGTACAGCAAGGTGACAATATTCATGGGATGCCCCCTAATATGTCGGACTACTTTTTTGCCGCCGTAGAGCAGCAATTCGATGTGGCATGGACTAAAAAAGGCCGCGCGGGATTAGCCGAGCGGTCAAGGGCGCTGCAGTCATGGACTGTGCGGCTGGTCCCGGCGGAGGTTCGAGTCCTCCCTCGAGCATGGGTATGTGTGTTTGTCTTTAGGATAATTTAGGTTAAGTAGTGTGTAAGATTAGGGACTGATGACCTTAGCACTTAAGTCCCATAAGATTTCACACATATATGAACATTTTTTAGTAAAAAAATAAGGCGTTTGAACTCTCCTGCAGTAAAATTGAGCCACATAGTGTCTATAGCCGCACATAATTTTGTTACCAATGCGGGATTTTGTGTATGAACTGAACTCTCTATTATGTCGCATAAATATTGTATGGGATTCCTGTCGGGACATCTGGATGACCAAATAATTCGCTCGAATTATCCAGAATGTCCTTCAAACCAATCATGAAAAACTGTGGGCCCGATGACATGTTTGGGAACGTGATCTCCACAAATGAGTGCAAATGGGCTTCAAGTACCCGGACATAACCATTTCCAGTCAATGAAAGGACCAAAGGACCCAGTCTATTCCATGTCAACGCAGCCCACACCATAGTGAATCCGCCACCAACTTGCACAGTGTCTTGTTTACAACTTGGTTCCACTGCTTCTTTGAAGTCTGTGCACATTCGATTGCTACCATCAGCCCTTAGCATATGAAATCGGGAACCATCTGACTAGGACACAGTTTATCAGGGTCGAACCGATATGGTGGCAAGGCATGAGAGGCGCTGAAAGCTATGCCGTGTTGCTAGCTAAGGCACTAGCCTCGGTCGTCTCTTGCCATAGCAGATTAATGTCGAATATCGCCGCCTTGTCCCAAAGGATACGTTCGTAGTACGCCCAGCACTGATTTCTGCGGTTATTTCACGCAGTGTTGCTTGTCTGTTAGCACTGACAACTCTACGTAAGCGCCCTCGGTCGTTAAGTGAAGGCCATCGGCCACTGCAATGTTGTGGTGACAGGTAATGCATGAAATATGGTATTCTCGGCGCTCTATTGACGCTGAGGATGGCGGAATATTGAATTTCCTAACGGTTTCCCAAGTGGAGTGTCCCATACGTCTAACTGCAAAGTCTTTTGATTCCCATAGCGCGGTTATAATGACGTCGCAAAACAGTTTCACATGAATCACAAGTGACAGGTCCACCAATGCACTGCCCTTTTGTACCTTGTGTACGTGATGCGACCGCCAACTGTATATATGCATATCGTTGTAGCATGACTTTCGTTGCCTCAGTGTATTGTTTAGTCGGACGTGCATGAACGCAGAGCCACGTCACGTACTGTGAATCCGGAGGCGAGCATCGTTGAAGCAAGACAATGCGCTGACGGCCTGGAGTATTGCATTTCTCAGAGAGGTAAGGGTCCCATATTCTAAGACTGGACGAACTAACGTATTGTAAGCTATTTCCTTTGTTGAAGTACTGCATCGCTTCAGGATTCTACCGATAAACCGCAATCTAGAGTTCGCCTTGCCCGTTACTCGTGTAATCTGAGCATTCTATTTGTGATCATTTTGAATAGTCACACCCAGATACTTGGTGGATGTGACCGCTTCCAAAGACTGGGCATTTATTTTGTACTCGTACGTTAATGGGGATTTTCGCCTTGTTATGCGCAGTAGGTTACACTTACTAAAATTGAGAGATAACTGCCAGTCATTACACCACACATTTATTTTCTGCAATACCTCATTGATTTGTTCACAACTTTCGTGTGATACTGCTTTCCTGTAGACTACAGCATCATCGGCAAACAGTGTAATGCAGCTGTCAATACCATCAACCAGATCGTTTATGTAAATCGTAAAAAGCAACAGACGTATTACGCTGCCCTGGGGCACACCTGATGTTACGCTTATGTCTGTTGAAGTCACCCCATTCAGGACGACATATTGCTCTCTGTCTTTAGAAAAGTTTCTATCCAACCGCATATGTCATCGGATAGACCAGCGCTGGAATGTGCTGTTAATGCAGACGGCTACTCTGTCCTTGCAGACGTAATGGGTCCTGTTCCCGCCCAGGCGGCGTGGCTGATAGGATATGTCGGCCGAACCGGAAGCCCCTCGCCTGCCTTCCGGATCGTGGCTGGCTGCCCTGCGATTGCTCCTCGTGGTCACCACGTACAGGGCCGAAGACCAACAACTGTCGTTGTAGTGGAGCCTCAGCAGCTCCAGTCGCCTGCACAGGGCAGCTGGGCAAGCGATTGTGGACAGCCTCAGAGCCGGGAGGCCGCTAGATGGCATCCCGGCTCCGCCAGCTTGCAGTCCGTCGGACGACGTCATCCAGAGAGTGGGGGCTGGAAACCGCGTTGATACCTGCACATGTACACAGCCGTGTTTCGGAACCGCCTCGACATGCCTGTGGTGCATCCGTACAGCTTGACGGTTGATTCAGGAGGCCGGTTGGCCGCCGAATTTCATCATCAGATGGTCGTCGTTCTCGATGGTTCCAGGCGCGTATAGAATGGCGGCGCGGCTACTTGCCTTGGGCCCCTGGGCTCTCCTTCTTATACCTCTGACATTGTCCAGCTGGAAGGTTCGAGTGGACTGTTCCTTAACAATTATAACGTCAGCTTTTCCTAGCCCACTTCGGCCCCAATATACAAACTGTAGTGTCGTGGAATAGTAAAGAGATGGAAACGTGGAATATTGCCAAAGTTTCGTTGCCTATGCCGAGAGCCAGAGACAGTAGGTTAGCCAAGAGGTAGGAGGATTGCACATATATCGGAATGTGTCGTCACGCAGGGGCAATGGCCTGGTCACACACAACAGGCGAGAGAGAATTGCTTAGCACGCAGGTTTGTGTTAGACGGAGACTTTCGTAGAGTGCAAGACAGAGGTATAGCGTCAGCTGAACTGCACTACACAACTTCGCGTAAGTCTGTCGTAACAACACGTAGCTCTGGCGCAAGAACAACTAAGGGGCGAGGACGACAGATGAATCAGCAGTATAAGTGCAACGAGTGCGATCATTACTAAGGAGCATGACGTCAGGACGACACTCGTGCTTTCTTTAAATACGCCAGCTTTGACAGCAACAAGGCACTCGCAGTTAAACTTGCAGTTAGATGTGTGTCGCTGAGCTCGGTGATCGACATGTTGATCTTTGTTAAGGAGATGTTACAGTAAGGGCGGTCCATCCAGCAGCAGACATGAGGGGACAGTATCAGCTCTGGTCCTCTCTGCTGCCGCTGTCAATCATCAACACAGGATTAGCAAACATCGTGGCAGACTCACTTATTGCCAATGCTGACCACATCAGTGAGTCATCGCCGAGATCGTGCGGGGCCTAGACCCTGTGCAACCGGGTGAGCCGACGACGCTGGGGGACTGCAGCCCGTTCCTCCCGTCCACCGCGGACGAGCCACCAGGAGGGGCAGGGAAGAAGACGGGGTGGGGTAGAGTACACTCCGACTACGAGAACGCCTCTCGTGCCGACAGAGCCGGGACTCCAACCCGGAGCCTCCTAAGTGCAACGGCTTGCTGTCTGCAGCCGAGCCGGCCGGCCAGCCGGGCGCCACCAGCCACGCGCGGCCAAAGTACGAAGTAAGGGCATTCCTTCGCTACGTCACAGCACGCGGCGCTGCGCTAGCCAGACTGTGCGGCCCGGAGCTGGAGTAATCGCTACGAGTCAGCGAGCACTCGGGAATGTCGTTGACATCACCAAGCCACATTATACTCAGCAGGAATAAAGGTGTTATGAATTAATAATGTTTCTTTGGCGTTTCTGACGCGTCCACAGTCATTTCCTAGCATCCTGCAACTGGAAAGGTCACTGTAGGCGACCGGGACCACCAGGGCGCCTACAAAACTGCTAGGGGCTGTCGTAACTGCAAGGTATGCGTTTTTCACTGCACATGAGTGCCCTGTGTTTTCCTGCTTACTCTACACCCGCTTCGACACATATTTATAGTGCCCACCAGGTGGTGCTTCTTCGCTTGCGAGCGGCGTCGTAAACATGCCTTGCAGAACCGTTTGCTTAATAGCAACATTGCCAGTGCCCTCTACCTGATGTGTCCGCCAGTCTCTTACCTTCTATATTCTGGCCATAGCTGCTAAAAATTTTCAAGAATTCCCCAAATCCATGCCTACACTTACTCGTGGCGCAACACCACAGTAAACATCGCGTGAGTCGCACAACATACACTCACTCACATGACCGAAAAGTGCAGTAGTGACACACCATCGCGCATTACTGTTACATCTACATCTACATGACTACTCTGCAATTCACATTTAAGTGCTTGGCAGAGGGTTCATCGAACCACAATCATACTATCTCTCTACTATTCCACTCCCGAACAGCGAGCGGGAAAAACGAACACCTAAACCTTTCTGTTCGAGCTCTGATTTCTCTTATTTTATTTTGATGATCATTCCTACCTATGTAGGTTGGGCTCAACAAAATATTTTCGCATTCGGAAGAGAAAGTTGGTGACTGAAATTTCGTAAAAAGCTCTCGCCGCGACGAAAAACGTCTATGCTGTAATGACTTCCATCCCAACTCGTGTATCATATCTGCCACACTCTCTCCCCTATAACGTGATAATACAAAACGAGCTGCCCTTCTTTGCACCCTTTCGATGTCCTCCGTCAATCCCACCTGGTAAGGATCCCACACCGCGCAGCAATATTCTAACAGAGGACGAACGAGTGTAGTGTAAGCTGTCTCTTTAGTGGACTTGTTGCATCTTCTAAGTGTCCTGCCAATGAAACGCAACCTTTGGCTCGCCTTCCCGACAATATTATCTATGTGGTCCTTCCAACTGAAGTTGTTCGTAATTTTAACACCCAGGTACTTAGTTGAATTGACAGCCTTGAGAATTGTACTATTTATCGAGTAATCGAATTCCAACGGATTTCTTTTGGAACTCATGTGGATCATCTCACACTTTTCGTTATTTAGCGTCAACTGCTACCTGACACACCATACAGCAATCTTTTCTAAATCGCTTTGCAGCTGATACTGGTCTTCGGATGACCTTACTAGACGGTAAATTACAGCATCATCTGCGAACAACCTAAGAGAACTGCTCAGATTGTCACCCAGGTCATTTATATAGATCAGGAACAGTAGAGGTCCCAGGACGCTTCCCTGGGGAACACCTGATATCACTTCAGTTTTACTCGATGATTTGCCGTCTATTACTACGAACTGCGACCTTCCTGACAGGAAATCACGAATCCAGTCGCACAACTGAGACGATACCCCATAGCTCCGCAGCTTGATTAGAAGTCGCTTGTGAGGAACGGTGTCAAAAGCTTTCCGGAAATCTAGAAATACGGAATCAACTTGAGATCCCCTGTCGATAGCGGCCATTACTTCGTGCGAATAAAGAGCTAGCTGCGTTGCACAAGAGCGATGTTTTCTGAAGCCATGCTGATTACGTGTCAATAGATCGTTCCCTTCAAGGTGATTCATAATGTTTGAATACAGTATATGCTCCAAAACCCTACTGCAAACCGACGTCAATGATATAGGTCTGTAGTTAAATGGATTACTCCTACTACCCTTCTTGAACACTGGTGCGACCTGCGCAATTTTCCAATCTGTAGGTACAGATCTATCGGTGAGCGAGCGGTTGTATATGAGTGCTAAGTAGGGAGCTATAGTATCAGCGTAATCTGAAAGGAACCTAATCGGTATACAATCTGGACCTGAAGACTTGCCCGTATCAAGCGATTTGAGTTGCTTCGCAACCCCTAAGGTATCTACTTCTAAGAAACTCATGCTAGCAGATGTTCGTGTTTCAAATTCTGGAATATTCCATTCGTCTTCCCTGGTGAAGGAATTTCGGAAAACTGCGTTCAATAACTCCGCTTTAGCGGCACAGTCGTCGATAACAGTACCATCGGCACTGCGCAGCGAAGGTATTGACTGCGTCTTGCCGCTTGTGTACTTTACATACGACCAGAATTTCTTCGGATTTTCTACCAAATTTCGAGACAATGTTTCGTTGTGGAACCATTAAAGGCATCTCGCATCGAAGTACGTGCCAAATTTCGCGCGTCTGTAAATTTTAGCCCATCTTCAGGATTTCGCGTTCTTCTGAACTTCGCATGCTTTTTCCGTTGCCTCTGCAACAGCGTTCGGACCTTTTTTGTGTACCACGGGGGATCCGTTCCATCTCTTACCAATTTATGAGGTATGAATATCTCAATTGCTGTTGCTACTATATCTTTGAATTTGAGCCACATCTCGTCTACATTCGCATAGTCAGTTCGGAAGGAATGGAAATTGTCTTTTAGGAAGGCTTCTAGTGGCACTTTATCCGCTTTTTTAAATAAAATTATTTTGCGTTTGTTTCTGATGGATTTGGAAGAAATGGTATTGAGCCTAGCTACAATGACCTTGTGATCACTAATCCCTGTATCAGTCATGATGCTCTCTATCAGCTCTGGATTGTTTGTGGCCAAGAGGTCAAGTGTGTTTTCGCAACCATTTACAATTCGCGTGGGTTCGTGGACTAACTGCTCTAAATAATTTTCGGAGAATGCATTTAGGACAATCTCGGAAGACGTTTTCTGCCTACCACCGGTTTTGAACAAGTATTTTTGCCAACATACCGAGGGTAGGTTGAAGTCCCCACCAACTATAACCGTATGAGTGGGGTATTTATTTGTTACGAGACTCAAACTTTCTCTGAACTGTTCCGCAACTGTATCATCGGAGTCTGGGGGTCGGTAGAAGGAGCCAATTATTAACTTAATTCGGCTGTTAAGTATAACCTCCACCCACACCAATTCGCACGGAGTATCTACTTCGACTTCACTACAAGATAAACCACTACTGACAGACACCAACACTCCACCACCAATTCTGCCTAATCTATCTTTCCTGAACACCGTCTGAGACTTCGTAAAAATTTCTGCAGAACTTATTTCAGGCTTTAGCCAGCTTTCTGTACCTATAACGATATCAGCTTCTGTGCTTTCTATTAGCGCTTGAAGCTCAGGGACTTTTCCAGCGCAACTACAACAGTTTACAACTATAATTCCGACTGTTCCTTGATCCAAGCACGTCCTGTAATTGCCAAGCACCCTTTGACATTGCAGCCCATCCCGCACTTTCCCGAGGCCTTCTAACCTAAAAAACCGCCCAGTCCATGCCACACAGCCTCCGCTACCCGTGTAGACGCCAGCTGAGTGTAGTGAACTCCTGACCTATTCAGCGGAACCCGAAACCCCACCACCCTATGGCGCAAGTCAAGGAATCTGCAGCCAATACGGTCGCAAAACCGTCTGAGCCTCTGATTCAGACCCTCCACCCGACTCTGCACCAAAGGTCCGCAGTCGGTTCTGTCAACGATGCTGCAGATGGTGAGCTCTGCCTTCATCTTGTAAGCAAGACCGGCAGCCTTCACCAAATCAGATAGCCGCTGGAATCCAGAGAGAATTTCCTCAGATCCAAAGCGACACACGTCATTAGTGCCGACATGTGCCACCACCTGCAGCTGGCTGCACCCTGTGCTCTTCATGGCATCCGGAAGGACCCTTTCCACATCAGGAATGACTCCTCCCGGAATGCACACGGAGTGTACACTGGATTTCTTCCCCTCCTTAGCCGCCATATCCCTAAGGGGCCCCATTACGCGCCTAACATTGGAGCTCCCAACTACCAGTAAGCCCACCCTCTGCGATTGCCCGGACCTTGAAGGCTGAGAATGATCCTCTGAAACAGGGCAGGTGGCTGCATCTGGCTCAGCCAGAGACAGTGCCTGAAACCGGTTTGTCAGACGCACCGGGGAGGCTTTCTGATCAGCCTCCGGGGACGCCTTTCGCTGCCTGCCACGCCTTGGAACGACCTCCCAATCAACCATAGGCGAGGGCTCAGCCCCACTGCGGGCAGCAACCGGGGCAACCAGAGCGGCAGACCGATCTGGGGACAGACGGGATGAGGTTGACATCCCCGTGATACCCGAGTCCGGCTCCCCACAGTGGTGCCCATTGGCAACAGCCTCAAGCTGCGCGACCGAAGTCAGCGCCGATTGCAGCTGTGAGCGAAGGGATGCCAAGTCAGCCCTCATCCGAACACAGCAATCGCAGTCCCTGTCCATTCTAATTGATGTTTAACAACAGTTACTGAAACACGAGTCCGTGCCTAGATAACGCAAGCGGAACACACAAAGAATGTATCAACTAACCTGTACAAATGCCTAACGACTGCGCTACAATCTGCTGAATTTACGATTACAGTAACTAAAACTCGAAATTGCACCTCCTATACGAAACTCACACGCAATTTAAATAAGAATCTACGAAGTAAACACTAAAGCGCGATGCTACAACTGTCAAATACTATAATACGCCCGAAATATATGAATTAAACAATGCAAGTACCCAAAAACACGCAAAGAAATTAATTAAACTATCTAACAAATAAGTAAGCTAGGGTTATACGACTTGCTGCAGCAGCTGCTTATCCAACGGCGGCAGGGAGCACACTGACTGGCCAACCGACACTGGCCGTTCACAGAAGGGTTCCCATTATTGGACTATATGGAATAAAATCATCGTAACTTCTGACCGTCTAAACTGCACTGTTGGCGGCGGGGCATTATAGGAATTAGTATCCACTTGCGCACGCACCTTGTTGTTGGCCATTTACACGTGATAATGTCTCGGTACGGCGTGCCTGAGCTATAGCGCTTGTAAAGGGCCAACTACGCGCCACGGGAAGTTTGCGCCCGAGTTCAAGCTGAAGACAATTATTCCAAGTGTGCTAACGATCAAGAATTCGATTCGCAACTTTGAGACAACGGGTAATGTTGGTGATGACAGTGTTGGCAACATCGGTCGTAGAAAAAGGGGTGAAAGCGTCTGAAAACATCGAGAAGACACGCAGTGTATTCCAACCAGCCCTAGGAAATTGATCAGACGAGCTGCACAACGGGCGGGAATCAACCGGGAGGACTGCGACGGTTGTTGTTGAAGACCTCTGCCTATACAAAACGCAGACACGTCGGTCATTAAGCCCCGAGGCCATGCAACAGCGTTCTGTTTCGTCAACAGTCTCATCCACAGAACTGACGAAATTTCATAAGAATATGGTTTGGTTTAGCTCTCTTTCATTTGAATGGGTTCGTCAAAAGCTAAACTATCGCATTTGGGGGATTGAGAATCGGCGTTTCGCAAACGAAAAATCTCTGCACCCTCATTGGGTGACACTGTGGTGTGCAGTGTCCAGTCACTGGATAATCGGTGTGGGATTCCTTTATGGCATGGTGACTCTACCGAACGGTTCGTGATATCATCCCCATTATTCAAAGCTACCCTGATTTCGAGAAGATGTAGTTCATCCAAAACGGAACTCGACCCCATCGAAGTGGGAGAGTGGTGTCCTAGAGGAGCGCTTTGGGGAGCACATTCTGGCACTGGGGTACCCAGAGGCCACTGGTATGGGCCTCGACTGGCCACCATATTCTCCGGATCTGAATGCATGCGACTCCTTCTTGTGGGGGCTATGTTAAAGACGAAGTGTACAAGAATAACTCCAAAACCATTGATGGGCTATAAACAGCCATTTGGAAGGTCATCGAAAGCATCGATGTTTCGACATTTCAGCGGGTCATGCATAATTTCGCTATTTGTCTGCGCCACATCATCGCCAATGATGGCAGACATATCGAACATGTCACAACCTAAATCCGAATATCTGTAGTGACGTTTACATGTTGAATAAAGTGTGTGCGCGCCCTAGGTTGTAACTAATTTACCTTTTTTTCATATAGTCCAATAATTGTCACTGTGTAAATCCACCATATTGCTAAAGGCTTAATAATTTCAATAATTTCAATAAATTCCAAGCTATTCAACATTTTACAGGCTATGGGTATCCATTCAGTTCACGAAATTGAGTATGACGCAACTGGATGTACTTTATGTGTGTGGACACCTTTTTATGAAAAAGCCATTAAAAATGTAATGCAACTGGCTAAGTCAGGAAACGCATTTGCAAAGTGAGAATATGCGAGCACCACTGCTGTACAATTTACTGGAAACAAATGAAAATATGCGCCGGACAAGGGCTCGAACCCGGATCTCCCGCCTTTCACGAGCGTTCACCTTAACAACTTCGGCTACCTGAGCACGCTTCATGCATGGATCAAACATCTGTCTCCATAGAGCTCACGCAATGACCTGATTTCCGCGCAGGGAAGCACTTACTTAATTTCCTCGTCAGGCTGCCTAGTGCATGGTATGAAATACATTAGTCCAGTGAACTGTATAGCTGAGGTGGTCAGGTATTTGCAATCTGCATGTAAATTTCCTTTTTTGATATGGTTGTCAGTAGTGTCCGTTTCTTTCGACATGCATGCATGTCTGATGGGACGTTGTATCGAACTTTACAGACACTTTCAAATACACATGATAGTCTAATGTACAACTGACTAAGTCTGACACACGCAAAATGAGATACATATATAGCCATTTGTCCTGTTTGGAGATAAGATAACTTAATGACTGGCCATTTTTCCAGTTGGAAACAGGACGTACTTAAAGGCCACGTGCCAGTTGGCACTACTTAGACATACAAATGCATCTTGAATTATTCTACACGAAACGTAAATACGACTAAAATGGGAGAATGAATAAGAGACTGTACCGATGTTTTACTGAAACCGATCGATATGTAGAAGGACCTATGTACTTTACATGAACGATAAAATGGTACAATAATAACACTCGTGCTGCAAAAGCGTCTATCCAATTATTCACTTCACACGACACAAGAGAGCGTTAATCAATTAGCAACCACAAGACCTAGCCCACATAGTATGAAACCATCAAAATTCACATTAAACTGAGGAAAAGGAAAGTGCGGCGCGTCCTTTATTGTAATAAATCTCTAGACTGCTAATTTAAGAAAACGCAAATATTACCTATATCACAGAACTGACACATACTAATCGTACTCCGAGGAGCAACATATAGTCACGACGACGTCCATTGCAACAGTGTCATCAAACAACTTCCTAGTCGCCCTGTTTGCTACCGCTTGTTTTCAGGATGAAGGAGCAACGGACAGAGCAGGAAGACGTTAAAAAGCCACCTGATGCTTGCTCAATGGAAGGGATGCTATAAAAAGGCGGGAGACCATTGTTCTTCGGAAATACCACTTTACCGTTTACCGGAAAATTTTTTGAAAATAATTGAACGAAAAATCCCTACAGCTCACACATAGGGTGAATGAACAATCTCAGGACGCCAGAAGGTGTGACGTCCGTTGGTATAGACAACACTATCGTACAGGTCATTCTTGATAGGATGCAATGGAAGATTCTCAATACTCTGCACAGGAAAGAAATAAGACTACCTGTTGCTTCTGATATAAATACACATGAATTGCCCACACATGCGCATATTTCAGAGCTTACTCGTGATGTGGATTACGGAAAATGGAAAGGTTGCTGATGCAAAAAATAAAGGATAGAAATGTAAGAAAAGGTACGAGGAACAGGGCTGCTAAGACACAAGATATTGTAAATGACAGTTACATGAAAGGGGGCTGAAATTGGCCCCTTTCAAACGGAACGTTATGTACATCCTGCGTCATCATGAATCAATATCATACTGCCTTTTTTCAACAGAGCAGTGTTCATCCACACACTGTACATGCTGCTATGAACAGTCTGTGTTGTTAGCAAGGTCTCAGGTGTGTCCCCGATCCCAGCTCCAGTAACCAGGATATCAAGGACAAGATACGTTGTGGGACAGCTTGCCTCAGGGGAGGATACAACGGTTGTATGACACACGACCCAGCCAAATAAGTGCATACATTCTGAAGAGGCGTGGGGTAGGGGGAGGGTGGAGGGGGGGGGGGGGGGATTCAGCGTCATACTGATAAGTGGACTCAAAAAAAAAATGGTTCAAATGGCTTAATCACTATGCGACCTAACATTTGAGGTCATCAATCCATAGACTTAGAACTACTTAAACCTAACTAACCTAAGGACATCACACACATTCATGCCAGGATTCGAACCTGCGACCGTAGCAGCAGCACAGTTCCGGTCTGAAGACTCTAGAAAAGCTCGGCCACAACAGCCGGCTAATTGGATTCATACTGAGAAGATATTTGTAATTTTGTCTCAGTTTACTAATTGCTAAAAAAATCACATAAAAAGTTCCCTTTGTTTTATCCGCCTGCCGAGTGCTTGTCCATTTATGAGACAGTGTACAGGGTGGTCCACTGATCGTGACCGGGCCAAATATCACACGAAATAAGCGTTAAACGGAAAAACTACAAAGAGCGAAACTTGTCTAGCTTCAAGGGGGAAACCAGATGGCGTTATGGTTGACCCGCTAGATGGCGCTGCCATAGGTCAAACGGATATCAACTGCGTTTTTTAAAAAATAGGAACCACCTTTTTTTTATTACAGATTCGTGTAGTAAGTAAAGAAATATGAATGTTTAAGTTGGACCCCTTTTTTTGCTTTGTGATAGATGACGCTGTAATAGTCACGAACATATGGTTAACAGTTTTAGACGAACAGTTGGTAACAGGTAGGTTTTTAAAATTAAAATACAGAACTTAGGTACGTTTGAACATTTTATTTCCGTTGTTCTAATGTGATACATGTATCTTTGTGAACTTATCATTTCTGAGAACGCATGCTGTTACTGCGTGATTACCTGTAAATACCACATGAAAGACACAAATGCTCAAAATTATGTCCGTCAACCTCAATGCATTTGGCAATACGTGTAACGACATTCCTCTCAACAGCGAGTAGCTCGCCTTCCGTAATGTTCGCACATGCATTGAGAATGCGCTGACGCATGTTGTCAGCCGTTGTCTGTGGATCACGATAGCAAATATCTTTCAACTTTCGCCACTGAAAGAAATCCTGGGACGTTAGATCCGGTGAACGTGCGGGGCATGGTATGGTACTTAGACGACCAATCCACCTGTCATGAAATATGCTATTCAATACCGCTTCAACCGCACGCGAACTATGTGCCGGACATCCATCATGTTGGAAGTACATTGCCATTCTGTCATGCAGTGAAACATCTTGTAGTAGTATCCGTAGAACATTACGTAGAAAATCAGCATACATTGCACCATTTAGAATACCATCGCTAAAATGGGGGCCAATTATCCTTCCTCCCATAACGCTGCAGCATACATTATCCCGCCAAGGTAGATGAGGTTCCACTTGTCGCAGCAATCGTGGATTTTCCGTTTCCTAATAGTGCATATTGTGCCGGTTTACGTTACCGCTGTTGGTGAATGACTCTTCGTCGCTAAACAGAACGCACAGAACGTAACTATACGGCGAACAGTCCGGACACTTGGATGATGTCGTCCAGGATACCGACTAGCATACATAGCACACGCCCGTTGGGCATTTTGATCAAATAGCCATACATTAACACGACATTGACCTTTTCCGCAATTGGTAAACGGTCCATTTTAACACGGGTAATGTATCACGAAGCAAATACCGTCCGCACTGGTGGAATGTTACGTGATACCACGTACTTATACGTTTGTGACTATTACAGCTCTATCTATCGCAAAGCCAAAAAAGTGGTCCAACTAAAACATTCATATTTCTTTACGTACTACACGAATATGTAATAAAAATGTGGGTTCCTATTTTAGAAAACGCAGTTGACATCCGTTTGATCTACGGCAGCGCCATGCAGTGGGCCAACCATACAGCCATCTGGTTTCCCCCTTCAAGCTAGACGAGTTTCGTTCTGTGTAGTTTTTTTCTTTTGATGCTTATTTCGTGAGATATTTGGCCCGGTCACTGTCAATGGACCACCCTTTATATTGTAATAATTACGTAGCTTGTAACGTAAATAGTGGCGACAGTGGTGTGGAGACACTATGCAATGGAATCTACTGTTGTCGCTGACAGCACACGTTGTTGACATACCTACCTTACCTCCGAGCAAATGGACTCGCCCGTCCCACGTCACGGGCTTGTGCCCAATCGAGGGAAACAAAGTCACTTGTGAGCGAGTGGTCTAACTTATCGATGGCACTATGTATTCGAAGCAGGAACAACGGAGTTGGATCAAGATTTAGTGTGCCAGAGGTCGTACAGCTCGACAGTGTCATCAAGGTCTTCACAAAGCGTGCAGGGAATCGGCATTGCCGTACAGAACAGTGGCACGTTGGGTAAAAGCCTTCAACGAACTTCGGCAGACTGTGGCAGACATGAATCGGGCAGGCCGTCCTGGCGTCTCTGATGCCGCGTTAGTGGATTCGTGAGCTCGCCCACGAAACCATTAGCGCATACGACAGTGCTTCGCATCCTGAAGGAACGCCCCGGCATGCGAAAAATTGCAGCATGATGGGTTCCGCATGACTTGACGGAAAGCAGAAATGGATGCGTTACGACGCTGCTCAGACGCACTTGGAACGCTATGAGCGTGAAGGAGAGGCTTTTTTTACGCCGTATCTTAACACTAGGTAAGACGTGGACCGCATCGTACGAGCCAAAACTGAAACGTCAATCCAACGAATGGTGTCATTATGAGTTCCTGCGAAAGTCTTAAGTGCATCAGAGCCCCAGTATGGTAAAATGGTGATTCTCGTGTACGACTGTGATGGTGTTATCCTAACGCATTACGTTCGTCCACGGCAGACCGTCAATTTACAGTATTACTGCTCGTATTTGGTGCATCACCTGCGACCAGCTTTGCGAAAGAAGCGATGACACTTTCTGCGTAACCCACCTATCATTTTGGACGACAGTGCAGGGATGCGAACAGCGCAAGATGTGGCTGCTCTGTTCGATCGATGGGACTGAGAAGTACTGTACCATCCACCATACCCCCTGGATTTAAGTCCTTGTGACTTTGATTTGATTCTGAAGATGAAGGAACCACTTCGTGTAGTTCATTTCAGAACTGTTCCAGAGATTCGACATGCAGTAGACCGCTCCATTCGCACCATCAACAGAACAGGCTCTGCCACTACGCCTTCCACATCGCTGGCAACGGGTTGTACACAACGCTGGGAACTATTTTGAAGGGCAGTACCGGTTCAAACATGTAACTCTTTTGTATCGATTGTGAATAAATAGTTGCCTCTACTTTAGTTCCAACCCCCGAATGAAGGAAATCGCTCTTGTAATACTATAAAATTTTGTTATCTACACTGCTGGAAAACAATAGTACACCTGGAAAGACGATGTCGATTTTGATCCGATGACAACATATGGGGTATAGCAGATTCAGCGTCGTCGACCAACAGATATCGTAGTGGCATAGGTACCTGAGAGTCATCTGTGTCTAACCATTTACCCTAGAACGGTCGGGCTGGGTCTGTGAGACCACTAGTTTTTGTTTTACTGGATTCATATTGTTTTAGTTGCTGATTTGACTTGAGCTCTAAGCTAACTACCTGAAATATCCGAGACAAACCATTCACGTCGTGAATGAGGTTTTACTTTGTTTAATACTTATTTGGCAGTCTTACAAAGAGCGCATGGGTCTGTCAGATCCATCCCGACTGGTTACGTTATAAATTTCTGACAGTGCAATCCCATTTTTATTTTCGTGTGTAGGCCTATCAATGAGTTACTATCTGCGATGTCCTGAAAGCGAATTCAATGGCAGTGATCTACAGTATAAAATGACAAGAGAAAATCTTTCAAACAGTGAAATTTACAGAATTTTATAAGATCCATTTTTGGTATGTTTGTCTCCAACTGCAATGCATATTTTGACCAGCCAGAAAACGTTGGACGAAATGCTCCTCCACACAGAGAAAGGTGCCAGAGACTTGCGAACCCAAATAAACCTGCCAAGTTCTAAAACGTTCTATGTAAAACATTTGGAAGTTTATGCAGGTACACAACTACCGTACAAAGTCAACAATAAGGCAGACTATGTTGTTTTTCATCTTGTGTAACCAGTAAAGGGGACTGTAAGAAATCTGACAAAACAACAATTGTTTTAATTCTTACCAAATCGTCAAGAAAGTGCTACAAGAAAAGAATATTACTGTTGGTACGTTAAAAAAATAATCCTGAAATTCCAGTGCAGTTTTTATCCAAAAACTCTGAAAAAGGTACTCAAGTATGTTTGGACTTCAGGAAGACGTCACATTACTTTCAAATGTATCAAAATGAAACAGATAAGTATTCGTTATTTCGTCAATGCATCATGATGATGAAACTGACAGTAACAGCGGTGAAAAGAAAAAAACGAGTATAATAACGTACTACAACAAATCGTAGGGCGACGTAGATGTCATTGATGCTATGTGTGGTGAATATGTTGTTGCTGGAGGGACAAGACAACGGGCTCCCTGTCTCTTTTTTCAGTTGCTGAACACTGAAGCTGTCAATGGCAACGTTTTATTCAAAGCAAGTGAAAACTTTTCAGTTAGAAGTGAATACTTCAGAAACCCAGGACAGTCTCTCATAACACCATATCTAACAGTGCATCCAATCCAGCCAAATCTACAGCGCGAAATTCGCAGTCTTGCCTCTAGCCTCTCTGGCACCCAAGAAAAAAGAATAGTTGAACATCCACAACCAGGGAAAAGAAGATGTTGCAAATACAAGAACATCAGAACTAAATACTTGTACAAAGTTTGCAATGTGTGGTTATGCTTGGCGCATGCTGCAATAGTTTGCCGTGACTGTTTTGAAAAAAGATGACTTTGTCGGATGATATCTCACAACTTATTCGTTATATTCACCATTTCTATTTACACTCCTGCAAATGAAAAAAAGAACAGATTGACACCGGTGTCTCAGACCCACCATACTTGCTCCGGACACTGCGAGAGGGCTGTACAAGCAATGATCACACGCACGGCACAGCGGACACACCAGGAACCGCGGTGTTGGCCGTCGAATTGCGCTACCTGCGCAGCATTTGTGCACCGCCGCCGTCAGTGTCAGCCACTTTGCCGTGGCATACGGAGCTCCATCGCAGTCTTTAACAATGGTAGCATGCCGCGACAGCGTGAACGTGAACCGTATGTGCAGTTGACGGACTTTGAGCGAGGGTGTATAGTGGGCATGCGGGAGGCCGGGTGGACGTACCGCCGAATTGCTCAACACGTGGGGCGTGAGGTCTCCACAGTACATCGATGTTGTCACCAGTGGTCGGCGGAAGGTGCACGTGCCCGTCGACCTGGGACCGGACCGCAGCGACGCACGGATGCACGCCAAGACCGTAGGATCCTACGCAGTGCCGTAGGGGACCGCACCGCCACTTCCCAGCAAATTAGGGACACTGTTGCTCCTGGGGTATCGGCGAGGACCATTCGCAACCGTCTCCATGAAGCTGGGCTACGGTCCCGCACACCGTTAGGCCGTCTTTCGCTCACGCCCCAACATCGTGCAGCCCGCCTCCAGTGGTGTCACGACAGGCGTGAATGGAGGGACGAATGGAGGCGTGTCGTCTTCAGCATTGAGAGTCGCTTCTGTCTTGTTGCCAATGATGGTCGTATGCGTGTTTGGAGCCGTGCAGGTGAGCGCCACAATCAGGACTGTATATGACCGAGGCACACAGGGCCAACATCCGGCATCATGGTGTGGGGAGCGATCTCCTACACTGGCCGTACACCTCTGTTGATCGTCGAGGGGACACTGAATAGTGCACGGTACATCCAAACCGTCATCGAACCCATCGTTCTACCATTCCTAGACCGGCAAGGGAACTTGCTGTTCCAACAGGACAATGCACGTCCGCATGTATCCCGTGCCACCCAACGTGCTCTACAAGGTGTAAGTCAACTACCCTGGCCAGCAAGATCTCCGGATCTGTCCCCCATTGAGCATGTTTGGGACTGGATGAAGCGTCGTCTCACGCGGTCTGTACGTCCAGCACGAACGCTGGTCCAACTGAGGCGCCAGGTGGAAATGGCATGGCAAGCCGCTCCACAGGACTACATCCAGCATCTCTACGACCGTCTCCATGGGAGAATAGCAGCCTGCATTGCTGCGAAAGGTGGATATACACTGTACTAGTGCCGACATTGTGCATGCTCTGTTGGCTGTGTCTATGTGCCTGTGGTTCTGTCAGTGTGATCATGTGATGTATCTGACCCCAGGAATGTGTGAATAAAGTTTCCCCTTCCTGGGACAATGAATTCACGGTGTTCTTATTTCAATTTCCAGGAGTGTAGTACGGGTGTAAGGTATCAGGCAAATCCAACACCTTCCATAAAAACCCTGACATGATAAGCAAATCCAGTAGTATGTCACATAGCTCCGAATAAATCGTGACATTAAATTAACCAAAGTAATACGAGTAACGAGTGGGCAAATGGAATACCACAGACTAACACAAGAATGCCTAAATGCATGTCATACCTTCCCACCGTAAGACAGACGCAGTTCCGAGGGGAGAAACGAGAACACAAGCCGAGAGCAGAACTGTGTTAAGTTAGAAGGCCCTACGATAAGGAACGGACACCCACGTCCCCAGCTAACAGTTAGGACCACCCCCCAGCCTGTGTTAAAAGCTAGAGCCTTAGCGTGAGACTTTTTCGGGTCTCTGTTATGTCAGGACCACCCCCCAGACCATGTTAAAAGATAGAGCCCTCCAGAAGAACAGTATAGATCTTACTATAACACAACAAGGGCCACCCCAGCCGCATGTTTTAGCGTGAGACTTTTTCGCGTCTCTGTTACGTCAGCTTAAGGTTAACATTGAGACCCTGATTGGTCAGATGAAAACACAGCCAGATAGTTGTTTTTAAACAAACTTCGGTAAATTATAGTAAGGAGAAGTTAGGAGAGAGTTCCTTCCGAGACGGCGAGGCGAGCGGAGCTGTGCTGCCCGCCGCCCCCTGACGAACAGTGACAAGGTAATGAACGCACGCCATGCCACATAACAGCGCATAAAGCTTCACTCAGAACTGCAGAAGTCTCATCTGTTACACCCCATTATTGCGTAATACTAGTGTCGATCGTCAATTAAAGCTCATGGTGTTCACATTTGCCACTTGAAGCAAAAATCTGAAACGCAATGATTTTTCTGTTATATAGTTATTGAGAAGCCACATCAGCCACTGTAATTTACGACAAGTTAGATAAGTAATCAAAGATAATTGAGGGTCACTCTAGTCCATTTTGATAGTTTTCTCTCTTGTGAAACTTAATTTAAACCTAGATTATAGACGTGATATGGCATAGGTCATCCTTCGATCCATTGTAGAACTTGGAAACCCATTCAGGGAATAATTGTTAACATTTTTGTTGAACGCAGTTGGTTTTTACCATCCTGTATTGCAACATTTCCTTTTATCAATAGTGCAATTTATAAACAATGTTTTGTGAGTAGAATAAAATTTCCAATGGTAGCCTTAACTGCTTTTTCGACGTTATTTTACCAGCTAACTAAAAATAGGAAAGCCTTGAGCCCCTTCCACTAAATTTAGTTAGTATTAAGATTCTTTTACAGGGAGTGGAGTGGAGCTGACGCTGAGATCATTAAGTATTTGGTTATATCATCGCTAGTCTCACTGAACTCTTTTGAATTCTAAATGTCATGTGTGGTCTGACGTCTCCTTACCAGCAACCGGTCCCAGGTTTAAACTAGTCAATTCCCTGAAAAAAAAAAAAAAAACACACTCAGAGCGTCGTTGTGCGAAAGTGGTAGGGAGACACGATATAGAACAGACAGACACCACGCAGAATGTTAGACGGGTTGCAGTGTTAAAATTTTTCATTATTTCCCAATGTCGTGATTCATCTTTATTTAGGCACCTTCACATTGGCATACGGAAGAAATAGAAAATTTCTTAACTGTGTCATAACCCCATATAGTGAGCCTAGAATACCAAAAATATATAAAAGGACTTACTGACATTGGGTAGCGATGGAATACCGCACATAAAAGTTTCCAGCAGATAAATGCATCTTGTAATAACTTCGAAAATACTATGCAATAAAACAGAATAAAACAGAGGATGACCGAAAGATATTTAAAAAAATGTAAGATGCTTTGTCCCCAAATTGACAACCTGCACAAGGAATAAGAAACAAGCAGCAGATTACCTTATTACGGCATGGCACGCAGTCCACTGCAAAGCAAACGGGATCAGGCATACAATAAATCTGTACATCATAAACTAGCCGGGGCGGACGGTGTGGTGGTGGTGGTGGTTAGTGTTTAACGTCCCGTCGACAACGAGGTCATTAGAGACGGAGCGCAAGCTCGGTTTAGGGAAGGATTGGGAAGGAAATCGGCCGTGCCATTTCAAAGGAATCATCCCGGCATTTGCCTGAAACGATTTAGGGAAACCACGGAAAATCTAAATCACGATGGCCGGAGACGGGATTGAACCGTCGTCCTCCCGAATGCGAGTCCAGTGTGCTAACCACTGCGCCACCTCGCTCGGTGCGGACGGTGTGGCCGAGCGGCTCTAGGCGCTTCAGTCTGGAACTGTGCGACCGCTACGGTGGCAGGTTCGAATCCTGCCTCGGGCATGGATGTATGTGATGTCCTTAGGTTAGTTAGGTTTAAGTAGTTCTAAGTTAAAGGGGACTGATGACCTCAGATGTTAAGTCCCATAGTGCACAGAGCCATTTGAACCATAAACGGCCGGAAGTGTAGTGCAGATTCTGGTCACACACTTCACACTGGACATGAAAATATACAAGACCCCTAAGACAAATACACGCAGCTCTCGGCAAATGGCTCCTGCAGGCTGTAAGCTACGGTAGTGTTTAATTGCTAAATATTGTCATAACGACAAACTATGACAGTTATTATGGATGGCTGGTGTTCTAAAAATTGCTTAAAAAAGTTTAACGTTAGTAGCCAGAATAATCGGGATAAAGAAAAATTAAATACTAAAGTATATAAAATACATTGCTATGATGAGAAAGAATCCAAGAACATATTGTAGAACAAAAGCAAACTGGTGCTTTTCATTTATTATTACACAGGAGAGCGCCGAATTCCAATTTTGAGTGTGCCAAGTAGCGTTGTGCATACCCGAACCTCCGTAAAACCAGAATCTACGCCCCTCCCCACGATGCACGAGATCGTCTCACTACTGACTAACAGTGTCAATACTACGACCGGATGCCAAGCACACTGAAGCGCCAAAGAAACAACAAACGGGGATTATTGTACAAGGCCAATATCGGGCACTATAATCCATGGTCATTATGTAGCACTATAACTGAATTACATATTCACAGTGACATTAATGTGTGCCAATGTTCGACGTCAACGTGCAATAACTAGTATTGGACGGCAGGTGCAGCACTCGCGGTGGAGGATGTACACTGAAGGGAAAAAGAACTGGTATAGGCTTGCGTAATCCAACACAGAGATATGTAAACAGGCTGAAACGGCGCTACGGCAGGCAACGCCTACATAAGAGAACAAGTATCTGGCATACTTATTAGATTGGTTACTGTTGCTACAATTCCTGTTTATCAAGATGTAAGTTAGTTTGAACGTGGTGTTATAGACTTCGAACGAGCCATGGGACATAGCATCTCCGAGGTAGCGATGAAATGGATATTTTCCTGTACGACCATTTCACGAGTATACCGTGAATATCAAGATGGTTCAAATGGCTCTGAGCACTATGGGACTCAACTGCTGTGGTCATTAGTCCCCTAGAACTTAGAACTACTTAAACCTAACTAACCTAAGGACATCACACACATCCATGCCCGAGGCAGGATTCTAACCTGCGACCGTAGCAGTCCCACGGTTCCGGACTGCGCGCCTAGAACCGCGGGACCACCGCGGCCGGTTGAATATCAAGAATCCGGGTTTATCTTCAAATCTCCAACGCCTCTGCGGCCGGAAAAAGATCCTGCAAGAACGGGACCAATGACGACTGAATAAAACCGTTGAACGTGACAGAAGTGCACCTCATCTGCAAGTTGCTGCTGATTTCAACGCTGGGCCATCAACAAGTGTCAGCGTGCGAACCACTGAACGAAACATAATCGATAAGGGCTTTGGGAGCCGAAGGCCCACTCTTGTACCCTTGACGACTGCACAAAACACAAAGCTTTACACTCGTCTGGTCCCGCCAACACTGACATTGGGCTGTTGAAGACCGGAAACACGTTGCCTAGTCAGACGAGACTCGTTTCAAAGTGTATAGAGCGAATGAACGTGTACGGATACGGAGATAACCTCATGAATCTATGGACGTTGCATGTCAGTAGGAGACTCTTCAAGCTGGTGGAGGCTCTGTAATGGTGTGGGGTGCGTGCAGTTAGAGTGATATGGGATCCTAATTAATACATCTTGATACGATTCTTCCAGGTGACATGTACGTAAGCATTCTGACCGATCATCTGCGTCCATTCATGTCCTTTGTATATTGCGACGGACTTGGGAAATTCCACACGTCCAGAACTGCTATAGAATTGCTCCAGGAACACTCTCCTTAGTTTAAGCACTTCCGCTGTCCACCAAACTCCCCAGACGTTAACATTGTTTATCAGATCTGGGATGTCATGCAACGTGCTGTTCAGAAGAGATCTCCACCCCCTCGTTCTCTTACGGATTTATGGACAGCCCTGCAGGATTCATTGTGTCACTTCCCACCAGCACTACTTCAGACATCAGACATCAGTCAAGTCCATGCCACGTCGTGTTGCTGCATTTGTGAGTGATTTCGGCGGCCGTTCCCTATATTAAGCATATGTACTAGTATCTTTGGCTCTTCAGTGTAATTACACACAGGCACATCACAGTTAAAAACTACCTGTGTTTACTATAAGTCACGCTCTATATAAATACAGAGGTCCCTCATTTTAAAAGTTGATAGCGAGAGTCAAGCCTAAGTATCCTACTTCCAGACAATGAACCTTCTTCTTAAAAACATAGAGTTACATCACCACCGGAGCTCCAGTGGCAGCTATATGTTAGAGCACATAGTAAGAATCAATAAAGGTAAAAAGCCTTTATATCAGAAGATTCGTAATTGATCGCAATTTTAATTACCATTAACGACGAAATTCTTCAATTTTTACTTTCTAGTACTATACCTTAGATTTTCCTTGCTGGCTCGCGAATAAAATATGAATTGCATTCCACATTTTTTATATAAATTTTTGCGATTCTAGCACAACTGTTTTCAACTGTCGTCTCAAAGCGAAGATAATGTGATGACACTCTCCTTGATCTACAAGATGGAAAGAAGTCTTCAAACACCTAACTATTCCCTTAAAGATTCGTAACAAAGCTCAGAACTATTTTACAAGCTATCATATTTCCGCATTGGTTGTGTTATATGGGGAATGGCAGATAAAAGTGGCTCGGACGTGTGGGGTACTATTGCACGCGAATGTTACCATATAACCACACCCAACTACTTACATCTACTTGCAACAGAATGGAGCAAGTCCCCATATGGTCGGAATCTTGGAGCACATTTATAAAGTCTTCATGCCTGACACAGCTGTTAGCAAAGGTCAGTCTGCTCTCAGCCTTAGCTGGACACCCAGGTCAGTGTGCCATTACTTTGTGTGAGGAGCTCTCTAGTCCAAGGTGTATGGCAAGAATCCCCATATTAATCAAGAACTGCAGCAGAACACACACTGACGGATAAACATCGAAACACCAAAAATTAATTAATGTAGATTAATAAAATTTTGGCTATACAATTGTCTAGGTCACGTTCTCACTATCATGGTTGTCCAGTAGTTTGTAACGGAGGCACAGCTGCCAGCTTACTGTAACCCTCGATCCCTCACATTGACGCTGGGACACAGAAATTTCTTCGCCATCAGACTGCCGCACACATTCCGCAGACACCTCACTATGACACTGTATCTGCCCTTCAAGAATCGCCATCTCAGGTGTGCTGACCTATAGGAAGTGTCTCATGGACACTGTTGGAGTCATTCTGCTAGTGTATATCTGCCACTGGCATTCGGTAAGTTCTCACCCCTGCCGCTAAAAAAATTGGTGAAAACAGGCACAAGATAGAAGCTAGGGCTAGTGGGAGATAGAGTCTTACAAGAGAAGGAGATATCCTGTTAGTACGAAGGAATGCGCAGGGGTCACAAACGGCAGACGTGAGTTGACCCTTCACTGACCTTCTCGCGTGAGCCACGTTTCGCACCTAAAAGCAGAGAATCTGACTGGCCGAGTCTTCAGTCATAGCAGGAGCTGTAGAATATCCTACAACAGTATACGACTTTGGCAAGCATTTGGCTGGCAGCTTCACGTTCCCTATAGTGGGGACCAGCTTGTGGCTTATATGAGTCTCACTGTCTGGACAGAGTTTGTGGGTATACAGTGTCCATCCTCTAAATGGCGACCAGCGGCAGCTAGCAGATTGGTGCCGTAACACCACACCTCCCAGCATGGCCATCAATGATGTGTGCACCATGGAATGGCAGATACAGAAACAGTCACAGTGAGTGTGTTGAGTTCCATTTTCCTGCTCTCTGAGCTCTTTACCGTTAGCGGCTGCCAGGGTGGAAGTCTTCTGCTTCTCAGGGCTAATCGTTATCAGCCAACCTTGTGTGTCTGTCTAATTAAGGGGGACGTGATATTGAGGAAAATCACAGATGTTCTCCCAGTCTCAAAGCTAGATCAAGAATAGTATTTAACTTTCTGTATTCACTATATACATTTTTGTATTTTTCTATTGTTTAAAAATAAATAGGTTTATGGTAACTAGTTGTATTCATTGTAGTATTATATTTATTCAACATTACGGATCCCCGAATTAAGTTAGAGTAGAATATCATCACGACTAGAGACCTCTTCTGTGTTTCTCTAGGTGTAGGTTATCAATAGCAGGACTGTCTTTAATTCATTCATGGGCATGGTATTTCGATTCTGTACACGAGTTTTGGCAACAAGTCATACACATACCATATGCACGCCAACACCCAGTTGTTTACAATGCTTTCGCAAGTTAGCTGAGTACGCAGAGGACACCAAGCCGCCGCAAAGTTGTTCGCCAATTGTTAACTATAACTGCCGTACTTGTAGAAATACCACCACAAAGAAGAAGACCCGGAACAGTCGTCTGTCTTTGCGACTTAACAGACTATGACGCTTGGCCGGCACCTGTAATGAAGACGTGTACATTCCCAAGGAGGAGTCATAGCGTCCCCGTCATTCCTTTTCCTTCTCTATTCCGAATTTGATCAGCAGTGGGCCGTGTAAAACGAAAGTCTGACTGGCCTTTCTTTTTCTGTTTTCCCCAAACTTCTTCATTCTTCTTTCTCTCCTCCTCGGAAATGCAATATCTGATCCTCTTTGTCAATGGCTTCACTTCAAATAATTTTATGCTGCTTCCATCTGAATTCTTCTCTGTTTTGTATAATCTCCAGTGTAAAACCAGTTTCTTCTTTGACCTCCACTGCCGACCTAGAATTGGAGTAATTGAAGATCTTTTTGCTCAGTAAGTGTTTGAGACCTGGCAGTCCGGGAGAAGGCAGGATTCGGTTACGGTTGTGGATGGGGCCGTTGTCAGTTACTGTTCAAAAAATGGTTCAAATGGCTCTGAGCACTATCGGACTTAACATCTATGGTGATCAGTCCTCTAAAACTTAGAACTACTTAAACCTAACTAACCTAAGGACATCACACAACACCCACTCATCACGAGGCAAAGAAAATCCCTGACTCGCCGGGAATCGAACCCGGGCGCGGGAAGCGAGAACGCTACCGCACCGCACGACCACGAGCTGCAGACTCAGAAATGCAATATCTGGTCCTCTTTGTCAATGGTTTCACTTCAAATAATTTTATGCTTCTTACTTCTCAATTCTTCTCTGTTTTGTATAATCTCCGGTGTAACTCCAGTTTCTTCTTTGACCTCCAATACCAACTTAGAATTGGAGTAATTGAAGATATTTTCGCTCAGTAAGTCTTTGAGTCCTGACAGTCAGGGGAAGGCAGGATTCGGTTACGGTTATAGGTGAGGCCGTAGTCAGTTACGATTGGTTGCCTATTATAGTTACACACATTTCTTTTAAACCAGGAATTCCAGACTCAACAATAAAAAAAACAGACGTTATTAATGAAGGAGTGAACAACAATGTAAAATAATAGTGTTTTCAGTGCGTTACAATTTAGCAAATCACCATAAAATACAGATACATCAGACAATGTTTTAAAAACAAGCCACTGTCATCACGGCTGAAGGCCTTATACGCCAAGAATGGCAATAAATCAAATCGCTGTAATTTACAACTTACAAATATTAAAATATTACAGGTAAGTAGTCAAAAACAGAGCAGAAGGCATCAGACGCCAGACATGGCAGTAAATAAGGTTTTAAGGCTCACTGCTAAAAATAGAATTTTAAGGCAAATAACCACAATCATGGCTGAAGGCCTTACACGCCAGGAACGGCAATTATATAAAAAAATTTAGAAACTTGCCATAAACAGCAAATAAAGTAGCAAAGGTTAATTAAAAAAACAAAAAAAAATCAAGCAACTGATAACCAAACGGGTGAAATAAAATGATGGTAAACCTTGTAAGACAACTTAACTAGGCACACATAACCTAAATGTAGGCATTACAAAGTATTATAATAAATAATACAATAAAAAAACGTAGGGACCAGTCACAGAGAGTGCTCCAGGTATCGATCTATGAGAACAAACACTCTCGCTAGGAATGAGATAGGCAGCCACGTGTTGCATTCACTTCACAAGATGGTAACTCAGACAAGTGGCAGCCCAAGAAATGACTAATGATAACTTGCTAAAGCTACCTGACTTCCGACAAACCAAATGCAACGATGGAACAATACGCAAAAGCTGGAACCAGCAGTCTGCACCACGTTCCCAGAATACTGCGTTTAGAGGGCCCAGAACGAGAAAGGAATCAACAGAGTAGAAAAATCAAAAACCAGCCTACAATCGAGAAAGCTATCAAAATTACACGCCTTGCCGGACATCAGCGGCAAGGCGAGGAAACATACACTGCCGTTACATACATCAACCCCCAGGGCAGGTAACTGGGGCGTTAACGCTAGGAAAGCTAATCAGATCCGCCTACCTTACGCAGTCCACTCGCTACTCTTCGCCTCGGCGACACTACGAGCAGCAACACGCCCCAAGTCACTGGAAAATCGCAATGGCGGAGGTTTCTCTACTTGAATTAAAGTTCACCCATCTTAAAGCGTGCAGGATACGGCTTACGACGAGGTCGCGCACCCTCATGAGCACAGCCCTTCGATCCGGCAGTCCACGCGCGCTGCCTGCGGTCCCAGTGTGTTTCTCTCGCACTGCGCAGACCTGGCTCCTCCTGAGTCCCCAACCAAACTGGCCCACTCACACGACCCGGAAGAACAACGACGTCGCCCCAAAGGTAGTGCAACAGTTAATACATGTCGATAACCGCCGCTGCTGCCACCAGCGGACAGGCAACACTTGCAAAGCGGAGCGGCGCCAGCCAACACGAGAAGAAGAGAAACAAGTGCAACCATGCCAACCGAACGATACGCTCTGGCCTCCAACAGAGGGTGGATACCTAGAAACAGCACCAACGCGAGCCGCAGCACGGCTCAGTGTTCATCTATTGTTGCTAAGTCTCCATAAATTTTCTACCGTCACTTCTGGTTTATGCTTTGTGTCCGTGATATTCCCGATGTACTTGCAGAGCCCCTCGCTCTTCCTGTTCTTCCAAATCCCGTCAGTAGTCGTCAGAGGTTCCAGTATTTTCCTGACAAGATTCCTTTACAGCTTTCAGTTTCTTCCAGTTGCCCCCTTTTACCTAGAGCGAGATACTCCTCAGCATAGAGTCCTCCTGTTTTTACCCTCTCCAGTCACATTAATGTAACCCCATGTCAAAAGCCTGATGACCACATTCTACAGCGTGAACCGCTGCGGGGTGTAGGAAAACAGTTAATGAGGTTCAGGGAGGTACCTACAGGGATATGAAGCTATTTCGTGTCCACTCAGGTACCGTGACAAGCTGCCCTAGGATTTTCGGTTGAGGATCCATGGTGCGAAGAGCCAGTCAGGGTGGTCTCGTAGATTCTAGATAGGTTTTAATTCGGGGGTCTGGAGTCAGGGGCGTACTGTAAAATCGTACTGGTGCTCTCTGAACCACGCACGTACACTGTGATCTGCGTCACACTTGGCATTGTCCTGCTGGTAGATGCCATCAAGCTGGGGAAAAATTAGCGGTGAGCCGTAGCTGGTGGCTCCTTCATCCTCTGGCTACTAGTTTCAAGGGGGGAAGTTCACGAATGGGAGCTCTGTCTCCAGTAGACGCTGGAGGAGGATGCTGGCCAGGTGTTGGGAGCGGTACTGCAGGAACCAAGAGCGGGGAGGGCCCGTCTGCCTTCGCCTAATTTATTTGTACATCTCCCACAGCTCGACGTCGATGGAGTAAATACGCCAAATAATGTCGACAACCTGGAAACGCTAGTAGCAGAAGTCAATACATAGAGACATGATATAAACGATCTTTTTTTCTGAGGTTCAGAACACGAGGGGCGATCAGGAATGCTTCAGTTCCTGTACTTTACGTTCCTCAGGTAGGGCAGAATATATGCGGGACTCGGTGGGACCTTCCATGCCGCAATAATACAGACAAGTGATAACGCCCACAGTGAACTTTCGTGCAGTGGCAGGCCACATTCTCCACAAAACGGTTCGTATATCTATACATCGCGAAGACATATGCCCAAAGCGTTGGCATTTAAAGCGCCATATTGGGAGTGGCTTCACATCATAGCGACACACCATGATTTGCTACTTCTCTGGAACTGAAATCTCTATAAAACCAACACCGAATGCACTGGCGTCAATCGTGGTGTCTGGTTCACCTCGTACGTAGTCGATCCATCATTTCTCAAAGTGCACGTTCAATTCTTCATCCACTTGCACCACTAGTTCTGGGTGAAAATTTAACCACTGCACTATGTTAGGTTCTTGTGGGGTTTGACAATTGTAGGGTAGTGGCGGACCACACCAATTTTTATATCAAATTCAGATGCAAATTAATTAAATCGATCAATTATGCCTACCCCCACCCCAGGCCACGCCCATCCCCACCCACGGATGACGCCATGTATTTTTCTCAACGTGCACGCGAGCCCTCGCCACCCCTCCCCTACCCTCCCACTCCCGCACGTATCCTACTGGTACCCTATTTTGAAGGGACTTTCGAATTTGGTTGAAGTGTCTAATTTTGTGGAAATTTCTTTGTGCCAGGGTTGTGCTGACGTCCCACTACACCCACCACCTGGGAATTGGCAGGAAATTAGAAATGGAGGTACGCTTTCCGGGTTTGGATCCCAGGGCCTTCTGGATGCAAAGCCCAACTGCAGCCGCCTAACACAATTTGAATACAGCATCCGATCACACGGACGATATAAGGCGGACCCAGCAGCTGTGCAGCCTTGGAATTGGCGCCGAATTAGATATTTCGGTGCTCTTTGCGGTACTCGAACCCTGAAACTTGTCAATGGAGAGGCCAAGTGCACCCAAAAAACATGGAAACTGCGCAGATGCAGGAAGGGAAGGTTAGGTTAGTTTGCTTCAATCATTTTGGTAGATAAACTGATGTAAGTATCTGCCTTAATTACGTAATTAACCGGCTCCAATTAAAAAACTATATGTATAGCGCTATACAAGGACTGCCTAAAATCGCAATACAGCTCAAAAAATTGACGATACCATACAACAGGGGTTAACCTGCTGAGAAAAAATTTCACAATACCACTCAAAAGTAATGACAGACAAACTCTATCCTTCATCATAAAGCTGGCAGGAAAAAGCCTGGGGTGTAAGATACTATCTTAATTCTTTCTGCAAGGAAATAGGTTCATCTGATGAGCTGATGTTGTTGACAGAGAGGAGTTTAATAAGTGTATTACCTGAAAGCATACAGCTGAGGACGCTATCTATTGTTGTTCGACATCAGAGACACCTGCTCAAGAACCACCCTACAGCCCAGGTAATCAAAGCCAGTACACTTTCCACAATTGATACTAAAAGTTCATCACTGATCTAACCAAACTTCGAAATTACGTGACAAGAACCAGCACTCGTAATGAACAGGTAATACTCCAACACATGTACTGAAGAAAACTGCCATCGCAAAAGACTTCAGAGGGAGCGGTAGTTGAGTTTGCTTTCTCCTAGTTAGGCACTCACACACTGTCGAAAATCTGGGCCCTCTTATCCCCCCCTCATCCCTTCCCTCCCTCCCTACATTCATGCATCCATCTACAGGGAGAACACAGGCTTTTTCAGATGGTCAACTACTCCAGCTGAGGGCTTCACGTCATGAGTTGGCCGTGGCCATTGTCCTCTGCCGACACAAAAGCAGGCTAGTTAAGTAAACAATAGAATATAGAAGGGTGACAGTCCCAAGTACAACTTGTTCCTCTAAAATACAGCGACACAGCATCACACGCCACCCCCTAGTCAGAGCGTGGCTGTGTCCAGTGACCACCCACAACCATTCTGCGATAAAAAACACTTTTATTTAACTCCAATGCAACTCTTTCCTGCAATCTGTTAAACGTATTTCTCGACAAGGCTGGAACCCTCTGGAACAACAACGAAATTCTGGAGAACGGTCCAAATTGTCCACAGTGTCCTCACTATAATATGTCGCCGCAAGCACATAACTGGGCTGCCAACATTATCGACTCCGACTAAAGCTACAAATATAATAGTGAGTGACACCTGCATCCCTCAGCACAAAACAAAAAGCCATCCTGACTGTGGGTTGTCTATGGGGACAGCCACGACCTCTTACGGAACTCAGTCGCCACGCCATTCTGAACACTGGACTGTAGCACTTGTGAAGAAAAACCAAAACGTCTCCTATAATTAAGCGTCTATTAAAAAAGTATTAAAAAAGGAAGATAAAACACAATCGCGACGATAATAAATGTCCTCTTTCCACGAAAATAGGTGCGGTCCATATCCTTTTAGTTTTACGAGCAACATCGGTGTAGTTTTCACATCCAACTGCAGGATACACTTCGCATTTCGTTATTTTGTGACATCCAGCGAATTGCAGTACCGCGGATTACAGATGATCAGCAGAGACACGTCCACTCTGCGGAAAATCAGGAAAATAACATCCACTATTTTGGTGTGAAAACGTGAAAACTACCAGTCACTGCAGAATGTCCTCATTTTTCAGAATAGTCTTTGGAGTAATAAAAAAGTGAGAATTTAAACTCTGAAAAAAAACTCTGAAAAAAAACTCTGAAAAAAAAAAACATCTCTGTTCAAAAATTTCTTTCAGCTTGATGGACAAATTACACGACCTGAGAGCGTCTATCGCATTCAAATCAGTGTCTGTAAATCAACTGTCATGCACGTGTATATTACAAAAATTTCAGACATGTGAAATGACATGTCTCTGCTGATCATCTGTAATCCGCGGTACTGCAATTCGCGGGATGTCGCAAAATAATGAAATGCGAAGTGTATCCTGCAGTTGGATGTTAAAAGTACACCGATGTTGCTCGTAAAACTAAAAGAATATGGACCGCACCTATTTTCGTGGAAAGAGGACATTTATTATCGTCGCGATTGTGTTTTATCTTCCTTTTTTAATACTTTTTTAATAGACGCTTAATTATAGGAGACGTTTTGGTTTTTCTTCACAAGTGCTACAGTCCAGTGTTCAGAATGGCGTGGCGACTGAGTTCCGTAAGAGGTCGTGGCTGTCCCCATAGACAACCCACAGCCAGGATAGCTTTTAGTTTTGTTCTGAGGGATGCAGGTGCCACACACTATAGCTTTAGTCGGAGTCGATAATGTTGGCAGCCGAGTTATGTGCTTGCGGCGAAATATTACAATGAGGACACTGGACAATGTGGACCGTTCTCCAGAATTTCGTTGTTGTTCCAGAGGGTTCCAGTCTTTACGAGAAATATGTTTAACAGTTTGCGTTTCTGGTGCGGGAGGGGGGGCGTATTGTAAGTAGGCTGTTTAGGTTTTTATGTTGGTAACGCCATGTAGCGCAGTATAGGAAAATCATTGTAGGGTTGGGCAGCTGGCTGTTAACAGCGCGTAGCGTTGCGCAGTTGGAGGTGAGCCGCCGGCAGTGGTGGATGTGGGGAGGGAGATGGCGGAGTTTTGAGAGCGGATGATTTGGACGTGTGTCCATCAGAGACAGTAAATTTGCAAGACTGGATGTCAGGAACTGATATATATATATATATATATATATATATATATATATATATATATATAATGACTTTTGAACACTATTAAGGAAAATACTTTGTTTGTTCTTTATCAAAATCTTTCATTTGCTGACTATGCCTATCACTAGTTAGTGCTATCAGTAGTTCGAATCTTTTATTTAGCTGGCAGTAGTGACGCTCGCTGTATTGCAGTAGTTCGACTAACGAAGATTTTTGTGAGCTAAGTGATTCATGAAAGGTAGAGGTTATTGTAAGTCAGAGCCACTCTTTTGTAGGGATTTTTGAAAGTCAGGTTGCGTTGCGCTAAAAATATTGTGTGTCAGTTTAGTGTTGATCAGAATAAGTAAAGGGCGAAATGTCTGAGTACGTTCAGTTCTGCTCAGCTGTTTGAAAATCAAATAACGTAAGCGGTTTACCAGCACAGTAATTCAATAATTTTTCTAAGGAGACGTTTCAGTGTCTACTGTGCGTAGTCATCAGACACATCCGCGCTCTGACTAGGGGTGGCGTGTGATGCTGTGTCGCTGTAATTTAGAGGAACAAGTTGTACTTGTGTGTCACCCTTTTATCTTCTATTGTTTAGTTAACTAGTCATGCTTTTATGTTAGAAAAGAACTATGGCCGCGGCCAGATCATGCCGTGAGGCCCTCAGCTGGAGTAGTTGATCATCTGAAATAGCCTGTGTCCTCTCTGTATATGGATGGATGAATGTAGGGAGGGAGGGAAGGGATGAGGGGGGGGGGGGCTAAGAGGGCCTAGATTTTCGACAGTGTGTGAGCGCCTATCTAGGAGAATGCACACTCAACTACCGTTCCCTCTGCAGTCTTTTGCGATGGCAGTGTTCTTCAGTACATGTGTTGCAGTATTACCTGTTCTTTACGAGTGCTGGTTCTTGTCAAATAATTTCGAAGTTTGGTTAGATCAGTGATGAACTTTTAGTATCAATTGTGGAAAGTGTACTGGCTTTGATTACCTGGGCTGTAGGGTGGTTTTTGAGCAGGTGTCTACAGCGAACTCAGATGACGAAAAACGATAGATAGCGTCCTAAGCTGTATGCTTTCAGGTAATACACTTATTAAACTCCTCTCTGCCAACAACAGCAGCTCATCAGTTGAACCTATTCCCCTGCAGAAAGAATTAAGATAGTATCTTTCATCCCAGACTTTTACCTGCCAACTTGAAGGTGAAGGGTGGAGTTTGTCTGTCACTACTTTCGAGTGGTATTGTGAAATTTTTTCTCAGCAGGATAACCGCAGTTGTATGGTATCGTAAATTTTTGACTTGCACTGCGATTTTAGGCTGTCCTTTTGTAGCCCTATGATTGTAGTTGTGGAATTATGGCCGATCTTCATGACTAATTACATAATTATGGCCGATATTTACGACAGTTTACCGACTAAAACGAATGAAGAACACTAACCGAACCTTCCTCTCCTGCATCTGGGCATTTTCCTTGTGTTGGGTCTGCTCTTGGGGTTTCCATTGTGAAGGACCAGGGTTCGAGTCCAGAAAAGGTCACCGCCATTTTAAATTCTCTCCAGTTCCAAGGATGCAGAGCTGCTGGGCCCGCCTTATATCACAGATATGATAGGGTGCTGCATTCGTATTGACTACTGCCTCTGGTGGGATAATTGAGGTAGGCAGTTGCACTTGGGCTTTCTGTCCAGGAGTCAAGGGTTCGAAACCCGGAAAAGGTACTGCCATTTTTAATTTCTCGCCAATTACGAGGTGATGGGTGGAGTGTGACGCCATCACATCCCTGGGACAAAGAAATTCCCTCCAAAATTAGACATTTCCACAAAAGTTGATAGTCCTTCCAAAAGAGGAAATTACCTTCGATAGGTACGGGATCCGTGAGGGGGGAGGGGGCTGGGACCCACATGCAGGTTGAAAAAAATACATGACGTCATCAGGGGGTGAGGGTGGGCGTGGTTGGTTGTGGGGGTGGCCGTGGTAGGGGGATTAAATGATCACTCTAATTAATTTGTATATGAATTTTATATCATAATTGGGGTGCTGCTTCCTCCACACTACTACTTTTGACAGTAAAAGTTATATCATCAAGTTGTTACTGGAGAATAATACCTGGCACAGAGTAGGGTTTGTATATCTTATTTAGGATGGAACCACTTCGCAATTTACTAAATGAAGTGGGTTTGCTAAATATGAATTCGACATTATTCACAAAGAACCTTGGCTAAATGGAGAGAAAGGACTCTCCAACCAACCAGGCAGAAAACAGAAACTGAGGGGAGTAAGTGTCTGCAAGTTGCTTGGTTTTGCTTTCCCCCCATTGCGTGGCCATGATTGCGGTCTGTCTGAAGAGGCTGTTGGAGAACCGTGGCCACCGGAGGATAATTTCGACCTTGCTATGACGCCAGATGTCCGCCATAGTGCTGCCTACTCTGGACAAGTCCTCTCCCCACGGGCTCCACTAAGCACATGAAACGGCTGGTCATTGCCCAGAGTCCCAGTGCCACCAAACGACAACAGTGCTACCATGTTGGATCTTAAGGCGATGATCCCCAACTAATGTAGACTGACTAATCGGAGGTCTGTACACTCCTTATAATACCTCACGCCTTCAGGTATCACTGCGCGAGTGTGATCCACGAGGAGAAAAGGTTCTACATTAGCAGCAATCTCATTGGCTGCGTTACATGTTAATAAGCGGATCAGCGGAAGCAGAATTTGGTCCATCTCTAAGGCAGCGCCATCTCGTAGTGTGGAGATGGACGAGCGCTGCGCCTGCTCTGTTGTACTTAGCGGGGCGCGCTCTAGTGGGAAAGTTGTGTACGCCGTGACTACGCGGAACTATGTGCACAACATTCCTACATTCATATTCCGGTTGCCATGGTTATATATATCGATTGTCGGTTATATTTATATCTCGCTATTGTTATTTCAGTTAAATATTGCCGTTTTGCTCTTTGAAGATAATGAGCTGTGGACGCTAGAAAATGGAATAACAATTTGCGGAATAGGAACATTTTGGATATATACCTCTGTTTAAGCTGAACAGACGGTTGACAATAGCGGAGGCAGCGATTGAGGATATGGGAATAATGCCATTGGACAGAGCATGGCAAAAATGGTTTTGCTCGTTTTGAAGAGGATTCTATTGATATTTGTCACTAGCCACATTCAATAAGACATTCAGGATTTGTTGAGGATCACGTTAACGCATTCATCCACAATGATGCACTCCAGTATGCTCGAGAACCGACGAATATAATGAACACGATCATTCAACCATCGTGCGGCATTAGCATGCAATGGGGAAGATTCAAAAATCGGGTGTGTGGTTACCGCATACTCTATGCCAATATCAAAGGCAACAGGGCGCGATTATATGAGTACCTCCGCTTGTCAGTCATCAATCGGCTCGTGAACAACGCCGACCATTCCTATCCTGTATCGTTACTGGTTGGTTGTTGGTTGGTTGTTCGGAGAAGGAGACCAGACAGCGTGGTCATCGGTCTCATCGGATTAGGGAAGGATGGGGAAGGAATTCGGCCGTGCCCTTTCAGAGGAACCATCCTGGCATTTGCCTGGAGTGATTTAGGGAAATCACGGAAAACCTAAATCAGGATGGTCAGACGCGGGATTGGACCGTCGTCCTCCCGAATGCGAGTCCAGTGTCTAACCACTGCGCCACCCCGCTCGGCGTATCGTTACTAGTAACGAGGAAAGATGCCTTTATGCTAACGCAATGAATAGGAAGGAGTGGTTGAGCCCAGACAAAGCAAGACCTGTACTCATCCAAAAAAGGTAATGTTGTGCATCTGGTGCAACAGCGACGGTGTGATGTACTAGGAATTGTTTCCTCGAGGTGTAACGATCACTGCTGACATCTATTGACAACAACTGAGACGTCTTGCAGAAGCACTACAAGTACAACGAACACAAAAGCTGTGTGAGGTGATGCTGCTTCATGGTAACGACCGCCCGCATTCCGCCAGTGACAAAAAACGCTATGCAGAAATTGGGTTGGAAGTCAATCCGCTCCCACCTTTTTTACCCGACCTTCCTTCAGATTTTCACTTTTTCCGCTCTGTATCAATTAACTTCCAAAGAACTTCATTTCCAAATGTAATTGTGTTCTTAACATGGTTCGATGAGTTCTTCGCCTCAAAACCACGTGATTTCTACAGTCGCTGAATCGAAAAGCTACCCCAACGTTGGCAGACTGTTGTAAATAGTGAAGGAGAATGTATTTTCGATGACTGAAGTCCCTGTTATACGTATCTCTTATGTTTATTAGATTTATCGAAAAAAGCTACTGACTTATGCACAAACACGATAGGGGTGCTACGCCTGGAAAATGATGTATGGATTTTATGTTACGAGTGGAAAAGTGACTTCGGATCAAGTAGCACGAAGGTCAAGATGAATGACCAGCAGCAAGAGTTTCCAGTTAAATAAAAAAAAAAAAAAAGAAAGGGCAAAAGACTCAAAAAGCTTCTCATAAATTAAGGCCGAAATTGAGAGATGTTACACTTAAAAAATATGGCAAACCTACTCAAAAGTTCCTCTCAAAAAGTTAATGGTTTTTTTACTCATTTTTCTTAAATCTGACAGTCTGTTCGGTGTAGATTTTGCACTTGTTTTTAAGCTAACTTACCGTTGTTCTAAAAATCTGAAAGTTGCAACATAGCTCTGAAAAGGATGATAATGAAATATTAACCCGCTTTATTTTTTGGTGTGTGGTGGAGGGTACTTTCTTAAGCATGTCATCTCCCAAAGACTTGAGACTTGAAACTTTCAGGATAGCTCAGCAATCGATGAGCTTTAGTGACTGGTGTGCGGAGGGAACTTGGTGTAAGCAATGCATTGCTTGACTCAGGAGAAGAGAAACTAAAATAATTATCATATTTGTCACATCTCTCTATTGTAATCTCAGCAAAATGTTTGAAATCGGTTGAAAAATTTTGCACATACAAGATAAAATCCAGAAAAAATTAGTTAAATGAGAAACGTGCTCATAACAAACGTTCTTAAAACGGTCTAAAATGTATAACATAAATTCTTTTAGGACCGTAGGTATTCCTAACCCAAAACAGATAGTCCTAGAACTGTGTGCTTGTAAATTTTTGATAGTAATGAGAGTAGTTGTAGGATTTGAAACGAAAAACGTGGGGCACATGTTGTATATAATAGTAATGAGATGAACTATTCTTGCTAAATTCTATATTACATGCGTCCCACAGTTCCATTCTAAATTCTACAAATACTGTCATAGCTATTAAAAATTAATCAGTACAAATTTTCAGGACTATCTGTAAGGAGTTAATAATCTGTGTGGAGCTAAAAGTATTTGCTTTATACTTCTTAGTCCGTTTTAAAAACGTGTTATATGAAATAGTTTTTTTATTTAAATAACTTATTATTCCTGAGACAATAAGCCGGCCGGGGTGGCTGATCGGTTCTAGGCGCAACAGTCTGGAACCGCGCGACCGCTACCGTCGCAGGTTCGAATCCTGCCTCGGGCATAGGTCTGTGTGATGTCCTTAGGTTAGTTAGGTTTAAGTAGTTCTAAGTTCTAGGGGACTGATGAAATGAGAAGTTAAGTCCCATAGTGCTCAGAGTCGTCAGAACCATTTTTTTTTAGACAATAACGGTCATTTCCATTCTGACTTATACTGAGGAGACAAAAGTCATGGTATACCTCCTACTATAGTGTCGACCTCCTTTCCACCGACTCGGCGTCGTATGGACGAATCAATATTGAGCTACCTCTATGACCTTTCATAATTACGAATGTCTTGCCGGTGCAGGATTCAAATGTTCAAATGTGTGTGATTTCCTAAGTGACCAAACTGCTGCGGTCATCGGTCCCTAGACTTACACACTACTTAAGCTAACTTAAACTAACTTATGCTAAGAACAACACACACACCCATGCCAGAGGGAAGACTCGAACCTCCGGCGGGAGGGGCCGCGCAGTCCGTGACATGGCGCTTCAAACCACGCGGCGTGCAGGATTTTGTGCCGAAGTGACGTCTCGATTATGTTCCATAAATGTTCGATGGGATTAATGTCGGGGCAACAGGGTGACCAAACCACTCGCTCGAACTGTCCAGAATGTTCTACACACAGTTCTCGACAGGTACCGATGACCGTCGCAGTCTGGTCCCTTTGATCTCCCAAACCAACCAACCAACCAACCAACCAGTTCTCGACAGTTGTGTCCCGGTGTCATGGTGCATTGTCATCCATAAAAATTCCATGTTTTTTTCCGAACATAACGTCCATGAATGGCGGCAAATAGTCTCCAAGTAGGTGAACTGGAGAGGACTAAGCCAGATCCATACAAACACAGTCCACAGCATCAAGGAGCCACCACAAGCTTGCAGTTGGTAAGAGCTGATGGGAATCGTACCATCAGCCCATACCAAATGAAATGGAGACTAAGCTGACCAGGCCACTGTTTTCCAATTGTCTGCGGTCCAACGGAAGTTGTCGAGAATCCAAGGGAGGCTTTGCAGGCGACGACGTTTTATTAGCAAAGACATTCCCGTCGGTCGCCTACCTCTATAGGCCAATAACACCAAATTTCGCCTCACTGTCCTAACGGATACGTTCGTCGTCCATTCCACATCGATTTCTGTTTTTTTTTTCTTTTTCACAGAGTGTTGCTTGTCTGTTAGCACTCACAACTCTTACGCATACGCCGCTGCTTTCGGTTGGTAAGTTAAGACCGTCGTCCATTACGTTGTCTGTGGTTAGAGTTACTAGCTGAAATATGGTATTCTCGACATATTTTTTACACTGTCGATGGAGGAATACTGAATTCCTGCCATCTGTATATGTGCACATCGCTCTCCCATGAATTTGTCACCTTAGTGTACAACAACTTTAATATGTAGTGACGTATGCCGCATTGGATAAGTTTTGACAAATACATCAATTTTTTCATCTGATGCCGTCTACCAGAACTTCTTTCCTAATACCAGAAGACACCAGGTATCTTCTAGTGACTAGTAAACTGTTTCTTGTGGCATGCAAACTGTATGGTCTAATGCCATTCACAGTGGACACAGCTACTGCATCCCTGAAGACAACTAAATGCGACTTAGTCATCTCTGTCATCGCCTGGGTGTATCAGCTAATTTCTGCTATCATGTCCCCATATTTCTTTCTGCGTATCGCAAGGTGGCCATCCTCGATAAATATTCGTTTTTCAGTAGTTTTAAATATAGCTGTCTTGTGTATAGTGTCTATGGTTTCCGACCACTTATTAAATAAATGGAGATACGAAGAAATGGTTATACTGGTAGTGTCATGTGACAGGATTACGACGACTCCTAATAGATCGATGAATGCAATGGCAGGGAAAATCGTAAAAATCTAATTGTTCTTGATACTTATCCCCTATTTATTGATGTTGATGCATGCATTCAGTGAGAATGCTAATTCCGATGTAGTCTTATGCAGTTTATTTTGCACAAATGCTTGTACGACTGTGGCACTGACGATTTTCAGATTTACAAATCTGCAGCTAATCATAAAGAACAGAACTTGGATGTTCAACAACTGTCTGCACTACGTGGGAGGTGAAATGCGTCATACTTTACGTAGACAAATACGTCATACAGAAAGATACGCTTTAAACAGGGTGCTTCACATTGAATATGTTAGCTACCTGACATCCCACATCCGATCCCGAAGAAGAGCACATGATAAGCTTTGTGGGCTTTCTCTTGTAGTGACTTCGGCTCTCGAAAACGTTCTGGTTGCCTATCTGACGACTCTGGTAGTATTGATTGTCGTCGACCTATACATGGTCTTGATAAACGAGAGTATTCCTGGGGCGGAGGTCAGCCTGTGGAGGGCGTGATATGTGCTGGTGTACAGTGTGATCATTCTATTGGTGCTGCTGATTCCCGCCCACCTGGCCAGCGGGGAGGCGAGGCGGTCGGCCCGGCTGGCCTCCCAGCTGCTGCTCGATGGCTCCCGGTCAGGGCGTGATTCGTTGGACCACGAGTTGCGGCTGTTAGTTCGGCAGGTGGCCGCCAGGCGCCCCACGGCGCCGCTGTTGCAGACGCTCCACGTAGACCTGCGCCTCGTGATCGGCCTCGTCTCTGCCGTCACCACGTACTGCACCATGCTGCTCATCTTCTTGCTGGCAGGTGCGCTGTTTGACGTCTCTGTATTTGTGTTCACTTAACGATATACTAACAAATTCCACAGTTACAATAACGATAACTAAGTAAAATGATTTTGCAATGCCGACATGGTCTTCTTCTTAGGCCGTGAACTATCAAATCCGTATGCGCCTACCCCTCTTGGGCCTGGATGAACGTGTAACCTCTCAACAGAAAATTACTATATATATATATATATATATATACTCCTGGAAATGGAAAAAAGAACACATTGACACCGGTGTGCCAGGCCCACCATACTTGCTCCGGACACTGCGAGAGGGCTGTACAAGCAATGATCACACGCACGGCACAGCGGACACACCAGAAACCGCGGTGTTGGCCGTCGAATGGCGCTAGCTGTGCAGCATTTGTGCACCGCCGCCGTCAGTGTCAGCCAGTTTGCCGTGGCATACGGAGCTCCATCGCAGTCTTTAACACTGGTAGCAAGCTGCGACAGCGTGGACGTGAACCGTATGTGCAGTTGACGGACTTTGAGCGAGGGCGTATAGTGGGCATGCGGGAGGCCGGGTGGACGTACCGCCGAATTGCTAAACACGTGGGGCGTGAGGTCTCCACAGTACATCGATGTTGTCGCCAGTGGTCGGCGGAAGGTGCACGTGCCCGTCGACCTGGGACCGGACCGCAGCGACGCACGGATGCACGCCAAGACCGTAGGATCCTACGCAGTGCCGTAGGGGACCGCACCGCCACTTCCCAGCAAATTAGGGTCACTGTTGCTCCTGGGGTATCGGCGAGGACCATTCGCAACCGTCTCCATGAAGCTGGGCTACGGTCCCGCACACCGTTAGCCCGTCTTCCGCTCACGCCCCAACATCGTGCAGCCCGCCTCCAGTGGTGCAGCGACAAGCGTGAATGGAGGGACGAATGGAGACGTGTCGTCTTCAGCGATGAGAGTCGCTTCTGCCTTGGTGCCAATGATGGTCGTATGCGTGTTTGGCGCCGTGCAGGTGAGCGCCACAATCAGGACTGCATACGACCGAGGCACACAGGGCCAACACCCGGCATCATGGTGTGGGGAGCGATCTCCTACACTGGCCGTACACCTCTGGTGATCGTCGAGGGGACACTGAATAGTGCACGGTACATCCAAACCGTCATCGAACCCATCGTTCTACCATTCCTGGACCGGCAAGGGAACTTGCTGTTCCAACAGGACAATGTACGTCCGCATGTATCCCGTGCCACCCAACGTGCTCTAGAAGGTGTAAGTCAACTACCCTGGCCAGCAAGATCTCCGGATCTGTCCCCCATTGAGCATGTTTGGGACTGGATGAAGCGTCGTCTCACGCGGTCTGCACGTCCAGCACGAACGCTGGTCCAACTGAGGCGCCAGGTGGAAATGGCATGGCAAGCCGTTCCACAGGACTACATCCAGCATCTCTACGATCGTCTCCATGGGAGAATAGCAGCCTGCATTGCTGCGAAAGGTGGATATACACTGTACTAGTGCCGACATTGTGCATGCTCTGTTGGCTGTGTCTATGTGCCTGTGGTTCTGTCAGTGTGATCATGTGATGTATCTGACCCCAGGAATGTGTCAATAAAGTTTCCCCTTCCTGGGACAATGAATTCACGGTGTTCTTATTTCAATTTCCAGGAGTATATATATATATATATATATATATATATATATATATATATATATATATATATGTGTGTGTGTGTGTGTGTGTGTGTGTGTGTGTGTGTGTGTGTTACAAAAAGGTACGGCCAAACTTTCAGGAAACATTCCGCACACACAAGTAAAGAAAAGATATTATGTGAACATGTGTACAGAAACGCTTAATTTCCATGATAGTGCTCATTTTAGTTTCATCATTCCAACCTGATCAAATTGTAAATTTTCACAATCAACTTGCATGGGCTGACGAGAATCTGCACGCAATTGTGCAATCACGTCATCCACACAGATTTTCTGTGAACGTTTGGGCAGGCATGGTTGGTGATGTCATGATTGGGCCCCATGTTCTTCCACTTACGCTCAATGGAGCACGTTATCATGATTTCATACGGGATACTCTACCTGTGCTGCTAGAACATGTGCCTCTACAAGTACGACACAACATGTGGTTCATGCACGATGGAACTCCTGCACATTTCAGTCGAATTGTTCGTACGCTTCTCAACAACAGTCACTTTCAAGTAAAACTTGTAACATCAGTATTTCTTTACTCATTCCTAATCCTTGATACATCGCTAGCTGAAGAGTTGTTCCGATAGATATAAAAGATAGTAGAAGAGTAGGCAGCAGTGGAGAAAAACTGCAGAAGAAATAGCACTACCACGGCTCGGGGCCCTGTGCACGCTACGGCACGTATTCATTGAAGTGTAATGAATCCCCTGAGGTCAAAAGATGTAAATAAATTTTAGTTTCTGCGTTACAGGCCAAGCCGGTGAATATGCAAAATCAAATTGTTGTATCCAGTCCAAAGGGTGTATCTGTGTTCTGTCATTCTTAAATACCTCAAATTTCCTTACGGATAGAAAGTGCTTGTAATCAAAATTATCGTCTCTGAATGTCTGAGCAGGTTCATCATAGCATGAGAATCTATTTGTCTGTGTCTGTTCGGAATCTAAGTCACGTACTCTCTGTAAATTACTTAAGTTATACTGGCTGTGTGAGTGTTGGCATGTTCAGGATATCGCATATGCTGTGACGTGTTAGACGCTGAAAAATTTTTCATTTCTATCACTTCTTGCTGTAAAGATGACAAATTTCTACACAATGCATTGTTGGACGAACCTATCTCACTGCCATATCAGCAAAGTTAATTAAGGTATGTTCTTGTGAGTTTAGTACAATTCTAAGTTACTTGTGTAACCAGTCAATTATAACTGGGACATTTCCTGACTGGCTGAAATATGCCGATGTTAAGCCTCTATTCAAGAAAGGGGATAAAGAGATGCCATCAAACTACAGACCGATTTCACTTTTGCTAGCATTCTCAAAAATTTTAGAAAAAATAATGTACAAGCAGCTTCTCAACCATCTGACCACAAATAACATATTATCAGGAACACAGTTTGGATTTCTGAAGGGTTCTGATATCGAAAAGGCTATTTACACCTACAGTGAAACTGTACTTAATTCATTAAATAACAAGTTACAAGCAGCAGATATTTTCTGTGATTTGTCAAACGCATTCGATTGTGTAAACCACAACATCCTTTTAAATAAATTAGAATTCTATGGTACCACAGGCAGTACTGTAAAATGGTTCAAGTCATACCTCGCTAACAGGGAACAAAGGGTGTTAGTGCAAGGGACTAGTGAATTAAGTCATCAGTCATCATCAGAATGGGAAGAAATTACATGTGGTGTCCCACAAGGATACATCTTAGGGCCATTGCTTTTTCTTGTGTACATTAATGATCTCTCATCAGTTACACTGCCAGAAGCAGAGTTCGTTTTGTTTGCAGATGACACAAGTATTGCAATAAATAGTATGTCGAGTGTAGTTCTATAAAGATCTGCTAATGATATATTCATGGATATAATAATTGGTTTAAAGCCAACTCATTGACATTAAACTTTGAAAAGACTCACTACATGCAATTCAGAACCTGTAAGAGTTTTCCACCCAGCATATGCATAAAGTATGAAGAAGAGCACATAGAAGAGGTTGACAGTCTTAAATTCCTGGGATTACAACTTGATAATAAATTCAGTTGGGAGGAGCACACCACAGAACTGCAGAAACGCCTTAACAAATCTGTATTTACAATTCTAGTGTTAGCATAGGCGACATGAAAGTGAAAAAGCTTGCATACTTTGCCTACTTTAATTTCATAATGTCATATGGTATAATATTTTGGGGGTAACTCTTCAAGGCAAACAAAAGTTTTCAGAGGCCAAAAGCGTGTAATACGTATTATTAGTGGAGTAAACTCACGGACGTTTTGTAGAAACCTCTTCAAAGAACTGGGTATACTAATTACTGCCTCTCAGTATATTTACTCCTTAATGAAATTTGTCCTAAATAATACATCTCTTTTTCCAACAAACAGTTCAGTTCATACATACAATACCAGGAACAAAAATGATCTGCACAAGGACTTAAAAGCACTTACTTTAGTTCAAAAAGGGGCCCACTACTCAGAAACACTCATCTTCAATAATTTGCCAGCAAACATAAAAAATTTAGTTACAAATAAAGATCAGTTTAAAAGGAGCCTGAAAGACTGTCTAGAGGCCAACTCCTTCTACTCCATTGACGAATTTTTTAATAGAAACAAATGATATGTTGCATATATTTATGCTATTAGTATTGTTATTTCAGCTTAAAAAAACGTGACATGCTCCACATCCACGAGGATCTCCTCAACACCGATCTATGGAACGGAAAACTAATGTAATCTAATCTAACCTAATCTAATCTAGTTAGGTTTAAGTAGTTCTGCGTTCTAGGGGACTGATGACCTCAGATGTTAAGTCCCATAGTGCTCAAAGCCATTTGAATCATTCGAATATCTGTGTACAGGCATGTTCTGTAATGGTTTGAGATGATGTTTTTCGATCATTTATTTCAAAGACCTATTTCATTTCTGCATGACACCTGTCTGACCTTCAATACCCATTTGGGACTCATAGTAGTTCCCACGTAAAACTTTATTTTACTTTTATTTGCTCTGCAGGCTCAATGAGTCGTTATGAAGCAATTTATATGAGGGAAATTGAAGAAATTGTAAATGACCCAAACTTCTTGACTTCTTTTGGAGACGTAGTGATGTGCATGAGACCATTGACATTGTCGAGCTCCCTCCAGATCGTGTAGATGAGATGTCTGCCTATGAAGAGATCGACGAAAATATATTTGGAAATACTGTTCCATCTGATGTGTCAGATTCCTTGGAAATTCACGCCATTCGAGAAAAGTATAATGAGAAACAAGTAGGCCAACGGAAGAAGGAATTGAAAGCTGTTATCACTTCTAATTGGACAAAAGAAGATGCGACTCACTCTAAAACCTATCCTGATACAACAGAAATTGAACAGTGAAGATCCAATTTGGTAGCGTCACTAAAAGGAAAATCTGCTGTTGAGTGCTTTGAAGAATTTTTTGATGAACAGGTATTGAACTTGATAGTCAGTGAAGGTGTCCGATATGCTACACACAACAATAATCACAGCCATAAGTTATCCAATGGATGCATAAAAAAGTTCATAAGTATACTACTCTTTTATGGATACCATGCTCTTACACAGAAAAGCTATACTGGGATGAAGATGAGGACTTAGATACAAGGTGTGTACGACAGTGTATGAGTCTCAACAGGTATCTGGAAATAAAGTGCCACCTTCATTTCAATGACAACACACGTGTGAACAGAATTCCACCTGACGAAAGGGATAAGCTTTTCAAAATTCTTCCGTTTATGGATCTACTGAATAATAATTTCATGAAAATTCAAGTTTTTTCCGACAGCCTGAGAATTGATGAGCAAATGGTACGATATTATGGACACCATTACCTAAAACAGTTCATTCGTGGGAAACAAGTGAGATTTGGATGCAAATAGTGCGCCATATGCTGTTCTCAAAGCGGTTTCTGTTACCATATGTCAGTATATGAAGGAAAGACGAAGCATACAAATGATGTTTCAGTTCTGGGATTAGTTGTGTAGAATATGATTTCTTTCATGAAGGCCAATGAACTTCACCAAATATGTTATGATAACTTTTTAACGGGTTTCTGTTTGATGAAAGAGCTCTCATAAATGGGAATAACGGCAACTGCAACTGCCCATATGCACCGAATGAATAACTGCCCAATAGAGTCTGAGAACAGCATGAAGAATAAACGAAGAGGAGCGTATGACTACAAATTTGACAAGAATACGGAGATAATGGCAGTAATGCGGAAAGATAACAATTGAGTAAAGCTTTTGTCAAATCATAAGACAGTGCATCCAGTAAGCCAAGTAAAGAGATGGAGCAAAGCTGAGAAAAAAGAAGTCAAGTTCCACAACCAAGAATGATTTCAGAATATAATAATCATGTGGGAGGCGTAGGCAAACTGGACTGGAATGTGGAGAAATATCATGTGAAAATTCGAGGTAAGAAATGGTACTTCCCATAGTTCAACAGTGCATTAAATGTAGTGTTGCTCAAAGCGCACTTCATCTACTGCCTCTCAAATGAAGATATTCCACTCCTTCAAGTCTGGAGGATGGTGGCAGCGGCATATCTTGTTCAGTCATCTGTGTTTTTGATCCGAAAAGGACAGAACGTCCATCATTCCTAAAGTCATCCATTTCACGTGTTCCAATTGAACTCTGGACTTCTGTAAACAGAAATGTGATTAAACACACGACACTGGGCAAACAAAGAAATGTGCAAATTGCAAGAAAAATGTGAAGAGTGTGCAATGTGGGACTCCATATTGATTATTTTGTTATCTGGCAAAGAAAATAAAAGAAAATATTAAAAGAGAGTGGCATGTGCCATGATTCCCATTTGAGTATCGATAAAAATAAATCATTTATTTCAAGATAACTGAATTTTTTAAAATTTTTTTATCCCTGTCCTCATCTCTGTGTCAATCAGGCAACACAGAAATAAACGTAGCTCAAAGAAAAAATAGCTGCTTAATGGGTTAAGCATGTGAGTAACAGATTTACTTTTAACATAAGAACAATGAAATACATACCAAGCCACCAGAGGTCACATTCTAAGCTAAATACAGAATAAATAAAATTGCGCACTCTAAATTTGTGCTGTATCTATAGTTATTAGTTTTGCCGGTGAAATTTTACGTTACTTTAAGTGAATGAAGATAATATTCAAAAGCGCAAATTAGTTAAGTCTGTGTTATGCAATAAAAAATGAACAGTTATGGAGACAGCAAGATTTAAACTGAAACTGGTCATTAGCAAACAAACAAAACTGGCAGTAAATAGTTCATCAGTTTGCATTTTTTACGGTACTCGGTGAATGCACAGAAGACAAGATAATGATATCTGAGGACAATGACACACAGATGTCTACAAGTTTTAATGACTTCAGATTATTATTCAAGAAAGTTAGACATTAAAGTTTGTAAGAAATGCCAGTGGCTAATGTCTGTACCATATTAGTTATACTCTGTCAGTTAACAATCTTGTGTTGTTGTAGCTGTCCGCAGAAAGAAGAATGTAACTGACAACAATGCTGAGCAGGTGCTGTTGGTGGAACTGTGGGTGACTGAGAACCACGAGAAGTCTCCAGAGCCACAGATAATTATGGGACAGGCAATAGAAGAGCAGCTTCCTCTGCCTCTCAATACTCACTGGTTAACAAAGTATGTGCGCCTGAACATCACATCTGAGGTAGTTCCCAATAAATACTTCAACACTCTTTCAACACTCAACTTGCTGTGTCTCCTCTATGCAGAGAGGGTGACAGAGACACTCCACACACAAAGACAAACAATGGAACAGCTAATTCCATATCGTCAGTGCTATCGACACATTTAAACAAAGCTCCCTTGGCGATTGCCCAACAATTTAAAATATTGACATTATAATTACAATCGACTATAAATGTTCAGACATAAAGACACTATTACATCTATTATGTATCAATTATAGTTTCTGTAATAATGTTTACAGATATAGAAATAGCAGAATATTACAACTTAACAACAGATATTAAAGGGCGAAAAATTTTGGATTGTGCGGAAGGTATTGTACCTGCATTTTCGGTGTTACAACCTTCCACAACTGAGCGGTCTACTCTGGTGGGTCAAGTCCAGCTGCAGACCTTGCACAGTTGCTGAGACATGCATCCAATGTGGCATATAGCAGTATGAAACCTCAGACATGGGGCACTGTGTTGGGTATTGCAACATGTGTGTGAGGAATGTACAAGTATTCGAGTGGTCTCTGACAACTAACTACCACTATTAGCACACAACAGAACATGGTTTAAATGTGTAGTGTTTACTGAATCTCAGTACAGTCCAGTGGACTCTGTATTGCAACAGAAAGTTAGGGGGGGTATTCATTATTCTTACTATCTTGTCAAATGGTAGACCCCTCCTCCTCATTATCATCATTCTTTGTCCTGGTGTAGGTGAGAGAACCAACTTAGTGACTTAAAAACCAATAACAATGTCAAATTCCCGATTGATCAATTTATTGTTTCCGACTCCAGTCAAACCCCTGCCCCTCTACTGCAAATTGCTGAAGGACATGGTCACAAACTGTGCAAGGTCTGCAGCTGGACTTGACCCACCAAGAGAAGAACACCCAATTGTGGAAGGTTGTAATTGACCTGCTGCCAAATGACCTACCTGTGCCAGTATAGTCCAACAGGACGCAAGTAAAAAATCTGGAAGGCGGAAGAGTAGGGTTTCCAAACTGGGCAGTTACAGGATCGAATCGCTGAATTCCCCACCCCATATACCAGTCCTAGAATCCACCAATAGGATCAAGGAAAAACTATCCCAGGACGAGGGATCGAGTTAATTAATTATTCAATCAATTTGACAAGGTGCAGGCTCATTTCCAAGACATCCACATACCACCATTTTCGGAAGGGATGGAGGCTTCCCAGGTATCCACTACTTTCTGTGGTTTCTGTTGGCACAGGACAGACGCTATCTAGTTCTTCTGGAAAGCCTTTGTTCCATATTACAGGTTTCCATAGAAAAAGAAGTATGAGAACAAAGTGATATACTGACTACCAGCGCCAGGTCTGTGTGAAAGGTGGGAAGGATGAGGGAACATCTTGGTCTGTATGTGTTTGCACACATCGGTTCACGCACAAACAGGAATAGCCACTTGAGAAAGAGCTGTGGTGGTTTCATAGGTATGAAATATCAAAGGGCCGCCATCTGATGCTTTACTTGATAGGAATCCTGCCCCGCTGATGGCAGTAGCACGTGGTGCAGTTACAGTGAAGCGACGAGCTAATGGGCCTGTGAAGACACAATGTTCGTGCCACCATTGGCCCTGGCACGTCTGCCCTGTGGTCTGTGTGCAAATGTGGTTGAGAGATTTTTAACATCGTAATTACATCTGATGAGTTATGTTGACGTCGATTACGTAATGGTATTCCCTGCACAATCAGAAAAAAGAGAACAATCTATTTTTGTAAATAATTTTTTTTTTTGGGCGTATTTTACGAGGACTACATCTCCCAGAATACCAGAGAATGGTGAGCCAAATAAACAGATCCAACTCCTGCAAATTGAATTTTACAAATAAGCAATATATTATAGTACCCACTGCAATGTAGTTGAATTTCCTATCGTGGGGTCCTACCAGCCCACCAGTTCAGCGATTTTTCCCACCAATTTTTTCTGGCAGAGGTGGGAAGGGAGGGGGCGAGGGGTGAAATGTCCTCTGTGCACTAGCTCAGTCGATCCCTGCATTTCAGTGTGAGGACACATGTGAAACTTTTGCAGGAAGACAGTACCTACAATCTGCAGCAGTGTAGTTACGTAACCAGGAGATGTAGTTGCTGAACAGGATGATACTTGCACCTTCCACATCAACAGCTCTGCACAGACTAAGCGACTTTCGTGCCAGTTTTTTTCTGGGTGCGGCCGTGTGAGAGGAGAGGAGGCCTGAAGGATTTCCCAGGAGGGGAGGGGGTAATAATTCGCTTAATTAATTAATCAGTTAATTTGATATCAGAAGTGTGCATGTATTAGAGGAGGGGGAGGTTTGTGGTTTTCCTATATGGGTGTGTGGGACGAGGGGGAGAGGGAAGGCAGGGGGTTTATTGGAAGGATAGGTTATCCCCTGGTGGTCACAAATCAACACCAAGGGCTCATAAATTAATTAGCATAACAGTAGCTTAAGGGGAGGGAAAGGGGGTCATAAATCAAGCAAGTTTTCCTCTGAAAGTAGGCTTGCCACTGAAAGTATGCAACGCACACACACAACAGACATTACCCTACTACTGACATATCTTAACCTACTCTTCGATTACCTTGTCAAGTATGTGTTGGAACATAATGTAAGTGTTCCTTACTCCTCGTCGTTGTTAAATACAGTTCCAAAACACTATCACATGAGCGAGATACTGAATATTAGGTTTATGGCTGGACTGGAGAGTTTCTAGCAAATAGCGTGATGTTCTTGTAGGTGCACAGTGTTCTGACATCTGAAACTGGTTACTGCTTTTGATTCTGAAATGCCATGGGTAAGAAGAGAGTGGACTATTACTCTTGTAAGATGATGATGCTTTGTCACATACATTTACTGTCAGTGATGATCATTTTATAGAAATGATATTAACATATCACAATTTCTGGACTGCAATCGTATATGAATTTCGTAATCAGTTGACGAGTACACTGAGGTGACAAAAGTCATGGACAAGCTATATGCACATATGGAAGTGGTAGTAAAATCAGGTGCACAAAGTATAAAAGGGCACTGCATGGCGGAGTTGTCATTTGTTCCCAGGTGATTCACGTGGAAAGGTTTTCAATATGATTATGCCCCCATGATGGGAATTAACAGACTTTGAAGTTGGGATGGTAGCTGGACCTAGAGATGGGACGTACTATTTCGGAAATAATTAGTAATTCAGTATTCTGTATGGAGACTGTGCCGAGAATACCACATTACAGGCATTACCTCTTATCATTGACGACACAGTGGTCGGTGGCCTTCACGACTGTGAGCAGCACAGACACGCAACACTGCATGAAATAACCGCAGGCGTATGACGAACGTATCTGTTAGGACAGTGCACCGGAATTTGGCGTTAATGGGCTATAGAAGCTGACGACTCACAGGAGTGTCTTTGCTAGCAGCATGAAATGTATCTGCAAACCTCTCCTGGGTTCATGGCCATATCTGTTTGCCCCTAGATGATTGGTAGATCGTTGCCTAGTCGGATGACTCCCGATTTCAGTTATTTAAAGCTGATGGTAGGGTTCAGGTGTGACACAGAACCCATGAAAATTGACCCAAGTTGTCAACAAGGCACTCTGCAAACTGGTGGTGGGTCCATAATGATGTGGAATGTTTTTACATGGGATGGTCTGGGATATCTGCTCTATGTTCGGTTGCTTGAAGACCATTTGCAGCCACTTATGGACTTCATGTTCCCAAACAACGATGAAGTTTTTATGGACGACAATTCGCCATGTCACGAGGCCACAATTGTTTGCAACTGGTTTGAGAAACATTATAGACAATTGGGGCGAGAGATTTGGTTAGATCTCTCAACATGAATCCCATTGAATAGTTATGGGAAAGGTCAGTCGTGCACAAAATCCTTTACTGGCAACACTTCCGCATTTATGGATGGCTACAGAGTCAACATGGCACAAAATCTCTGCAGGAGACTTCCACTGAATTGTTCAGTCCATGCTGTGTAGAAATATGTTAATTTTTATTTCCAGGTAATTCTCCTCTGTGAATTACTGCTGATCTACCGATTAATTAAAGACATCTTCCATGCAAACATGTTGGTTTTTCTGTATATGTTTTTAATTAAATTTTCATCTACACTTGAATCGAAATCTGATGGCATTTTTTAAATGATAAAGAGCAACAGTTTCCTTTATAAAATATTTATATTTCTTACCTTTGCTTGATTTTATTTTACTTGGATTATTATCAGAATATAATGCTCCTGGATGAATCACTATATATGCATAATTTAATAAATCAGAATTAGGGAATAATGTATTCATATCATTCATAGTTACTTGTCTTTAGTTAAAACATTCATTAATACATCTGTATATTCGTATGTTCTATCACCAATTGTTAATTTTTCTCCATTAAATTTTAGTGCTAATTTACCAACAAATATAAATATGCCAACAGGTCTTAACCTAAAAATTTTGTCTTCGCTGTGACCAATATATTATAACATAGTTTCACTTCCATTAACTTTTTGAGTGCTTGTTCTTTTTTTTTGGACTTATCCTTTCCCATCCTTCTTCATATTTTGTCAATAAATCTTGTATTTTTGATTCATTTAATGTCTGATTAAGAAAACCTACGTTTCTAGCATTTGCAGACTTGGAGAAAGCTTTTGACAATGTTGACTGGAATTCTCTCTTTCAAATTCTGAAGGTGGCAGGCGTAAACTACAGGGAGCGAAAGACTATTTACAATTTGTACAGAAATCAGATGGCAGTTATAAGAGTCAAGGGAGATGAAAGGGAAGCAGTGGTTGGGAAGGGAGTGAGACAGAGTTATAGCCTCTCCTCGATGTTATTCAATCTGTATATTGAGCAAGCAGTAAAGGAAACAAAAGAAAAATTCGGAGTAGGTATTAAAATCCATGGAGAAGAAATAAAAACTTTTAGGTTCGCCGATGACATTGTAATTTCTGTCAGAGACAGCAGAGGACTTGGAAGAGCAGTTGAATGGAATGGACAGTGTCTTGAAAGGAGGGTATAGGATGAACATCAAGAAAAGCAAAACAAGGATAATGGAATGTAGTCGAATTAAGTTGGGTGATGCTGAGGGAATTAGATTAGGAATAGAGACACTTACAGTAGTAAAGGAGTTTTGCTATTTGGGGAGCAAGATAACTGATGATGATCGAAGTAGAGAGGATATAAAATGTAGACTGGCAATGGCAAGGAAAGCTTTTCTGAAGAAGAGGAATTTGTTAACATCGAGTACAGATTTAAGTGTTAGGCAGTCGTTTCTGAAAGTATTTGCATGGAGTGTAGCCATGTATGGAAGTGAGACGTGGACGATAAATAGTTTAGACAAGAAGAGAATAGAAGCTTTTGAAATGTGGTGCTACAGAAGAATGCTGAAAATTAGATGGGTAGATCACATAACTAATGAGGAGGTACTGAATAGGATCGGGGAGAAGAGGAGTTTGTGGCACAACTTGACAAGAAGAAGGGGTCGGTTGGTAGGACATGTTCTGAGGCATCAAGGGATGACCAATTTAGAGTTGGAGGGCAGCGTGGAGGGTAAAAATCGTTGATGGAGACCAAGAGATGAATGCACTAAACAGATTCAGGAGGATGTAGGCTGCAGTACGTATTGAGAGATAAAGAAGCTTCTATGGGATAGAGTAGCATGGAGACCTGCATTAAACCACTCTCAGGACTGAAGAGCACAACAACAACAATGTCTGATCTCTATCATCTTGTTTAGTGGTTGGAATATCGCTAAATTTTTCTTAATAATGTTGATGATAAGGAACCATTTGTTTTCCAACTTCTCTGTATTCTTCAATTGCTGTTAACACATAATCACCTAACTCTTTGATTTCTTATTTAACTAGTTCAGGTGCATCAATAACTATTTGATCTTCTCTTTTATATTTTTCATAGTCTGTTTTTGGTTGTTTTTTCATTTTTAAATTCTTCTTTTAATTGTTTCTTTACTCTTCTATTTCGTCTGACTTTTTTGACAACCTCAGGGTTGTATTATGCAAATATTTATTAACGATGAAAAAATATTAAGAACAACTATGTTAAGAATGTTTTCATTTTATCTCAAAACTTGCCATTTTTCAGTTTCCTAGTCATGTCTATCATGGAAAACCCAAACTGATCTTTCCATCATTTACTACATGTTTCTTTAAAATCATCGAATTGTGAATCACCTCCAACAAACTCATGTAAATATGTTTCTAATTTCAGTCATCTTTTCTGAAAATATTTAAACAATTAAGAAACTAATTGTTTTGGTATTTTTACATAAAACTACAGTGAAATGAATAACCCTTGCTGCATACAGGCGCTGATATAGGTCAATGGGGGCAGTTGAAAATGTGTTCCCCGACTGGGCTCAAACCCAGGATCTCCTGCTTACATGGCAGACACTCTATCCATCTGAGCGACTGAGGGCACAGTGCGACTGTAGGGACTTATCTGTGGCATGTTTCCAGTGAGACCCACATTCTCAACTTATAGGCCCACACTATACAGTGTGTTACAAAAAGGTACGGCCAAACTTTCAGGAAACATTCCTCACACACAAATAAAGAAAATATGTTATGTGGACATGTGTCCAGAAACGCTTAATTTCCATGTTTGAGCTCGTTTTAGTTTCGTCAGTATGTACTGTACTTCCTCGATTCACCGCCAGTTGGCCCAATTGAAGGAAGGCAATGACTACGCTGCTTGTGTTGACATGCGACTCATTGCTCTACAGTACTAGCATCAAGCACATCAGTACGTAGCATCAGCAGGTTAGTGTTCATCACAAACGTGGTTTTGCAGTCAGTGCAATGTTTACAAATTCGGAGTTGGCAGATGCCCATTTGATGTACGGATTAGCACGGAGCAATAGCCGTGGCGCGGTACGTTTGTATCGAGATTTCCAGGACGAAGGTGTCCCGACAGGAAGACGTTCGAAGCAATTGATCGGCGTCTTAAGGAGCACGGAACATTCCAGCCTATGACTCGCGACTGGGGAAGACATAGAACGACGAGGACACCTGCAATGGACGAGGCAATTCTTCATGCAGTTGACGATAACCCTGATGTCAGCGTCAGAAAATTTGCTGCTGTACAAGGTAACGTTGACCACGTCACTGTATGGAGAGTGCTACGGGAGAACCAGTTGTTTCCGTACCATGTACAGCGTGTGCAGGCACTATCAGCAGCTTATTGTCCTTCACGGGTACACTTCTGCGAATGGTTTATCCAACAATGTGTTAATCCTCATTTCAGTGCAAATGTTCTCTTTACGTAAATGAGGCCTCATTCCAACGTGATCAAATTGTAAATTTTCACAATCAACATGTGTGGGCTGACGAGAATCCGCACGCAGTTGTGCAATCATGTCACCAACACAGATTTTCTGTGAACGTTTGTGCAGGCATTGTTGGTGATGTCTTGATTGGGCCCCATGTTCATCCATCTACGCTCAATGTAGCACGTTATCATGATTTCATACGGGATACTCTACCTGTGCTCTAGAACATGCGCCTTTACAAGTAGACACAACATGTGGTTCATGCACGATGGAGCTCCTGCACATTTCAGTCGAAGTGTTCGTACGCTTCTGAACAACAGATTCCGTGACCGATGGATTGGTTGAGGCGGACCAATTCCATGGCCTCCACGCTCTCCTGACCTCAACCCTCTTGACTTTCATTTGTAGGGGCAGTTGAATGCTCTTGTCTACGCAACCCCAGTACCAAATGTAGAGACTCTTCGTGCTCGTATTGTGGACGGCTGTGATACAATACGCCATTCTCCAGGGCTGCATCAGCGCATCAGGGATTCTATGCGACGGAGGATGGATGCATGTATCCTCGCTAACGGAGGACATTTTGAACATTTCCTGTAACAAAGTGTTTGAAGTCACACTGGTAGGTTCTGTTGCTGTGTGTTTCCATTCCATGATTAATGTCATTTGAAGAGAAGTAATGAAATGAGCTCTAACATGGAATGTAAGCGTTTCCGGACACATGTCCACATTTCCTTTCTTTGTGTGTGAGGAATGTCTCCTAAACGTTTGGCCTTACCTTTTTTTAACACCCAGTATTTGTAGTGCCACTGCCTATTATACTCATTACTCGGGCTTTTTGCCGAGTCCTGTAAGAGTTTGGTCACTAGTTGTGCATCTGTGGAAGAAGATGGTCCAATGGCCAGTGAGCCTTAACTAACACACACACACACACACACACACACACACACACACACACACACACACACACATATATATATATATATATATATATATATATATGAATGTGGTATCTGTTCTTTCAGACATGTCCAAAAGAACAGATATCATTTGTGACCATGCAACTCGATAGAATGAAAGTACTCGAGGCACACATTTTCAACTGTATCCGTTTACTTATATCAATTATTTCATGGTCACTGATGGAATCTGTTCTTTTGGACATATCCGAAAGAACACATAGGATACTCATATATATTTAAATCAGTTTGATCTAAGTAAAAACAATCTATTTCTTTATGTATTCTTTTACTAAATGTTCTCAAACTATATCTTGATTTTCAAGAATGAAGTCATCTAACATCACTACTGAATTATTTGAACATTAACGTAATGGAATAATTTCAACATTATCTTCAATAAAAGTAGCAAATTTTTTCTTTATGTTTATCTTAATTTTTTACACCTTTTTCTACATTCTGGGTACTTTGGTTCAGCTAAACTTTTAGAGTGAACATACAAATGATTAATGTTATTCGTATTCAACCATCCTGGAACTAGAATATAATTATCAATAATTAATGTCGTTTTTACACATCCACTTGGTCCAATCATTGCACATCGAATAGAATTAGGTAGAAGTTTACCATGTTTAGTTTTTGATTTATTCTCTGAAAGTATAATTTTTGGTTCCCAATTTGTCATTTATTTGATAAAACTTCTAATAGTAAATGTGTAGATTATTTCAATTGAGTGATAAATCATTTGTTCTCCAAAAACGATTGTATCTGTACGAGACACCATTTAGTAATGGTAATAATAAAGTCTGTTAATTCCCATCATGGGGGCATAATCATATTGAAAACCTTTCCACGTGAATCACCTGGGAACAAATGACAACTCCGCCATGCAGTGCCCTTTTATACTTTGTGCACCTGATTTTACTACCACTTCCATATGTGCATATAGCTTGTCCATGACTTTTGTCACCTCAGTGTACTTGTCAACTGATTACGAAATAAAAACCAGTAATATCTGGAAATATAAACAATTTGTTGAGCATGTTGATCAATAAAATTAATGCCCAGTCCAAATCAATAGAAGCTCAATCAGATCAATTAACAGTAAACGTGATGCACAGTTAAGTAAAATGGATGACCTGAATAAAACAATCAATATTGTTAACAATAACATTTGAGTTATTAACAGGAATGTAGATTAAATCCAGAATGTAATAAGTGCAATTAATACCGAAATCAGTAGTGTAAGCAGGATATGACAGAGGGAGAGTCAAAAATAGGACGCATAAGGAAATATTCGTTCAGAAACGGAATTAAAGAGCATCCAATACAAACTGGAACGGACTGTTGTTCCGATTATTGAAAATAAAGTATTTGAAAAGGTAGAATTGGCGCAAAAAGACAACAGGGGAAAAAGTTAGGAATTTGCAAACTTTAGTATCAGACGTACATAGTAGCGTGAAGAGGCAGTTGACTACCTGTGATGAGAAAAGGAGGGAAGTGAAAATAGTGACGACTTTTCAAGCAGTTACAAAAGTAACCGAACGACATTAATTATTGATAATTATATTCTAGTTCCAGGATAGGTTGATTTGGAATGAAATTAATCATTTGAATGTTCGCTGAAAAAGTTTAGTTCAACCAATCTACTCAGAATTTATTAAAAGGTGTAAAAAAAGTAAGATAAACATAAAGAAAAAACTGCTACTTTTATTGAAGATAATGTTGAAATTATTCTATTAGTTCAGTGTCTAAATAATCCAGTAGTAATATTTGATGACTTCATTCTTGGACATCAAGATATAGTTTGAGAACATTTTACTAGAAGACATAAAGGAATAGATTGTTTTTACTTAGCTCAAACTTATTTAACAATATATATGAGTATGGTATCTATTCTTTCAGACATGTCCAAAAGAACACATACCATCAGTGACCATGCAGCTCATTAGAATGAAACTACAATGAAATGAATACCCCTAGGTGCATACAGGCATTGATATATATCGATTACTGACAAGTGTTGGCGCTGAAAGTATTGATAACATTGGAATTCCTACCTCTCCGGTTAACCTGAATAGCGCTCCATAGCCAGGCAGGCCATTCCGGTGGGCCAAGTGCAGCTACAGACCCGGCGCGATCGCTGAGACGCATGTTCACGGTGGCAGCTTCTGTTATGCGACCATTGGCTCGGGGCACAGGACATACAAGTTTTCCAGCGATATCTGACCTCTAACCACAGCTATTACTACAGAATGCAATGTTGTTTAAGTGTGTGGTGTTTACTGCTTCTCAATACAGTCCAGTGGACTCTGTCTTAGAGCGGAATGGTGTGAGTGATATTCGTTGTTGTTACTATCCTATCATGTTCTGGACCCTTCCTCCTCCTCCTCATACTTCGTCCTGGTGTAGCTAAGAGAACCAACTTGGGGATTATACAGTGATTTAAAAACCAATAGCAATGTCGAATTCCCAATTGATAAATTTATTGTTCCTGATAGTGATATTAAGATCACAGTGCAGTCAAGCCCCTGCCCCATCTCCTACAAATTGCTTCAGGACATAGTGCAACTGTACTGAAATTTGAAATTCTTAGCTATCTTCAATGCAATGGACTTCCTGCCAAACAACATACCAGCTCCATTGTCCACCACCAGGATGCAAGGAAAAAATTCTGGTATTGGGAAGAGTAGGGTTTGGAAACCAGGCAGATGCGCGTTTGGAAGCCAGAAATCTCTGTCACATGTACCAGTTCTACAATCCACTAATGGGATCAAGGAGAAGCTGTCCAGCACAGAGGATATCAAGTTAATTAATTAGTCAATCAATTTGATAGAGTGGGGGAATTATTTCCAAGACATCCACAGCCCAGTATTTTCGGAAAGGCTGTGGGCTTTCCCAGGTATCCACTACTATTTTCAGGCCAAGGGATGGGTTAGCACAGTTTCCGGTGGCACATGGCATGTTATCTAGTTCTTCTGGAATGCCTTTGTTCCATCTGCCACGGGTTTCCATAGTGCTCGAAATCTGAGAACAAAAGGACAGTGCCTGGTCTGCATGATGGGTAGAGAGGGTGGAGGGAACATCTTGGTCTGTGATATGAGGTGGAAGTGGGGGAGGGTAGAAGAGGGCTTGAGGATTACTAGTAGGATGAGGGGGTAGATAATCCATCAATTCCATTAATGAGTAAATTAATTTGCTATCAAAAGTGTGCTTTTATTGGCGACAGGGAGGTGTTGGTTCCTCAGGAGGATAAATTATCCTTATGGTGGTCATAAATCAAGCCTAGGGGGTCATAAATCAATTAGCATAACAATAGGTTAAGCAGAGATGGAGGGGGTCATAATCAAGTTTTCTGCTGAATGTACGCTTTCCCCTGAATATATCCAACCTGCACAAACAAAATATGCCAGAACAAACATTATCCTACTATTTATGTCCACCAGAGATCAACGTTCCTCATAGCAATACATATTGCGGAGTACAATTCACACAGGTTCACGAATACATCTTGTTATTCTGTCTCCAGGAAGGCTTAAATCGTGTTCCAAGACTAAATAGTCGACTAGCGCTAGCGATATAGATCTTTAGTTGTCTAAAATTGATGATACTTCGTACAGTATCCTCAAACTGTCAGACAATAAATCAGTGGGGGCTGCACAAATAGCAGAGCAAGTGGAAATTGATAGGTTTCGATCTAACATGGGGCAATTATCACATTAAGGAGTTCGAATTTCCATTAAAGACTCAAAAGCACAACAACTAAGAAAGCAAGTGTACCATACACATTTGTTACGAATACTCGTGGTAGTGATATAAAAGCTTGTTAATGTTTCCAAAATATCTAAATTTTCCATCCGGTTCTCTTGGCAGATTAACTCTTTGGCATGGACTGCGAATGTCCTGCATGTCAATATACAATAAAGACTGACATATGCATCAAACGTTTCCAGTGGATTTCTGTAACGAACACATCATTCCTAGGCAATTTCAAGACGTGTGGCCTTCCAGTTCCTCCAACTAAAATACTTGCGACTTCTGGTTATTTCGATATTTTAAAAATCGTGTGTGTCAGGGATGTATCCGGACTTTTCCTGACGTGAAGGATTGCTTTCGACGAGATATCGCTCTAACTACACTGGTTATGCTGTGAACAACTGTTGATCACACTGTGTTGCTGCTTCAGCATGCAGACCATAGAGAACACAAGTTGTAACTCGTCACCATATCTTAATAAAAAATAAACGTGTCAGAATTACTTTTATCACGTTAGACCGCTCCTACCCTTTTCCTGCACTGACACCACATTCTGTCTGCCCACAACGCCATATTTTCACGTGGTGGCCAAAAGAGGAAGTATTATTTTTTCCGCATACTCAGAGAGGCACATGCATGCCTATGGTGTTTCAGCGTCCTGCAATGTATACATTCCGTAATACAGCACTCGGACTGCCGTTAGTTTAATTGAAGTCATGTGCGCGAAAATGGGCTAACCCTCAAATTTACAAGCTCGGAGACAAGTGTAGCCATCTGTTGCTGGGTACAGAAACTATCAAAACTGACATTGGTCTCATCGCTGAGTGACATTTTAGGATAAGACCAATATCAATCTCGATAATTCCCGTACCGAGCAACAGATGGGAAACTCACCTCTAATCTTCTACCTTTGACGGTTAGCCTATTTCTCAGCGCATGTGTTCAACTACAACCACCTGATATTTCCAACAGCCTCACCTCCATATATATATATATATATATAGCAGATTGTAATGGTGCTTTTCTTTTCTATAGCAACCCTCCACGGATGATCTGGTAGGTAGGGCAGGTACTGGAGTTCATTTCTGTGGTCACCAGACTACGCAAGAACAAAACGAGCAGACTGAGTCGTGAAATCTTTATTGTGGGAGAGGGAATAACATCTGTGCTACATATTCTCTTGGGAATCCAAAATTTACTAACAATTTCTGGCCATAATCCTCCCTTGTAGAGTAACTGTAGACCCGTCTGCACACTGTGAATTGCTGCCCACACGTTCTCTGAGTTACTTCTGTCTTCAAGTAGGCAGTTCAATGAGTGAATGGGTTGTGAAGTTCGCCTTGCACAGTGTTTGAGAAAAGTACCCCATGTATGAATGTATGTATTAAACCGGGAACCTGGAAACGACTGTACTGATAAACCCCTTAAGTTATTTGATTTTCAAACAGCTGAGTAGAACTGAACGTACTTAGACATTTCGCTCTTTACCTATTCTGATCAACACTAAACTGACACACAATATTTTTAGCGCAACGCCATCTGACTTTCAATAATCCCTACAAGAGAATGGTCCTGACTAACAATAACCTATACCTTTCACAAATCACTTACCTCACAAAAATCTTCGTTACTCGAACTACTGCAATACAGCGTGCGCCAATACTGCCAGCTAAATAAAAGATTCTAACTACTGAAGGCACTAACTACTGATAGGCATAGTTAGCAAATGAAAGATTTTGATAGAGAACAAACAATGTATTTACCTTAATAGTGTTCAAAAGTCATTATATATATTATACACACGTCCAGATCATACGCTCTCAAAACTGCGCCATCTCTCTCCTCACATCCACCACTGCTACAACTGCGCAACGCTACGCGCTGTTCACATCCAGCTGCCCAACACTACAATAACAAATATTCCAACAATTCAAACCAGCCACTGACTACACACAGCACAGTCAGTGATTTTCATACAGAGCGCTACGTGGCGTTACCAACATAAAATCCTAACAGTTATTGTGCGGTTCGACCCCCCGTGCCCCCCCCCCCCTCCCCCCCCCCCCCTTGTGAACGTCTCATACCAGACGAGTGTAACCCCAAATGTTTGTGTGGTAGAATAATTATGGCGTACGCATACGTGGAAACCGTGTTTGTTCAGCAATAGCCGGCAGAGTGTAACTGAGGCGACATAAAGGGAACCAGCCCGCATTCGCCGAGGTAGATGGAAAACCGCCTTAAAAACCATCCACAGACTGGCTGGCACATCGGACCTCGACACTAATCCGCCGGGCGGATTCGCACCAGCGACTGGCACGCCTCCCTGCTCGGGAAGCAGCGCGTTTGACCGCACGGCTAGCCGGGCGGCCAAAGTACTCCATACTGTTATAGGGGGAAGCACTGGTGAAGACTAGAGTAAGAAATGTCCGCAAACTCACATCCGGAATCATTGGGCCACGTCACTCGTGTGGAGAATGGTCAGTACTGATAAGGGGACCGCGCTTTCGGGTTATCACCGGTTTCGTGCAGATATATGGCACATGCAGGCCTTGACCAGAAGTGAAAGTAACAGATGTGTGAGCTCCAGACTGCCAAAGCTTAGAAAAACTAGCATTTCTGGAGCGGGGCGGGTGGGTTACGATCCAATTGTGTTAGACTTGTTCCGACGCGATGGTTGTTGCAAGGGAACAATTACAGAACGATAGTCCGAGCGTTGTCAGTTGCGTCCCTATTCAGAAACTTTTTTTTTATTTGATTAACTTCTCATGGTTGGGATTCAGTCATGTAATATTTCTTAAAATTCATCATAGTCGCCGTTGACTCTCACAATCAAAAGGCTGCATTTTGCCGACGACATGTACTCATGTCAGATACTTTTATATTCTGACAGAATGTAACTTTACAGTGTTACTTGAAAATGGCCATAAGGCCAAAATTGCAACAGTAACAATAAATATTTTATACAGTAAACGGCAACTATGATGTGCCAGCCGGAGTGGCCGAGCGGTTCTAAGCGCTTCAGTCTGGAACCGCGCGACTGCTACGGTCGCAGGTTCGAATCCTGTCTCGGGCATGGATGTGTGTGATGTCGTTAGGTTAGTTAGGTTTAAGTAGTTCTAAGTTCTAGGGGACTGATGACCTCAGCTATTAAGTCCCATAGAGCTGAGAGCCATTTCAACCATTTGTACATCAACATCTATCCTCGCCAATCTTTGGCGAGACGGCGTGTTTACTGCTAAACTGTGCGATAAGAGATAACCTTTTATGAATGCAATTCAGGTTCGTTTTTCTACAGAAACATTAAAACAACCATGTAATTGTATAAATATGCCATTTATAACGCGTATAAGATGCCGAGAAAATTAGTGCTTCGCTTGTTTTTACGATGAATGTCACGCCAGCACTTGTAAACCAACAACTGTAAAATAATACAAGTGTCTAGTTTTATCTACGAAGTTCTCCCGTACGCCTTACAATCCCTTACTGGAAATATACTTTTGATCCGAAATTTTCGTTGAACTTTGCTTTTCAGGCCTTCCATGAAAATATTTTTAAATACTATACATTGAGCATTGCAATAAAAGTAAGGTAAAAATTTAATATAAAAAGAAGAGGTTTCCACATTCGACCTCCACATCCCTCGGTTTATCCTTCTGTGCTGTTTCTGCTTTTTCAACCGTTACCTGGAAAGTACGCTAACATAAATGGCTCATGCGTCGCCGGGTCAGGGCTAAAAATGCTATTTGCTTGTAAAGGTGAACTGGAACCATCTTTCCATTTCTATCCTTCCCATTACTATGTGCAGATCTTAGTGTCTGCTTTTGTTTTTATGCAAATTATGTGAATATTTTAATTAGGCATTTCGCTATGTGCAGCTATTAGTGTCAACTTTCGGTTTTATGTCAACTATTAATCTAATCTTAATTATGCATTTTCTAGTGGGACAGAATTATTGATATTAATTTTAGTGGTTATATCATTAATCTTCCATTTCCAAAGATGTTAATGTTTTGTCAATTGTTTGTTCTTTGGGGGAGATGTGTTTTGGAGGGAAGTTGGAACGGCAGTTGAATGCATGTGGCGGGTGTTGATGGAAGGATTGGACAATGAAAATGTTTTGTATTTTTCGTGAATAAACGTCGATGAGTCAATAATTTTGCAGTTCATTATTGCAACATACACACATAGGAAGACCAGCTGCAGTAAGACCAAGGATTCTCTTTGCTAGCGGAGAAACCTTCAGCTAAAGCAACTTAGGTTAACTATTCCTTAACCAGCAACAAAGAACCGTGTGCTTAATTCTAAAACTGCCGATATTACTATTCGGTGCAATCTTTAATATCGATTGTAATTGAATGCTTCCCAAGGTAGCGGGAACATTTCATAGGCCTGGCCACCAGGGGCTTCGACTCCTGCCATTTTCATTCGTTGCCAAGCCCTGCATACACCACAAATCTGGAGGAAATCGGTGATGTCCAGAAGTCAGTCGCCTGACCGCTGCACTGTCGTTCCGCACAGCACAACTGCCTCCTATGTCGACCAGACTGTACTCACCGCTCTGAGAGGGTGGCGCCATCAGAACGAGACAGTCCCATCATTCTACGTGGAGAATGGCAAGCAGCCAGTTGTTTTCGGACGAGCTGTGATTCTCTCGTTATGACCGTTACTCCTGCATGAATAGGGGGTACTTCTTTTAATAAAATTCCTGCATTGATGTTACAGGGTGTTGAGAAGAACGTGAATGGAAAGACCTCACGAGCAGTTTCAGTTCACTTTCAATTCTCATGGCACCATTTCTCATCTACACTGAAGCGCCAAAGAAACTGGTACAGGCATGCGTATTCAAATAACAGGCAGAAAACGGCGCAGCGGTCGGAAACGCCCATGTAAGACAGCAAGTGTCTGGCGCAGTTGTTAGATCGGTGACTGTTGCTAGAATGGCAGCTTATCAAGATTTAAGCGAGTATGAACGTGCTGCACGAGGTATGGGACGCAGCATCTTCGAGGCAGCGATGAAGTGGGGACTTTCCCTTGCGATCATTTCACAAGTTACCGTGAATATCAGGAATCCGGTAAAACATCAGATCTCCGACATCGCTGCGGCCTGATAAAGATGCTACAAGATCGACTGAAGTGCAACCGTTCCGCAAGTTGCTACAGATTTCAGTGCTGGGCCATCAACAAGTGTCAGCGTGCGAACCAATCAACGAAACATCATCGATATGGGCTTTCGGAGAGGAAGGCCCACTCGTGCACCCTTGCGCGACACAAAGCCTCGCCTGGGACCGTCAACACAGACATTGGACTGATAACTGGAAACATGTTGCCTGGTCGGAGGAGTCTCCTTTCAGATTGTATCGAGCGGATGGCCTTGGACGAGTATGGAGACAACCTCATGAATCCATGGAATCCATGGAACGCACGAAGTAATGTCCGCTATCGACAGGGGATCTCATGTTGATTCCGTATTTCTAGATTTCCGGAAAGCTTTTGACACCGTTCCTCACAAGCGACTTCTAATCAAGCTGCGGAGCTATGGGGTATCGTCTCAGTTGTGCGACTGGATTCGTGATTTCCTGTCAGGAAGGTCGCAGTTCGTAGTAATAGACGGCAAATCATCGAGTAAAACTGAAGTGATATCAGGTGTTCCCCAGGGAAGCGTCCTGGGACCTCTACTGTTCCTAATCTATATAAATGACCTGGGTGACAATCTGAGCAGTTCTCTTAGACTGTTCGCAGATGATGCTGTAATTTACCGTCTAGTAAGGTCATCCGAAGACCAGTATCAGCTGCAAAGCGATTTAGAAAAGATTGCTGTATGGTGTGTCAGGTAGCAGTTGACGCTAAATAACGAAAAGTGTGAGATGATTCACATGAGTTCCAAAAGAAATCAGTTGGAATTCGATTACTCGATAAATAGTACAGTTCTCAAGGCTGTCAATTCAACTAAGTACCTGGGTGTTAAAATTACGAACAACTTCAGTTGGAAGGACCACATAGATAATATTGTCGGGAAGGCGAGCCAAAGGTTGCGTTTCATTGGCAGGACACTTAGAAGATGCAACAAGTCCACTAAAGAGACAGCTTACACTACACTCGTTCGTCCTCTGTTAGAATATTGCTGCGCGGTGTGGGATCCTTACCAGGTGGGATTGACGGAGGACATCGAAAGGGTGCAAAAAAGGGCAGCTCGTTTTGTATTATCGCGTTATAGGGGAGAGAGTGTGGCAGATATGATACACGAGTTGGGATGGAAGTCATTACAGCATAGACGTTTTTCGTCGCGGCGAGACCTTTTTACGAAATTTCAGTCACCAACTTTCTCTTCCGAATGCGAAAATATTTTGTTGAGCCCAACCTACATAGGTAGGAATGATCATCAAAATAAAATAAGGGAAATCAGAGCTCGAACAGAAAGGTTTAGGTGTTCGTTTTTCCCGCTCGCTGTTCGGGAGTGGAATAGTAGAGAGATAGTATGATTGTGGTTCGATGAACCCTCTGCGAAGCACTTAAATGTGAATTGCAGAGTAGTCATGTAGATGTAGATGTAGATGTAGATGCATGTCAGCAGGGCACTGTTTAAGCTGGTAGAGGCTCTGTAATGGTGTGGGGCGTGTGCATTTGGAGTGATACGTCTAGACACGACTCTGACAAGTGACACGTGCGTAAGCAGCCTGTCTGATCATCTGCATCCATTCATGTCCATTGTGCATTCCGAAGCAGCAGAACAATGCGACACTCCACACGTCCAGAATCGCTACAGAGTGGCTCCAGGAACACTCGTCTGAGTTTAAACAGTTCCGCTGGTCACGAAAATCTCCAGACATGAGTGTTATTGAGCATATCTGGGATGCCTTGCAACGTGCTGTTCAGAAGAGATCTCGACCCCTTGTACTCGTACGGGTTTGTGGATAGCCCTGCAGTATTCGTGCTGTTCAGAAGAGATCTCGACCCCTTGTACTCGTACGGGTTTGTGGATAGCCCTGCAGTATTCGTGCTGTTCAGAAGAGATCTCGACCCCTTGTACTCGTACGGGTTTGTGGATAGCCCTGCAGAATTCACGGGGTCCAGCACTGCTACAGACATTAGTCTAGGCGCGCCACGTCATGTTACGGCAGTTACGCGTGCTTGCAGGGGCCCTACATGATATTAGGCAGGTGTACCAGTTTCTTGTACTCTTCAGTGTATTAACGCGTTTCTTAACGCAACTTCGGATTGCTAACCAATCGCAGCTGATCGGAATTCGCAAGTCTTATCTGTCATAGCAGTAACAGTCATTTGAGGTACTGAGAGGGAACTGCTCCTTTTGACACTTGCTTTTCGTTTTCGGCAGCTCCGATCTATATAATTTAGTTTTCGTCCACCATTGTTCTATATTTATGGGTTCTTGGAACGAGTCACATTAAAAACCAATGATCTGCACAGACTTTACATAGTGGCAGCCATCAGTACCATTGTTACTACTGACCTCGCTCTATATCCACCCTAATGGAAAATAAATATATCTTCCGTAATGCATCTCTTGTGGCCAATAAATCGTGTGGACATCTGCCTACTAGACCATACAGAGCATGGTAACAGTAAGACACACACAGCGGACGAACGATCAATATTACTACTTTACAAATAAATTGTGGTGCAGCACTGTGACTTTCCAGTATTCTATCACAAAATTTCCATTTGGCGATGAATGGCAACTAGTCCTAAATGTGGAAAAATGTAAGATAATGCTGATGAATAGGAAGAACAAACACGTGATGTTCGGATACAGTATTATTAGTGTCCTGCTTAATACAGTCAAGTCGTTTGAATATTTGAGAGTAACGTTGCAAGGCGACATAAGATGGAACGAGCATGTGAGAACTGTGGTAGGGAAGGCGAATGGTCGAATTCGGTTTAGTGGAAGAATTTTAAGAAAGATTGATCTACTTGTAAAGAAGACCGCATGTAGGACGTTGGTGCGACTTATTCGTGAGTACTGCTCGAGTGTTAGGGATCCGCGACGGGTCGGATTGCAGTAAGACATCGAAGCAGTTCAGAGGTGGGCTGCTAGATTTGTTACCGGTAGGCTTGAAGCACACATAAGTGTTACGGAGATGCTTCAGAAACTCGAATGGGAGGGAAGGCGAGAAACGCCGTTGCCTGCCGAACGATTCCACTGCCGCCACATAAATTGCGCGCAAGCGCCACGAAGATACGAGAAATCAGGGCTCATATGGAGGTAAGCAGACAGTCGTTTTTGCCTCGCTCTGTCTGCGAGTGGAACAAGAAAGGAAATGACAAGTAGTTGTACAGGGTTCTCCCTGCCACCCACCGTACGGTGGCGTCCGGGGTATCTATATAGGTGCTCATGTAGATGTAAACTCTGAAACATTTGTACGGTTTGTACACACTGTCACAGCACATATATATGTTTAACCGATATTATTTACACCATCGAGAGCGATGCTCCAATTTAAACAATACGTAACAACCATTGAGAGTATGTCGTGTCTCGAAACAATATGTTTTGAGAAATACTGAATAAGCTCTTAAAATTCTAGGAGAACATTCTTAAAAAGTAAATCTTTCTGAAGATAGGTTGCATCACTGCACAAAATTATGTGTCATTCTTTCGTTACAGGTAACCCAAATGTGCAACAGACATAAGAGTGTGCCAACGGCCGCGGTCATGCATGGGCATTTTCTACAGGAATCGAAACGAGGAATTCAACGCTAAATACCAGTTGTGGGTCACGTTTTTTCTCCGGAACTTTAGGTCTTCTTCCAGGTTTTATTGACAAGCTAATCTTCACTTCTGCAATTACGTATGCTTTCTTTCAACAAATTGCAGTGATTGATCAATATATTTCAAACACGTCCTGATGTAATTACTATAACCAGTCACCAACGAATATAGATATATATTTGCTGATGCGGGAAAATATCGATAAATGCACTTTGTATGTACAAGGCTAGTGAAAATTGTTAAGGATTGTAAATAAATAGTCTATTCGTTATTGATTCGTGTAATGTAATACATTTGGCTATAATAAAAGTATTTAAAAACTGTTAAGGGTTTATACCCACAGAATCCCAAACCACTATCCATTTCAACTGTTTCCTGCACCATAGGTAATGAACCTACAAATCACATGTCCATATTGTCCCTTCTACGTTCGATGCTGTTTTTCGCCCTGTAATCGACAATGCCATTAGAAACCAACTCAGTACAAGGAAACGTTCGCAATTGTAAATATACTGATGAAACTTGGGGGGGGGGGGGGGTTATGTAGATGGATCAAAATAACGCAGTACGTATTTTTTTCTTTTTGATCAGATTCACTTTTAAGCAGTACGACACGCCCCAAAAGGTAATTTGGCATATCAAGCTTAGAGGGAAGATTTTATAAACTATGATACACAAAAAATTGTTTCATATGGAAGTTTAAATGTACTTAACGTTCTTGAAAGCTCTGTAATCATCTTTTGTAATATTTAGAAATTTTTCAAAGTTATTCTCCACCATTAATTAATTTTAAAAATGGAAACTTTTGGTCCACAACTCGTGGTCGTGCGGTAGCGTTCTCGCTTCCCACGCCCGGGTTCCCGGGTTCGATTCCCGGTGGGGTCAGGGATTTTCTCTGCCTCATGATGATTGGGTGTTGTGTGATGTCATTAGGTTAGTTAGGTTTAAGTAGTTCTAGGGGACTGATGACTATAGATGTTAAGTCCCATAGTGCTCAGAGCCATTTGAACCATTTTTGAAAACTTTCGTTCCGACATAAATCAAACAAGCTTTCACGCCACATCCATCCATTGTAACAAAGCTGGTTCCTGAAATATTGTTTCAGGAAAATAAGCTGTACACAATGTGCTGTCGGGGTATTTTCAACACAAGTAATAAATTATCTCAAAGTTCATTATTATTCTAATTATTTATTATACTTCTTTTTGTTTTATGTCTTAAAATGTTATTTTTCGTTTTACACTCATATTGTTTTTGTTTTTTAATTACAGTTTCAAACTAATGAGTAACTATTATTATGATACAAAATAACCACGATAGTGATAATCTGCAAAGAAATACTTAAAACGTAACGTTTCTTTATACACCACAATATGAGACAAGTTCTCTGATGTGTAGTAGCAGTACACGGAACTGTTTCCAGACTTCGAGTTTCCAATGTGTACATCATCTGAAACACTCGGTGAGCCTCATCTAGGTACAAAGTGAGTTTTACTATACTTTCCGTGATCGCCCTATCCTAAATACGTGGATGTAGATCACCGGGAAGAGACGAATTCTTAGGATTTTTTGTAGTAGATGTATGAGACACGCAAATATCCTCGTATAATATCAAACAAGGCATGGGTACGTCAGCAATGTGACCATATACAGAAGGAAACCCGTCGAAAAATATTACAAATTACATAAAATCGGTCAAAATCGACGAAAACCTGTTATAATTACGACAAATCGATTAGAAATACGTAAAATTGAGAGAAACGGGACAAAATATGTAAAATCGCGAAAAGTTTGCAAATGTACGTCAATTTATTGAGAATACATAAAATTAGAGAAAAAAATACTATGAAATGCGAGGAATTGAGATGGTTTGAGTGTTCCCAGACACTCAAGGCCGAGAAAAGTTTAAACATTATGCTCTGTCTGCATTCAGTTTTAGCAGTCTCCCTCCCTGTGTACACTAAGTGAGCTTTTGTAACACATACTTCAACAATGGTGATGTAAGTATTACACAGAGGTGTTATACTACAGCATGCGATACATGTATATCCCAATCAACGACAGCGTTCTCACATGTGCAGTCGAATATAGATATTACCAAATTACGGTAGATTCTCACATGTAATGTTATTCCATAAGTCCTAAAGAGAAGAATCAATGTGTTTAATAGACTTAAGCCATTCCCTAGGCCAGGGTTTCCCAACGTGTGGTAAGCGGAACCCTTGGGGGTCCGCCAGCTCTTTCTAGGGGGTCTGCGGCCACTTTTCACCAAATCGTGTAAAATAATAAGTCAAATTATTGAATAAAGATGTGAAAATCAAATTCATCACTATTTTCTTTTTTGGTGTGAAAAACACGTTTACTTTTACTTCAGGTCGTATTCCCAAGCAGCCTTTGCGGTTCTGAAGATAGAACGCATACAGAGTTTAGTGCCGGAGAATGAGGCCTCACTGATCGACTGTTTCGCAGCAATACGGAGGTCGTTTGTGCGCCGGCTCGCGGCGCTAGATGCGCTGAAACCTTTTACGCATGCGCGGAGCGAGCTTTGTCGCCCAATCAGCGAACAGTTTGGACGTGACGTTGATTGCTCTTGGAGGAAGGCAGCTCAAACGGTGAAATGTCAATTACAAAGTAATTTTAATCGGGCTGTAGTGTGTTGAAAAAAGGGAGTAAATCCACTAGCAAGTGTCTGGATACAGTGGGAATTCAAATTGGATCGTTAATTTCAAGTTGTTTTCATTCATCTCTAAACCAAAGACTATTCATACTTTCGGGGGGGGGGGGGGGGGAGGAGGGGGTCATTTGGAACATGGCACTTGCATTAAGAAGCTTTCAGTTCCCATGGGTTTCGCTCTGAAAGTTAAAATTACTGTCATCTTGACTGATTAGGGGTCCGCCATGGATTTTCGACTGAAGAAGGGGTCTGCCAGCTGAAAAGATTGGGAATCCCTGCCCTAGCCCATTCTGTAGGAGAATGGACTGATGTCACACATACCTGTCTTAATAGAGTGTGGAGAGTGTACCCTAGAAACGTGGTGTTAAGACGAAATTGCTGTATTATCCTACACATTAGCAAAACTACCTAACATCAGACCATGACTCCCGTGTGCAAGAGGAAGGCTGCCAGGGCCGTGGCGGTGATACTGTAAGCAGCGACAAGACTGTTGCATCTCCTTTGTCTATTAACTGGGGTGTCTACTCCCTCGTAACACGTTCCTGTCTCTTCGTGTGCATTTTCATGCAGCAGAGCTTGGGTGGTAACTCAGTGTATCAAATATCGAAAATATTCATGTCGTTGTTCCTAGCTATGTTTCCTATTGAGGCACGTAGTAAACCTCAATATGATTGATTGATTTTTTAACTAACACTCGAGTTGGTTATTTACAAGTATTCTGAAGTCTCGATTGAGCACCGGCAGCCCGCCTGGATACTCGGTCGCATTGTGTAAATGAGAGAAACCTCGGGCCGACTCCTCGGTGCCGAGTAACAAACACGAGGAAGGTCGTGGTAGTCTTCCACGGATCAACAGGCCGCGGGAAGCATCATATAAATAGGAGGGAGCAAAAGTACTCTCTCTGTTAGTAGTTACTCGGTTATCAGCAGCGTCGCTGCCTTCTCTGAAGAAGTGCCAGACGGCACCTACCCGCTAGTCTCCATCTCACTGGGCCTCGTCAGTCTAAATTAGGATGAGGTTCACAGCCGCAGTAGCGAGCTATGGAGATAGAACTTAGGGCAGTCATCTGGGGCTAGCCTAGCTAGTGCCAGAGGAATCATCCTATTCTTATTTGTACATGTAGTTCTTGTGAGTAGTACCTGGTTTGCTTCACCGAGTCCTGCATCTTTGAAATATTGCAGCTTTAGTAGGTCGTCGATGTCGGAGGTATTCAAGCAGCTACCACTATTAGCAAATCAGCAGCAGATAAGACTGAGGTAAGCTCCCTTGTAACATAGCAAAGTGTCACAATCCACTCGTAGACTCGAAGGGGCAGTTTTCAAAAGTTGTGCCAGGTGTGGAGTTTGTTTAGTTTCCATAGAGGGTACAGGCGGGAAGAAACACAAAGAATAGGTACAGGTAAGAAGCAGTGAACCAGTAGGAAGAAATTGTGGCTGAGTGTAGTGATACAAGAGCTACCGGGACGCCGCTAGGTAACAGCAGCACCAGCACCCACAGCCATGGACAGGTTTCCATCTCACAAGAAACAGCGCCAGAAGCCGCAGTCATGGGTAGAGGCCTACCTTACGGAGAGGCACCACCAGGAATAGCAGCAGTAGACAGAGGCCCACTGTACCAAGAGGCGTCACCAGGAATAGCAGCAGTGGGCAGAAGCCCACCGTACCAAGAGGAGCCACCAGGAGAATCAGCAGTGTGCAGAAGCTCACTGTACCAACATGCATCACCAGAAGTAACAGCAGTGGGCAGAGGCCCACCTTCCCAAATGTGTCACCAGGAGTAGCACCAATGGCCAGAGGCCTACCACACAGAGAGGCATCACCAGGAGTAGCAGCAGTGGGCAGAGGCTCACTGTACCAATATGTGTCAACAGGAGTAGCACCAGTGGGCAGCGGCCCACCTTTCCAAGAGGTGTCACCAGGAGTAGCAGCAGTGGGCAGAGACCCACCTTACCAAGAGGTGTCACCAGGAGTAGCAGCAGTGGACAGAGGCCCACTATGCCAAGAGGCTTCACCAGGAGTGGTAGTAGTGGGCAGAGACCCACCTTTCCAAGAGGTGTCACCAGGAGTAGCAGCAGTGGGCAGAGACCCACCTTACCAAGAGGTGTCACCAGGAGCTGCAGCAGTGGGCAAAGGCTCGCTGTACCAAGATGCGTCACCAGGAATAGCAGCAGTGGTTAAAGGCCCACCTTGCCAATAGGCCTCACCTGGAGTATCAGAAGCGGGCAAATTCTCACATTACCAAGGCAAGACTGCAAGCGGTTCAGCTAAGTACGACACATGTGAGCACACACAACGAGCAGTCGATTGGCATGTCGGAAAAATAGTACAAGCTCTAGAGTCGATAAGACAATTACCCAGCTACGAACAAAGACAGTCGAAGCTGGGAATTTTAAACTTTATTGGTGAAGCTAGTAAAGTATTATTAGGAACGTTAGACGAGAATGATGCCTCCTTTTTTAAGGCTTAAATTTATACATTAGAAGAGCAACAGAGAGAACTACTACGGTTATCAAAGGAATAGGTAACCATTGTCAGAGCATCATTATCCGTATTTAATCAGTCGATAAACGCAGTAGTAAAGATCGAGAGAGCCGGCCGCTGTGGCAGAACGGTTCTAGGTGCTTCAGTCCTGAACTGCGCTGCTGTTATGGTCGCAGGTTCGAATCCTGCCTCAGGCATGGATGTGTGTGATAGGTTAGTTAGGTTCAAGTAGTTCTAAGTCTAGGGGACTGATGACCTCAAATGTTAAGTCCTATATAGCTTAGAGCCATTTGAACCATTTGAAAGAACGAGAAAATAATAGCAGATGGGATACGGAAGTTATGTGCCAATGTAGAGGAATTCGAAAACAGTACCAATAAGAAGGTACAGCAAGCGATGATTTTGTTGGCAATAACCGAGTAGTTAGTGACGTTAACGGCGATATTCAATGAGCTAGAATAGGAATGCGATTTACTGATTAAGGCAATAGTGAATGCACAAAAAGGGTTGTTGGAGCCACATCCCGTGAATGCGGCGCAGATTGTTAAGTATTTAGAATTGATTAAAGATGAATTAAAGGACAAAAGGTTTCCTATTGAACCGACTGAATACCAAGGGTATTAGTTGTTAAGAATAACAGACATAGATATTTTTATTTACAGCAATACGTTAAGTTATATATTAAATGTACCACTAGTGGATAGTAACGAATATACTCTTTATAAGATGTGGCTATTACCCACAGAGGCAGATAGTACGAAGAGGATGTTTACGTACATCTCACCTGAAAAAGAGTTTTTTGCTGCTGGATGACGCCAATGGCAGTATGCGCGACTGTCCAGTGGCCAATTGGCCTGTAAAAACGTAATGCAAAACATAAAAAAAGCAAGAAAACATTTGTACTAATGTCAACCTATGACCGTGAAAGGTGTGCTGCCAGGATGCTTCAACCAATAAATATGTAGTACTAAACGAAAGTATCTGGAAGCAGATACAGAACAACGAATGGTTGTTCGTCGTCCCAAAGGATGAAGGGTTGACAGTGCTCTGTAAAGATTCGCCACCGGTGGATCTCATTATACGAGGAACGGGCAAATTAAGCTTTATGAATAATTGTAAGCGGGTTGGGTTGGGTTATGTTGGGGGAGGAGACCAAACAGCGAGGTCATCGGTCTCATCGGATTAGGGAAGGAAGTCGGCCGTGCCGTTTTCAAAGGAACCATCCCGGCATTTGCCTGAAGAGATTTAGGGAAATCACGGAAAACCTAAATCAGGATGGCCGGACGCAGGTAAGTGTAAGCGGTATGGAGCATAAGTTATGCTCCAGTCTGACCACATTATATGTACCAATAGCAGTATGCAGGATATAGTTCCTTAACTAAACATAGACGTAGATTATTGTTTTGTAGAGAATGAGAAACAAGCAGTATCGAACATCCCTGTACTTCTACCTCTAGAACATGTCGTAAGACATTTAGATGAATTAAAAGCAGCAGGCAGAAAAACTGAAGACCTGCATGACGAAACTGAATACCAGCAACAGACTACATGTAAGAGATGGTCAATGAGCGAGTATTCCAAGTGGGGATATTCAGAATCACTAGCTTTACCTTATGCTGACAATATTATTTTGTTGTTGTTGTAAATACTGAAAGTGTTGCAGAAGGTGTGGAAAACAGCTATGTGGATTGAGCAACAGATGCTGTGCTAGAGTACATGTAACCAATAACAAAGCAACTAGAAGTCCCGAAAGACAAACAGTTAGGTACACACCAACCCCTCATGCTGAGCCCGTAGTGAGGAGAAAGAGGAGAGGAGGGTGAGTCTCACAACGTACCCAGACACTGTGGAGAGAGGGGAGTCAAACAACACATCTAACCAAAGTTACAGGAAGAGACACTCCAATAATCGACACTCCGATACTCTGCACCAACAAGCAATAAGTAATGAAAAAATAGCAAATAAGATGACTACAGTAGAATGTGTATATATTAAAAGAATGAGGCACAAAAATTTAGTGTGTAAAACAGATCTAAGGCTCTCTGTGGATGACATGTTAAAAAAGATTATAGTAGGACTCACAAATCTGAGATTTACTGTATTGGAAAGAATTTAAGAAACAAAAAGACAAAGAAATGGTGTACATGAAGATGTAATGTATTAGATGTCATAAAGTGTGCATAGAGCTTTAAACGATTATAAGGTTCTATGAAGAAAAATATATGTAAAAATGTCAAGGTTTAACAGCTAATAGAGTAGTATAAATACCAAGGACTGAAGATTCGTGTAAAAGTACCATGTAAAAACGAAAAAAGGAACCTATGCATTCTTTGGCTAATCCGAATAAACAAGGACTTCCGAAGGCACAAAAAGAACGGTAGAAATTTTGTAATCTATGACGACCGAGTTTATAAAATTTCCCCGCAGACAGGGAGGGGTCGTAAACCTCAATATGATTAATTGACATTTTAACGAACACTCGAGTTGGTTGGTTACAGGTACCCTGAGGTCTCGATTGGGCGCCTTCAGCTAGCCTGGATACGCAGTCGCATTGTGAATACGAGAGAAACCTCGGGCCGAGTCCTCGGTGCCAAGTAACAAACACGAGAATGGTTCCGGTAGTCTTCCTCGGGGCAACAGACCAGGGGAAGTGACATATAAATAGGAGGGCGTAAGAGCACTCTCGCTCAGTTAGTTACTCTGTTATCAGCAGCGTCGATGCCTTCTCTGAAGAAGTGCCAGCCAGCACCTACCTGTTAGTCTCCATGGTACTAGGCCTCGACTTTATGTCATTTTCCCACATTTTTTGTTGTGTATGTACTCATAATGCTAACATAACCAGGTGTGGCTTGATGTTATACAGGTAGTATTCCTCAACTTACTAAGAAATCCTGAGAATTTCGCTCTTTCTGATGATCTACATACATGCAATTTGGATGAGATAAGCAGGCAAGTAACTAAATTAGAAAGCTGGAAGTATAGTAACTCTCGTTTCGCAGGTAAGTGAGACTCAATGAGTGCTACATGCATAGGATATAGTGGAAAGTCGAAATCTGGAAAGTTCTGCATGTTGACTTGATTCTCACTTCAGCGTATAGGAAGCTACAACAGGCAGCTGGTCTGTGTACAGAGCTGATTTTTCCTGCTGCTGCTGCATCGATTTTCCATAGGTATATGCTCTTATTGCGTATCAGGTGTGGTTTGCTATTTCTGTATATACCATCCAACTCTTAACACATCCCCCAACCCAGCCAGCGTATCTACAGTCCGTCGATAAAACACACGTACATGGATCGCTGTTGGGGATTAAAGGGCTGACGTTATTCTGTTGTAAACACATCGCAATTACGCTATTTCATGTGCTCGGTTCCTTGGCGGAGGACCCCACGCTCTTTCTCCATCACTCCACCGACATCAAATGCGTCGTCCATGGTGGTAACATCCCACAGCAGTTTAAAGTATCCAAATGGGAGGTATGCATTTCTCTATTTCTTCATAAAATGTTGTTTCATTCATATTTAGTTGCAGACGATCATTTTATAGGACTGATGCTAACATAGTACAATTTCTGCGCCTTAATCGGATACGAAGAGTGGGCGCTAAACACCTCCAGGAACCTATGCATGTATGACATTTTTTTTCTTTGATGTCGAGGGTAGTAGTTTTATGGTAGTAGTTTTATCATCTTACTGTCTGTGAGCATAGTGTCTGGGATAGAAAACTTGCAGGCTAAATGTATGTCAGGTGCTGGAAATATATTTACTACGATGGAGTGTTATTATATTCCCCGACTATTATTTATCAGAAACCACACTGCTTTAACCTTATGGCATGTTTAAATGCAGAACCACGTAGCCTTCAGAACAACAGAACTGACCGCACAGGTAAAACATTTCAAACTGCTTCTGTCTAGAGCTCCAGTGTGCATAAACCATACATTTCTTCTTCTTCTTCTTTTTCTTCTACTTCTTCTTGACCGTCTGTTATATCACCATAGCACTCCCAAATGCATGAGGCTCGTACCTACAGTCAGATACGGTAGAATGAAAAACCGGTCTGCATCACTAATGTCGGTCGGTTGTGCAGGTCTGGAATAGGTAGTATGCTCTTTCCGAAAGCAAAATATTATATGGACCTCAGCTCGTTCTGTTCCTTCACAAGACGTCGATTGTGATGGGTATAGCGCCCTCCTGCTTCCGGCCAGTTCGAAATTAAATCAGAGACAATGTTGCAGGGAGGATATTTTAAGACAGAGGAATAGTTACAAGATGCTTAGAGAGAGAGAGACCATCTAGAGTTAGGCTCACAAACCTTAACAGATAGGTTCAATGAAGGCAGAGAACAGTGTGCTTGTATGGACATCGTAATCTAGTATTTAAAGGAATCACATTTCATGCGTAAGAGGTGCCATTCTAGTAGTATTTTCTTTCGTACACGTGTAATTAAGGTTGCACTCTTTACTTTTTGGTAGTGAAAACCACTTGACTTTATATTTGCCTTATTTTGTTCAGTGTTAAGTTTTTTCTCTTCTTTCCTGCATCTTTAATTGCCTTCCAAATCGCAAACGCTACGATATCCGCTACACACTGTATCAACGCCCTCGTTTCCGCACAACAAACAGCTTCGTAATCGCGCTGATTGTTGGGGCAGATTCTCTCTACAATAAACGGAGACAGCGGTCATGCGTGTGTGAGTTTTGTGTGAATGACTGTATGAATGTATATTAGTGCTCTGCTTCCCTTTTAAAGAAGTGTTTGGCTGAAAACATATTTGAACACTCTTTTCGTTGTGCTTGTCTCCTGTTCGGCGTGAGAGCAGCAGCCTATCCGTTTCATGGTTTAGTTCTTCCCACATGAAGTGTGTCGTCAATAATCCATTCCGCCGCGCGGGATTAGCCGTGCGGTCTAAGGGCGCTGCAGGCATGGACTGTGCGACTGCGCCCGGCGGAGGTTCGAGTCCTCCCTCGGGCATGGGTGTGTGTGTCTGTCCTTAGAATAATTTAGGTTAAGTAGTGTATAAGCTTAGGGACTGATGACCTTAGTAGTTAAATCCCATAAGGTTTCACACACGTTTGAACATTTAATCCATTCCACTCCATCAGGATCAATGATGTACATTATTAAAACACTGGAAGACGAAAGTGACATTCATTGCGTGGCAATAGGGTTGTCTGCAGCACAAACTGGGGTTCAACGTGCTGCAACCAAAAGTCTTGATCACTTACCCATTGATATAATATGCCTGACAGACAGCAAAGAGAAGTTTGAAACTAAACTGAAAACTTTTCTCTTTGGCAACTTGGAAAGTATATAGACAGGTTTAATTAATTCAAGTTTTGTAAGAAAATATAGTGAAGCAGGGTTAGCCAAATGTAGTATTGATTGTGTAGTAGCGTCGCTGCCCAAAAGCGATCGATGATTCGCGGTGTTATGGGTAATGTGTTGGAGTAACTTTAGATGGAGAGATGTATGGAGTGTATCCAATGTAAAAACGTGTTGTATCTGATGTGTGCAGGATAAATACTTACTTGCTATGGGCAGTAATGATTTTTTTGTTTACAAGATACTATGATGTTTATTAACCGTAAAAGGAATCTCAATGGAAGTTAGATATAATTACGGTACAGAAAGTTGTTTTGTTACTAATGCAATGCGCATATTCATAAGTGATGATTGATACAATGTATAGCACTGATGTCCAATGATTTTGTAAAGCTAATTGTTAATGTATAATCAGTTTATTGAGTTTGTTAATTTTGGGCACTGTTAATTTTCAGAGTCGAAATACAAGTTTTAAAGTTAGTGCCATATTGTTACTTATCTCAAGTCGATACCATTTCCAAGATCCATGTAATTTCTGATTAACTGTTTTTCTCAATTAAAATGTTTATTAAGCAACAGCACTGTGCAGTAGCTGTTTGATAACTACACAATTTACATTATTAACAGAGAGTAATGCAAAGAGCGTTACCATTGCGCTAGTAAACGCAAGAAATTTTATTATTTCAGGGATACCATTCATTAGCTATAGGGGCCATTATTTTCAAGTGGATCAAGTTTTATTTCACTACCATGGCCAATTTCAAATCAATAGTATTGCTCTAGATTCAGTTTTTGTGTACGTAAATTCGTGCAATATTCTTTTGATTTCAATTTAATGACAATTTACATTCTCGCAGCTAAATTACATTTACATTCTCGCAATAGGGAAAGTTCAGTACAGCGCCAAGCGCATGAGCGACGGGATAAATTACACGTTCACACGCCATTCCCATTATAACAGTCAGTTTGCCGCGCGGTCTGAGCGCCTTGTCACGGCTCTCTCGACGATTTTACCACAAACGTCCAAATTTTTCTAACAGTTGTGCTTCAGACTACTGTCACTTATATATTTTCAATCGTGTTTAAAACTCCTCCCATTCCGCAGAAAATTAACCATTACTGAATTGTGTAAATGGTGATGGGTAGGAATTACTAACATATGTCTGTCTTTAATTAAAAATATAAAAACTAATAAATGATCAGCATAGTGGAATATTTAAATAGAAAGTTGATGTCAATATACACTCCTGGAAATGGAAAAAAGAACACATTGACGCCGGTGTGTCAGACCCACCATACTTGCTCCGGACACTGCGAGAGGGCTGTACAAGCAATGATCACACGCACGGCACAGCGGACACACCAGGAACCCCGGTGTTGGCCGTCGAATGGCGCTAGCTGCGCAGCATTTGTGCACCGCCGCCGTCAGTGTCAGCCAGTTTGCCGTGGCATACGGAGCTCCATCGCAGTCTTTAACACTGGTAGCGTGCCGCGACAGCGTGGACGTGAACCGTATGTGCAGTTGACGGACTTTGAGCGAGGGCGTATAGTGGGCATGCGGGAGGCCGGGTGGACGTACCGCCGAATTGCTCAACACGTGGGGCGTGAGGCCTCCACAGTACATCGATGTTGTCGCCAGTGGTCGGCGGAAGGTGTACGTGCCCGTCGACCCGGGACCGGACCGCAGCGACGCACGGATGCACGCCAAGACCGTAGGATCCTACGCAGTGCCGTAGGGGACCGCACCGCCACTTCCCAGCAAATTAGGGACACTGTTGCTCCTGGGGTATCGGCGAGGACCATTCGCAACCGTCTCCATGAAGCTGGGCTACGGTCCCGCACACCGTTAGGCCGTCTTCCGCTCACGCCCCAACATCGCGCAGCCCGCCTCCAGTGGTGTCGCGACAAGCGTGAATGGAGGGACGAATGGAGACGTGTCGTCTTCAGCGATGAGAGTCGCTTCTGCCTTGGTGCCAATGATGGTCGTATGCGTGTTTGGCGCCGTGCAGGTGAGCGCCACAATCAGGACTGCATACGACCGAGGCACACAGGGCCAACACCCGGCATCATGGTGTGGGGAGCGATCTCCTACACTGCCCGTACACCTCTGGTGATCGTCTAGGGGACACTGAATAGTGCACGGTACATCCAAACCGTCATCGAAGCCTTCGTCCTACCATTCCTAGACCGGAAAGGGAACTTGCTGTTCCAACAGGACAATGCACGTCCACATGTATCCCATGCCACCCAACGTGCTATAGAAGGTGTAAGTCAACTACCCTGGCCAGCAGGACCTCCGGATCTGTCCCCCATTGAGCATGTTTGGGACTGGATGAAGCGTCGTCTCACGCGGTCTGTACGTCCAGCACGAACGCTGGTCCAACTGAGGCGCCAGGTGGAAATGGCATGGCAAGCCGTTCCACAGGACTACATCCAGCATCTCTACGATCGTCTCCATGGGAGAATAGCAGCCTGCATTTCTGCGAAAGGTGGATATACACTGTACTAGTGCCGACATTGTGCATGCTCTGTTGCCTGTGTCTATGTGCCTGTGGTTCTGTCAGTGTGATCATGTGATGTATCTGACCCCAGGAATGTGTCAATAAAGTTTCCCCTTCCTGGGACAATGAAGTCACGGTGTTCTTATTTCAATTTCCAGGAGTGTATAAAGACTCGTTCAACATCATTGTGATTCATCGTGACAATGATACATAGTGCATGAAACTAAATTAAGTGCTGTAACTACCTTAACTATTGGTATATTACAAAACATGATATAAGCTTACATGTTTTGCAAACCTCAAAATCAAATTCAAAAGTAAAATCAAGCAGATGGTCAAAGTAGACGTACTTTCCAACCGTCCTATATTTGGTTATTCCTGAAAAACTGACAGTGTTACAGGTGAGAAATATTGCTATCATTAGTAAAAAAAAACTTACTTACTTGTATGTTAAAGCAAAATATCCATTTTTGGGATCTAAGCGTTTGAGTGGATCCTTTACACATCAGTTCCTTCTCTTCTTGGTTATTCGAAATATATCAACAAAAAATAAGTTACATCAACGATACCAAATGTATTTAGTGGGGCAAATACGAAAAACGTTCGAAATTATGTTCCTGACGCTACGTCATTCATGTAAACACTATAATTTTTAGTATTTAAAACAGTTGTTCCATGCACATGGCAGAAATAATGAACAAGAGGCAATCGAAAACCGTACTCTTATAGTGGTTTGGGATATTTAATACGGCGGCAAGCTCCGCGCTCTCTGGCTTCGAAACAACGTACAGTGTAAGTCTGTGCTGCCATCTCCCCATGGAGGTACCTTCTTTTTTACCTCTATGACTGTGATCGATTTCATATATAACATCCCTGTAACAACTATTCAAAAATGACCTTCTCCCACAAAAATAGAAAAAATATTTACAAGTTGTTTTAAAGAAATTAGATACAGTCATTTTTCACAAATGATGAACGATAATGAAATATAACTGAAAACAGAGATCTGTTTTGCGTAATCAACGAATTTATGTAAAATAATTGTGATCTTCCTAGCGTAAGTACGTTAAAAACATCGACATCATATAAAAGGTTTGCCATAACAGCTCAAAACATGCTCCTAAAATAATGGAGAGCTATTTCTAATTTATTTTATGACAATTAAATGCAGTCATAGGAGCAAAGACGTACATGTCATAGTATACCATTCAAAAATCGTCCGTAAAGTAAGTTACAATCCTCTTAGTATATCTTGGGCTATGACTTATTCTTATGTTAATACTAATGCATCTTCCATTTTATATACTCGAAAATAGCGTAACGCTGAGATTACACAATCGTACATAAAATAAAGACAATGTCAGCTAAAGGCACCAGAAAATCATTTAAAAAATTCATCGCAGCTGCCGACCCTATCACAGTGAAGATTATATTATCTTACAATTTTAATCTGAGGTACAATTCTTCATGTGCATCAGCAACTGTAATAATCTGTGGACTTCTTCAATAGGAATTTGTCCTGAATTTGGTTCATAATATTAATCAGCTGTGCAGTTAGTGTTACTAACTCTTGCGAATTAAAACGGAACTGACTGTACTGAGTCAGTTTCTGACTGTCGGTTTCGGTCGAGAAATATTATGTGGGATGGCCAGCATTGACGAATGATTTGCAGCTTTGGCGTGTGGATCAGGAAGCGGTTGGAGTGGGAAATGGTTAAATACATTTATGATAGTCAAAGATATTACATTACGCAGATCAGCAAGAGAGTATTCATTTACAAGCCTTAAAAATTTTCATTAGTTTGCTACAAAATAGATACATGTTATTTATAGTTTCCATATAAGCAATTACATTTCTAGATTCGTGGATTATTGTTCATAGGAACCGAGACAGCACATGTGTGAAATAACTGATGAATCGTTTCAGTTGTAACAGCAGGCTCGATGAATCGTTTATCAATAAAAATTGGAACATGACCTTAAGTTACCAAGAAGAGTCATGTCTCACAACTGTGATTTACTGCTGAGACGGTTTACTGAACTGTTTATGAATGTGAAATTCCTGGATTTGAGTTCTGAAGACAATGTCCAGACATTACCAAGCTGGGCCGTTGATACTCTCTTGTATCTGATGCATATTCGTGTTACCTGTAACTAAAGAGTGACACACATCATTTTATGCAATGATGCAACTTATCATAGGAAAGTTTTATTTTTTAAATAATGTCCTCTAGAATTTTGATAGCTTATACAGTATTTCTCATTACTTTTTTTTCGAGACACTACGTACTACGATTGGAAGAGCAGTATCGTCGGGGTAAATAATGTCGGTTAGACTTGAATATGGAATGTGACACCATCTATAAACTGTATAGATATTTCAGAATGGTGGAAAAGTTACTGTGTCATAATACAATATGCTTGGAAAATGCTAACACTTATCATTCGTCCCTGGGTGTGAAAATATCAGTGCCCTGTATGGTCCAGCAGGGAGTCATACGGGAGATATCCTTATTTTCCACGATGGTGGGTGTAGACTATCATGACTAACCCCCTTCCCCCCCCCCCCCCCCCCCTGCGGGTCCGGGGTAAGAATAGGCCCCACGTATTCCTGCCTGTTGTAAGAGGCGACTAAAAGGAGTTTCAACCATTTCGGCCTTCCATGTGATGGTCCCCCTTGGGGTTTGAACTCCATTTTTCAAAATTCTACAGAAGTACGAGCCTTTTGGGGAAGGACGCCTTACATGGTGTATCACTGGTCCTCAGTGCACTCCGGCCTTGGCACTCAGCATTGTAACGGCGTTGTAACTGCACCCACTATTCCTCAAAATGGCCCTAAACACCTGATGGGTTGCACACGTTACGCCCATAGTGTGTCCCCATGTGCACCTACGATCATGATAGACTTTCCATGGCACCCGAAATCCAGCATGGTAGCCAGCTCGTTGTGGTGGTGTCATCATGTACCCTCTAGCCCCCTCAAAACACAGGGATCGTACTGCCGATACCTGAGCTGCACCCTTCCCACGTCGGCCAAGGAGTACATGCCCGTCTCCTTGGGGCATCAGGACTCCCAGCAACGGTCATCTTGCCAGGTGGCCCTTGCTGAGGCTGGGTGGCGCCCGTGGGGAGAGCCCCTGGTCGGAGTGGGTGGTATCGGGGCGGACGTTTTGCGGATGAAACGTCAACATGTATCAGGTCGATCTGCGGCCGAGTCTTTTAAAAAGAAAGGTACTGTCTCTGGTTCTGGTTCTCCTGCCCTTTCTCCCTTGGCCACTCCCTGGGAGGAAGGACAGGCCCGCCGGCTTGGGGCGAAGTACTTCCCCCGCTATTTAGTCTGTTCTCGGACCGATGGGGGACGTTCGCCACCTCCGAGCCCATGTTCTCTGTCCAGCACATCGAGGACATCTTCGGGGAAATCGAGGCTCTCAGTAAAATGCGTTCGGGGTCCGTTCTTATAAAGACCACCTCCGCCAAACAGTCGGCGGCGCTCCAGGCGTGCGACCGACTAGGGGATATCCCATTGTCCATTGTCCCGCATCTGGCACTGAATAGGACGCAGGGGGTTATTTTTCATCGGGACCTCCTGCTGCAATCTGATGAGGAGCTCAGGGGCAACCTGGAGCGCCGAGGCGTGCATTTCGTCCGGCGAGTCAAGCGCGGCCACAAAGACTGTCGCATTGACACCGGGGCCTTTATCCTCGCCTTCGAGGGGGACGTTCCCCTAGAGAAGGTAAAGGTGATGTGCTATCAGTGCGACGTGCGACCTTACGTCCTGCCTCCTATGAGCTGCTTTCGGTGTTTGCGCTTCGGGCACATGTCGTCACGGTGTGAGGCTGAGCCCCTTTGTGGCGATTGTGGACGTCCTCTTCGTGAGGAACATACATGCACCCCACCACCTCGGTTCATCAATTGCCCTGGCCTCCACTTGCCTAGATCTTTAGACTGCCCCATGTATCAGAAGGAGAAGAAGATTCAAGAATTAAAAGCTTTGGAGCATCTCTCTTATTCTGAGGCCAGGAAGAAGTATGACCACCTCTATCCCGTGACGTTGACAACTTCGTTTGCCTCAGTCGTGTCCACTCCTTCCACAGTATCCTCACCCCTATACTGTCCCCCCTCCATCTCCTCACCCCATCCGGGGTCTATGCCTCCACCTCCCAAATCCTCGTCCCTCGTGGCCCATGCCCCCTCTGCCCCAGGGGCCACCTTTCCTCTTCCTCCCCCTCCGCCGCCTGAGAAGCGATCCTCTTCTCTGGCGTCAATCGGGGAAACGTTCCAGACCCTGGCTTCCGAGGTCCGGCATTCCAAAACGGACCCCGCGCGTGAGGACCTTCTTCGGGTCCAGCCCACCATCCCCATGCCTCATCAGACTTCCAAGAAGGCCTCCAAGAAGAAGTCTTTATCCCCCTCTCCACCCTGGCGCGTTTCGTCTGACGCTCCATCCGTGAGTCGCTGCTCCCGGCCGTCCTCAGTTTCACCGGGACGCTCTGCTGCCAGGCGCTCAGCTGGCCTGTCGTCGGCGAATGATGCTGCCCCTCCTACGCAACCCAGGAATGTGGCCGCAGCTGGCAACGACTCGATGGAACAGGATCCGCCTCCCGCCGGTTGTAGCGTTGTTCAATAGAAACCTGGCCCTCTACAGCCTTCGAGGTGACCAGCTCTTCACCCGATTTGTTCCCCTTTTTTCTGACTAGCGATGGCTTTGTTACATTGGAACATAAGAGGTATTCGATCTAATCGAGAGGAATTACAACTGCTCCTCCGCCTGCACTGTCCACTCGTCCTTGGTCTCCAGGAAACCGAGTTGCGCCCAACTGACCATATTGCTTTTACCCACTATACCTCGGAGCGGCCTGACCTCACCCCTGTGGACGGTATTCCAGCTCATGGTGGGGTCATGTTGCTCGTTTGGGACGATGTCTATTACCATCCCATCTCATTTACCACCCCACTCCAAGCAATAGCAGTCCTTATTACTCTTTCTGCTTTTACTTTTTCTGTTTGTACTGTCTACACTCCATCGTCATCCGCAGTTAGTCGGGCTGACATGATGTACCTGATTGTTCAGCTTCCCCAGCCGTTTTTATTGTTTGGCGACTTCAATGCCCATCATCCCCTTTGGGGCTCTCCTGCATCCTGTCAGAGAGGCTCCCTCCTGGCGGATGTCTTCAACCATCTCAATCTTGTCTGCATCAATACTGGCGCCCCGACTTTCTTCTCGGATTCTACTCATACCTACTCCCACTTGGACCTCTCGATCTGTTCTACCACTCTTGCCCGTCGGTTCGAGTGGTATGTCCTTTCTGACACCTATTCGAGCGACCATTTCCCCTGTGTCGTTTGTTTCCTGCACCACACCCCATCCCCACGTCCTTCGAGCTGGAACATACCGAAAGCTGACTGGGGACTTTCCTCCACCTTGGCGACCTTTCCGGACCACGATTTTCTCAGTTGTGACAGTCAGGTCGAATACCTCACGGCTGTTATCATCAATGCTGCCGAACGTTCCATTCCTCGTACTACCTCTTCTTCACGTCGCGTTTCTGTCCCCTGGTGGAATGAGGCTTGTAGAGACGCTATCCGTGCTCGACGACGTGCTTTAAGCACCTTTCGCCGCCATCCTACGTTGGCGAATTGTATTGGATACAATCGACTCAGAGCGCAATGCCGTAGAGTCATCAAAGACAGCAAAAAAGCTTGTTGGGCCTCTTTCACCAGCTCCTTTAACAGTTTTACTGTCGTCTGGGGTGGCCTGCGCCGGCTGTCGGGCATTAAGGTCCACTCCTCGGTACCTGGCCTGACTTCAGGAAATGAGGTACTTGTTGATCCTGTGGATGTCTCCAACGCCTTCGGCCGCTTTTTCAAGGAGGTTTCAAGTTCCGTCCATTACCACCCTGCCTTCCTTCCCAGGAAAGAGGCAGAAGAGGCTCGGCGACCTTCCTTCCACTCGCTGAATCTGGAAAATTATAATGCCCCTTTACTATGAGGGAACTCGAACGTGCACTTCCACTGTACCGGTCCTCGGCTCCGGGGCCAGATGCCATTCACGTTCAGATGCTGACCCACCTTTCTCCGGCTGGCAAAACCTTTCTTCTCCGTACCTACAATCGCGTCTGGACCGAAGGTCAAGTCCCCAATGCGTTGGCGTGACGCCGTCGTTGTTCCTATACCCAAACCCGGGAAGGATAGACACCTTCCTTCTAGTTACCGCCCCATTTCTCTTACAAGCTGTGTCTGTAAGGTGATGGAGCGCATGGTTAACGCTCTGTTAGTTTGGATTCTTTAATCTCGACGGCTACTTACCAATGTTCAATGCGGCTTTCGTCACCGCCGCTCCGCTGTTGACCACCTTGTGACCTTGTCGACATTCATCATGACCAACTTTTTGCGAAAGCGCCAGACGGTAGCCGTATTCTTCGATTTGGAGAAGGCTTATGATACCTGTTGGAGAGGAGGTATCCTCCGCATTATGCACAGGTGGGGGTCTACGCGGTCGCCTGCTCCTTTTTATTGATTACTTTTTAACAGATCGAAAGTTTAGGGTACGTGTGGGTTCCGTATTGTCCGACGTCTACCTCCAGGAGAACGGAGTGCCTCAGGGCTCCGTCTTGAGCGTAGCCCTTTTTGCTATAGCGATCAATCCAATTATGGATTGCATTCCACCTAATGTCTCCGGCTCCCTTTTTGTCGACGACTTCGCGATCTACTGCAGTGCCCAGAGAACATGCCTCCTGGAGCGCTGCCTTCAGCGCTGTCTTGACAACCTATACTCATGGAGTGTGGCTAATGGCTTCTGGTTCTCTGAAGAGAAGACGGTTTGCATCAACTTTTGGCGATATAAAGCGTTCCTTCCGCCATCCTTACATCTCGGTCCCGTTGTTCTCCCATTCGTGGAAACAACTAAGTTTCTAGGGCTCATACTGGACAGGAAACTTTCTTGGTCTCCGCACGTCTCTTATTTGGCTGCCCATTGTACATGTTCACTTAATGTCCTCAGAGTTCTTAGTGGTTGATCTTGGGGAGCGGATCGCACTGTCCTGCTTCGCTTGCATCGGTCCATTGTCCGATCAAAGCTGGATTATGGGAGCCTCGTCTACTCGTCTTCTCGGCCATTCCTCTTACGCCGTCTCAACTCCATCCACCATCGGGGGTTACGTCTTGCGACCGGAGCATTCTACAATAGTCCCATCGAGAGTCTTTATGCTGAAGCTGCCGAATTACCATTGACCTACCGGCGCGGCGTACTGCTTTGTCGGTATGCCTGCCGGCTGTTGTCAATGCCCGACCACCCCTCTTATCAGTCCTTCTTCGCCGATTCTCTCGACCGTCAGTATGGGTTGTACGTGTCTGCCCTGCTGCCCCTGGTGTCCGCTTTCGTCGCCTGCTTCGACAATTGGATTTTGTCCACCCTACCACCTTCAGAGAGGGTGTGATCCCGACACCACCTCAGATCCAGGCTCCGATTCATATTCATCTCGACCTCAGCTCGCTCCCAAAGGAGGGTACTCCGGCTGCAGTGTATTGCTCACGGTTTGTCGAACTTCGTGCGAGACTTGCCAGTCACACCTGTACTTACACTGATGGCTCCAAAACCGACGATGGTGTCGACTGTGCCTTTATCGTCGGAGCCATCACCTTTAAACACCGGCTCCTCGACCAGTGTTCCAGCTTCACGGCAGAGCTTTTTGGTCTCCATCAGGCCGTTCAGTATGCCCGCCGCCACCGCCATTCATCGTATGTACTCTGCTCTGATTCACTCAGTGCTCTTCAGAGCCTTGGAGCTCCATATCCAGTCCATCCCTTGGTGCAACGGATTCAGCAGTCCCTTCATTCTTTTGCTGATGATGGCTCTCCTGTCAGCTTTCTGTGGGTTCCCGGCCATGTAGGAGTGCCTGGGAATGAGGCTGCTGATGCTGCAGCCAAGGCTACAGTCCTCCTGCCTCGGCCAGCCTCCCATTGTGTCCCGTCACCTGACATTAGTGAGGTTGTTTGTAAGAGGCTTGTGTCATTGTGGTGGGATACTTGGCCATCACTTCAAAGAAACAAGCTCCGGGCCGTAAAACCGTTCCCAACTGCTTGAACAACCTCCTCCCGACCATCTCGACGAGCAGAGGTCCTTCTGACCAGGTTGCGGATTGGGCATTGCCGGTTTAGCCACCGCTACCTGCTCTCCGGTGACCCAGCCACGCAGTGCCCTTGTGGTCATGCATTGACAGTGCGCCATGTTTTATTGTCGTGTCCCTGTTTTAGTCAATTTCGTGTTGTCCTGTCTCTGCCATCTACTTTACAGGATATTTTAGATGACGACGCTAGAGCAACTGCTCTTGTTCTTCGTTTTATTACTTTGACTGGCTTGTCCAAAGACATCTAACTCTTTCACTTATTTTATCTGCATCTTTGTAAGAACTTTCTGGTGTCCCCCCCCCCCCCCCCCCCCTTGAATTTAACTAGATTGTATGTGCTCTTACAATTGTGACTGGGCGCTAATGACCTCAGTAGTTGAGCGCCCTTAAACCCCCTAAAAAATGTCATGACTAACACCAAATGTATTGGTATGTATTATTGTGTAAAGCCTGTGAAGACTAATATATCCTAATGTGACGCCAGCCGGGGTGGCCGAGCGGTTCTAGGCGCTACAGTCTGGAATCGCGAGACCGCTACGGTCTCCACGAGTTGGTTCTCTGTTTAATTGCTCGAGGTAATTTTCGGATAGTGCACTCAGTATAATGTCACTCGATGCCCTGTCCCTACCACCCGTCCTAAACATCTGAGTGCCCCAGTCCATATCTGGTAAATTGAAATCTCCACCTAAGACTATAACATGCTGAGAAAATTTATGTGCAATGTATTCCAAATTTTCTCTCAGTTTTTCTGCCACTAATGCTACAGAGTCGGGAGGTCGGTAAAAGGAGCCAATTGTTAACCTAGCTTGGTTGTTGAGTATAACCTCCCCTGAATTGCGTCTGAGGGACACAGTTCTTCCTTTTAGAGACACTGTGAGGTTCCTGGGCCTCACTTTTGATTCCAAGTTGTCGTGGTGGCCTCACCTTAAAGACCTCAAGGTGCGGGCCCTGAAGGCACTGAATATTTTGAAGTGTCTGAGCCATCGGTCCTGGGGAGCAGATCGGGCGCGTCTGCTGCAGTTTTATAGGGCTTTCGTCCGATCGCGTCTTGACTATGCTTGCACCGTGTATGGGTCAGCAAGGCCTTCGTATCTGAAGATCCTTGACGCAGTACACCATGAGGGTATCAGGCTGGCCACTGGTGCCTTCCGCACCAGTCCCATCCCCAGCCTGTGTGCTGAGGCAGGGGAACCGCCGCTCGCCATCCGGCGGAAACTCCTCATGGTGCGACGGGTGTGTCATTTCCTTGCCTGTCCTACCTCCCCTGCGTACCCTACCGTTGCCCGACCGCCTATGGAACGTCTCTTTTCCAGTCGTCCCAGGGCAACAAAACCATTTGGGATTCGTGCCAAGCATTTGCTTGAGTCCCTTGGTGTGGAGCGTGTGGCCCCCCAACGACAAGGTTTTACTCGCCTGCCTCCCTGGTTGCTCCAGAGGCCCAGCATCCTTCTAGACTTGTCGGAGTACCGGAGGAACTGCACTCCGGCGTTTGTTTTTACCTCCTTATTTTACGATATTTTAAACCAGCATCCGGACCATGTACCTGTATTCACAGATGGCTCTAAACAGGGGGACTCTGTTGGTTGTGCTGTTGTTTTCCCTGATCGAGTCGTCAAGTTACGGCTTCCTGCGCGTTTACCATCCTCGATGCCGAATTGTTTGCAATCTTGCGGGCATTGGAGCAGATGAGATGTGTTACCAGTCTTAAGTTCCTCATCTTTTCTGACTCCCTGAGTGCCCTTCAGACCATGCAACACTTGTACCCAGCGGATACGGTCGTCCAGAACATCCATGATGCCCTACTCCACCTGCAACGGCAGGGGAAGGAGGTTTCTTTCTGCTGGGTGCCGGGGCACGTGGGTATTAGGGGAAACGAACTGGCGGATGTGGCTGCCAAAGATGCATGTTCCCTCCCTCACGTTGTTGACTGTGCCGTCCCCCTCCATGCTGTAACCTCCCTTTTGTGTTTTCGTGTTATGCATCAATGGGAAGAGGAGTGGTTGGCAGTTTCTGACAATAAGCTGCGTCTGGTAAAGGCCACTACGCGACCATGGCGTACGTCCTACCAGTCATACAGGCGGGATGAGGTTCTCCTCACTCGCCTCCGCATTGGACACAGTCCCTTCACGCATGGTTTTTTACTCCGGCGGGAGGACCCCCCAATCTGCAGTGCCTGTGGCGTCCAGATTACTGTCCGCCACATTTTACTTGACTGTCTTTTATTATCTGACCAGAGGTCGGTGGTTTCCTTGCCACCGGATTTGCCCTCTATTTTGCAAGGCGACGCAGCGACTGTGGTTAAGGTCTTACGGTTTTGTGTCCTGTCCAATCTGTTGCCTCGGATTTTAGGGAGAAGGTTTTAATGTGCTGCTGGGTGACTGGCTCACCCAGGTTTTAGGTAAGAGGTCCGCCAGTCACGATTACCTCCTTGTTTCCCTTCGGTATCTGTTCTCTTTTCCTTGTGTTTCCTTTCCTTTTTTAGTGTGTTTCTTCTCCTCTTGTTTTGCCTCTGTATGTGCGCATTTGGAACTGCGTCAGGCCTGTGTCTTTTAGCCGTTCTCCTTGTTCGGCGTCCGTCTTCGTCCCTTCGCCGCTTGTGTTCCTGTTTCTATGCGTTTGGGCGCTGATGACCACGCTGTTTAGCGCCCGTAAACCTCAAACACACACACACACACACACGAGTGTAACCTCCACCCATAATATTTCACAGCAACTATCCACTTCAACTTCACTACAGGATAAACTATTACTAACAGCGACAAACACGCCACCACCGGTTGCATGCAATCTATCCTTTCTAAACACCGTCTGTGCCTTTGTAAAAATTTCGGCTGAGTTTATCTTCGGCTTCAGCCAGCTTTCTGTATCTATAACGATTTCAGCTTCGGTACTTTCTATAAGCGCTTGCAGTTCCGATACTTTACCAATGCAATTCGACAGTTTACAATTACAATACCGATTGCTGCTTGGTCCCCGCATGTCCTGACTTTGCCCTGCACCCTTTGAGGCTGTTGCCCTTTCTGTACTTGCCCGAGGCCATCTAACCTAAAAAAACCGCTCAGTCCACGCCACACAACCCCTGCTACCCGTGTAGCCGCTTGTTGCGTTTAGTGGACTTCTGACCTAGCCACCGGAACCCGAAACCCCACCACCCTATGGCGCAAATCGAGGAATCTGCAGCCCACACGGTCGCAGAACCGTCTCAGCCTCTGATTCAGACCCTCCACTCGGCTCTGTACCAAAGGTCCGCAGTCAGTCCTGTCGACGATGCTGCAGATGGTGAGCTCTGCTTTGATCCCGCTAGCGAGACTGGCAGTCTTCACCAAATCAAATAGCCGCCGGAAGCCAGAGAGGATTTCCTCCGAACCATAGCGACACACATCATTGGTGCCGACATGAGCGACCACCTGCAGATGGGTGCACCCTGTGCCCTTCATGGCATCCAGAAGGACGCTTTCCACATCTGGTATGCACACGGAGTGCACATTGGTTTTCTTCCCCTCTCTTGCTGCCATATCCCTAAGGGGCCCCATTACTCGCCTAACGTTGGAGCTCCCAACTACCAGTAAGCCCACCCTCTGCGACTGCCCTGATCTTGCAGACTGAGGGTCAACCTCTGGAACAGGACAAGCAGCCATCTCTGGCCGAACATCAGTATCAGTCGGATACAGAGCCTGAAACCGGTTCGTCAGACAAACTGGAGAGGCCTTTCGTTCAGCCCTCCGGAATGTCTTTCGCCCCCTGCCACACCTTGAGACGACCTCCCACTCTACCACAGGTGAGGGACCAGCCTCAATGTGGGCAGTATCCCGGGCAGCCACAACTGTAGTCCAATCGGGAGATGCGTGGGACGAGGTGGTCGTCCCCGACAAACCCCCATCCGGATCCCCACAGTGATGCCCATTGGCAACAGCCTCAAGCTGTGTGACCGAAGCCAACACTGCGTGAAGCTGGGAGCGAAGGGATGCCAACTCAGCCTGCATCCGAACACAGCAGTTGCAGTCCCTATCCATGCTAAAAACTGTTGTGCAAAAAACGTCTGAATCAATCTACAGAGAGCACAAACAAATCGACACAAAATTTAAACGGTTATTAAAATACAAGATTGCCTAGTAAATTCAGTAATGCTGCTACTTGCGCACTGCTGACACACTGCTTGGCGGAGGAAGGAGACTACGCGATTTTACTCTATTCAAGTACTAAATCCAGTTGGTACAACTCAAATACTATAATACGCCCGAAATTTATGAATTAAACAATGCAAGTACCAAAAACACGCAAAGAAATTAAGAATTAAACTATGTAACAAGTGACTGAGCTAGGAGTATACGACTTGCTGCTGGCAGCTGCTTATCCAACGGCGGCAATGAGCACACTGAACGAGAATCCGAAAAAATTATGCAAATAAAATCAAGAAATAACAGTTGCGGAGGGGAGGCAAAATGATTGACAAGATCAGTTGATTATGGACCAAAAGTGTACCCATCAATCAACCTAACGAGGCATTCTTAAACAGATCTAGGAACTGCTTTTCCCTAAGCTCTACTTGAGCACTGAGTAACCAGGGTGCACTCTTTTCCTGTGATTATAAGTTTCCGTTTGTTATAAGGTGCTCATTAGTGGACACGTGATACATCTCCTCCATCCCACTGGGCCCATCTCTTTCCTTCACCGGTAATGGCTGCTACACGACTCCCGATTTACATTTCAAAACACCATCTTCTCCCGAGAGAGCCCAAAACTAGCCTCCTACATCCCACAAGGGCTCCAAACCTCTCCCCAAAACTGTATTACATCTATGCCTTTCTGTTAATCTGCTACAAGAGCTCAATACAGGAGTTTCAGTTGGCCGTTTCCTGCTCACACTAATGATACTTCTGTGCAAAGTGCAGTCTACTCCCGGTTTCTTCAGACATTTCTGTCCACAGTTTGCTAGAAAACATCTGCCTCATGGTGACTTCACAGACCCTTAAACCAGCCTTGCAGGCCTCGGCCACAACCCTTGTAATGACCCTGCAACTCCTGATCCGTGGCCTGCAGGGACGGGAAACCGACTCAAGGGACGAAACTAGGGAACAGGATGAGCACACAACTGTGGGCAGTAAATGACACGTTGCAACAACTCGATATTTTAACTGTGTTTTCAGTCGGTTGTAGTCACTGTAACTGTGGTACCTTTTAACGCCAGGCGGTTACAATTAAAGTGCAACTGTTCATGTAGATCCAATGTGGGATGCAATTGTCTTATGGTGGGGATTCTTAGTTTCACTTATCTCCGCTAGGTGCAAATCTGGCGCTGTGCACTGTTTGTATGACGGTATGACAACTACGCTGTCATTTGACACGTCATAAGGTGAGTGAATAGTATGGCCATTGAGAAGAGATCAAGTGCTGTTAGTGAAACTGTTTTATGTCAACGGCAGCAACTACAGTGTTTGCATTGAGAGACTCGCCGTCTGAAAGGCGTGAAGAGAGCCCTGAAATGTTGCATTTTGAATAACTAATAAAATATCCCCAAACGTTTAATTAATACTATAAGACGTTAAGAATGAATTTTCTGTGTGTTAATAAATCTGTAAAGTAAGCAGAAAAAGTCATAATTCAATATAAAAAATGTATTTTTTACCTTTCATGTAAAGAATGTTCCAGAGAAATCTTTATATATCTAAATTTTATGAAAGACTTTCTGTAAAGCAAGCTAAAGGCTTCGCCGTAATTTGTTTCAAATGTATAAAAGCACAAGCTGAGACCCTGCTCTCTCTCTCTCTCAGTGTCTCGGTTGTTATTCATTGCTGTCTCATAAAATGTAAGTGGCGCCCTCGTATCTGTAACTTTTGGTTTAATAATTATGTTAATTTAATGGCAACAATCAATAAACCTACTTTCCTTTTACATTAATACCACATGTTAGTTTATTATGTTGCATTTTAGAAATTTTTTTCAGGCTTCAGCTAGGGAAAGTAGCTGACGAACTGTTTGGTCGCCACAGCCGAACGCTACTAATATTCAGTCTGAACTTCTATTTCAGCGTCCCTGAAATTACTTTTACCGATTTTTTCTACAAGTGCTCCGGCATTGTAATTAAAGAAACTGCGTAATTTTGAGAACGGTCACTGGCCTCTGAACAATGCCGTTGGTCAACGTTCTCGTCGATCTGACGGAATCTGATGCTGGATGGCAAAATACAAATCAATTAATAAGCAAGCAAGAATTTTCTATGCACAGTTTTCCCATTTCAGAAGCTTTGCCACCAACAGACGTGGTTAAAAGTTTTATAATTTTACTTACTAACAATAAATGTCTTTTGGGAGATTAAATTAATTCCATTTGGGAATATTTACAACAGGTATCAGAAATTAACGTCCCCACCCCCCAAAAAATCGTAACATAATAGCATTTTAATATTAGTAATATTATAGCCCCAGTATAATTAAATGGTTTCAAGATGAAGAAAATGAAATTCGAAAAATAGTGTGAGGTTGGTGCGGCACATGGAAAAAGAAGACGTCCTATCCCAGTGGGAAGTAATTGACAATGTTGCTGTTGCCGCAACTGATCAAGCAGTGTGTGCCCCATGTAGTGCTAACGGTCTTGCAGTGTCACGAGAATTGGTATTCCCATGAAAAGTTTTGCAGTCCGCTTTGCACTGATATCCGCGCAACATCCTTACAGTGCAGCAACGTCCTTACGATCAGCAGCAACGTCCTGAATTTGCTCATCAGTTTCTGTCACGGATCGAAGTTGATTGCATGTGGCCAGGCAATATTCTATGGAATGATGAGGTACATTTTACATTACATAGTGAAGTAGTGAATACACAGAACTGCTGAATTTGGGGCACTGTTAAAGTTCCATGAGCACCTTTCCTCTCGGTGCATTCTTCTTGGAAGGGCCAGAGGACGTGTTAGGTGTACTGTGATGTTGGCGTGTTATCGAGACCTCGATGTACAGCATGTACAGCTTTGGAAGAGCGCAACTGTGTGGAAGCCACTGTTTTCATGGAAGTCGTGGAAACAAATCGTGTCAATCGTCCAGTGATCTGCTTCATGCATATTATCTCCAGAGGTTTCCCAAATGCAAGATCACGTGATTTGAATCCATGTGACTTTTGGCTCTGGCATCTACCTGATCTGAAGTCAAGTATAGGGGAACATGATGCTAAGATGGTTCAAGTGGGTCTGAGCACTATGGGACATCTGACGTCTTAGAACTACAGAAACCTAATTAAACTAAGGACATCACACAAATCCATGCCCGAGGCAAGATTCGAACCTGCGACCATAGCAGTCGCCTGGTTCCAGACTGAAGTGCCTAGAACCATCAGCCACTGTGGCCAGTGTTGCTAAGATTTTGTAACTGTCAGACACGTCGTCTTGCATATGCAGCATCTCGTCGACGTTTCCGGTGGTCATACTCAACAAATCGTATAAGTGGCAGTTTATAATAAAAAAAACATTATGCCTTTTTCACTCGTTTGATCCTTTCTGCCCCTGTCCCACTTCGAAGCCATTGCAGATCGAAACGTTTCAGTATGTCTTTGTAGCATTTACAGCCCAAATTTTGCACCTGGTGGCCAAAACTGGAACTATTTTGTTTTCCTGTGAATATCTGTTCTGAACAGATTAGCGTATTTATCAAGTTTCGCTGCCACAAATAATTACAGTCAACACCGAACACCTGTGAGCAGCTGCACTTTTAATTATAGCCACCTGGTGCGTCGTCAAGGAAAGACAAACGTAGAAGTGAAGGGTAGCGCACCTGGCGGCAGGAAGGTGAGCAGTACAGTGCAGTAGGTGGTGACGGCGGAAACGAAGGCGGTGATGAGGCGAAAGTCCACGGTGAGCGTCTGCAGCAGCCGCGCCACAGGACGCCTGGCGGCCACCTGCTGAACTAGCAGCTGCAACTCGCGCACCACCAAGGCAGACCCTGACCGGGAGCCCCCGAGCATCAGCTCGCAGCTCAACCGAGCCGACCGCCGCGCCTCCGCCTTGGCCAGGTGTGCGGGAACCAGCAACACGCACAGAGTGACCATGCAATACGCCAACCAGAACCACATCTGCCACATGCTGTACCTCCTGCCCAAGAAGATCTCGTTTCTGAAGATCGAGTACACCTCCACCACAACCACTAGTACCAGCGTCACCAGGTAGACAAGCAGAAATTTCTCGTGTACTGAAGTCGCTGCGAAAGACAGCTCACAAAGCATGGCGTGTGCTCTCCTTATGGATCTGATGTGGGACAGCAGGTTGCTAACACCTGCTACATTAATGTGGTACGCTCTGTTTACTGTGTATCTGTAGATGGTATGCATTCGACTATGTAAAGTATCTCGCATTTCATCTCTCACGCCGACCAAACAATTGTTGAAAATGGAAGTTCTGTTCTTTATGATTAGTTGCAAGTTTGAAAATCTGAAAATCGTCAGTAGTATAGTTCCAAAAGTATGAATGCTAAATAAAATGCATAACACTATATCGGAACTAGCATTCTCACCGAACAGACCCATCAAAATCCATAAATAGGGACTAAGCAAGAAGAACAACTGCATTTTTACTATCTTGCCTGCAGTTCCACTCACTTGTCTGCTATACCAGCACATCATCAGAATCCTGTCAACCGACACGATCAGTTCCAGCATTTTTTCGTATTTTGGTTGATTTACTAAGTGGTCAGAAACCATAGAGACTACAGACAAGATAGATACAAATAAACCTCCTAAAAAATGAACACTATTTATCGAGGATGACAAGTATCTTGTAATACGCAGAAGGAAATAAAGGTACGCGCAGGCAGAAATTAGCTGACACGTGCAGGCGACGGCAGAGATGGCCAAGTCGAACTTTGTTGTCTTCATGCATGCGGTACTCGCATCCAGTGTGAATGGCATTAGACCATAGAATTGGCATGCCGCGAGGAACGGTTTGCTAGTCACTAGAAGGTGTCGTGTGTTTTCTTGCACTGTAGGGAACATTCCATTAGATGGCACCACCTGAAAAAGTTATGATCTACTCAAAATTGTACCAATGCTATCTGCTGCTCTACGTTGTTAACGTGTTATATGTTACACTACAAGCATGGTGCAATAAAAATTTGTGTCATTGTCTCAAGGGTAATAAACAACCATCAATTTATTGGAAGAAATATATATGTAGGTTTATATGTATGTTTTAAGGGAATCTTTCCTCAGTCTATGCCTCGATTTATGACACACTCTTTGAGCTTTTACGTTAGTTACCATAGTCTCTGCGGTCCATGTTGTATGTATGAAGCATTGTAAACTTCCGGAAAGCTTTTCAATAACTCCATTGCGACGACCATAGTTTTCAAATAAGTTGCAGTAGGAAGGAGGCACTTTGTAAATAAAATTAGAATTTGAGAGAGTCCGTCATTCTCAAGTGATTACACGTGTTAGTAGTAACAAGTAGGTTGAAAGACTAACTGCACTGTAAAACAAAGTAACAAGGAAAAATCCTACAACACTTGTAGATAGGGGTATCAATGAAGAGAAGAAACTTACATACAAGGACTGAAAACGGTAAGAGCAAAAAAGTGAATATCGGAGTTGTATATAAAATATCACTTGTATTATTTTTTTGTCATATGCGAGGGTAGGAGAGACTGTCATACTATTTGTATTAAGGTAGCATAATTTAGGAATTTAGGAGAAATGAAGACATCTTTGTGTTTGTTTACAATATGTCAATTTGTATTTAATTTTATATATGCTCAAAAGAAGACAATAGTACTTAAGTTATTTTGGGTTACATGAACACAAAGAATAAACAAACAATATAACTGATTTACATTAGAGAATTTTTATCTTGAGAGGTTCGAGAAGTCGTCAAATGATAAAAGGGTGGGTGGCATATGGGATTGTAACACTATAGTCCGATACAGATTCATTTCCTTTATCCTTTACTTTGTTTCCAGCTTTCTTTTCTTGGTACGTTGGAAGAGCTATTTTAGAATGTTTTGTAACTTTGCGCAATTTTGATTCTGTTGACATGATGGAATTGTTATGAATGGAACCATTATATTTGTTTACTGATTTGTATTAAGGTAGCATAATTTAGGAATTTAGGAGAAATGAAGACATGTTAGGACCTATATTAACATGTTGTTTTAATGTATTTTCCAGGGCCCTAATAAAGTGAAGTTGCAGTTTTGTAAGAAACTGTAAATCATCTTAATTTTTGTAATGCTGAAGATGTGTTGAGCTGTAGAAACATGTCGATAGGTCGACAGAGGAACAACAACAAAGAGTCTGGAGGACGAGAAAAGATGGTGATTGTCGTGGCGTGTGTGTAGGGAAATGCTATGTCCTTGACCAATGTTAAATAAGTGATTTATTGGTAATACGCGTATTAATTTCAGCATGTACCGTGGACAAAGAAACTAACAATAATATGTGTATTATTGATTCGTGTTCTAAACTGCTACTCGACACATTAATCTTAAAAAAAACTATGTGATGCATATCGGCATATGGTATGAATGTTGTTCAGTTTTGATTACAAATGGCACAGACTGTGTAGTGCGTACCACAGACTCTCATTTTAAACACTCGTCATGAACCGATATTCAGAACATTGATCTCAAATGTATGAGGTTATGATCACTGCGTGATTGATGTGACTGTTTTGCACAGTATGGAAGTATTGGGACAGGGCGTGTAGGCCCCAGACGGGTATGGCCCCAAAGAACCGTTATCCAAGATATCAGCGATGATGTCACCCAATCCCAAGGGGGGTGTAGCCCCAAAGAAATGTTACTCGAGATGGCGGAGATGACATATGGCGTCCGTAACGTCAGGAAGTTCGTATTCCATCAGACAAATGCACCCTCTACTAACCTATTAAAATGGCGGAAAATAGTTCAATTCGGCTACCCTCACTAAGTCATCCGACTGCGACCTCTTCCTATGATCTGGTGCCAAGTTTGAATGTTGGCGGGAAGATAGGGCAATTGTGGTATCTCCATTAACCTAAGAAAATGGCGGAAAAGAACGGGCACTTGGGCTACATTCACTAAGTCGCCGGACTGCCACAGCGTCCTAGAAATTGGCGGGAAGAGTGAATTTTGGCAGTAAAGAGGGGTCACTTAGGCTATCTCGACTAACCTAAGAAAGGATTGTTTGGGGAGAGGACTCGACCTGTGCTGGACATAAGTCTTTATTATACTGCATGAACTACTTATTTAAACAATATAATGCAGTACACCCATCCAGTGTGTTCACCAGGAGGTGTGATCCCCAATTGAATTAGTACACAGTACCACCGCCAGAGAGCACTATCACCCTCTCATCTGCTAAACTACTTTCCCTTCCCCACATTTCTAACAGTACTCGTATGACGTGTGTAGCCAACATGCGCATAATGACGTCACAGCACATAGCCTGCATGCGCATACTGACATCACATCTCTATCTAAATAAGCATCAAGTCGGCCTCTGGGCAGTGTGTGCGTGTTCACCACTGCTAAGTCATTCCCCTCTCTACCTGCAGTCCAGAGAAGACCGATTTGAAGAGCGACACACCCTCACAGAGGCTAAAGAAAAATTGGTCCACCACTTGTGACATATGTGTGTGTCGCCAGTACTGTCGTCACAACAGAATTCCATTACATCGCTCGCAAATTGTAACGGTACTCGCGCAACCTGTGCAGCCCGCTCACGCATAGTGACGTCACAGCGTATAGCCTGCACATGCATACTAGACTGCACAGGAGGTTACCGACAGCCCTGTGAAGTGACGTGGCCATCAGCTGTCAAACCACACACAGATGCCCGTTCGGGTCCCCCACACATGAGGCAGCGACACCCCTTTCATACATGGTACCTGAGAAATTCCTCTCTAAATGCGTGTTTACCTAGGCACTGTTGCTGATGCGACTGGGTGGGGGCGTAGACTCCGCCACGAGCCACCACCGGATGCCAGCTAGCGCAAGCCATCGATCTCTCACCGCTGCCAGCAGCTTGCGAAAGTATACTGTTCACTGCGTGATGACGCATAGCTGCAGTGTGGGTCCAGTGGGAGCACCGTTTGCAATTGTTTTCTGCACATGAGACTTTCAGAGGGAAAATTATTTTGTACGTATCGCTAAATTGCACTGACAGTTAAACCCGCAAAAGTTGTCTACAGATCATCAAATACATACAAGACTCACAAGGATATTGAAAGCCAGGAACATATTTACCAGTGTAACTACAATTAAATATTACGATTTCTGCTACAGTCTGACACCAATCGATGTACAGGCAATGTCTCCTCTTGACAACCGTGGTTCTCGATCGAATCTCAGTACCTATATTGCACATAATTTTCCACATAAAAAATCTCTCTCGTACCCCCCACAATATGACGCACACTCATTTTCTTTGGTCATGCCACAACTTAAGCCACTTTACAATGCAATACATACACATTATACACAAAAAGTGCAGTTATCTTTTATACCTGTACAGCACCCGAAAAAATTATGGTATACCTACACTCAGATCGGCTATATATCTCGATTCTCCTTAGTCCTAGGAAATTTTCTGACAAAGTCTTACAATCAGAGCTTCTGGAAGATGTTGCAACCTGCCAATATTCTCTCAAAGAAATATTTTGAAGGACAGGCGTCAGGCACTATGTGTGATAATGAATTCCGCACCTGCAGACATAATGCTCGGAAAGACATCACCGATGTGTATGAAACCTTACGGGACTTAACTGCTAAGGTCATCAGTCTCTACGCTTACACACGACTTAACCTAAATTATCCTAAGGACAAACACACACACCTATGCCCGAGGGAGGACTCGAACCTCCCCCAGGATCAGCCGCACAGTCCACGACTGCAGCGCCTTGGACTGCTCGGCTAATTCCGCGCGGCTTGCATCAGGGAAGAACAGCGTTCTGTTATTCGGTTTTTGCGTAGTGTAGGTGTGAAACCTATTGAAATTCATCGACGAATGAACGTTCAGTTCGGTGATGCATGTTTGTCACAGCAGCAAGTCTACGAATGGAGTAGGAAGTTCGCAAATGGTGTGACTTCAGTGGAAGATGATCTTCGTCCAGATCAAGCACAACGAGTTGTGACTCCACAGAACATTGCAGAAGTTGAAGCTATAGTGAAGGAAAACCGTGGAGTGACACTGAATGAGATTTCAGCATGTTTACAGATTATTCATGGGTCAGCACACCACATTGTGCATGATGTGCTCCAGTTTCACAAAGTGTCTGCAAGATGGGGGCCAAGGCAGCTGACTCTTGAAATGAGAGAACGACTTGTTGATGCTTGTGAAGAAGTTTTTCGGTGCTTTGAACGACAAGGTGATAGCTTCCTTGCAATAATCGTTACTGGGGACGAAACTTGGGTTCACTTCCACCAACCGGAAACGAAGAGAGCGAGCAAGGAATGGCGCCATTCCTCATCATCAAAACCAAAGAAGTTTCGAACTGAACCATCAGCAGGGAAGATAGAACCTCCACAGCGTTTGTGAATGTAGTTGAAGAAACCAGTGAAATCACCATCGAAAAGGGTGTAAAACAAGGTGACTCTATATCTCCAAAACTATTTTCAGCAATCCTCGCAAAAGCAATGTCTAAATTGGATCGTAGAGCTAAGGAAATTCAAATTCTAGGAACGAGATTAAATAATCTAGTATATTTGCAAACAGTATAGAACTTCGAATACTGGTTAATGAACTTGTGTTAGTCTGCTCGGAAATTGGCCTAAAAATGAACTATCATGATGAATTAATTGACACTGTAGGGAAACAAACCTCTTGGAACTACGTGACAGCAAAGGGTCGGAAAATATGTCTATCTGGGCCAACTGGTAAATATGAAAGCAGACCTAAAACCAGAAATATTTCGACGTATTAAACTATACTGGCGAGTGTACGGAAGATACTCTTCAGTTTTGAAGTCTATGATGTTGGCCGAACTGAAGAAAACAATTATGGGTGCGAGACATGGACACTAAATGAATTCATTTTTAGGAAACTAATAGTAGCCCAAAGAGGAATGGAAAGGTTAACGTTGTGCTACACAATGAAAGACAGGCAACAAAGGTCAGTGACATAATGGAAAAAATGAATACCTTGCAATGGCGATGGGCTCGAAGGAAATACGCTAGATGGTCAAAACAAGTACTGGACTGGAGCCCAATTGACCAAAAAAGACCAAGGGAAAGACCACCGGACAGATGGGACAGAAACTTAAGAAAGACAGCAGGACTGAATTTGCAATGGGAAGCTCAAGATCGGCAGAAGTGGAAGAATTTGCAGGAATTCCTTGTTGTACGTCGACTCAAAGTGCTCGAACTAGCTGATGTTGTTGTTGTTGTTAATGATGATGATGGTGCTGTCATATGATTAGCAAAAGTTGCATTGATAAAATACCAATTCGTTTCATCATATATTGTCCGGTTTCTTAGTTGTATGAATGAATGTATAGAAATTGTAAAGCAGAAGTGGGAATCGGTTTGTCAATTTTATTTCAGAAATTACGTTACTCTGTAACGTGCGCACATTTAGATGCGCTATAATTTAACCAATATCTCCTGTACCCTGCAAGGTAAAGAATTACTTTTCTCTGGGTACGATTAGAACTGTTGTACCGACATCGACCCAAGATGCGTGGTAGCTTATTATACATTAATAACGCACGTATTTAGGGAATTCTAATCAATGAAATCGCAAAAAGATCACACATTTGTCCGACATTTAAACTAATATACAGGGTGGTCCAGTGATCGCGACCGGGCCAACCAGACGAAATAAGCGTCAAACGAAAAAACTACAAAGAACGAAACTTGTCTATCTTGAAGGGGGAAACCAGATGGCGCTATGGTTGGCCCGCCAGATAGCGCTGCCATAGGTCAAACGGATATCAACTGCGTTTTTTTAAAATAAGAACCACCATTTTTATTACAGATTCGTGTAATAAGTAAAGAAATATGAATGATTTAGTTAGACCACTTTTTTCGCTTTGTGATAGATGGCGCTGTAATAGTCACAAACATATGGTTAACAATTTTAGACGAACAGTTGGTAACATGTAGGTTTTAAAATTACAGTACAGAACTTAGATACGTTTGCAACATTTTATTTCGGTTGTCCCCATGTGATACATGTACCTTTGTTAACTTATCATTTCTCAGAACGCATGCTGTTACAGCGTGATTACCTGTAATTACCACATTAATGCAATAAATGCTCAAAATGATGTCCGTCAACCTCTATGGTTGGTTGGTTGGTTTGGGGTATTAAAGGGACCAGACCAACCTCTATGCATTTGGCAGTACGTGTAATGACATTCCTCTCAACAGCGAGTAGTTCGCCTTCCGTAATGTTGCACATGCATTGACAATGCGCTGACGCATTTGTCAGGCGTTGTCAGTGAATAACGGTAGCAAATATCTTTCAACTTTCCCCACAGAAAGAAATTCGGGGACGTCAGATTCGGTAAACATGCTTCGACGATCAATCCACCTGCCATGAAATATGCTATTCAATACCGCTTCAACCGCATGCGAACTATGTGCCAGACATCCATCATGTTGGAAGTACATCGTCGTTCTGTCATGCAGTGAAACATCTTGTAGTAATATCCGTAGAACATTACGTAAGAAATCAGCATGCATTTCTCCATTTAGATTGCCATCGATAAAATGGGGCCAATTATCCTTCCTCCCATAATGCCGCACCATACATTAACCCGCCAAGGTTGCTGATGTTCTACTTGTCGCAGCCATCGTGGATTTTCCGTTGCCCAATAGTGCATATTATGCCGGTTTCCGTTACCGCTGTTGGTGAATGACGCTTCGTCGCTAATTAGAACGCGTGCAGAAAATCTGTCATCGTCCCGTAATTTCTCTTGTGCCCAGTGGCAGAACTGTACACGACGTTCAAAGTCGTCGCCATGCAATTCCTGGTGCATAGAAATTGGTACGGGTGCAATCGATGTTGATGTAGCATTCTCAACACCGAAGTTTTTGAGATTCCCGATTCTCGCGCATTTTGTCTGCCACTGATGTGCGGATTAGCCGCGACAGCTACTAAAACACCTACTTGGGCATCATTATTTGTTACAGGTCGTGGCTGACGTTTCACATGTGGCTGAACACTTCTTGTTTCCTTAAATAACGTAACTGTCCGGATACTTGGATGATGTCGTCCAGCATACCGAGCAGCATACATAGCACACACCCGTTGGGCATTTTGATCACAATAGCCACACATCAACACGATATCGACCTTTTCCGCAATTGTTAAACGGTTCATTTTAACACGGGTAGTGTATCACGAAGCAAATACCGTCAGCACTGGTGGAATGTTAAGTGATACCACGTACTTATACGTTTGTCACTATTACAGTGCCATCTTTCACAAAGCGAAAAGGTGGTACAACTGAAACATCCATATTTCTTTACGTACTACACGAATATGTAATAAAAAATGTGGGTTCCTATTGAAAAAAAACGCAGTTGATATCCGTTTGACCTATGGCAGCGCCATCTAGCGGGTCAACCATAGCACCATCTGGTTTGCCCCTTCAAGCTAGACGTGTTTCGTTCTTTTGTAGTTTTTTCAATTAATTTAGTGAGATATTTGGCCGGGTCACTATGAATGGACCACCCTGTACACTAGGTCAACCACAGGCGGTAAAACCAGTGTGTTTTCGAGAAAACCGTCTAGATAGCTTACAATATTTCTTGATTTGAAATATGTTCAGGGATATAGACGAGTTTATTAAAAATTCCACAATGATTGTGAAATCTATTTCCTTTATCACTATAGCTAGTGGGCAAAATAATTAGAAAGAACTATTTACCTTTGAGAAAAATACCAACGGCTCACTACGCCAAATAGTTGCCATGCTAGCTAGCGTTTGGCAGATAGTGGGCGAAAATATTCACTTGCTTGATCCAGTGTTGTGGGTACCTGTGCCCTCTAGTGATTCTAAAGTCTAGAACCGTGGCTAAGGTCCGCGCTAGTGTGGTGTGATGGCCACGTATTTGGGTTTTCATTTAGCCAGTCAACCCGACTCTGTGTTTTAAATGTGTGGTAACACACAACCAGGAGTGATTTGGGCTAATTAGCACCTTTCATCTTAGTTAAATGTTTGAGAATCAGGAACATCAAGAAAAAAGTATCAGCATCTTAGAATAAGCAAGAGGGCGATCATTAGACATAACTCGGATTATGTATAGAAACAGAATCATGTTAATAGGTGTAAATAAATATATAATTTTGCCTCGTCCTTCTGAGATATCGTTATGAGCAGGTTAACGTTCATGTGTGATTAAAGTGACAGAAACCGCTTCATTATGATGTGTCAGAAATATCTGACTAATATATCCGAACTGCGGTGTCTGCAGATTCATTGCTATATCTTTCACTGGAACTACGATAACAGGAATGTAGAAAACAATGTACCAATTGTGAAGGGCTTAACATATTGTCAGCAAACTAAATCTTCGAACTAGCCCAAAAATCCGTTATCGAATTCCGCGTTCCAACGCAGAGAATCAGTGAGCATTATGAAGAAAATTATTTTGATGATCATAGATGGCTATTTATCTTCCACGCTATGGCAGAAGAAAACTAACTTTTTGTTGCGCTGTTCATGATCATGTTTTGTTAACCTCAAACTTAGGTTCAGTTCCACTTTTTTTCGTTTAAGTTACATTTGGAACGCGTTTGAGCTGGTTGCATATTGATAATATTGTGTCTCCTCACCTGTTGTGTTTTGTAACACATAGTAAAGCGTTGCAGTTTTGCAAAACGGAAGGGCTATGGGTGTCTTGAATTCTGCCCCTACTGTACGTTTAAGACGTCGTTTTTATATTATTATAAGACACTAACTAAAGGTCTCCCATCATTACAAAATTAATTTAGCCGTACGTCGATACATTTTAATAGAATATTGTATCAATGATACACCGACTTCATGTGCCCTTTGATAATCTCATAGATAACAAACACAAGGGACGCGTATAGTTTATTCTTACGAAACAGCTGCGTCACTCATTGCCGAATCGCGCAGTTAGATATAATACTGCAACATCCGTTAAAATTTAATCAGAAATAGCTTTAATAAATTAAAATATACAGGGACGTATTAAAATTTGCAGTCGTGGAACAGTAAGTGCAAATAATGTAACCTCCTAAATAGGGAAAAAGGTTGTAGTTCACAAAAGTGTCTTTGCTATGTGAACCCAAAAAATATTTCATCATACTATCCAGATTCTCTACGCAAGCCCTGTTTCTGCTGCTCTGATGACAGTGGAAAATGTACAACATTTGTCGTTCTCGCTAATAAACTAGTTACATAGTTACTAAAGCAGCAACATATTGTCATGTTACCATGTAGTCCCTTTACCTAAAGTACCAACAGTAAAACAGCATAAATATATAGCTCCTCTGTTGTCGGCATATATTCATTAATTCTTAATTTACACATCATGTTGTAATATGTTTGTAGAAACGAATTAATAATACTATGTGAGCTTACCGTGCGGCGCGCTCTTTCGTGATTTCGATACATGTATTTGGAGGGGCAGATGAGTTAATGATAATGCCCCCGTTTGGACTTCATGAACGCTTACGTCTCAGAGAGCTTCCTCCATTTTACTGTGCGTATAATGCCACTAATCCTGCTGAAATTGACTTCAGGTGACGTTGGCGGTAATTGATGAGCGTTAGGACTTAACTGCGAGGCTTCCATTAGATAATCATTTTTATCCAGCCGATTATAATCGCTAAAAGCTTCGACATCTCTTTTCCTCCCTACAAATGGCTTGACTCATTACAATCTAGATGAGACCTCATTTAACACGAGTGCACTGTTCAACCACTATTAAGTGAAGAGTATGCTGTCAAGACGAGCAACTAAGTAATGAAGTAGGTTCTTTTGCCGTTTATTGGACTCAATTGCGTGCAAAATAGTCGATCTGTAAGAAAGAAAATTATACACGCACCGTGTTTAACCAAATCGCTTTCAAGAAAACAAAACTGGCTACTTTTTTTTGTTTATTTAGTGATGTATTACGTCCATGAAGGAGTAATTTGCAGTTCACACAATAGTCGTAATAAATAAAGGCTGATTCTCATCAAATTTGCAGCCACGTAACTCGTTCACGTCACACAATTCTGTACCACCACAAGTAGGCAGATAAATACAGTACTGACCATTAAAATTGCTACACCATGAAGATGACGTGCTACAGACGCGAAAATTAACCGACAGGAATAAGATGCTGTGATATGCAAATGATTAGCTTTTCAGAGCTTTCACACAAGGTTGGCGCTGGTGGCGACACCTACAACGTGCTGACATGAGGAAAGTTTCCAACCGATTTGTCATACACAAACAGCAGTTGACCGGCGTTACCTGGTGGAACGTTGTTATGATGCCTTCTGTAGGGAGCAGAAATGCGTACCATTACGTTTTCGACTTTGATAAAGGTCGGATTGTAGCCTATCGCGATTGCGGTTTACTCTGTCGCGACATTGCTGCTCGCGGTGGTTGAGATCTAATGACTGTTAGCAGAATATGGAATCTATGGGATCACGAGGGTAATACGGAACGCCGTGCTGGATCCCAACGGCCTCGTATCACTACCAGTCGAGATGACAGGCATCTTATCCGCATGGCTGTAACGGATCGTGCAGGCACGTCTCGATCCCTGAGTAAACAGATGGGGACGTTTGCAAGACAACGACCATATGCACGGACAGTTGGATGACGTTTGCAGCAGCATGGACTATCAGCTCGGAGACCATGGCTGCGGTTAACCTTGACGCTGTATCACAGACGGGAGCGCCTGCGATGATGTACTCAACGACGAACCTGGGTGCACGAATGGCAAAACGTCATTTTTTCGGATGAATCCAGGTTCTGTTTACAGCGTCATGAGGGTCGCATCCGTGTTTGGTGACATCGCGGTGAACGGACATTGTAAGCGTGTATTCGTCATCGCCATACTGGCGTATCACCCGGCGTTATGGTATGGGGCGGCATTGGTTACACGCCTCGGTCACCTCTTGTTCGCATTGGCGGCACTTTGAACAGTGCACGTTACATTTTAGATGTGTTACGACCCGTGGCTCTACCCTTCATTTGATCTCTGCGAAACCCTACATTTCAGCAGGATAATGCTCGACCGCACGTTGCAGGTCCTGTACGGGCCTTTCTGGATACAGAAAATGTTCGACTGCTGCCCTGGCCAGCACATTGTCCACATCTCTCGCCAATTGAAAACGTCTGGTCAATGATGGTCGAGCAACTGGCTCGTCTCAATACGCCAGTCACTACAGTTGATGAACTGTGGTATCGTGTTGAAGGTGCATATGCTGCTGTACCTGTACACGCCATCCAAGCTCTGTTTGATTCAATGCCCAGGCATACCAAGACTGTTTACGGCCAGAGGTGGTTGTCCTGGGTACTGATTTCTCAGGATCTATGCACCCAAGTTCAGTGTAGTCAGTTCTAGTATAATACATTTAAAAACTACAAACCCGCCTCGACTGCCAAAAAAGCACCTAGTGTTTACCTAGGTTTCGGCGTAGATAACTACACCTTCTTCAGAACAATAAAACCCACAGGTGCCTAAGAAGAAGTGTCAATTATTAAAAGAACACCATAGCTATATATTTATAAACGAAAAGAGGGGAACACAAACAGTAAATAGGTACAAAGTCTAAACCGTTACTTAACTTAATGGTGTAACCTCCACCTCACACCGGCCTTTGTTCAATGGGCCATTACCCGCCATAAATGCCTGAAGAAGGTGTAGTTATCTACGCCGAAACCTAGGTAAACACTACGTGCTTTTTTCGCAGTCGAGGCGGGTTTCTAGTTTTTGAATATATTAACCAACGATTGCTGATGCGCTCCAATGTTGAACGTTCTAGTATAATATATTTGTCCAATGAATACCCATTTATTATCTGCATTTCTTCTTGGTGTAGCAATTTTAAGGGCCAGTAGTGTAAGAGTCTATCTGTTTTATGTACTGCTGTGCATGACGCCACATCAATATGGGTGAGACGAAGCGAGACATTTGCAAGTCTTTACTATCAGACAAACGATATTTACATCAGATAATATCATGAACAATGAATCATATCACCAGAAGAAATATTAGATCAATGTAACACAGTTTTGCGAGATCAAGTTCACTAGAGTATCTGTACTCTGAGGGTTCAGATGGCATTGTACTGTCATCCTGCAGTGGGTCGTTTGAACATGCTATGAGATGGTAACTTATTTCAAACACATTAGGAAATATACTGCCGGAAGAACTGTACATCCATTTAGAGGTTTCCAATTCACTAAAGATTTATTGTTGCAACAGTGCACATGGAATACATGAAATGATTACATTTACAAATAAATAGCACAAGCAGTTCACAGGACCAGGTATCGACCAACCTATGCTGAACCACCGATCTTACTATGTGGTGTAACTCAACGGGTGTCGATTTAGGCACTGAATCTGGCATCTAGTCGATCGTACATATGGACAAATACTCTCCTGGGATTCGTTATGCCAAGCCTGCTCGACCTGTTCACATAGTTCTGTGGTTGAGGAGTCGCTCGAGTTACCTCTCGTCCCATCACATCCCCCATGGACCCAAGTCCGGAGATCGTGCTGACCAGAGAAGTTGCTACACGTCTTGCAGATCACATTGAATTTCAAGGGTAATATGTAGGCGAGCATTATCCTGTTGGAACAAGACATCACCTTCCTGTTGCAAGAACGGCAAAAGAACGGGTCTAATAACATTCTACACGTACCGACCGCTGGTTAGGTTACCCTGCAGAAGCACCAAAGGTGAACTAGAGTTATAGCTCATCCACTGCAGACCATAAGGCTGGGGATGGAGTTAGTGAGTCTTGGATGAATCCACTCTATGAGGCAGCAGTGACCAGGCCTATATCATGCGCCCAAATGACTATCACTTGCGTGCAACCACAATTTGCTTTCATCGCTGAAGACCACGGCTCGCTATTCCATCTTCCAAGCGATCCTCTGACGGCATCATTCCAGCAATGCCTGTCAATGGCGTGAGTGGAAGACAGGCTAGAAGTGTGTGTACCCGTACTCCCACAGATAGTAACCGGTTAGCAACAGTCCATGTTGACACGTCTGGGCTCACAAGGCCTCTTATCTACGCTGTGGTAGGTGGACGATCTGCCGCTGCTGCCCTTACGATGGGACGACGTTGCCGGGCTTCTGTGTCGTGTGGACGTCCAGATCCTCGTCTACGTGTGTGTGAATGTTCACATGACCACTGACACCAACATTGTTGCACAACCGACGCAGCACGTTCAGCTTGTGTGTCAGTTCCCCAAAAGGCCATCCAGCTACTCGGAAGGCCATAATTTTACCTCTTTCAAACTCTCTCATTTGGCTGTGGGATGCACGATTGCACCTCCATTGCATGATTGCCTGCTGGCTTCACACGTATCCACTTCACTGAACCTTCTGGCTACGAGCACTCCCTGTTAACCCTAACAATAGTTTCAAGAACGGTCGGGCTAAGTCTATCGGACCCAATAAATAAAGCTCTTATAACAAGTGGCAGACAGTATATTTACATCAAATAACGAATTTTTGTTTTTTTGTTCAGGCAGTACTAAATGCTATAGTGACAGTATTTTAACTTTTTGAATTGTACTATAACCGTAAAAAAGACAAACGGAAAACATACTTCTTTGTATTACTAAATGTAAGTAAACAGGAAATACAAGTAAATTTGATTGAAATACGTAAATAAATGAGAATAAGTTGTAGAAATAAGAAGCAAAGATGTTGGATTTTTATTACATACACTCCTGGAAATTGAAATAAGAACACCGTGAATTCATTGTCCCAGGAAGGGGAAACTTTATTGACACATTCCTGGGGTCAGATACATCACATGATCACACTGACAGAACCACAGGCACATAGACACAGGCAACAGAGCAAGCACAATGTCGGCAGTAGTACAGTGTATATCCACCTTTCGCAGCAATGCAGGCTGCTATTCTCCCATTGAGACGATCGCAGGGATGCTGGATGTAGTCCTGTGGAACGGCTTGCCATGCCATTTCCACATGGCGCCTCAGTTGGACCAGCGTTAGTGCTGGACGTGCAGACCGCGTGAGACGACGCTTCATCCAGTCCCAAACATGCTCAATGGGGGACAGATCCGGAGATCTTGCTGGCTAGGGTAGTTGACTTACACCTTCTAGAGCACGTTGGGTGGCACGGGATACATGCGGACGTGCATTGTCCTGTTGGAACAGCAAGTTCCCTTGCCGGTCTAGGAATGGTAGAACGATGGGTTCGATGACGGTTTGGATGTACCGTGCACTATTCAGTGTCCCCTCGACGATCACCAGAGGTGTACGGCCAGTGTAGGAGATCGCTCCCCACACCATGATGCCGGGTGTTGGCCCTGTGTGCCTCGGTCGTATGCAGTCCTGATTGTGGCGCTCACCTGCACGGCGCCAAACAGGCATACGACCATCATTGGCACCAAGGCAGAAGCGACTCTCATTGCTGAAGACGACACGTCTCCATTCGTCCCTCCATTCACGCCTGCCGCGACACCACTGGAGGCGGGCTGCATGATGTTGGGGCGTGAGCGGTAGACGGCCTAACGGTGTGCGGGACCGTAGCCCAGCTTCATGGAGACGGTTGCGAATGGTCCTCGCCGATACCCCAGGAGCAACAGTGTCCCTAATTTGCTGGGAAGTGGCGGTGCGGTCCCCTACGGCACGGCGTAGGATCCTACGGTCTTGGCGTGCATCCGTGTGTCGCTGCGGTCCGGTCCCAGGCCGACGGGCACGGGCACCTTCCGCCGACCACTGGCGACAACATCGATGTACTGTGGAGACCTCACGCCGCACGTGTTGAGCAATTCGGCGGTACGTCCACCCGGCCTCCCGCATGCCCACTATACGCCCCGTCAACTGCACATACGGTTCACGTCCACGCTGTCGCGGCATGCTACCAGTGTTAAAGACTGCGATGGAGCTCCGTATGCCACGGCAAACTGGCTGACACTGACGGCGGCGGTGCCCAAATGCTGCGCAGCTAGCGCCATTCGACGGCCAAGACCGCGGTTCCTGGTGTGTCCGCTGTGCCGTGCGTGTGATCATTGCTTGTACAGCCCTCTCGCAGTGTCCGGAGCAAGTATGGTGGGTCTGAGACACCGGTGTCAATGTGTTCTTTTTTCCATTTGCAGGAGTGTAAATAGAAATGGTGAATATAACGAATAAGTTGTGAGATATCATCCGACAAAGTCATCTTTTTTCAAAACAGTCACCGCAGACTATTGCAGCATGTGCCAAGCATAACCACACATTGCAAACTTTGTAAAAGTATTTAGTTCTGATGTTCTTGTATTTGCAACATCTTCTTTTCCCTGGTTGTGGATGTTCAACTATTCTTTTTTCTTGGGTGCCAGAGAGGCTAGAGGCAAGACTGCGAATTTCGCGCTGTAGATTTGGCTGGATTGGATGCACTGTTAGATATGGTGTTATGAGAGACTGTCCTGGGTTTCTGAAGTATTCACTTCTAACTGAAACGTTTTCACTTGCTTTGAATAAAACGTTGCCATTGACAGCTTCAGTGTTCAGCAACTGAAAAAAGAGACAGGGAGCCCGTTGTCTTGTCCCTCCAGCAACAACATGTTCACCACACATAGCATCAGTGACATCTACGTCGCCCTACGATTTGTTGTAGTACGTTATTATACTCGTTTTTTTCTTTTCACCGCTGTCACTGTCAGTTTCATCATCATGATGCATTGACGAAATAACGAATACTTATCTGTTTCTTTTTGATACATATAAAAGTAATATGACGTCTTCCTGAAGTCCAAACATACTTGAGTACCTTTTTCAGAGTTTTTGGATAAAAACTGCACTGGAATTTCGGGATTATTTTTTTAACTTACCAACAGAAATATTCTTTTCTTGTAGCACTTTCTTGACGATTTAGTAAGAATTAAAACAATTGTTGTTTTGTCATATTTCGTAAAGTCCCCTTTACTAGTTACACAAGATGAAAATCAACATAGTCTGCCTTATTGTTGACTTTGTACGGTAGTTGTGTACCTGCAAAAACTTCCAAATGTTTTACATAGAACGTTTTAGAACTTGGCAGGTTTATTTGGGTTCGCAAGTCTCTGGCACCTTTCTCTGGGTGGAGGAGCATTTCGTCCAACGTTTTCTGACGGGTCAAAATATGCATTGCAGTTGGAGACAAACATACCAAAAATGGATCTTATAAAATTCTGTAAATTTCACTGTTTGAAAGATTTTCTCTTGTCATTTTATACTGTAGATCACTGCCAATGAATTCGCTTTCAGGACATCGCAGATAGTAACTCAATGATAGGCCTACAAACGAAAATAAAAATGGGGTTGCACTGTCAGAAATTTATAACGTAACCAGTAGGGATGGGTCTGACAGACCCATGCGCTCTTTGTAAGACTGCCAAATAAGTATTAAACAAAGTAAAACCTCATTCACGACGTGAATGGTTTGTCTCGGATATTTCAGGTAGTTAGCTTAGAGCTCAAGTCAAATCAGCAACTAAAACAATATGAATCCAGTAAAACAAAAACTAGTGGTCTCACAGACCCAGCCCGACCGTTCTAGGGTAAATGGTTAGACACAGATGACTCTCAGGTACCTATGCCACTACGATATCTGTTGGTCGACGACGCTGAATCTGCTATACCCCATATGTTGTCATCGGATCAAAATCGACATCGTCTTTCCAGGTGTACTATTGTTTTCCAGCAGTGTAGATAACAAAATTTTATAGTATTACAAGAGCGATTTCCTTCATTCGGGGGTTGGAACTAAAGTAGAGGCAACTATTTATTCACAATCGATACAAAAGAGTTACATGTTTGAACCGGTACTGCCCTTCAAAATAGTTCCCAGCGTTGTGTCGAACCCGTTGCCAGCGATGTGGAAGGCGTAGTGGCAGAGCCTGTTCTGTTGATGGTGCGAATGGAGCGGTCTACTGCCTGTCGAATCTCTGGAACAGTTCTGAAATGAACTACACGAAGTGGTTCCTTCATCTTCAGAATCAAATCAAAGTCACAAGGACTTAAATCCAGGGGGTATGGTGGATGGTACAGTACTTCTCAGTCCCATCGATCGAACAGAGCAGCCACATCTTGCGCTGTTCGCATCCCTGCACTGTCGTCCAAAATGATAGGTGGGTTACGCAGAAAGTGTCATCGCTTCTTTCGCAAAGCTGGTCGCAGGTGATGCACCAAATACGAGCAGTAATACTGTAAATTGACGGTCTGCCGTGGACGAACGTAATGCGTTAGGATAACACCATCACAGTCGTATACGAGAATCACCATTTTACCATACTGGGGCTCTGATGCACTTAAGACTTTCGCAGGAACTCATAATGACACCATTCGTTGGATTGACGTTTCAGTTTTGGCTCGTACGATGTAGTCCACGTCTTACCTAGTGTTAAGATACGGCGTAAAAAAAGCCTCTCCTTCACGCTCATAGCGTTCCAAGTGCGTCTGAGCAGCGTCGTAACGCATCCATTTCTGCTTTCCGTCAAGCCATGCGGAACCCATCGTGCTGCAATTTTTCGCATGCCGGGGCGTTCCTTCAGGATGCGAAGCACTGTCGTATGCGCTAATACGGTTTCGTGGGCGAGCTCACGAATCCACTAACGCGGCATCAGAGACGCCAGGACGGCCTGCCCGATTCATGTCTGCCACAGTCTGCCGAAGTTCGTTGAAGGCTTTTACCCAACGTGCCACTGTTCTGTACGGCAATGCCGATTCCCTGCACGCTTTGTGAAGACCTTGATGACACTGTCGTGCTGTACAACCTCTGGCACATTCAGTCTTGATCCAACTCCGTTGTTCCTGCTTCGAATACATAGTGCCATCGATAAGTTAGACCACTCGCTCACAAGTGACTTTGTTTCCCTCGATTGGGCACAAGCCCGTGACGTGGGACGGGCGAGTCCATTTGCTCGGAGGTAAGGTAGGTATGTCAACAACGTGTGCTGTCAGCGACAACAGTAGATTCCATTGCATAGTGTCTCCACACCACTGTCGCCACTATTTACGTTACAAGCTACGTAACTATTACAATATAAAGGGTGGTCCATTGACAGTGACCGGGCCAAATATCTCACGAAATAAGCATCAAAAGAAAAAAACTACACAGAACGAAACTCGTCTAGCTTGAAGGGGGAAACCAGATGGCTGTATGGTTGGCCCACTGCATGGCGCTGCCGTAGATCAAACGGATGTCAACTGCGTTTTCTAAAATAGGAACCCACATTTTTATTACATATTCGTGTAGTACGTAAAGAAATATGAATGTTTTAGTTGGACCACTTTTTTGGCTTTGCGATAGATAGAGCTGTAATAGTCACAAACGTATAAGTACGTGGTATCACGTAACATTCCACCAGTGCGGACGGTATTTGCTTCGTGATACATTACCCGTGTTAAAATGGACCGTTTACCAATTGCGGAAAAGGTCAATGTCGTGTTAATGTATGGCTATTTGATCAAAATGCCCAACGGGCGTGTGCTATGTATGCTAGTCGGTATCCTGGACGACATCATCCAAGTGTCCGGACCGTTCGCCGTATAGTTACGTTATTTAAGGAAACAGGAAGTGTTCATTCACATGTGAAACGTGAACCACGACCTGCAACAAATGATGATGCCCAAGCAGGTGTTTTAGCTGCTGTCGCGGCTAATCTGCATATCAGTAGCAGACAAACTGCTCGAGAATCGGGAATCTCAAAAACTTCGGTGTTGAGAATGCTGCATCAACGTCGATTGCACCCAGCCCATATTTCTATGCACCAGGAATTACATGGCGACGACTTTGATCGTAGTGTACAGTTCTGGTACTAAGTACAACAGAAATTACGGGACGATGACAGATTTTTTGCGTGCGTTCTGTTTAGCGACGAAGAGTCATTCACCAACAGCGGTAAAGTAAACCGGCACAATATGCACTATTGGGAAACGGAAAATCCACGATGGCTGCGACAAGTGGAACATCATCTACCTTGGCGGGATAATGTATGCTGCAGCATTATGGGAGGAAGGATAATTGGCCCCCATTTTAGCGATGGTATTCTAAATGGTACAATGCATGCTGATTTTCTATGTAATGTTCTACGGATATTACTACAAGATGTTTCACTGCATGACAGAGTGGCAATGTACTTCCAACATGATGGATGTCCGGCACATAGTTCGCGTGCGGTTGAAGCGGTATTAAATAGCATATTTCATGACAGGTGGATTGGTCGTCTAAGCACCATACCATGCCCCGCACGTTCACCGGATCTAACGTCCCAGGATTTCTTTCAGTGGCGAAAGTTGAAAGATATTTGCTATCGTGATCCACAGACAACGGCTGACAACATGCGTCAGCGCATTCTCAATGCATGTGCGAACATTACGGAAGGCGAGCTACTCGCTGTTGAGGGGAATGTCGTTACACGTATTGCCAAATGCATTGAGGCTGACGGACATAATTTTGAGCATTTGTTTCTTTCATGTGGTATTTAAAGGTAATCACGCAGTAACAGCATGCGTTCTCAGAAATGATAAGTTCACAAAGATACATGTATCACATTAGAACAACGGAAATAAAATGTTCAAACGTACCTAAGTTCTGTATTTTAATTTTAAAAACCTACCTGTTACCAACTGTTCGTCTAAAACTGTTAACCATATGTTCGTGACTATTACAGCGTCATCTATCACAAAGCAAAAAAAGGGGTCCAACTTAAACATTCATATTTCTTTACTTACTACACGAATCTGTAATAAAAAAAGGTGGTTCCTATTTTTTAAAAAACGCAGTTGATATCCGTTTGACCTATGGCAGCGCCATCTAGCGGGTCAACCATAACGCCATCTGGTTTCCCCCTTGAAGCTAGACAAGTTTCGCTCTTTGTAGTTTTTCCGTTTAACGCTTATTTCGTGTGATATTTGGCCCGGTCACGATCAGTGGACCACCCTGTACACTGTCTCATAAATGGACAAGCACTCGGCAGGCGGATAAAACAAAGGGAACTTTTTATGTGATTTTTTTTAGCAATTAGTAAACTGAGACAAAATTACAAATATCTTCTCAGTATGAATCCAATTAGCCGGCTGTTGTGGCCGAGCTTTTCTAGAGTCTTCAGACCGGAACTGTGCTGCTGCTACGGTCGCAGGTTCGAATCCTGGCATGAATGTGTGTGATGTCCTTAGGTTAGTTAGGTTTAAGTAGTTCTAAGTCTATGGATTGATGACCTCAAATGTTAGGTCGCATAGTGATTAAGCCATTTGAACCATATTTTTTTTAGTCCACTTATCAGTATGACGCTGAATCCCCCCCCCCCACCCTCCCCCTACCCCACGCCTCTTCAGAATGTATGCACTTATTTGGTTGGGTCGTGTGTCATACAACCGTTGTATCCTCCCCTGAGGCAAGCTGTCCCACAACGTATCTTGTCCTTGATATCCTGGTTACTGGAGCTGGGATCGGGGACACACCTGAGACCTTGCTAACAATACAGACTGTTCATAGCAGCATGTACAGTGTGTGGATGAACACTGCTCTGTTGAAAAAAGGCAGTATGATATTGATTCATGATGACGCAGGATGTACATAACGTTCCGTTTGAAAGGGGCCAATTTCAGCCCCCTTTCATGTAACTGTCATTTACAATATCTTGTGTCTTAGCAGCCCTGTTCCTCCTACCTTTTCTTACATTTCTATCCTTTGTTTTTTGCATCAGCAACCTTTCCATTTTCCGTAATCCACATCACGAGTAAGCTCTGAAATATGCGCATGTGTGGGCAATTCATGTGTATTTATATCAGAAGCAACAGGTAGTCTTATTTCTTTCCTGTGCAGAGTATTGAGAATCTTCCATTGCATCCTATCAAGAATGACCTGTACGATAGTGTTGTCTATACCAACGGACGTCACACCTTCTGGCGTCCTGAGATTGTTCATGCACCCTATGTGTGAGCTATAGGGATTTTTCGTTCAATTATTTTCAAAAAATTTTCCGGTAAACGGTAAAGTGGTATTTCCGAAGAACAATGGTCTCCCGCCTTTTTATAGCATCCCTTCCATTGAGCAAGCATCAGGTGGCTTTTTAACGTCTTCCTGATCTGTCCGTTGCTCCTTCATCCTGAAAACAAGCGGTAGCAAACAGGGCGACTAGGAAGTTGTTTGATGACACTGTTGCAATGGACGTCGTTGTGACTATATGTTGTTCCTCGGAATACGATTAGTATGTGTCAGTTCTGTGATATAGGTAATATTTGCGTTTTCTTAAATTAGCAGTCTAGAGATTTATTACAATAAAGGACGCGCCGCACTTTCCTTTTCCTCAGTTTAATGTGAATTTTGATGGTTTCATACTATGTGGGCTAGGTCTTGTGGTTGCTAATTGATTAACGCTCTCTTGTGTCGTGTGAAGTGAATAATTGGATAGACGCTTTTGAAGCACGAGTGTTATTATTGTACCATTTTATCGTTCATGTAAAGTACATAGGTCCTTCTACATATCGATCGGTTTCAGTAAAACATCGGTACAGTCTCTTATTCATTCTCCCATTTTAGTCGTATTTACGTTTCGTGTAGAATAATTCAAGATGCATTTGTATGTCTAAGTAGTGCCAACTGGCACGTGGCCTTTAAGTACGTCCTGTTTCCAACTGGAAAAATGGCCAGTCATTAAGTTATCTTATCTCCAAACAGGACAAATGGCTATATATGTATCTCATTTTGCGTGTGTCAGACTTAGTCAGTTGTACATTAGACCATCATCTGTATTTGACAGTGTCTGTAAAGTTCGATAGAACGTCCCATCAGACATGCATGCATGTCGAAAGAAACGGGCACTACTGACAACCATATCAAAAAAGGAAATTTACATGCAGATTGCAAATACCGGACCACCTCAGCTATACAGTTTACTGGACTAATGTATTTCATACAATGGACAAGGCAGCCTGACGAGGAAAATAAGTAAGTGCTTCCCTGAGCGGAAATCAGGTCATTGCGTGAGCTCTATGGAGACAGATGTTTGATCCATGCATGAAGCGTGCTCAGGTAGCCGAAGTTGTTAAGGTGAACGCTCGTGAAAGGCGGGAGATCCGGGTTCGAGCCCCTGTCCGGCGCATATTTTCATTTGTTTCCAGTAAATTGTACAGCAGTGGTTCTCGCATATTCTCACTTTGCAAATGCGTTTCCTGACTTAGCCAGTTGCATTACATTTTTAATGGCTTTTTCATAAAAAGGTGTCCACCCACATAAAGTACATCCAGTTGCGTCATACTCAATTTCGTGAACTGAATCGATACCCATAGCCTGTAAAATGTTGAATAGCTTGGAATTTATTGAAATTATTGAAATTATTAAGCCTTTAGCAATATGGTGGATTTACACAGTGACAATTATTGGACTATATGAAAAAAAGGTAAATTAGTTACAACCTAGGGCGCGCACACACTTTATTCAACATGTAAACGTCACTACAGATATTCGGATTTAGGTTGTGACATGTTCGATATGTCTGCCATCATTGGCGATGATGTGGCGCAGACAAATAGCGAAATTATGCATGACCCGCTGAAATGTCGAAACATCGATGCTTTCGATGACCTTCCAAATGGCTGTTTATAGCCCATCAATGGTTTTGGGGTTATTCTTGCACACTTCGTCTTTAATATAGCCCCCACAAGAAGGAGTCGCATGCATTCAGATCCGGAGAATATGGTGGCCAGTCGAGGCCCATACCAGTGGTCTTTGGGTACCCCAGTGCCAGAATGTGCTCCCCAAAGCGCTCCTCTAGGACATCACTCTCCCACTTCGATGGGGTCGAGTTCCGTTTTGGATGAACCACATCTTCTCGAAATCAGGGTAGCTTTGAATAATGGGGATGATATCACGAACCGTTCGGTAGAGTCACCATGCCATAAAGGAATCCCACACCGATTATCCAGTGACTGGACACTGCACACCACAGTGTCACCCAATGAGGGTGCAGAGATTTTTCGTTTGCGAAACGCCGATTCTCAATCCCCCAAATGCGCCAGTTTAGCTTTTGATGAACCCATTCAAATGAAAGAGAGCTAAACCAAACCATATTCTTATGAAATTTCGTCAGTTCTGTGGATGAGACTGTTGACGAAACAGAACGCTGTTGCATGGCCTCGGGGCTTAATGACCGACGTGTCTGCGTTTTGTATAGGCAGAGGTCTTCAACAACAACCGTCGCATTCCTCCCGGTTGATTCCCGCCCGTTGTGCAGCTCGTCTGATCAATTTCCTAGGGCTGGTTGGAATACATTGCGTGTCTTCTCGATGTTTTCAGACGCTTTCACCCCTTTTTCTACGACCGATGTTGCCAACACTGTCATCACCAACATTACCCGTTGTCTCAAAGTTGCGAATCGAATTCTTGATTGTTAGCACACTTGGAATAATTGTCTTCAGCTTGAACTCGGGTGCAAACTTCCCGTGGGGCGTAGTTGGCCCTTTACAAGCGCTATAGCTCAGGCACGCTGTACCGAGACATTATCACGTGTAAATGGCCAACAACAAGGTGCGTGCGCAAGTGGATACTAATTCCTATAATGCCCCGCGGCCAACAGTGCAGTTCAGACGTTCAGAAGTTATGATGATTTAATTCCATTTAGTCCAATATGGGAACCCTTCTGTAACAGTAATGCGCGATGGTATGTCACTACTGCACTTTTCGGTCATGTGAGTGAGTGTGTGTTGTGCGACTCACGCGATGTTTACTGTGGTGTTGCGCCACGAGTAAGTGTAGGCATGGATTTGGGGAATTCTTGAAAATTTTTAGCAGCTACGGCCAGAATATAGAAGGTAAGAGACTGGTGGACACATCAGGTAGAGGGCACTGGCAATGTTGCTATTAAGCAAACGGTTCTGCAAGGCATGTTTACGACGCCGCTCGCAAGCGAAGCACGACCTGGTGGGCACTATAAATATGTGTCGAAGCGGGTGTAGAGTAAGCAGGTGTAACACAGGGCACTCATGTGTAGTGAAAAACCCATACCTTGCAGTTACGACAGCCCCTAGGAGTTTTGTAGGCGCCCCGGTGGTCCCGGTCGCCTACAGTGACCTCTCCAATTGCAGGATGCTAGGAAATGACTGTGGACGCGTCAGAAACGCCAAAGAAACATTATTAATTCATAACACCTTTATTCCTGCTGAGTACAATGTGGATTGGTGACATTAACGACCTTCCCCGAGTCCTCGCTGACTCGTAGCGATGACTCCAGCTCCAGGCCGCACAGTCTTGCTAGCGCAGCGCCGCGTGCTGTGACGTAGCGAAGGAATGCCCTTACTTTGGCCGCGCGTGGCTGGTGGCGCCCGGCTGGCCGGCCGGCTCGGCTGCAGACAGCAAGCCGTTGCACTTAGGAGGCTCCGGGTTGGAGTCCCGGCTCTGTCGGCACGAGAGGCGTTCTCGTAGTCGGAGTGTACTCTACCCCACCCCGTCTTCTTCCCTGCCCCTCCTGGTGGCTCGTCCGCGGTGGACGGGAGGAACGGGCTGCAGTCCCCCAGCGTCGTCGGCTCACCCGGTTGCACAGGGTCTAGGCCCCGCACGATCTCGGCGATGACTCACTGATGTGGTCAGCATTGGCAATGAGTGAGTCTGCCACGATGTTTGCTAATCCTGTGTTGATGATTGACAGCGGCAGCAGAGAGGACCAGAGCTGATACTGTCCCCTCATGTCTGCTGCTGGATGGACCGCCCTTACTGTAACATCTCCTTAACAAAGATTAACATGTCGATCACCGAGCTCAGCGACACACATCTAACTGCAAGTTTAACTGCGAGTGCCTTGTTGCTATCATAGCTGGCGTATTTAAAGAAAGCACGAGTCTCGTCCTGACGTCATGCTCCTTTGTAATGATCGCATTCGTTGCACTTATACTGCTGATGCATCTGTCGTCCTCGCCCCTTAGTTGTTCTTGCGCCAGAGTTACTTGTTGTTACGGCAGACTTACGCGAAGTTGTGAAATGCAGTACAGCTGACGCTATATCTCTGTCTTGCACTCTACGAAAGTCTCCGTCTAACACAAACCTGCGTGCTAAGCAATTCTCTCTCGCCTGTTGTGTGTAACCAGGCCATTGCCCCTGCGTGACGACACATTCCGATATATGTGCAATCCTCCTACCTCTTGGCTAACCTACTGTCTCTGGCTCTCGGCATAGGCAACGAAACTTTGGCAATATTGCACGTTTCCATCTCTTTACTATTCCACGACACTACAGTTTGTATATGGGGGCCGAAGTGGGATAGGAAAAGCTGACGTTATAATTGTTAAGGAACAGTCCACTCGACCCTTCCAGCTGGACAATGTCAGAGGCATAAGAAAGAGAGCCCAGGGACCCATGGCAAGTAGCCGCGCCGCCATTCTATACGCGCCTGGAACCATCGAGAACGACGACCATCTGATGATGAAATTCGGCGGCCAACCGGCCTCCTGAATCAACCGTCAAGCTCTACTGTACGGATGCACCACAGGCATGTCGAGGCGGTTCCGAAACACGGCTGTGTACATGTGCAAGTATCAACGCGGTTTCCAGCCCCCACTCTCTGGATGACGTCGTCCGACGGACTGCAAGCTGGCGGAGCCGGGATGCCATCTAGCGGCCTCCCGGCTCTGAGGCTGTCCACAATCGCTTGCCCAGCTGCCCTGGGCAGGCGACTGGAGCTGCTGAGGCTCCACTACAACGACAGTTGTTGGTCTTCGGCCCTGTACGTGGTGACCACGTGGAGCAATCGCAGGGCAGCCAGCCACGATCCGGAGGGCAGGCCAGGGGCTTCCGGTTCGGCCGACATATGCTATCAGCCACGCCGCCTGGGCGGGAACAGGACCCATTACGTCTGCAAGGACAGAGTAGCCGTCTTCATTAACAGCACATTCCAGCGCTGGTCTATCCGATGACATATGCGGTTGGATAGAAACTTTTCTAAAGAGAGAGAGCAATATGTCGTCCTGAATGGGGTGACTTCAGCAGAAATAAGCGTAACATCAGGTGTACCCCAGGGCAGCGTAATACGTCTGTTGCTTTTTACGATTTACATAAACGATCTAGTTGATGGTATTGACAGCAGCATTACACTGTTTGCCGATGATGCTGTAGTCTACAGGAAAGCAGTATCACACGAAAGTTGTGAACAAATCAATGAGGTATTGCAGAAAATAAATGTGTGGTGTAATGACTGGCAGTTATCTCTCAATTTTAGTAAGTGTAACCTACTGCGCATAACAAGGCGAAAATCCCCATTAACGTACGAGTACAAAATAAATGCCCAGTCTTTGGAAGCGGTAACATCCACCAAGTATCTGGGTGTGACTATTCAAAATGATCACAAATAGAATGCTCAGATTACACGAGTAACGGGCAAGGCGAACTCTAGATTGCGGTTTATTGGTGAAGCGATGCAGTACTTCAACAAAGGAAATAGCTTACAATACGTTAGTTCGTCCAGTCTTAGAGTATGGGACCCTTACCTCTCTGAGAAATGCAATACTCCAGGCCGTCAGCGCATTGTCTTGCTTCAACGATGCTCGCCTCCGGATTCACAGTACGTGACGTGGCTCTGCGCTCATGCACGTCCGACTAAACAATGCACTGAGGCAACGAAAGTCATGCTACAACAATATGCATATATACAGTTGGCGGTAGCATCACGTACACAAGGTACAAAAGGGCAGTGCATAGGTGGACCTGTCACTTGTGATTCATGTGAAACTGTTTTGCGACGTCATTATAACCGCCCTACGGGAATCAAAAGACTTTGCAGTTAGACGTATGGGACATTCCACTTGGGAAACCGTTAGGAAATTCAATATTCCGCCATCCTCAGCGTCAATAGAGCGCCGAGAATACCATATTTCATGCATTACCTGTCACCACAACAATGCAGTGGCCGATGGCCTTCACTTAACGACCGAGGGCGCTTACGTAGAGTTGTCAGTGCTAACAGACAAGCAACACTGCGTGAAATAACCGCAGAAATCAGTGCTGGGCGTACTACGAACGTATCCGTTGGGACAAGGCGGCGATATTCGACATTAATCTGCTATGGCAAGAGACGACCGAGGCTAGTGCCTTAGCTAGCAACACGACATAGCTTTCAGCGCCTCTCATGCCTTGCCACCATATCGGTTCGACCATGATAAACTGTGGCCTAGTTAGATGATTCCCGATTTCATTTGCTAAGGGCTGATGGTAGCAATCGAATGTGCACAGACTTCAAAGAAGCAGTGGAACCAAGTTGTCAACAAGACACTGTGCAAGTTGGTGGCGGATTCACTATGGTGTGGGCTGCGTTGACATGGAATAGACTGGGTCCTTTGATCATTTCATTGACTGGAAATGGTTATGTCCGGGTACTTGAAGCCCATTTGCACTCATTTGTGGAGATCACGTTCCCAAACATGTCATCGGGCCCACAGTTTTTCATGATTGGTTTGAAGAACATTCTGGATAATTCGAGCGAATTATTTGGTCATCCAGATGTCCCGACAGGAGTCCCATACAATATTTATGGGACATAATAGAGAGTTCAGTTCATACACAAAATCCCGCATTGGTAACAAAATTATGTGCTGCTATAGACACTATGTGGCTCAATTTTACTGCAGGAGACTTCCAACGCCTTATTTTTTTCCTAAAAAAATGTTCATATGTGTGTGAAATCTTATGGGACTTAAGTGCTAAGGTCATCAGTCCCTAATCTTACACACTACTTAACCTAAATTATCCTAAAGACAAACACACATACCCATGCCCGAGGGAGGACTCGAACCTCCGCCAGGACCAGCCGCACAGTCCATGACTGCAGCGCCTCAGACCGCTCGGCTAATCCTGCGCGGCCTTTTTTAGTCCATGCCACATCGAATTGCTGCTCTACGGCGGCAAAAACGTAGTCCGACATGATATTAGGGGGCGCAGTCCGGAACCGTGCGACTGCTACGGTCGCAGGTTCGAATCCTCCCTCGGGCATGGATGTGTGTGATGTCCTTAGGTTAGTTAGGTTTAAGTAGGTCTACGTTCTACGGGACTGACGAGCACAGCAGTTGAGTCCCATAGTGCTCAGAGCCATTTGAACCATCTTCGCCACTAGTCGCGTGCGGCCGGTGAAATCGTTCATGGTATAGAATACCACCGTCCTGGACTTACCGAATCGATATTCGCCGACTCAAGGAACGTTATTGCTCAATGATTAACTGTTGTCCTGATAGACCACTATTCATTCCCTATCGAATTCTGATACCTTCTAGTAGACATGTATCGTCCTAGCCCGGGGCATAACTCGATCTTTTGAAAACTGCCAACATTCTAACACGATTCATGAATGAGAAAGCCGCTGTGTAGTCCTTCTCCACGTACCGAATGCAGATGGAAACAGCTACTTCTACCTGCTTCGTCCAGGTGAGCAGAAATGGTAATCTTTTTGCATATCCAAGCACGCCAGTTTGATGTAGTATTAAATATCAGCAGTGTACAAGCGATATTCGTTCGAAATTGGTCGTTTTAATGACAACGAAAGTGCAGCCTCAGTAAATACACTGTGATCAAAAGTATGCAGACTCCCTCCAAAACATATATTTTTTGGTATTAAGTAGATTGTGCTGCGACCTATTGCCAGGTACTCCGTATTACTGATCTCAGTAGTCACTAGAGATCGCCAGAGAGCAGAGTGGGGCGCTCCGTGGAACTCACGGACTTGAACGTGGACAGGTGATTGGGTGTCACTTGTGTCATACGTCTCTACGCGAGATTTCCACACTCCTAAACATCCCTAGGTCCACTGTTCCCGATGTGATAGTGACGAGAAACGTGAAGGGACACGTACTGCACAAAAGCGTACAGGCCGACCCCGTCTCTTGACTGACAGAGACCGCCGACAGTTGAAGAGGGTCGCAACGTGTAATAGGCAGACATGTATCACACAGGAATTCCAAACTGCTTCAGGATCCACTGCAAGTACTATGAGTACTATGACAGTTAGGTGGGATGTGATAAAAATTGGATTTCATGGTCGAGCTGCTGCTCATTAGTCACACATCAAGCCGGTAAATGCCAAACGACGCCTCGCTTGCTGTAAGAAGCGTAAACAATGGACGATTGAACAGTGGAAAAACGTCGTGTGGAGTGACGAATCACGGTACACAATGTGGCGATCCTATGGCAGGGTGTGGGTTTGGCGAATGGCCGGTGAAGGTCATCCGCCAGCGTGTGTAGTGACAACACTAAAATTCGGAGATGGTGGTGTTACGGTGTGGTCGTGTTTTTGATGGAGGGGCCTCGCACCCGTTGCTGTTTTGCGTGGCACTATCACAGAGCAGCCCTACATTGATGTTTTAAGCACATTGTTACTTCCCACTGTTGTGGAGTAATTCGGCGATGACGACGGCATCTTTCAACACAATCGAGCACCTGTTCATGATGCACGGCGTGTGGCAGAGTGGTTACACTATAATAACATCCCTCTAATGGACTGGTCTGCAGGGATGTTTTGGCACGCCGACTTCGTGCCATGTATCACCGACCGGCAGCGATTTCTCTCCTCAGTGCAGCATTCCGTGAAGAATTCCCCAAGAAACCTTCCAGCACCTGATTGAACGTAAGCCTGCGAGAGTGGAAACTGTCATAAAGGCTATGGACGAGCCGATACCATATTGAATTCCACCATTACTGACGGAGGGCTCCACGAACTTGTAAGTCATTTACAGCCAGGTATCCGGATACTTTTGATCACATAGCGTATTTTTCCGCGCGTATTTGGGGGACCGAAAAGTAGCGTCGTTACGGCGCACGTCTATGTTTTGCCATTTATGTTCACTGCCTACTTCAAAACCGTGCCAAACACATTTTAAGGTTATAGTGACTCCTTTACTCGGAAATAATCAAATTTTAATTTTATTTTTTGCAGTTTATTGTGAAATGGCCAGCCAAATATCAGCAGTGGTATGTATCCGGCATCGTGTGCTTCTTGAGTTTCGCAAGCATAGTAACGCAACAGCTGGTACCAAAAACATTTGCGATGTATATCCAAGTTCATTAGACGTTCGGGAATGCCTAAGGTGGTTTTCTAAGTTAAATGAATTTTGATCCATCTGACTCGTGTCGATCAGGAAGACTAACAAATTTAGACAATGACATGTTAAGGGGGCAGTGGAAGCGAATCCTTGTCAAACAATCGAGGAACTGTAAGTCAGTCTTAACTAACCCAGGTAGACTGTCCAACAACTATTGCAGCAGACTGGCAAAGACATGCATCTTATTTCTTCAGCGCCGCAATACAGACTTTTGTTTTTTGGTCACTTGTTTTGGAGATGTAACAAGGATCTTCTATGATAATGCGAAACGCAAGAGGCAGTTGCTGTCTTCGAATGAATCACCACGAAGTACAGCCAAACCCGGTTTCCAACCTCAACAGGCGCTTTTGTATGTTTGGTGGAGTATTGGCGAGATCGTTCGTTTTGAAGTGCTGAAAGCAGGACAAACAGTGAGTGCAGTTGACCTTTACTGTGAAGAGTAAATCTTCATTTGAAAAGTGCAGAGCGATTGCCAACTGTAGAGGTATTACTGTGCAACATCTAACGGGACATCTTACTCTAGCATTACTTTTCCTCAACACTAGTTATGGATACCGCATTATTTCTTTTTCCGAATTTTGGACAGTTCAGTATTATCTCTGTCGCTTTTCTGAGAACTTTCATATAATTTGATACACAGTATGTTATATTTCAAGCTAAAATCTATGATAAGGAATTATTTTATAAAATATATTAGTTTCCATGTTATAATCGATAGTTACTGGTTCTGAATGCACAGTTACAATTATATTTTTTTTAGAAACATTTGAATTTACGAATTATTTGCACACTTAAAATTTCTATTATTAATTACGCAATCCTGTACTATTTACTATGTTCATTTCTGAATTCATTTGTGAAATAATAATCGAAATTAATAATGTAACGAAAACTAGTAGGAATTCATTTGTTGAAACAAAATAGCAATAACGACATTTACGCAGCATGTGAGAGTCTTAAGCTTGCCTCTGATATGATTGGAGGTATTCTTGTATAATAGTTGCGAACAATGTAATTTCGGCTTTGTTAATGCGAAAAATCACAATATTGTATGATATACTAAAATGTGAGAAAATCAGTGGATAATATATTTCATGCATCAACAATCTTCCAATGTATTTAGTTGAAACCAACTGTGAGGACCCGATGTTAGATTTTCAGCTTCAAGCATCAGACCCCTTTACAATATAGAGGTACCACCGTTTAAGATAGGAAAGTTAGATTCGGTGCAATATTTCTGAGTGCACAAGTTACAGCCAGCCTGTTGACAGTAAGTTACGCTGACCAGCGGTTGCGAAGTAGAATGGAGGCCACAGGGCCGTCGAATCACTGAAAAGAGTAAACGCAACAGTGTGCACAGCGCAAGTTACAGGCAAATGGGACCCCCTGGAGCAATCTAGGTGTTCTGAGTACGTGACTCGGAGTAGCACGTTAGCAAAACAGAGGTGCACAGCTGCGTATCAATAGGTGCCGTTTTTCTAACGAGGGGGCTTCAAGTGTGGCAGCTCTCCTGGACGGTGAGGTGTGTCACACCACAGCAGCAGATGGGGCGCCAGCATTCCAGTCCACAGTGGGTCACTTGTTCGACCCTCTGAGCCCAACATGGTGTCTGTAGCCAGCCAGCGGCGGCCACTCTCTGACTTGCTACCGTGGGCAGTCTTGTTGGCTCCCAACACACGCCAGAGGCATCCTGATGCAAGGACCGCAGATTTGGCTGTCAGATCGCAGGCGCTTGTGTCACCTATGATCTTAACCACGATGGCAAAGAAGAGTGCAGTGGGCCACCTGTGGCTCCAGTGACTGGTGCTGAGGCAATGGGGACAAAGGCCGCTGAGTCGGCTGCCGGCGCATCCTGACATTGTCAAAACTCCATGGCTGTACACAGCTGGTACGCTGCAGTACGTTGCACGGGTCACTGAGGTAGCCCTTCCGGGCCATGATGTTTTGCAGACACCGAAGTTTCATCCTCGGCATCACAGGACCCTGTGATGTACACAGAGAGGAATGCGGCGCTGCAGCTGGGAGTAATAACACACCGAGCGGTCTAAGGCGCTGCAGTCCTGGACTGTGCGGCTGATCCCGGCGGAGGTTCGAGTCCTCCCTCGGGCATGGCGGTGAGTGTTTGTCCTTAGGATAATTTACGTTAAGTAGTGTGTAAGCTTAGGGACTGATGACCTTAGCAGTTAAGTCCCATAACATTTCACAGACATTTCAACATTTTTAAGTAATAACACACATGAAGATCACGGCTGAGGTTTAATGAGACGCATCCTGACAGTTTCCATTCACGTCCTTCATTCCTCCCCCACATACCAACATCTACATTTACCAGTGACAGTTGCATTTGGTGTCATAATAGTGGACATCGTCTGTACAGTACGATGTTCAAGCCCACTGCCTGCGTTACAGTCGCAAAATGTGGTGAGTGTTGACCAATTTTTCGTTTTGAGTGTTGGACATTTTCTTTCTTTGCGTTGTCATAGTAAGTGTTGGTGTGTTTGAGGCAGCAAGATTTTTTTTCTTTTGCGGCATTTAATTACTTTTTATTGGGTTGAGTATGATGTTTTATTTATCTCCTCCTAAAACATAAGATGAGATACTGAGATGTAGGAAGTCATTTTATTTTTGTAGTCAAATGTTTGGTTTCTGTGGGGTTTTGTAGGTTGAAATGGAACTAACTGGGAATGAAAGCATCACAGTGGCAGAGTCAAGGACCCAAGATGTGTTGGAACAAGAAGTGGTACGGATTTTGCTGGAAAAGGTAGCACAATTAACAGCAGACAATACGCAGTTGACAAGTGAATTAACATCTAGGAGAGAGCGGGAAACCGTATCTGATCAGTCGTTGTTGCCGAGGGTGCTACACCAGGAGATTGATCCACCTGCCGTGAGTTTGATTATTCAGTTTTCTGGCAAGGCATCTGAGGATGTGCGCTCGTTTGTTGAGGACTTGGAAACTTCAGCTGTGATGAATGGTTGGTCTGATAAACACTTGTTACATGCAGCCAAGATTATATTAATGGGTGAAGCGAAGACATATCTAAGGTGTTCTCAGGCCTTAAGGAAGGCAGGGCAGTTTAAGCAGTTGAAGGAGAGGCTTTTACAGAGGTACAAGAAACAGAATAGCGCTCGATACTTTAGGGGGAGGTTGAGTACAATAATGAAGAGACAGGGGGACATGGTCAAGAAATCTTTGAACAGAATAAGAGAAATTAACGAGTATAATTACGAGTTGGGTCAGAGCGATGAAGCGAATGGTGTTCTATTGCAGGAGGCCGAGCAAAGGGCACTTGATGAATATTGAGGGGTTCACCGGCGCATATGGCGCGGAAAGTGCGTGAAGAGACTCCGAAAGATTTGTATTGGGCCATTCAGCTGGCTTTCATTGGAATAAGTGAAATATTTAGGTCATATCATCAGCAAGGACGGAGTGTGAATGATCCGAAGTTTGTACAGGCTGTAAGGGATTTTTGAGAGCCAAAAATAGTTAAGGAAGTGCAACCATTCGTCGGAATTTGCAATTTCTATAGAAAGTTCGTGAAGGGTTTTTCAGATTTAGCACAGCCATTGACGTAATTGTTACAGAGGGGTGTGAAATTTGAATGGACAGAAGAATGTCAGAAACCGTTTGGCAGACTGAAAGAAGTGTTAACATCAAGTCCAGTTCTTGTGTTTCCAGATTCTGAAAAGGAATTAATTCTAGCATGCGTTGCATCGAATCAAGCATTAGGGTGTGTTTTAGTCAGGAAATTGATGGGAAAGAACATTCTGTAGCCTATGTGTCTAGGCAGTTGAACACAGCAGAGAGGAATTGCTCAACAACAGAGAGGCTTAGCATAATCTATGGAATCACATATTTTAAATGTTATTTTTGTGGGAGAAGATTTCGGATAATGACAGATCATGCTGCGTTGTTGTTGGGGTTGAAGGATCCGTCCACTAGACTCGCTACATGGGCTGTGAGGCTTTGTGAATTGGACAGCGAGGTCGTGCACAAACCTGGGAAGAAGGACGGTAATGTGAATGCACTGAGTAGAAAGGTGCCAAAAGTAGAAGTCATAGGTTATGACCTAGCAGTATGCAAAAATTACAGGACACTGACAACAATTGTAGACTATATCGGACAAAGCCACAATTTAATATGTGAGACAGTCTTCTGTGCAGGAAAACCAAGTTACGGCCAAGGGTAGTAATGCCAGAGAAGCTGAGATATGAGGTTTTGAAAGAAACACATGATCATGTGTTATCTGGTCATGGTGGGAGTAGAGCGAAGAATAGAAGAGTGGTAGAGAGATATTGGTGGAGGGGTAGGAAAGTAGATGTGGATCAGTATGTCAAGAATTATATATCATGTGCGCAGAGAGCATATTTGACTCGGAGACAGATACAGCTACAAAGACTGCCGGAAGTGACATGTCCATTTTCTATGTTTGGAATCGATGTCTTAGGACCTTTCAGTTGCCCATTGAGGAACATATTCGTTCTGACAATAACAGACCATTTTTCGAGGTATGTGAAGATGGTGGCTATGCCAAATCAACAGGCAGCAAGGGTCGCACAAGCATTAGTAAACGTTTGGATGTTGAAGTTTGGTGTACTGGAGACAATAATTACTGACTGAGGGACCAATTTCATGTCGGATTTAATGAAGGAATTGTGTAAATTGTTGAACGTAAAGAAGTTGAGGACGAGCGCGTTGCATCCACAGGCGAATGGAAGGACAGAACGGGTACACAGAACAATCAGGAAGAGGCTGAGCTTTTATGTGAATTCTCATCACCGTCAGTGGTACGAGTATTTGAAGCATATTGTATGTGCATACAATGCAAAAGTCCATAACAGTACCGGTTTGTCTCCGTTTGAGGTAGTAACAGGCGAAAAATGCTGTCACCTTTTGATTTAGTGAAACTACAGAAAGAAAGGACCAGTGAATATGTACGTCAATTTGCGAGGACAATTCGGGGTGTTTGGAAACGGGTAAAAAAAAAAAAGCGAATACAAAGGCTTTGGAAAGGCAGGAAGACGCAGTGTAGCGGAAAGAAAGTTTACTGCAGTATAGAGGAGGGCAATGGAAAATGCTAAAAGGGAAAACAAAGAAGTTCGTAAAGAAGTATCAAGGGCCATACCAAGTAGTTGAAACCACATCCCCCGTTAATGTTAAGCTTCAGCTGCCAACTAGAACAACAATAGTACATATTGGGCGGTTGCGGCCATTTGAGGGTTGTCCATATGTGATTCCAGGCAGGGAAGGGAAGAGGAGAAAGAGAGAAAGGAGAGAGGTGTTAATAGCAGGGAAAACCAGGAATATGTAGTACAGCATGATGTACCAAATGCTTTGTGATCCAGAAAGTAGTAGCGTATTTTTAGTTTTTTGTTTTCTTGTTATGTATCATTGGGTTTGAGTAGATTAATTAGGCGTTGTATTCCATATGTTGTATGTGTTTTCGAGTACTGTAAACCTACTGTGGACAATCGTCTTTTTGAAGAGGGAGGCAGGGTGATGGCGATCCCTGTCCTGAGGTCACTGAAAAGGGGAGCGTTGAGCAAGTTGCCATACGTAACAACTGAGGAGGTACTGCTGACAGGACAGTTAACAGCCAGTACGCCGAGATGACAAGGGAGGAATTACAGAGCTGCCATGGAGGGAAGGTAAACGGTATGTCCAGCCTGGGTGATAAGCACCAATCCGGACATGTGCACAATGCAGTTATTTTTAGCCAGGAAGAAAGAAATAGACCGTCCGAGGGACATTGTGGAGCCAAAATTGAGCTTGCAATTGGGCAGGATGCATTGGATCTTCTCCACCTACGAAAATTTGATAGTAATAGCAAGCTGTTTTGAGCAGGGAGTATTTGCAGAAGCGAAACGCATAGAGCTCGATTGGAGTGGAATTTTAATCAATGGAACTGCGTGTAACATAATAGGACCAACCTTCCATCTGCCAGCGTCGATTTCAGGTGTCGCGCAATTGAATGTTACACAGCCAGAGATGTACTGGCCAGAAGCAGCTTTAGAATTTTGCCAAGGCAGAATCTGACCTTCATATATCAAACTCTGGAGCCAGATCTGTTGAGATCCGTAAACCAGTTCATTTCAAAGCTAGAGGGGCGCATATCACCCAAGCAGCTTGTGCAGCATGTCGCTCAATATAGGAAAGGCAACGACAAGTAACTATTGTTTTGAGCTCCTCTGTGCCAAGTGCCATCACAGCTTTAACTTTGTTGCGTGTTGTTTTCATTCTGATCAGGTAAAGAGTCAATTCTAAGAGGGAACTGACGGTAGTCCAAATCCCAGTGGAATGGATACCAAGGGCATAAGAAGGGTAAGTAAAGGATTGATCAAGCATTAAGTGGAGCGGTCATCCTATAAGGAATTTATTACGTTTTATCTCATGTCGTGTGTTTTAAGAGGACTAGATCACATCTGAATATGTCATAAGTTCGACCTGAGGACGGGGGCTTTCGGGAGGGGGGGGGGGGGATAATGTAGCGGCACCACCATTTAAGAAACAAAATCTAGATTCAGTGCAATATTTCTGAGTGCACATGTTACAGCCAGGTGTGGGCCTCTTGACAGTAGTAAGTGATGGTGACCAGCGGTTGCGAAGTAGAATGGATAGCACAGGGCAGTCGAACCACGGAAAAAAGTAAATACAGCAGTTTGAGTGGCACAAGTTACAGGCAGAAGGGGCCCTCTGGCACAACCTAGATGTTCTGAGTATGTGGCTCAGAGTAGTGCGTTAGCAAAACAGAGGCACACAGCCGTGTATAAAAAGGTGCCGGTTTTCTAATGAGGAGGATTCAAGTGTGGCAGCTCTCCTGGATGCCAGGGAGTATCACACCACTAGCTGCATGCAGCAGCAGATGGCGCGCCAGCATTCCAGTCCATGGCGGGTCGCTGGTTCGATCCTCTGAGCCCAACGTGGGGTCCGTAGCCAGCCAGCGACAGACCGCTCTATGGCTTGCTACCGTTGACAGTCTTGTTGGCGACGGCCGCAGATTTGGCTGTCGGATCACAGGCGCTTGTGTTGCCCGCATCTTAACCACGATGGTGAAGAAGCACACAGTTGGCTGCCCTGCAGCTCCTAGCAATTGGCGCTGAGGCAAAGGGGACGAAGGCCACTGTGTCGGCTGGCAGTGCATCAAAACTCCGCAGCGGCACACGACCGGCATGCCACAGTACGTTGCACAGGTCGCTGAGGTATCCCTCCCGCGCCCAGCTGTTTTACAGACAGCAAAGTAGCGTCCTCGGCATCGTGGGACCCTTTGATGTAGACAGAGAGGAATGCGGCACTGTAGTTGGGAATAAAACTATTGAAGATCATGGCCGAGTTTTAATACGGCGTATCCTGACAGTTTCCATTCACATCCTACATTCCTCCACCGCAGGCCAACATATACATGCTGCAGTGACAGCTACAACAAGTAGAACTGGAGCCATTTCAACATGACAAGCTAAGTAAACTTGAAAGTTTATTGTAATCTTCGTTCCTCTTAAACCTTCCTAAAAGACTTTGCTTATTAATTACTTGGACTGGGCACTGTTTAATGCCGGCCGCGGTAGTCTCGCGGTTCTAAGCGCTCAGGCCGGAACCGCGCGACTGCTACGGTCGCAGGTTCGAATCCTGCCTCGGGCATGGATATGTGTGATGTCCTTATGTTAGGGTTTAAGTAGTTCTAAGTTCTAGGGGACTGATGACCACAGATGTTAAGTCCCATAGTGCTCAGAGCCATTTGAACCATTGCTTAATGTGGACAATAGATGCAAGAAGGAAGGAGGGGGGAGATTGCAAACACGATCGGGCAGCCCACACTGAGCAGGAGGAACCCTGGAAAACTTTAATCAACCAGGTTGGGACATACTGCCTCACCATACTCACCAGGTACTTTGACATCGGATTTCCATTTGTCCCGATCGCTGAAGCATTTTATAAGTGGCAAAAAAATGTGAAAATGTCGATGATTTATAAAGTGCCATCTACAGATATTTTGCTCAAAGTTAATCGATTTTTCTCGATCCGGCATTGGAAATTTGCACACTAGACGTCAAAAGATTGTTGGTAACGAGGGTGATTAGATCATTGACCAAAAATAAAAAATTGTTACGAGGAACATTTCATAAATAACGCACAGAATTATTTTACTTACATATTCATTATTTTTCAGTATCTCTTTACAGTTTTCATTATAGTCTCCCTACTTCTCTATAACTGAATCCGAAATTCTCAGAAGTTCTAGTTTTCTATCGAGGACACCACTTCTGTTCATCTGTGGGATAGCGCGCGTAACAGTGGTAGAAAGCTCTTCCAGAGAAAGACAATGACGTTCACACACAAATTTTGGTGACCATATGCAAAAGCAGTCATTTGCTTGTGCTTTGATTGAACACGTCGAAATTATTTGGACGTGGAGAATCTGAAGCTCTCCACTCAATGTGGAGTCATTTCAACCCCGGTTCAAAGTCTGTAATCGACGTCTCATTAATAATGACGTCCGCGGCTCGTGGTCTTGCGGTAGCGTTCTCGCTTCCCACGCACGGGGTCCCGGTTCGATTCCCGGCAGGGTCATTATTATTGCCATACGGTCATTATTATTAGTAGCGACAATGCGACACAAGAATACTTCGCTGTCGAATCGTCGTTTGAGCAGGGTTCCACTATTTCTCCATCTCGCAGAAATTTTTCTCGTCTTCATATCATTCGTCAGAATACGGAATACTGGTGTTGGGGGAATTCCCGTGACTCCAGAGAGTTCGTCACAAGTCGCACAGCTGATCTTCTTCGAGAACACCTGCCACAAGTTTCACACTTCGTTCGTCTGTTGACGTTTTTGGTCTTCCAGGTCTTGGATTATCGTCTGTGCTCATACGACCAGCACAAAAGCGATTAACCCAACGTGGAACTAATACGGTCCACTGGTAAATCCACCACAAACCTCACTTAACACACTGCGAATTTCTGTCGGGATTTGGCACGTGAAGTTTCGATCTTCATGTACGACCCCTGGTATTCAACAGCTACAGTATCCGAGACACCTGCAGGGTCCATTTCTACCTCTCGTCAGTTTTATGTTAGAGTACACAGCGGAACAAAAAACGTGCTTCTCCTCATGCTCCCAACTACAACTGACGTGATTTTAATTGTTGTTGCATCAAAGAATCCACAATATTACCAATATGTGCAGTATTTATCTGTTTGAAATTAATGTAGAAAACGAAACTATTTTCCAGCCCCACTAACAAAGGCTGACGGAGATGATACGTGGCGCTGTTGGCACCAATCGTTTCTCTGTATTCATTGAAGATCTTGACCCAATATCACGTGGCCGTGGTTTCCCTCTTTGGTCGCTTTTCGGCTATTTAAGCGCACGACGCTGTGGCAAGAGGGCTGGTTTTAGGTCGGTTGGTTGGCGCTCCGAAGTACAGTCTGGTTGTCGGCGGTCGCTCTTTTCTCATGCTCTGCCTCTTTACCGTCACGTAGGAGTGGCGCTGCGGACAGAGACGTGTGTGCGGTCGCCGAGTGTGTACTGCGAGAGGGCCATAGTCTCGTCTTTGCTGCTAAATGATGTGAAAATGTGAAAGTGGCTTTGCAATGTATCAGCCTGCAACCGGATACTGTACAGAGTGAAACGATGGGAATTATTTAGTTTCTTAAAGTCCTGCTGGGCCGATAAAATTGCTACACCACGAAGATAACGTGCTACAGTCACGAAATTTAGCCGACAGGAAGAAGATGCTGTGATATGCAAATCATTAGCTTTTCAGAGCATTCACACAAGGTTGGCGCCGGTGGTGACACCTACAACGTGCTGACATGAGGAAAGTTTCCAACCGATTTCTCATACACAAACAGCAGTTGACCGGCGTGCCTGGCGAAACGTTGTTGTGATGCCTCGTGTAAGGAGGAGTTATGTGTACAATCACGTTTTAGACATTGCTAAAGGTCTGATTGTAGCCTATAGCGATAGCGGCTTATCGTATCGCGACATTGCTGTTCGCGTTGGTCGAGATCCAATGACTGTTACGAGAATATGGAATCGGTGGAACATCGTGCTGGATACCAACGGCCTCGTATCACTAGCAGTCGAGATGACAGGCAGCTTATCCGCACGGCTGTAACGGATCGTGCAACCACGTCTCGATCCCTGAGTCAACAGATGGGGACGTTTGCAAGAAAACAAACATCTGCACGAACAGTTCGACGACGTTTGCAGCAGCTCGGTGACCATGGCTGCGGTTACCCTTGACGCTGCATCACAAAAAAGGGGCGCCTGCGATGGTGTACTCAACGACGAACCTGGGTGCATGAATGGCACATTCTCCAGATCTCTCACCAATAGGAAACGACTGGCCAATGGTGGCCAAGCAACTGGCTCGTCACAATACGCCAGTCACTACTCTTGATGAACTGTGGTATCGTGTTGAAGCTGCATGTGCAGCTGTACCTGTACACGCCATCCAAGCTCTGTTTGACTCAATGACCAGGAGTATCAAGGCCGTTGTTACGGCTTTAGGTGGTTGTTCTGGGTACTGATTTCTCAGGATCTGTGTACCCAAATTGCGTGAAAATGTAATCACATGACAGTTGTAGTATAATATATTTGTCCAATGAATACCCGTTTATCATCTGCATTTCTTCTTTATGTAGCAATTTTAATGGCCAGTAGTGTATGAATATTGAATTTTGTTCTGTTTGCAGATAACGGCTCTCTCAGTGTTTAAACGTCCATGTTATCTGTTTCGCCGCTCCACAAGTTCTTTAGCGCCACTACGGCGACTTGCGAGTGAATGAGGATGAAATGATGACGAAAGACTCACAACACCTAGTCATCTCGAGGCAGAGAAAATCCCTGACCGCCGGTCAGAGTGGCCGAGATGTTCTAGGCGCTTCAGTCCGGAACCGCGCAACTGCTACGTTCGCAGGTTCGAATACTGCCTCTGGCATGGTTGTGTGTGATGTGCTTGGATTTAAGTAGTTCTACGTTCTAGGGGACTGATGACCTCAGATGTTAAGTCCCATAGTGCTCACAGCCATTTAAGCCATTTATCTGTTTCGTATCGAGCACTGGAACACAACTTATTGAACCGTCGCTACCCGTGTGATTGAGGTTTGCCTGTCTTGGACGCACTTGAGATATGGGCAAGGAATGTATATCGGAGTGCGTGTCCGTGCACTCTGAATAACCACAGGTTCTCCGCTGGTATTTAGACAATGTGTTCAGAGGTAAAAGATCTAGGCCTTAATGGTGAAAAATGTATTGTGTGCTAGAGTCCTGTCGTAATTATTGAGTGTATCTTTATGGAATATGTATAATACAACTAATGGAATGTGAATGGTTTGTGGGTCCGTTGTGGCCGTATTCCTGTTATGAAATTTTTCTAATGTTTCAAGGGTTGTGTTACTCTGGATACTGCCCAGTTGCTGTGTGGTTTTAGGTTGTTGTTTCAGTGGTATAATCAGCGGTGCGCGACGTCCGTTGTAGCTGGACATTTAACTGGGAGACAACGCATTGGCGGCAGCCATTTTGAATTGTAACCGGTAGCGCGGTCGCTGTGTTTGTCAGTAGACTCCGGTTCTCCGACGAATTTACGTTGAATGGCTTATTATTTGTTCCTAGTGACGTCGGGGCGTCCGCCTTTCCTTCTTCACCGTTCCCTTCAGTCTTCATTCAGGCTCGATCTGAGTTGTAGTTTCCGCACACGTCTGATGTGCCTTTACTTGTCACTGAAATATTGTAATATCTGAAAGATGCCTTTCGTTGTACTGGGTTCCTTATATCTTATTCCGAAAGAGAAATTGTGATTTGTTGCCGTTGTTGTATCTTATAAGGTGCCCTGTTTCTGTGGGAGTTTTTCTCAGTAAAGGATTCATTGTTTGTATGGTTCTTAAGATTTATGTAATGCAGGGTTCTTAAATTCTTTATTGTCTGGGGTGCGCTTTGACGCCCGAAGACATTTTGTCTGTTTAGTAATGTTTCAAATTTTAGGGCAATTATGTATACTGTTCTGGGGTAACAGCAGTTTGCTGTGGTCATGCAATTGTTAAATAAAATCTGTTGGAAAGTACGAGCCAGAGTTTGTGTTTGATTGGTAATCATTACCTTGTCTTTATTGAGTTGAATAATTTGAGCATGTGTCCCACATCTCGGATTAGATTAGATTAATTATTCATTCCATAGACCCATAAAAGAGGGAATCCTCCTGGGCGTGAAACATGTCAGATAAACACATTACAAAAATGTAATTAGAAAAACTTGAGTTTCGTTAATTTTAATGATCCTTAGTCAATAAACAGTAAAATTATGTACATGAACTAAATTTAACCTTCTAATATTTAGAGGTTTAATACTTACATCTGCTTTCATTCAATCCATCATTTAGACATTTGCCAGTTTCTTGGCTATTACAACCAAGTATTGTCCAAAATTAAAGTAAATTGTTATCTACTAGATTTAAAATGAAACTTCTACTATTTGCAGGCTTAATAGTTACATCTGCTTTCCATACGTCCATCATTCACACAGTAGGGAGTTACTTGGCTGTTATAACCAAATATTGTCAAAAATTGAAGCATAATAAATTTTCATTAAAATGGTCTACTGCACTTGTTGAGAAACTCATGGATGGAATAGAAGGAGTTGGCCACCAAAAATTCTTTTTAATTTTGTTTAAATTGTGCTCTGTCTAAAACTAAACTCTTAATGGTTGCTGTTAACTTATTGAAAATATGCGTTGCTGAATACTGGACTCCTTTCTCAGCAAGAGTAAGTGATTTTTAAATCTTTATGTATATTGTTCTCATTCCTAGTATTGATGCTGTGTACTAAGCAGTTAGTTGGAAATAGAGATGTATTACTTACAACAAATTTCATTAAGTAATAAATATACTGTTAAGCTGTGGTTAATATGCCGAATTCCTTGAATAGGTTTCGACATGATGTTCTTGGATTTACACTACTCATTACTCTTATTATACACTTCTGTACTCTAAAACTTTTTTTTCTGTTTGTGGATTTACCCCAAAATATGGTACCATATGAGATAATGGAGTGAAAATAAGCAAAATATGCGAGTTTTTTTATATGTATATCTCCTATGTCTGACATCATTCACATTGGAAACACAGACTTGTTTAGGCGCTTTAGCAGTTCCTTAGTATGTTGCTCCCAGCTGAATTTATTATCAAGTTGTAATCACAAGAATTTTACACTCTCAGCTTCTCCTACTTCCATGTCATCATATTTTATACACACACCAGAAGGAAATCTCTTGGAAGTTCTGAACTGCATATTGTGGGTCTTTTCAAAGTTTAATGACAGTGAGTTGGCTATGAACCACTTATTAATGTCATGAAAAACTGGAATAGCTGCCGTTTCTAAATTTATATTTGATTTACTATTTATTGCAATGTTTGTATCATCTGCAAATATGACAAACTTGGCATCTGGTAATGTAACAGATGACAGGTCATTAATATACACAAGAATTGTAGTGGACCTAGTATGGAACCTTGGGGAACACCACATGTAATTTCTTCCCAGTCAGATGATGTCTGATTGCCTACTGCTGAAGTGTTACTTTTCTATTAGTAAGATATGACTGAAACCACTTTGCAGCAAAAGCAGTGACGCCATAATATTTTAATTTACTTAAGAGAATGCTGATTGACACAATCAAACGCCTTTGACAGGTCACAGAATATGCCAGTTGCCTCTAATTTGTTGTCCAATAAATGAAGGACATCTCAGGAGATGAGGTGAGGAAAGCTTTCCTTAAAGCCTGTGGGGAAACTGCTCGAAAATTTAAAGTGCAAAAATGTGTCGCACCATTGCGAATAGAGGAATGTGGAGTACCTGAAGCGACGAAAGTGAGCAGCAGGGTGGTGTAGGTGGTGACAACGGAGATGAAGCCGGAGACGACCCTCAGGTCGAGGGTGAGCGCCCCCAGCAGCGTGGAGGCGGGCCGGCGGGTGGACACGTGCAGCGCCAGCAGCCTCGCCTCCCTTTGCGCCGCGCCGCCTCCGCTCCACCCCCTCAGCACCAGCTGACAGCACAGCCGCGCCGTGCGGCCGCTCTGTGACGTCACCAGCTGCGTGGGCACCACCAGTAGCGCCAGAGTGACCAGGCATAACGTCAGGCCGAACCAGAACTGCCACATACAGTCAGTGTCACCAGCGCACTTCGGCTTCGTTGCGATGGAGTACACCGTTTCCACCGTACACGACGATATGTTCGCCAGCGACAGTATCAAGACATTTTCGTGAACAGATGTTACCACCGCTGACAACTCGCACAGCGATGCGTACGCACGAGCTACTCGTCGCACTGAGGACGCTGGGAAGCCGGAGCCTCTAAGTGCCGCATGTGCCGCGACGCTCGGGGTTCGGCGTACATCTGGTATCATCTCTCTACGGCGCGTGGTGCCCCGTTCGCTTAACATGCTGGCCAAACACAGATTCACTAACGACGATCTGTGTCGTATGATCAGTTGCAAATTTGCAAATCTTATCATTGTCATTGTAACTGTTCCATACGCGTTCAAGCTTAAAAACGTTTTTATTGTGTTACATAAGCTAGCATCTCCATTTAACATGACGCAGAACAATGAACAATAAATGGCGAGTAATGAGTAGAGCTGAAACCTCACCAACTTTTCTGGTGATGTTCTCACCGCTCCTAGATGGTCCACCAACGACCGGTCAATCGACGCTAACAACTGGAGTAGTTTTCTGTACTTTCTCACACTGAGAATTAGATCGGAAAGTACCGAAATTACTGTTGTTAGTGACTGCAGCAAAATTCGTATATACATGATTATATCCATTGCAGAATATTCTAGAGACAGGAAGAAAAAGTATGACGATGCGCAGGCAGAAAACATCTGTATTGTACCAGAGACGGCTGCAACGACAAAACCCGGTCCCGATCGCTGAATAGTTGCTGTCCGTGTATCAACCGTAAACGGCATCAGACCAAATATTTGGCATGCGACGTGAAATGGCTTGCTGGCCAAGAGGTGCTGCCTAGTCAGCTCTGTTGCAGAGGCGCCGAAACCGTTTCCTGGCGACATCTGAAAAGAAAGAATAATTTTACAGGAAAGAATGTCTCCATTTCGTTTCTTATTACTTTGCACATGAGAGAAATGGATACTTATGCGTGCCAATGTCTATGCAAAACTGGCGGTGTGTTGACTGTAAGTGAGCTTTTATTAATATTATATTCCTTTACACACGCCTAATGTCAACCAAGACACTTCTTGCTGTTAAATGTGTTTCTGAAATTGAACGTACCTAATTCATTCTAAACAGACTTGCGTTGAACTTATAAAATATCAGCATTGATTTTTCATGACATGTGAAACTGTCTAGTCGTTAATAAAGTCAAATTTTCTCTTGTATTATAAACGTAACAGTACACACATGAAAGCCGGCCACTGTGTCCGAACGGTTCTATGTGCTTCAGTCTGGAACCGCGCGACCGCTACCTTCGCAGGTTCGAATCCTGCCTCGGGCTTGGTTGTGAATGATGTCCTTAGTTAGGTTCAACTAGTTCTATGTTGGAGAGGACTGATGACCTCAACTGTTAAGTCCCATAGTGCTCAGAACCATTTGAACCATTTCAACAGAAATGAAAAAAGTTACCATGATGAAGACGTAATAAGTAATGACTGTTTCTCCTCGGTAATGATTGAAACTATACGGCACCAGAGTGAAAAGGCAACTATCACACTCTTTGAAACACACTTTGAATTGCAATTTGGTTTTTTTTGTAATATATCTAGACTTCGCAAGATCATAACAATGCTCTTCACCTAGAGATATGGGCATCTTCCCAATTATTTAAGCTTTTGTGTCAGGGTGTTCGGAAATTCCCGTTACAAGCTTCTAGGACGTGTAGAGCGGTGTGAGTACGTAATATTTTTAATGGGAAGCCATGTCCGGAAACGTGATGTTTCCGTTCTGCGACGGTTTCAATCCAGATGTTTAACTCATCCACATCGGCTACAAGAATTTAATTTGGCATGACATAGTACAGTTACTAGGTAACAATTCGAAAGAAAACATAACAAGACCTCGATTTATGATTCAAGCACATTTCTTTGCATTAACACTTAAATATTACGTGTTTACATTATTCCAAGACACAAAAGAAACCAGCATACCGCACGTACAGAACAGTACTGATGCATTACAACAGCAGCTCAGTGTGGCGACCACCACTGTTGTTACAGGCATTGTACCACGAAGAATGTTGTGGCACACACACTCCAACCCACCTGCTGTCTCTTCATTTTATACCACAGCGGCCAGAAATCGTGCCAGCAGGTCTCTAAAGGAGTCTCCCAGCAATGCAGCCGTTAAATGACATCAGATGACCGTCAACGTAGTACACATCATCCTGTCTATCCTTTTGCATACCAGGACAAGCAACTCTGAGACTTTTCGTTTTCCATCAGTATACTTGGACGGGTTAGAACGCTTCCGGACATGGGTTCCTACTCATAATATTACGTTCTCACTCCACTCTAGAGGCCCTAGAAGTTTCGAACGGCAGCTCCCCCGCACTCTGCATATCACAAGACACAATGTTCCATTATCTCCTTTTCCCAGGCGTTTGTATTCAAGGAAACGTACCTAAAGCAGTTTATCGTAGGCTTGAAAAGCAGTGCTACATCTACGTACACACTGGCTGTTTTCTATGTATCATAACACTATAAGCAACATCCTTCCATCCATTATAATGGAACAACGCACTCTTCAGAAGCCAACGAAACAGTAGCCCTGGTCACAGAGCTTGTTCGTAGGCGAGCTTACTTATTTAAAGATAATTAACTGAAACCCTCAGCTGCCGACACGTGTTGTTGATATACCTCGAAGGGGACAGCTGAAAATGTGTACCCCGACCGGGATTCAAACACGGGCTCTCCTGCTTACATGGCAGACGCTCTATACGTCTGCGCCACCGAGGTCACAGCTGAATAGCGCGACTGCAGGGACTTATCCCTTGCACGCTTCCCGTGAGACCCACATTCCCAACTGTCCACAATCTACATACGTAATGTTCCTAATAGATGTTTGCCCATCCACTCATTACTCGCACCCACTGAGGTGACCATTCCCGTACGAGTTCGGGCACAAATTTCCAGCTGTCTCCATCGGGGTATATCAACTACACCTGTCGGCAGCTGAGGGTTTCACGTAATTATCATTTATTCTAGAGAAGCTGCACGGTCGTCAATGGTATCTGTTCTTTCGAGAACAGTTACTATCTTCATATTTACTTATTTAATACTATCGTAATCATCCAGTGTAGCAGTGACCAAGACTATGTCTACTTATCTACATAAACGATTTGGGAGACAATCTGAGCAGCCGTCTTTGGTTGTTTGCAGATCACTCTGTCGTTTATCTACTAATAAAGTAATCAGAAGATCAAAACAAACTCCAAAACAATTTAGAAAAAAATATCTGAATGGTGCGAAAAGTGTCAGTTGACCCTAAATAACGAAAAGTGTGAGGTCATCCACATGAGTGCTAAAAGAAACTATTTAAACTTCGGTTACACGATAAATCAGTCTAATCTAAAAGCCGTAAATGCAACTAAATACCTAGGTATTACAATTACGAACAACTTAAATTGGAAGGAATACATAGAAAATGTTGTGGGGAAAGCTAACCAAAGACTGCGTTTCATTGGCAGCACACTTAGAAAATGTAACAGACCTACTAAGGAGGACGTACATAGGGAGGAACGATCACCACGATAAAATTAGGGAAATCAGAGCTCGTACGGAAAGATATAGGTGTTCATTCCTTTCGCGAGCTATACGACATTGGAATAACAGAGAACTGTGAAGGTGGTTCGATGAACCCTCTGCCACGCACTTAAATGTGATTTTCAGAGTATCCATGTACGCGTAGATGTAGATCTAGATACACGAAAAAAATTTAAATTGTTGCTCCAGTAACAACTACTGAAAATTGTATTTCATATCCTGTCTTATGAGATTTCAATTCCCTAGTATTAATAACAATAACTGCGAAATTTCATAGTATCATAGAAATAAGTATTGTATGGAACATCAAATGGCCAACTGCGTCGATGCACCAGGCAGTTGTTGCTTTTAAAGTAATACAATGATAAACCAGAACATTATGACCACCTAGCCTAATACCCGGAACGTTCACCTTTGGCATGGATAACAGCGGCGACTTGTCATGGAATGGAAGCAGTCAACACCACATGTGCACACACAAGTCAACTGATTCTCGTGAATTACGGAGAGAGTTGGCGATGAACTCTGACGCCACGTTCAGTCACATCCCAGATGTATTCGGTCGGGTCCACATCTGGCGAGTTGGAGGGAGGGAGGGAGGGGGGGAGGGCAGCACATAACTGGAACTCGCGACTATGTTCCTCCAACCACTCCATTATCTGCGGCCCTTGTGATGTGACGCATTATCTTATTGAAAAATGCCACTTATGTCAGGAAACATGATCGTCAAGAAGTGGCGTTCGTGGTCTGCAATCAGAGTACGACACTCCTGGGCCGTCACTGTGCCTTGCGCGAGCTCCAGGGCACCAATAGATGCCACTTGAATGTTACCCAGAATATGATGGAGCCTCCGTTCCACAGTACAGGTGTAAAGGAGCTGTTTCCCTGGAGTACGACGGATTCACGCTCTCCCATATGCGCTGTGAAGAAGGTATCGGGATTCATCATACCACGCAACTCTCTGCTACTGCGTTAACGTCCAATACGATGGTCATGCGCCCATTTCAGTCGTAGCTGCCGATGTCGTGTTGTTAATATCGGCACATGCAAAGGCCGTAGGCTGAGCACACCCACCGTTAGGAGTTTTCGGTGCATGTGCTTTCAGACAAAATCTGATGTTACTTCCACCATAGTTCGCTGCCTGTCCTATTTTACCAGTCAGCCAGCATAATGCGTCCGACATCTCTAATAAGGGGTGGCTGCCTACATCCACGACGTTTGGACGTGGTTTCACTTAGCTTTCGCCACGTGTTGAAAACACTTGAAAGAAGATTACTGTTAATGGAGTAAAAGATCCACGCAGTGGACACCAAATGAAAAAGCTACTCGTTATGTTTCTGATCTAGACTGCCATAAAAATGTGAAGGAACTGTTGATCAGAACTCAGGGAGAAGTTGTAGTCTAATTCACAATCGATTTATTGATCTTCAACAAGACAACAAAATTATTAAAGAAATATTGTACAAAAATATTTATTTAACAAAAGCTAAAATGGGAACTATGGTGGACAAAGTGATCTGCTGGGGATCGACACACGACACTAACCAGAACACTACTGGCCCTATCTGACTTCATACACGTGATTCCAGGTTATGGCATCAAACTACGCCACCACCAAGCATCTATATTCTACCATACAAAAAAAAAGAAAGGAAAATATGGTTAGAAAGATCAAGGTTCTGAGAAATATATATTATAGTGCTACGTTGCAGCAGCGAATACTTTACCGTCCTGCTCGTCAAGGCGGCCCACCACGATGCATTCGGCGACTGAAGTAATGCACGGCCGCAATCTGTTATTAAATGTGCGTTCCTGAAAAATGCAAGTACTTGGTCTCGCGTTCGGTTAATTCAGAACACAGGTACTTCCCTATGAGCCTCTGAAACCACAATGGGTTTCAGTGTGCACGCGGACCCGTTTGCTGGTCTGCCAAACCAATTTGACTCCATGCCACGACTGTGCGTGTCGGGGTACGTCAAATGTTTAGACAGCCGACTCAAGACACATAAGTACACCCATGCGTCACTCGTTGTGACTGTGATGATATAAGCAGTACCTCTGACAGCTCAGAAGGTAACTGGCACAGGCTCTATGTCGTACCCTAGCAAAGGACGCAAGTATCACCGTTTAGGTAAGGACCTGCAGTTCTTTACTAGTGAAGCGCCAGTACAAGAGACTTGTACAAGAGTGGCGATTTCCCTTTCTCCCCGTTTCCCAGTCAGCTTGGTTCCAAAAGCACATTTCTCTTTTTGACTTCCTGCATTTTCACACAATCCAATCACGAGCTGGAGCCCGGCATTCTAAGCTCTGTGAATGGTCTTTGCACTGCAAACCCATTTGACCAATCAGAGACTTAAAGTTAATTGGCATAAAACAGCCTCTTTCCCACACGTTTGCCGAGTCTATTGCTAACACAATACAGGGTGGAACAACAGCCCTCCATAAACAGCTTGTTATCTCCCTGTTACATCCATTTCAAAGTTTCCAAAGAACGGCCATAAACTCACATTGATAAAATATGTTTTGAAATAGAGTATGGACGTCTTGGCCTCAATTTCCCTGTCCCATGGACATTTGCAGAACGTTTACATTTCTTTTGGCGGCTTGCTCGCTAGCAAGGCCTACAATGCGCTGTCGGCGACTTTTCGGTGCTAGGGCGTATACCTGGACGTCTGGTGCCAAAGCTTAATGTGTTTCTGCATAATGCGACTGCGGCACGTGCCATCTGGAAATGTCTCCTCATCGTTCTCCAGAAAAAAACGCGCTTTGTTGCCCGACCAACGCCGTGCCTTTGCTGCAGTCGTTTAAGTTGGCACTCTGTTCCTTTGAACACAGGTAAATTTTACCGTATTTCTTTCCCTAGAGCACGCGAACAAGACCATAAACTGCTGCCCACCATTTCAGCACAATGTATGAAGTCAAATCGCCGTAGATCGTATTCCCTACACCGAATCAGAATTGAGAGTGCCCTGCAATCTCTCACATTTACCACGGCATTCCTTGAACACCCGACAAGTCGTACAGTTTCAGAAATGCTCGTGTGGAGCCTCCGGGCCATCACATCCGCCCCCTGTCAAACTGAGATAGATCGCGCAACGTCCCCTGTCTACAGACGGACAGCAGCCTTACCGATACTGCATGCACCGCGTGTGCGTCTGACAGGCAGTCACTCCTCGCCAGGTGACGCTGCTGTCGCCTGGACGGTTTTATATCGATAGTGGATGTTCTAGCTGATCAGTGTAAGCCGAAACAGAGTTAAAACGGACAGTATGTTGTCATGACACTACGCACACTCAAATTGGTAATTAACCGAATTAAACAGTTTTGCGTAACCATCATGAAAAGTAATTATCTAGCAAAACATATTAATTGCTCCAATACTTTACTGCAGTAAGGATTATGAAAGTCAAATACGTATTGGAGTATATGTAGGTCGAGCAAGCGGTATAAATTCTGATAAGCACTGTCTCTAATTTCGTTTCGACGTAATTACGAATTTACAGCCACTTACTTCCAGGACGCTTAGCCCCCACGATATACTTCATATCTACTAGAATTAGTTTCTCTCCGTTCGTAATTATATTTAAAGTAACCAAACGGAATGGACTCGTTAGAGCGCAGTTGACTGATAACTTCACTGAAGGTCAAGTGAGGGTACAGGTGACTGGAGTGCACCTGCTGTTCAAAGACGCAATATTGGCAAATGGGTCAGTGTTCATATAGGGTCAATGACCGCTGTAAACTGCCATCTGCTGAGACAGAGCAATATTTCTGACGTACCTTGTCAGTTAGGGCTTGCCATTCCATATTCTCTCAGAGTCGGCTGATGTATTTTTGTTGTGTTCAGCATGGCATCAACACAAGTATTAGAATCATAGAATAAATTAATCTGACTGTTAGAGGATGTCGAAAAAGTTAGACTGATAATAATGTCTAATTGTATAGTCACACAACGCCGAACTTACACTTAACCATTATCGATGCACCGAACACTGATAATGTTTGTGATGTTGGAATTTAGGACAGTTATATCTTCGCCACTACAAAACAGCACCAGAGAAACTAAAGTTTCCTGAGCTGCTCACCAGTAAATACGGTATTGTACACTACTGCACAATTCTCTCTCTAGATATTCTCCAAATTCCCCAGCTGTCTAACGGTTAAGTATCTTCTCCAGAACTAAGTTGAACACATGGGGACAACACTGTAACGTTTCAGCACACATACAGAAAACAGGCATGCCTATGAAAATGAAATAAAAATGGTCAAATGTCCAAAAATGTTATGAAGTTGCTATCTTTGAAGCATTCACTTACGATCCGTATGGTTCTATCATAACAGTGTGACGGCTTCAAAAACTGACTGTTAGGACTGAAGGTCAGTCATATCTCTTAACGCATAGGGAGCTTTCGGTAGTATTAACTGGGTAATCGATTCACTCTCCCCGTAGCTTTCAGCTTAATGACACCCAGCTGAGACATTCCCAGAGTACTGGCGAAATCGTAAAAGATGTTTATGTCGGAAATAAAAGACTCGACACTGTAACCGGTCATTTGTTTCGCTCGTTGAATGGCAGGCAGGGAACTTTAATTACGGTTATTAAACGGAAGGTTGGGCCCGAAGCGAAGCGGACTGCGATTCGCTGGCGAAGTGGCGTCACCGTAGGAGCAAAGCGAGACAGTGGCACAAATAACTACTTGTAAATTCAGTAGTTCTCAGAAAATTACTTAAAACCGTTAATTTACCTGGTTAGGTGTTAGTGGTAGAAGAAAAGCGCCAGTGGCAGGATTTTTGCTTTTGTGCTGCTACTGCTGCTGCTGCCGTTTTCACTGTTAGCTTCATATTTAGGAAGCGTATGCGAATGAAACGTGTTGTTGTAACATATCGAATAATATTTTCGGGTGAAGAACCAGCATGTTGGTTCGTACAACAGCGGAGATAGTATTTACTACACTACTGGCAATTAAAATTGCTAGACCAAGAAGAAATGCAGATGATAAACGGGTATTCATGGGACAAATATATTATGCTACAACTGACATGTGATTACATTTTCACGCAATTTGGGTGCATAGATCTTGAGAAATCAGTACCCACAACAACCACCTCTAGCCATAATAAAGGCCTTGATACGCCTGGGCATTGAGTCAAACAGAGCTTGGATGGCATTTACAGGTACAGCTGACCATGCAGCTTCAACACGATACCACAGTTCATCAAGAATAGTGACTGGCGTATTGTGACGAGCCAGTTGGTCGGCCACCATTGACCAGACGTTTTCTATTGGTTAGAGATCTGGAGAATGTGGCCAGGGCAGCAGTCGAACATTTTCTGTATTCAGAAAGGCCCGCACAGGACCTGCAACATGCGGTCGTGCATTAACCTCCTGAAATGTAGGGTTTCGTAGGGATCGAATGAAGGATAGAGCCACGGGTTGTAACACATCTGAAATGTAACGTCCACTGTTCAAAGTGCCGTCAATGCGCACAAGAGGTGACCGAGACGTGTAACCATTGGCACCCCATAGTTTTCCTTGGAGTAAAAGACACATCGTGGGTCTGTTAGGTGTACAGTCACATCGATACGCTATAAGGACCTCTTTGTGGAACATGTGATTCCAGCGCTGCATGAACACAACTGTGTCCAGACCGCTACTTTCATGCAATATGTGGCGACACCACTTGTCGCTTGCCAGGTGAAAACCTGCGGTAACGACCGCATAATCTCCAGGCAATTTCGAGATGTGTGGCCTTTCAGATCCGCCAACCCAAATCCATGTGACTTCCTGCTGTGGGGATATCTGAAAGATCATGTCTATCAGGGATATATCCAGGTCTTCCTGGTCTGAAGGGTAGTATTCCATGAAATATCGCTTTGATTGCGCCGGATACGCTGTAGCGCGGGCCGTATATATCGTCGGATGCTGCGACATCAGAGGTACGTTGTCTGTGCCGTGTTAAGGATGCAGCACGTTGCTGAGTAGGCAGACCGCATTGAACACACTTTTTAATTTGTGACCATACCCTAATAAACGTGCCAGAATCACCGTTATCATGTTTCGATCGTTTCGACTCTTTTTCTGTTCCCGCATCACATTCTGTCTGCTTACAGCGCCATATTTTCTCCTGGTGGCAGAAACTGGAACTATAATTTTCTTCAGCGTACTCCACGAGTGCATCGATTAATGTGTACAGTCCACACTGCAGCACTGGGGTCAGCGTCCGTTTAATTATAGCCACTGGCACAAGCAGCTTGACGCTTGACCGAATTTTGATTATACCTGCTCGTGCAGGTGTTTGAGCGTATGCATGCTTGGCTTGTGTGTGAAGAATAGGGAGACTTGTGCAAAGATTCGTCAGTGACTTGATCTGATTTTAATATTTCTGTGTTCTTGCAAACCACATTGTCTAAAAAGGCCCTACTATAATGAAGGACAAGTCAAAGAATACAATTTTACATGCAGAAAAAGAGAAGAAAAGAACAGCAATACCGTGCAATAGTTTTCGTAGCGTATCTACGTAAAGTATCTTCGTTTCGTTAAGCAGTCTTTACTCCAAATATCACGTTTACTGTTTGTTTTCTTCATAACTGAAGCAAAAAGGCTATCAAAGCCAGCGCATCGTTATCTGAGCTCGGCATTTCCTCGCGCAAACGCGCTTGCCCATGGATGCTCGTCAAGCAAGCAGTTACGCGTGTGGCCACCTTCACTTTCAAACATCATGTCCAAGAGATGTGTCAAAACTCTACGCACATGGCGAATCACTGCTACCATTCTACTTCAGACGCGAATTAATCCAATTGAGAAGTTCAACTCTATAAAGCGACAATACTACTCACTATGTTATACAGAAGCTCAAGACAGAGGTTAACCAGCGACTACCAGTTAAAGGGGACCTACAACGTACAAAAAAGGTCTCTGGTGGATACTACGAGTGCCTATTATGTTCACTAGGAATGACGGTATACACCTCCAGCTGAGCGTCAAGAATCTACGACACCAAACTGAGGACAAAGAACGGCAAATCCGTGTCGAAATAAACAGTACCACGCACCACGTTTGGGAGGCAAGGCAACCTTTCAAAGTGTCGAGATAATTAATTGAGTAAATTAAAACATTAGAAATGTTTTAATTTGAATGCTTACGTGGAGATGGGAATTTATCTTACTAAGATAGGGAGAGGTAGAAGGACGTCAGGCGGCCCCTGAAACACCTTCTGAAGAGACTGAAAAAACAAGACAAGTACTCAGTCCTCAACCTTACAATAAAGATATACACTCAAGTGCTAATAAAACTGGCGTAGACATGCATATTCAAATACAAAGATATGTAAACAGGCAGAACACGGCGCTGCGGCCGGTGAGGCCTACGTAAGACAACAAGTGTCTTGCGCAGTTGTTAGATCGATTACTGCTGCTACAATGGCAGGTTATCAAGATTTAAGTGAGTCCGTACGTGGTGCTATAGTCGGCGTACAAGCGATCGGATACAGCATCTCCGAAGAAGTGGTGATTTTCCCGTGCGACCATTTCACGGGTGTACCGTGAAAATCAGGAATCCGGTGAAACATCAAATCTCCGACATCGCTGCTGCCGGAAAAAGACCCTGCAAGAACGGGACCAACGATGACTGAAGAGTATCGTTCAACGTGACAGAATTACAACCGTTCCACAGATTGCTGCAGATTTCAATGCTGGGCCATCAACAAGTGTCGATGTGCGAACCGTTCAACGAAACATCATCGGTATGGGCTTTCGGAGCCGCGGGCCCACACTTGTATCCTGGACGACTGCACGACACAAAGCCTTACGCCTCGCCTGGGCCCGTCAACACCAAGGTTGGACTGTTCATGTCTTGGTCGGACGAGTTTCGTTTCAGATTGTATCGAGTGGATGGCCGTGTACGGGTCTGGAGACAACTTCGTGAATTCTTGGACCCTGTATGTCAGCAGATGACTGTTCAAGCTGGTGGAGGATTTGTAATGGTGTGGGACGTGTGCAGCTGTAGTAATATGGGACCCGTGATACGACTCTGACAGGTGACATGTACGTAAGCATGCCGTCTGATCACGTGCATCCATTCATGTCCACTGTGCGTTCCAAAGGAATTGGGCAATTCCATCAGGGCAATACGATACCCCACACGTCGAGAATTGCTGCAGAAATGCTTCAGAAACTCTCTTCTGAGTTTAAACACTTCCGCTGGCCAGCAAACTCCCCAGACATGAGCATTATTGAGCATATCTTGGATGTCTTGCAACGTGCTATTCAGAAGAGATGTCCACACCCTCGTAGTCTTGCGGTTTATGGACAGCCCTGCAGGATTCGTGATGTCAGTTCTCTCCAGCGCAACTTCAGACGTCGAGTCCATGCCATGTGGTGCTGCGGCACTTCTGCGTGCTCGCGGGGGCCCTACACGATATTAGGTAGGTGTATCGGTCTCTTTCGTTTCAGTGTGGGAACGTAATAGGGAGGTGGGACATCAGCCCGGATATGAAAAAAAAGACACAATCTGGTTTGAGTGTTGATAGCAGTCAGTGCTGCAACGGACTTTCTGGACTGTTTCCGAGGTGCTTTTCGAACTGCTTGCTGTATTTTCAGATAAGATGCCTGGGCGGCCAGAAGCCAGTGCTCACAGGTTTACAGGCCTATCACGTGGGATCAGCCCGGGGTTGTGAGGACACGATTTGCTCAGGCGTCAGCTGAACTCGCAAGCAGAACTCACGGCTTCCACATTGCCATACATTGACGACATAATATCTTGTACATGGTTACGCTTAAGGCTATTTGGAGCCATCAATGGCACTCCACGAAGTAAATCAGAAACACAATGCTGAGAACAGGCAAATGTGGTAGCAGGATTCCGGAGGAAAATAGTAACACTGCAAACTGCAGACGCTCATTGTTGCTGTCCAAGGGGAGAAGTTTCACTTCAGAGAATTAACTGATAACTTCACTCACCGCCTAGACGTTGTCCTAAGACGTTAGTGCAGAAGATGGCCACGAAAAGATACGTCTTAGGAGAGGCAACAAGCTTGATACGCGCTGCTGAGAAATACAATGTTAGTGGGTTTGCACAGGTTAGAGTGCTGCTACAGCAGTTCCTACCTACAGGAGGCGGGAGGGTAGGGCTAGGTGACCTGAAACACTGTTGTTGCTGTCCATACCAGAAGTGGCAGTGACGTTTAGCTTTCACCTGAGAGCTCCTGGTACCAAACTTGGAGTTTGCTAATGTAAAATCCAGAAGCATCCTCACCTAACGAGTAGGAGTAGGGCAGGAATCTAAATGTGGTAGGCAAGAAGCGCGCTGGATGTGCAGAACGATTCGCCAGATTGGCCGAAGATTGATAGGTGCCGGTGGATTGGTGGGTCGGTTATAGGAAGGGAGAAATAGTGCGCCACCACGATTCTTTAAAAGCCCATGTTTTTGTATTCACACAGAGTTCTCGGTCAGGTCGCTTGGGGCGCCGACTCCGTGTCGTTCGTGGCCAGCTTCGGTAAGCTCCAACACGTCTGCTCTCAGGTTTGTTCTTAATGTGCTGCTAGTGTTCGCTACTTCTGTTAGCACCCACGCCCATAGTTTCAGACACTGATTATAATGTTGTGCAACCATCTGCCTCCTTTGCTTTTTCTAACGTTTAGAATTACCCTTCAGTGTATTAGTCTGATCGCAAATAAATTGTGTTAATCAGACCCTTGAATTCTATGAGTCTCCTGCTGTAAGCATCGTGTCGAGCCCCACAATGCGCACCTCTCGTGTATGCCCTGTGGCAGTGTTTGGTGGTGGTCCAAGTCATCAGCCTGCCTTCTCTGGGAATTTGTCTTTCTGCATTTACTCCTCACCGCTCAGAAGTTGCGGGGTGATCTTAAACCCCCTAACTTCCCTCCATCTTGAACCAGGACACGACAACATGAACACTGGATGTCGACCTACAGATAACTCTACAGTAAAAACAGTAGCTCAAGAAACAAACAACTAATGACATGCTACGGTCGCAGGTTCGAATCCTGCCTCGGGCATGGATGTGTGTGTTGTCCTTAGGTTAGTTAGGTTTAAGTAGTTCTAAGTTCTAGGGGACTGATGACCACAGCAGTTGAGTCCCATAGTGCTCAGAGCCATTTGAACCATTTTGAACTAATGACAAAAAGAGATACCAGATACGTCGTCTTCGGACCCTGAAGGTGTAATCAAAGGTCACAGAAACAACTCTGCTACTAATGGAATTACGGAAGCATCGTTAAGGCATAAGGGGAGAGCCAAAATGAAACTACAGGCGACAAAGACCTATCTTTTAAGCAACTCACAAGAACTAAGTCGGCGATACTGAAAACAGCACAACACATAGGAACACGACAACGAAGACGAAACATCGAGACATATAATAGATATGAGCGTCACAAAGAAGACCAGACGGAACAGACACTCCAAAACTGAGACCAGCCAAAAACCACACGATGAAATGTGGCACCACTTATACAGCAGAATGTAGCAAACCTATTGGAAACCACTTGCAAGATAAAAAAGTGATGACTTGCAGCCTTAGGGCAATCTATTAGAGAGATTGCATCAAATATTGTCGACTCCACGGAGAATTACAGCAAAATGTTCGAGTTCTCTTAGGACACTAACGAGGATTTCCATACATACCTGGGCCTGATGAACAAAAGCAGAGCTGAAAGCCAGTTCACCATCCAAAGGTAAGGGAGCAGCTACTGGAAAAGTAAGTCTTTGCAATAACGTCACTAAACTCACCGACGTCTTATACATCAATCTTGGTCCGACAAAATTCATGATGTCCTCAGTTTTCTCCACTGAAAGTTGCGAGTCAAAGATTCCTAGCCACCGGCTTAACCGGAAAACTGAAAATGTTGCCAGCGGTGCGTCAAATGCGGTAAGGAATACCTATACCTGGTCAACTCCTTCGGAGACTCTCCCATCTGGGCATGAGCACAATTGGACCGTGTGGACTCACTCTGCTGCCTTCGACCGGGAGTTGTAAGAACCAGGCGTAACCTCAGGAAATGGTACATCCCTATGGCGCAATTAATGTAAGATTTTGGGCTACAATAGTGTAACTTAGTAATTCTTACTGTCTTTTGATTTTAATTGTATTGTATTTTATTTGCTTCTGACTCGAAAATATAATAATAATTTTACAATTAAATAGACACTTAGAAATAGCTTTAGATTGAAAAATTAGAATAATTTAACTAAAGATGATTTGATTATTATTACAGAAGAAACTGGAGTAGAATATCTGAGTTCCCATCACCAGTGCTATTCCAAATGCAACGACCTCATACTACACACCGGGGGCCACTCACCTTTGCGTGGCACACTGATTTCTAATCCTACTTATTGACTGAGCATTGTGAAGCATCTCCAAATGAACGTAGAGTCGCTGCCTTCACTTTGTCTTTTAGGTTATTCTAATTACCAATTTATTCTAATCAAACGTAAGTCCTTGCATCGTTCTATGTGTGTGGCTGGTCTGTTTCATTTATGTGTGATCTAGTTAACCAGTGGTACTGCTTCTCCACTCCAACTGTCACAAGTTTAACGTGCCTATCCAGGGTACACTCAACCACAGTTACAGTTATTTATTGTCTACAGATGTTATTTCTTGTTGTTCCCGAACCTGGGAGCTGTTAGACGCTTATTTCCCACTGTTCTCTGTCCCATTTTGCTTCCTCTTCGTCACTCAACTATCATTATCAGAGTCAGTGTTTTCGTCCTGTCCTGTGTCGCACAACAGTAACATTCCAACTACGAAATATGTTCGGATACAGGACGGACGGAGGGGACGGGCCATAACTAACAGAGCCGAAAATTTGCTTCCAGTGCAACAATTCGAACCCACAGCAACTACGGGCTGGACTAGTATATGGGAAGTAACCTTCGTCGCAGTATGCTTAACACCGTTCGCCCAAATGGAACGCCCCGATTATCAACACAGTATTGCTATCTATGAGAACTTCATTATTAGTAGCGACATTAACGAGAAGCGAAATCTCGGAATTCGTGAAGTGTCAATCTCAAAGGCAAAAAATTGTCTGCACTAGAAAGGCAGCTGAACATTGCAATCTTTGCTGCTAGAGTACCGACACGCATCCCTAGTATGCTCGTCGAAGCCCACGCCGATCTAAAGCGCTGCTTCCCGAGTGGGAAGGCGCGCCGGTCCCCAGCACGAATCCGCCCGGCGGATTAGTGTCGAGGTCCTGTGTGCCGGCCAGCCTGTGGACGGTTTTGAAGGCGGTTTTCCATCTAACTCGGCGAATCGGGGCTGGTTCCCCTTATTCTGGTTTAGTTACACTGTGTCGGCGATTGCTGCACAAACACCATTTCCACGTACGCGTACACCATCATTACTCCACCACGCAAATATCTGGGATTACACTCGTCTGGTACGAGACGATTGCCGCGGAGTCCACTGTGGGCCGAACCACACAATAACCCTGGGTTCGGTGTGGGGCGGCGGTGGGGTGGGTGGACTGCAGTGGGGTTGTGAACCTCTGAGGGCTACGATGGGATGCAGCCTCTCTGCCATTTCTAGGTCCCTGGTTTAATACGTCCATGGTCGTCGACCATCGTCCTGATGTCCTGCAAACTGTAATTACCAAAAATATAGGATGGTACCTGGAACTCAGACAGGTGGGATGATGTCACATCAGGTCACGATCCACAAACAAAGAAGCACATATAGTAACTTGGGTTCCTTCCCCAGTAGATGGATACATAAATAAACGAGGTAGAATCTTTCAAGAGATTTGAGAACAAGTATAGATTACATCATATAAATGGTTCAAATGCCTCTGAGCACAATGCGACTTAACTTCTGAGGTCATCAGTCCCCTAGAACTTAGAATTACTTAAACCGAACTAACCTAAGGACATCACACACATTCATTCCCGAGGAAGGATTCGACACTGCGACCGTAGCGGTCGCGCGGTTACAGACTGTAGTGCCTAGAACCGCTTGGCCAGCACGGCCGGCTACATCATATAAAAGAGAAATTCTAGACTTAAGGTGAGTGGCGTAAGTGTATACAGAGTCCCACAATGTGGCCCCGACCACTTCCTGCTGGAAGCAAAAGTTTGTATTTCCAACATTGGGGAAAAGGGTACCTCAGGCAGGCATGCTCCTATTAAATTTCTGGATGCTGCTAAACATAACATAGTCAGAAAATCCTAAGTGTGAAATTTCTTTGTAGTCTGAGACTGATCAGCAGATTGCAAACTTTTGGCGAAGATGGAAATGCTGAAGAGAGATATCAATAGATTAAAAGATGCAAGACATCATATGAAGCACTGTGTCAGCAAAGCGATGAAAGAAGACAAAGCCCAGCGTTGTAGACGGAGAACATGGGAGGAAAGATAAAAGTGAATGAGGACGAGAAAGACGGAGGATAGAGCAAAGTATATGGAAATAAACAGGGAGATTAAAAAGAAATTATTAATAGCAAAAAATGTGGGAAAAGGGATTTGGAAAGACAGATGTGTAAAAACAGATGGGGGATAAAAGGTAAAAGTAGTCCGGAAAACAGTGAAGTGTTTAAGAAGAGACATGAAAAAGGGGATGAATATAACATTAAAGAATAGGAAAATAATATCAAGACACTACAAACGGAAGAGAGAAACGGGTATGATATCATAAAACTGGATTTCGAAGATGAAGCATTTGTGGGAAACATAGACACAATAACAACAGTAGAAGTTAGAAGATCTGTGAAAGATCTGAAAAATGGAAAATCTCCCAGACCAGGCAACATGCCAATAGAACCTGTGGAATATGGACTGAATGTGTGTGTTATGGGCACCATTGGGCAAGTTGTTTAATGCATGCATGTTACAGGGAGAAGAAGTGCACAAGGAATGGACTTTCGATTTTCGAACTCCAATTTATGAGAAGGATAGTAAGAAGGTGTGTGGGTATTATCGTGGAGTCACTATTACAACATCTATTGGTAGATTGTTCGGTCAAGTCCTAAAGGACAGAATAGAGGGGACTTTCAAGGATTTTTATCAGGAAAGTACACTGGTGTCCAAAATTAAAGCAACAAATGGAATTTTTGCAAGGTTGCGTGCATTTTGCCGCCAAACAGTAAACAGGTGATAGAAGTAGAAACTATGTAAAGAATACAGAATTTTAAAAAAATGCGTAATGGTAGACAATAACGATCTTTGTTTTTTCCAGCTTAACGGATTTGCACACGCATTCTGACAACTGGTTAATGCGCTCAGTATGACGTGTGACCAACTCTGTCAGCAATACAGGCCCGACAACGGCGAGAGATGCAGTGAACGACTTTATCAATCTCTTATTGAGGCAGTAACGCCAGTCTTCCCACAGAGCTGCTCGGGAGTTTTGGGGAGTGGTTGGTGGATACTGACGGGATGCAATCCGTCTCGACAGTGCATCCTACACATGCTCCATGGAATTCAAATCGGGAGGGCGAGAAGTCCACGCCGTGCGTGCAATATCTTCCGTTTCTAAGAAAACATCAGCCACCTGTGCTCTGCAAGGTCGAGCATTATTGTCCACCAATACAAAGTCTGGGCCCACGGCACCTTACAACAGTCCTAAGATCTCGTCACGCTATCTGACAGCTGTTAAACCTTACCCATTCACCTGCACAATTTCATGAAGAGCTATTCGAGTGATCAACAAAATAGCTGCGCACACCTTTAGGGATTCTCCTCGATATTGGTCTCTTTCCACAAAGTTTGGGTCCCGAAAACGTGTTCCACGTTCCCCCATATGCGAATCCGTCGAGAATCACTCTCCAGACCAAATCGGGATTCATTTGTAAGAAGAACAATGGCCCACTGTTCGACCGTCCAGGTGGTATGTTGACGACTTCACTCTAGATGTTCCCTTCTGTGAAGACGCGTCAGACGTACACATTCAGCAAGTCTCCGACTGTAAAGGGCACTCTGCCGAAGTCTTCTCTTCACCGTTTGCCTCAATACGATTCCTGTGGATGCTGCGAGGTCAGATGCTAGTTGCCGTTCAGTATTAAGGCGGTACCGTTGTATCCTTACAGCCAAAAAATAGTCTCTTTTTCTGATGTTACACATGGTGAGCCCTGCCCTGGTCTTTGGGATACGATTTCGATTTCTACAAACTGTCGCCACATCCGAGAAACAACGACAGTCTTCGTTCCATTCCTCCTACGCCCCTCCGCTGCAGAGAGTCTAGTAGGTGTCTTCTCTGTGCCGTACTGCACCGTCTGCGGGTGCCTACGCAGCTTTTGTGGCTGAAGGACTAACTTGCAAACTCTACCCTATTTGGTGGGTGCCCTGCCGCCACCGCGGCGAGCTTTCCCGTTGACCAGAATGACATCTTGCCTGCAGAACACGATGTTATGACATCTGTTGACATTTAGTATAATTATGTCGTGACTTAGTCACAGGATGTGGAAATAGTGCCTTGCTGCTTTAATTTTGGACACTAGTGTAGGTTCCGGAAGCGAAGATCTTGTGAAGAGAGCACTTTTACTTCAACACACAACTAATGGCAAAGTGACAGGATAGGAACCTGAGTAGCCATTTAGTGGTCATAATTGTCGAGGAGGGCTATGACACTGTGCCGCCAAAGGAGCCGTTTGAAGTCTTGAGTCATAAGTATACAATGGAAGAAGTATACAAGTTTGGAGAGTGTGTAATCAAAGTGGGGAGTAAAATTTCGTCACAGCCCTTCAGAATTACAAAGGGATTAAAACAGAGATGCTGCTTATCCCCTACATTGTTTAAAACACGCGTCCAGAAAACCTTCAACCTGTTGAGTAAGAAATGTTGAAGAAAGGGGATTTGGATAACGAAGTATCCATATTTGCACACTTTGTACTTCACAGATAATTAGGTAGGTGTGTCCAGTGGAGATGGTATCCGCATTTTGCTAAGAAAATTATTAAAAGAATATGACAGGAGGGGATTGAAAGTAAATTTTCAAATGACTGAATGCCTAAGCAGTGGAGAAAATGTAGAAAACTTAATATTAGAAGGCCAGCACACCAGGGGTTGGAAAAAAATTCAAGTAATGTTTGAGTAGGATCCTATCGCAAAAAGTAATTTAGATCTACAAACAATGAATAGCCGACGGGAAAGCAGTTACCCAGAACCTAAAATCTTTGTTATGCTCTTCTAAGGTAATTTGGAAAGTAAAGAAGATGCAACTACTGCAACTTACATCCTTCTAAATCTGCTTACTGTATTCATGTCTTGGCTTCCCTCTACGTTTTTTACCCTCCACGCTGCCGTCCAATACTAAATTGGTGATCCCTTGGTACCGCAAATTCATCTTTTCCCCAATTCTATTCAGTACCTCCTCATTAGTTACGTGATCTAGCCATCTAATCTTCGGCATTGTTCTGTAGCACCACATTTCGAAAGCGTCTATTCTCTTCTTATGTAAACTATTTATCGTCCACGTTACACTCCGATAGGTGGCTACACTCCATACTAATAATTTCAGAAAATACTTCTCCCTTAAATATATGCTCGATGTTAACAAATTTCTCTTCTTCAGAAACGCTTCCCTTGCCACTGCCAGTCTACATTTCACATCCTCTCTACTTCGACCATCATCAGTCATTTTGCTCCCCAAATAACAAAACTCATCTACTGCTTTAAGTGTCTCATTTCCCAATAACACCCTCAGCATCACCTGATTTAATTCAACTACATTCCATTATCCTCGTTTTGCATTTGTTGATGTTCATCTTATATCCTCCTTTCAAGACACGGTCCATTCTGTTCAACTGGTCTTCCATGTCCTTTGCAGTCTCTGACGAAATTACAATGTCATGTGCAAACCTCAAAGTTTTTATTTTTTCTCCACCGATTTTAATTTCTACTCCAAATTTCTCTTTCTTTCCTTTATTGCTTGCTCAGTATATAGACTAAAACCCTGTCTCACTCCCTTCCCAACCACAGCTTCCCTTTCATGCCCCTCGACTCTTATGACTGCCATCTGGTTTGTGTAGAAACTGTAAACAGCCTTTCGCTCACTGTGTTCGACCACGGCCACCTTCAGTATTTGAAAGAGAATATTCCAGTCAACATTGTCAAAAGCTTTCTCTAAGTCATCAAATGCTAGAAACGTAGCTTTGCCTTTCATTAATCTATCTTCAAACGTAAGTCGGAGGGTCAGTATTGCCTTACGTGTTCCAACATTTCTACGGAATCCAAACTGATCTTCCCCGAGGTAGGCTTCTACGAGATATTCCATTCGTCTGTAAAGAATTCGAGGTAGTATTTTGCAGTCTTTACTTATTAAACTGATAGCTCGACAATTTTCACACTTGTCAACGCCTGCTTTCTTTGGGACTGTGATTATTCTTCTTGAAGTCTGAGGGTATTTCGCCTCTCTCATACGTCTTGTTCACCACTAGAGTTTTGTCAGGGCTGGCTTTCCCAAGGACGTCAGTAGTTCTAATGGAATGTTGTCTATTCCTGGGGACTTTTTTGGCTTAAGTCTTTCAGTGCTCTGTCAAATTCTTCACGCAGTATCATATCTCCCATTTCATCTTCATCTACGTCCTCTTCCATCTCCATAATATTGCCCTCAAGTACATCGCCCTTTTATAGACCACCTACATACTCCTTCTACCTTTCAGCCTTCCCTTCTTTGTTTAGATTGGTTTTCCATATGAGCTCTTGATATTCATACAAGCGATTCTCTTTTCTCCAAAGGTCTCTTTAATTTTTCTGTAGGCACTATATATCTTACCCCTAGTGATATATGCCTCTACATCCTTACCTTTGTCCACTATCCATCCCTTTTTAGCCATTTTACACTTCCTGTCGATCTAATTTTTGAGAGATTTGTATTCCTTTTTGCCTGCTTCATTTACTGCATCTTTATGATTCCTCCTTTCATCAACTAAGTTCAATATCTCTTTTGTTACCCAAGGATTTCTACTAGACCTCGTCTTTTTACCGACTTGATCCTCTCTGGCCTTCACTATTTCATCTCTCGAAGCTACCCATTCTTCTTCTACTGTATTCCTTTCCCCCATTCTTGTCAATCGTTCCCCAATGCTCTCTCTGAAACTCTCTACAGCCTCTGGTTCTTTCGGTTTATTCAGGTCTCATCTCCTTAAGGCCCCCCTTTTTGCAGTTTCTTCAGTTTTAATCTACAGTTCATAACCAATAGATTGTGGTGAGAGTCCAAATCTGCCCCTGGAAATGTCTTACAATTTGAAACCTGGTTCCCAAATCTCTGTCTTACCATTATATAACCTGCCTGAAACCTTCCAGTGTCTCCAGGCGTCTTTCACGTATACAACCTTTTTTAACGATTCTTAAAACAAATGTTAGCTTCGATTAAGTTATGCTCTTTGCAAAATTCTACCAGGCGTCTTCCTCTTTTCCCTTACCCCCAGACCATGTTCACCTACCACTTTTCCTTCTCTTCCTTTCCCTATTATCGAGTTCCAGTGTCCCATGACTATAAATTTTCGTCTCCCTTCACTACCTGAATAATTTCTCTTATCTCATCATACATTTCTTCAATCTGTTCGTCATTTGTCGAGTTAGCTGGCATATATACTTGTCATACTGCGGAAGCTTGGGCTTCGTGTCTATCTTGGCTGCAATAATGCATTCACTGTGTTGTTCGTAGCAGCTTCACCGGGCTCCTATTTTTTTTATACATTATTAAACCTACTCCTGCATTACCTCTGTTTGATTTTGTATTTATAACCTTGTATTCACCTGACCAGAAGTCTTGTTCCTCCTGCCACTGAACTTCACTAATTCCCACTATATATAACCTTAATCTATCTTTTCCCCTTTTTAAATTTTCTAACATACCTGCACGATGGAGGGATCTGACATTCCACGCTCCGATACATAGAACGCGAGTTTTGTTTCTCCTGATAGGACGTCCTCCTGAGTAGTCCCCGGATGGGGAACTATTTTACCTCCGGAATGTTTTACCCAAGAGGAAGCCATCATCATTTAACCATACAGTAAAGCTGCATGCTCTCGGGAAAAATTACGGCTGTAGTTTCCTCTTGCTTTCAGCCGTTCGCGGTACCAGCACAGCAAGGCCGGTTTGGTTAGTGTTTCAAGGACAGCTCAGTCAGTCATCGAGACTGTTGCCCCAGCAACTACTGAAAGGGCTGCTGCCCCTCTTCATGGAACATACGTTTGTTTCACCCCTCAACAGATACCCCTCCGTTGTGGTTGCACCTACGGTACGGCTATCTGTATCGCTGAGGCACGCAAACCTTCCAATCAACTGCAATGTACAGGGTTAATGGGTTGCCAGTATAGCTGGGGGGGGGGGGGGGGGGGAGGAGGAGGCGGGGGCATTCTTTCATATCCATTGTGCATTCCGACAGACTTGGGAAATTCGACAGACAATGACAATGCAACACCCTACACGTCCAGAATTGCTACAGAGTGGCTTTAGGAACACTCGTCTGAGTTTAAACACTTCCGCTAGCCACCAAACACTCCAGACATGAAAAACATTGAGCATATGTGGGATGCCTTGCTACGTGCTGTTTAGAAGAGATCTCCACTCCCGATGCCTTGCTACGTGCTGTTCAGAAGAGATCTCCACTTCCTTGCAATTTTATGGAATTGTGGACAACCCTGCAAGGATTCATAGTGTCAATTCCGTCCTGCAGTACTTCAGACATTAGTCGAACCACGCCACGCCTTGTTGTGGCACTTCTGCACGCTCGCGGGGGTCTTATATGATATTAGGCAGCCGTATCAGTTTATCTGGAGCTTCAATGTAAATCAGTTTGTTCAGTTAGAGATACAGTAAATGAACCAGCTTACAGAACTGATGAAGGGGTTCATCCAAACGCAGATGGCAGCAAATGAGGTACGGAATGATACGGCGTCACCAATTGCACCGCCACAAGCAGCACAGGCTTCGCTGCTGCCTACATTTCGACAGTTTGAAGAAGGAAAGGAAAATTGGTCGGAATATTTGCCACAATTTGAAGCACACCAGGTCGCTCGTCAAATGCAAGGTACTGTGAAGCAGTTTTCTTTTGTATCCACTGTTCATGACGTTTACAGCGTTTGTGCGAAGTTATTCCCTACTATGACGTCAGAACTACTCGTAGTTAGCTACGAGGAACTTACTCAAGCACTGAACAAATATTACGACGATAAGATCAATGTGGTGGCTGCCGCATTTAAATTCTGCAGACTCAAGGAACAACCAGGTCAAACCTACAGGCAGTGGGTGAGAGATTTGCAGGGGTACACAAGGCAGTGCCAATTCAAGTGGGAATGTGAAAATTTTAAAGTGACTTGACGTTTCGTGACGCTATTACTTAAAACGTGATAGTTGAATCCGTGGACAGATTTTAAAATATCCTGACGTCACGCTGAAACAGATTTTGCAGATCTCCAAGATTCGTGTGGCAGTGCAGTTAATTTATGGCGAAGCGTTAGTTAGAGATAACATTGCGAGGCAGCACGAATAGCCAACTTCGAAGGTAAACACACAGCGACCCAATCTCGTGTGCCACAGCTCGCCACCCAAACAGCCTGGCCGGAAATCTACCGGTGTGAAATCTTGCCAGCACTGTTTCAGATCTCACAAACGTGACCTGTGCCTTTCGCGTTGCGCGACTTGTTTTGCACGCGGTAAGAACAGGCACGTTCAAGCTGTTTGTCTGCAAGTGACAAAGACTTCCGCTCAGAACAAACGCCAAAATAAGTCGAAGTTTCAAGTGCATGTTGTTTATTCTGAGCTGAGCCGTGATGCTAGTTAGAACGTAATAGTGAAAATGTGCAATACAAAGAACCAGTAGTTTCTTCAGCGCAACGCCACTCCAATAAATTTTGTGTGGACCTCGTTAATACTGACCAAAGTGTACAGTTTCAGTTAGACACGTGTGCTCGAGTGTCATTGCTAAATCATAATGTGTACGATCTGCTTCGCAAACCCAATTACAAAAGTCAACAACTACGCTGACAGCCTAGAATGGATAGGATATTTTACATTATAATCTAGTAGCTTTCTTGCCGTATTTTAAAATTTGCTGAAGACTGTATCATTCCAGGTTCTGCATTGACAGGACAATGCTAATATTTTTGGCTCTGATTTGTTTGGATTGCGTATTGTAGACAATATTCTAACAGTTACTTCCGTTTGACTCAAGGGCCAGTGTTGCTCAGTTGTGTGACGAATTTAAAAAGTTGTTTGCTTAAGGGTGACGATGAGAGAGAATGCACTGACCCGCTTTTGCAGGGCTCACGAGTTACCATACGCGCTCCGAGAACGCGTTGCAAAGGACCTTGCATAATGGCAGGAACAAGGCGTCATTGCACCCATCACGGCTAGTTTGTGGACATATCCGCTAGTTTTCGTGAAGAAACCTTCAGGAATGTTGAGGACCTGCACGGACGTTAAGGCAACAGTGGATCCTCAGACAATAGTTGATCCACTCCCACTGCCATGACATGGACGGATTAGGAGCGGGTCGCTACTTCTCCATAATCGATTTGCGCAATGCCTACCTACAGATTCCACTAGCTGAACTGTCACAGGAAGTGTTTTTGATTGGGACTCTACAAATTTCTTCGCTTACCTTTCGGTAGAGCATCTGCACCAGCGATCTTTCAACGCCATCTGGAACAATTACCTGCATCCGTGCCTTCATGCAAAAATTACTTGTGTGATATTGTGGTTTCAGGCTGCGCGGCATAAGAGCACCTCCCTGATTCGTGTAGCCTATTCAGAGTGTTGTCAGATGCAGGCCTCAAATGTAACAAAAACAGTTGTGTCTTTTTCCAGAATGAAATTGAGTACCTAGGCCATATTAATCAGATCCCAAAGTTTTCATCCAACACAATTGCATCTGCGGGCTATTCGTGGCCTCAAAGCTCCAAGAAATGTCACCGAACTGCAATCACTACTGGGGAAGTTGACCTACTACATCTGCTTCATTCCTCATGCACCTCAAATCGCGGCGCCCTTATGATGTCTTCGAAGCAAGAATGTAGCTTTCGTATAGTCCCACTAAAGTGACATTGCCTTTCAGAAATTGAAAGTCGCTTTGTCCAGCGATCATTGTCTGGTCCATTTCGATCCTGGGAAGAAGTTGGCCACGGATGCATCCTCGTTCAGCATTTACACTATACTATCACACAGAATTGGTTCTGCAGATAGACCAACAGCTTTTGGCTCCAACTTCTCAACGAGGCTCAGACCAGTTATTCGCAGTTAGAGGAGGAGGATCTTGCAATCATTCATGGAGTGACAACATTTCACCATTACCTGTATGGAAAGAAATTCTAGTTAGTCACTTACCATAAGCCGCTGCAGTCACTTTTCAACCCGGCATAGCTTATTCCAAACTGCACTGATGGTCTCTTATTGCCTTCATTATCAGTACAAGATAATTTACAGGCCCACATCTAAACATACCAATGCACTCGCATCTTCCCGCCAGACCGGATGCGGCCTTTGAAACATCGAAGCAGCAAGTTGTAATATCGATGCATGGGAGTTGGATGCTCTGGGCCAGTTCCCCGTAGACCACTGGAAGATTGTCCAGGCAATGGAAGTGGACCAGGACTTGTCATATTTTGTTGCACTACGTCTGCACAGGCTGGCCTTGCTCAGTGAAATAAATAATTAGACCGGCGATCCACCGATACTTTGCATGTCAGCATGACTTGTCAGTGCTATGAGGTGTTATTTTGCTATGCACTGAATCAGAACAATCGCGTGTGGTTATCCCAATGGCTCTCCAGAGACATGTTACAAAGCTTGCTCCACCAGGGTCGCTGGGGCGTGGTATGCACGAAACAATTAGCTCGCAGACCCTGCACTTAGTTCGGAATGGACGCTCAAACAGAACAGATGGTGGGACAGTGCTATAATTGCGCAGAACACCATTAACCTCTCATCAACGTTTCTTTGATTGGCCAAAAGATCAAGCGCTTTGGCAGTGCCTTCATTTGGACTTTTCTGGACCCTACTGGGATATTAGTTGGCTGGTTGTCGTCGACACATATAACAACTTTCCTTTTGTCATGCCCATGAAACACGTTTCACACTCCAGTCTTTGCAGTCCATATTTTGCTTTGACGGTCTTCCACAGTTGCTAGTGACTGATAGTAGACATCAATTTGTGTTGACGGATTTGACGCTTTTTGTGCAACCAACTACATTCGTCACACCATCAGTGCGACCTTTCACCCTCAATCAAACACAGAATTGGAGCACTTCGTGTACACTTTCAAACGGCAGATGGACAAGCTACACATCCACCACAGGCAGGAACAAGCTTTGCTGCTCTTCCTCTCGACATAGCACTCCCAACCCCACAACGGCCGTACACAGCAGAGCTGCTCCGTGGACGGCGTCACCAGGCACTGATTCAGCTGCTCCACCCACAACAGTGGCTGGCACCTCCTCCACTCACACAGGCAATATACAGAGCTAACCAATAAATTGTTTTCAGGCTGTACGGCAGACGGAAACCTGGGAGCACGGCAGTATTGTGAAATCGTTAGGCAGACCCATCTTTCTTGTACAGGATCCAGGAGGTTTGGAGCAGCGGCAATGGAACTAACTTGACCCTTGTAATTTGCGTGATCCTGCCTCCGAGTCTTTGTTTACAGATTCTTTGCCTCCTCAGATGATACATCCTGCACTCCATACAGCGACCTGCGGTCCTGTGTCACCATTACCAGGCTCCGAACCCAAGAACCTGCACCCAACGCCTCAGCCAGCAACAGCTGTACGCCCTTCAGTGATGGTCCACTCGACGCTGCAGCCTACCAATGGGCTGCCATTCCACATCCTGACACCATTGCAAGTGAACACTACGAAGACTTCGCTCCACTGTCAGATGCAGAGGTGTGCCCTCCACCACATTCCAGGGCAGTCACAAGCGAAAGCTGGGGCACAAGACTGGTCTTGGCACCAGCTTCAGATTCGGCTCCTCCCATCGCTTGCTGCATCCCCCCCCCCCCCCCACCACCACCATCACCATTGTAGCAGCCAACGACACCACACAATGCTGCTGAGGAGGTTCCTGAGAGGAGGAGTGTTATTTACTCACCAATGGACCCGACAGGGGCTGGTGCACTGAGACAGTTTTAGGTGGCACCACAGGTAATGCTTTCAAGTTCATTGCCAAACACAAGTCTGCACCAATCAGCAACCTCCGCACTGCCGCAAATGAGATGGGCTTCCTTGTTGTGAGAAGTGGAGGCCAGTTCATGTTCAGCATTGGTGTGTGACAGTTTGAGAGCAGAGTTCTATGGTCGCTATTTGTAGCTACAGTTTGTAGTGGAGATCAGCCTGTGAGACATAGTCTACAAGTGGAGTCACTCGTGGCCTACACATAGGGGCAGGTGTTTACTACAGTGATTGACAGTGTGGTACCCAGGATGGACAGAGCCTTCTTAACACTGTATTCAGTAATGCACACAGTGATAGGCCACTGCTTAGTTGTATCTGTTTGGAAGTACATCCACTGAGTTTCTGTACAACTTTAGTTAAGTATTACAGCACAATAAAGTGTATATTTGTGTGACTATTCGTTTTCACTGTTATAGTTCCTCTGTCCACCTCAGAGCACCTAAAATCTGTGCAAGCTTATCTACCCAGATGACTCATACACATCATTAGAGCCTGTAGTAGACAGAAACTACTAAAACGACTAATCGGCCAATCTTGGATTTCGTACTCCTATAGTATCCAACACACCTACAAATCCTGTGTATGACACCTGTTCAGAGGAAATGTCTGTATCAATGAGGAGCATCTGACTACATCCAAGCACAGTTTGAGAGGCACCAATGCACGTATTATGCAATGGTACCATCTGTTGGCATTTTAAAGATGATCTACTGTGGCTTGATCAATAAATGACCTCTATAAGCTACTGACAGCCAATTCCTATCCCTTTACATGAGAATAAAATCACTTATACATTTATTCATATGTGGACTGACAACTCCACACCACCTGGAAAGAATAAGTTGGGAACTCAGAAGGTACAGCTTAGTCATTAGGTGATGTGGCTAATTAAAATTATAAAATTCACCATAACATACAGCTGTGACTCCTCATAGACATCATACTCAGGCAGAAAAAGTTAATAATGCACACTAAAGTAACTGTAAGATACCTATTGATTAGTACTGAAGAAAAGTCTCAAATGGGACCATTAACATGACCAAGGTAAAGAAATTGGAAAATTAAAGTATTTTTTTGTTTATTTGAATAATTATTACAAGAAACCCTGACATACATTCATACAACATGTACCTTACGTTACATTTAATACAATTACATTTGGCTCTACTCCTGAATTGGCAATATTAAGGAAATAAATAAATATTTCCAATTTTTTGGTGTATGAAAACAATGTTTTACTAACTCCCAGTCACAGGTTAAACATTTCCTGTGTACATAACCAATTCTAAATATTGAGCTCAGCCTAATAATCACTCTGTTACATTGTTAATCAAAAAAGCTAATCAGCTAGACTGCCACTAGATACATGCCAATCTGTAAGAAAAGGGAAGCAGTAACACCTTACCTCAGATGAACGAACAGAATCCATATAGAGGAGCAACATGTGCTTGTCAAAGTCACTTTAACAAACATGGCTTGCTCTCTCAGAACCAACATTGCAGCAATTCTCAGCACCAATACCAGTATCATGCAATCCTTCTCTTCAACAGAGAAGCAACATAATCATCAGACCACAGCTGGTCTGATACAAATAACTTCTAAGTGGTCTCTTCTGGATCAGCACTGCCTGCTCTCACCAACTCACAGTAACATGCAGCTCTGGCACTAAACTGCTCAGCACTGACTAACTCACAATAAAACTCACAATAACATTCACTGCACTACATAGCAATCCCAACTAGGACTGCACTCATCTGACAAAAGGCTGACTGCCTCAGTACAGCTGCTTCCATACAACTGCTTCCACACTCCGCTAGCCAATCTAACACCTACTGTCATCTCCATCTTTATATGGGAAGAACTTCAAAATTTCTGCAGTGCATCATAACTATGTTTTTATCCTTTAGTCCTTACAATTTAAATTTCATCATCAAAGAAACACAATGGTATTACTGTTTTCATACAAACACCAACAACTTTCATCCTTTTTACACTTTTTAAAACCATTTGTAAACTTTTCATATTTTAATGATATTTGTTTTCATCTTTGTTGTGCTTTCAAAATCTCTTGTTGGCTAGAGAATAGAATGTTGTACCGCTTACACCCTACCACCTCCCCATGTTATATGGAGTAAGGGGAATAAAATAACAATCAAGAAATAGAAATACGAATTCTTCACCCTTTAAATATACTCACATGATTTTCTTTACTATTTCTTTGTTAGCTTTTGGTTCGGTTTAATATATGCAGAAGTACCTAAGCCTGCAGTTTTTGTAATGAAAAGATGTAATTGCCAGAGTATCACCATTGTAGTTAACATTGGTGTGGTGATAATCAAAATTACTATATTCCATGAAAAAGATACTTACACATCGAGGTTTGGGGTAAAATTAGGAAAAATATAAATGGCTTGAATAGGAATATGGCAGTCTTAAGTCACATATGGGAGACATCTGTTTTTGCCACTGGATAACAAGAAACTAAATTAATCACATTATGCCCCTTGAGAAGTCAATAGGAACATTGTAATATCAAGAGAGGAGGAAAAGAAACAACAGTTACTGTTTGTATTGTGAAAGAAAGCTTATGAAGTGTCGGAATATGATATGATGCTTTTCCTTGTATTGCAGCTTTTTTAAATTCTTTTGTAGGAAATTCATTTGAAATAATATTAACCTTTGAATATTAAATGTTGTCAGCACACTTACAGATACAAAAAAATAAAATATTAATTAATGAAAATTATTATTGATTACAATTGGACAGCATTGCCATTCTTTTTGTGATTATTAGTACTAAAGAAAAATACACTTTTTATTAAAGTAATTGTGAAAGTTTTCTTATCTATTTTAATTTTTCAGTAATATATTTATTGCCAAACAAATGTCTTCAAAATTGTTGTTAATGTACAGTTAATAATTATGGAAGTTTGGAGTTTCTGTCCAGCAGTATACTGTAAGTAACAAACAATGGATCAGTTTTATCATTTTCCCAAAAAAACTGCTATATCGAGAAAAAATATATAAGAATGTGAACAGCTTCTGGGTAGGCCCCTACATTGTGAAATGAGGTAATTTTTGGTTGTATTCACATGCATTACAATTAGTAAATGTCTAGGACTTTTTAAACAAAAGTCTAGGTGAATGAAGGGTACTTTGTAGCAATTGTTATGGAATGACTACAGATATATTGCTTAATTTTTGAATTTGTGGAAGTTACTTCACCAGTTAGAACATTGCTTGATCTGTTTTATCACCCCATACAAAATATCCTGAAACAAATTCCTATATATTTTTTACTTATACTGTATTACAGTATTGAGGGTCATGTTTCTTGTGATGCAAAAATGGAAATTGGAATTTGGCTTTTTTAGCTTCGTACAAAATTTCAATAAAATGTCGATTTTACATAAAACTGATTGATGTTAACATTTACATTATACTCTATCACACTGCCAACTGAAAACAATAACGTGTAGTTACATATCAACAGGACAACTAGCGCCAGAAAATCTTCCATTGTGAACAGCATGCAAGCATCTGGCTCTATTGGACATCTCCATTCTCGAAACAGCTAAGCGTCTCTTGACCAAAATATATGTAGCTTTAGCGTGCATGTGGGTTGTTGCTGAGTGCTGATATTAATCCAACTGGTACCTTAAACTAGTTTGAGATGTTTTCAGTAACATCAGCATTGCAACATCAATATTTCAACATTAATACTGAAACAGTATGAGTAATTTCACCATTAACTACACAGTGACAAGGATGATACTGCTGAAAATGTAAAAGGAGAGGTACTGGTTACAAATTTGTTTCTAGGGAATAGCTTAACAACAGCTGACAGTTTGCTTATAAGTATTAACACTGCATGCTGTGGGAAGTTTCATGTATCACAAGTTTCTAACAGAACTTCACACTCACATTTGAAGGAACACTAGAGTAATTGTAAGGTAAAATTTCCTTTAATGTCACTTTGAAGAAAGAATTAAACACAGTTATTTTGATACATATAATATTTACACACACAAAATATGCCAAGGTTCTGCAGACTGGTTATTTCTGTTCCAGTGACATTGTTGTTCTCTTTCTAATGGTAACACGATGACCAAAGGTAGGTTCCAGCATTGATGCATCATGTCTGTGGAAAAGAAAACATCAACTCAATAACGCTGTACACTTCAGAAAACATGTGGTGTAAAAAGTTGTGAAAAAAAGGTCTGTCCAAAGATAAAATTTTAAAGTTGCCTTGCACTACAAAGTACCACTGCAGTGTCAGTGCATTAGGAAGAGACATATAAAACTAGAGTTGTTAATAAAGAAGGTGCTTCAGAAAAAAATTTAATAATACAACACAATAATACTTTGCAAAACAAGTTCCAAGTCACAAGACTGAAAGCTATACACATAACAACATAAAATTTCCGAATGTTCTACTTCAATGGCTTTCAAATTTTGACACTGTTGCATTCCATTATGCGCATTTTTATTTTGTACACCTACCAGAGTGTATATATACATTCCCTCATGGAGTCACACCTAGTGATACGTGGCTGGCGACCACGGGGCCCCGAGCTGAGTCCTGGCATTGCTTCAACTTACTTATGCCAGGCTCCTCACTTTTATCTTTCCTATCTGGCCACCCTCGGCCAGCTCTTGTTCTTTTCCAACCCTGACGCTGTTAGGTTTCGAGGGCTAGGGGTCTTTCATTTTCCAACCTATACTTCTCATGCAGCGTCTGACCCAGAGCGGGTGGCTGCAAAAGGCGTGTGTATCCCATGTTAGGGGCGGACTCCAGAACTGCGGAAGGCAACGGAATACCACCACAGATTGTCTTCCCTGCATAATGCAGTGTCCATTCTATTTACAAAAAATGGCTTCCTCTCATGTTAAATCAGTGTCTGGAGGTAAAATAGTCCCCCATTTGGATCTCTGGGGGGGGGGGGGGGGGCAACTTGAAAGGAGGCAAAACATCAAAACAAGATTTGGTACCTGGAATATCAGAACCCTGCTACAAGCAGGAAAACTAGAAAACCTTAAAAGAGAGATGGAAAAGAATCATATGGACCTCGTAGGAGTTGCTGAGGTAAGATGGAATGGACATGGAGAGTTGCAGTCAGATGAATATGTATTCTACTACTCAGGAGGAGAAATAATAGGAATTAATGGAGTAGGAATGATTATGACAAAGGAATTGGCTAAATGAGTGGAATATGTAGACTATGCAAATGATAGGGTTATTGGTGTAAGGCTGAAAGGAGCACAAAAAGATTTACTGATTGTTCAGGTGTATGTGTCAAACTCAGAACATGATGACCAAATTGTAGAGGAAACATACAATGTAATAGAGAGAATAATGGACGAAAAAATGCTGCAAAATAGTAATCGGCGACTGGAACGCCATTGTGGGAGAAGGGAAAGAGGGAAAAATAGTTGGCAGTCATGGTCTTGGAAAGAGAAATGACAGAGGTAAATGGTTAATTGCATTCTGCAAGGAAAGGCAGCTGATAGAGGCAAACACATGGTTCAAGAACCACAAGAGGAGGTTCTACACTTGGAAATCACTAAGGGATAAATATAGAGACCTAATCGATTTTGTACTGGTGTACCCGTGGTCTAGGGGTAGCGTCTTAGATTCATAATCAAAACGTCTTCAGTCCCGGGTTCGATCCCCGCCACTGCCTAAATTTTGATAAATAATCAGCATTGGCGGCCGAAGATTTCCGGCATAAGAAGTCAGCCTCATTCTGCCAACGGCCTTGTCAAAGAGGGGGCAGGAGCGGATAGAGGTTCAGGGCACTCTCTTGTCCTAGGGGTGGGAAATTGCCCCTAAAGGCAGAAGAATCAGCAATGATCAACGACATGAGGATGCAGAAGGCAACGGAAACCACTGCATTAAAGACACGTAACGTAGCCTGAAGTTGAAGAAGTGTCATGATGATCTCTCCATTGGCAAAAGATTCCGGAATAGTCTCCCATTCGGATCTCCGGGAGGGGACTGCCAAGGGGGAGTTTACCATGAGAAAAAGATTGAATAGTCAACCAAAGGATAATGTTCTACGAGTCGGGGCGTCGAATATCAGAAGCTTGAACCTGGTAGGGAAACTAGAAATTCTGAAAAGGGCAATGCAAAGGTTCAATCTAGATATAGTAGAGGTCAGTGAAGTGAAGTGGAAGGAAGACAAGGATTTCTGGTCAGATGAGTATCGGGTAATATCAACAGCAGCAGAAAATGGTATAACAGGTGTAGGATTCATTATGAATAGGAAGGCAGGGCAGAGGGTGTGTTACTGTGAACAGTTCAGTGACAGGGTTGTTCTAATCAGAATCGACAGCAGACCAACACAGACAACGATAGTTCCGGTATACATGCCGACGTCGCAAGCTGAAGATGAACAGATAGAGAAAGTGTATGAGGATATTGAAAGGGTAATGCATATGTAAAGGGGGACGAAAATCTAATAGTCATGGGCGACTGGAATGCAGATGTAGGGGAAGGAGTAGAAGAAAAGATTACAGGAGAATATGGGCTTGGGACAAGGAATGAAAGAGGAGAAAGACTAAATGAGTTCTGTAACAAGTTTCAGCTAGTAATAGCGAATACCCTGTTCAAGAATCACAAGAGGAGGAGGTATACTTTGAAAAGGCCGGGAGATACGGGAAGATTTCAATTAGATTACATCATGGTCAGACAGAGATTCCGAAATCAGATATTGGATTGTAAGGCGTACCCAGGAGCAGATATAGACTCAGATCACCGTATAGTAGTGATGAAGAGTAGGCTGAAGTTCAAGACTTTGGTCAGGAAGAATCAGTACGCTAAGAAGTGGGATACGGAAGTTCTAAGGAATGACGAGATACTTTTGAAGTTGTCTAATGCTATAGATACAGCAATAAGGAATAGCGCAGTAGGCAACACAGTTGAAGAGGAATGGACGTCTCTAAAAAGGGCCATCACAGAAGTTGGGAAGGAAAACATAGGTACAAAGAAGGTAGATGCGAAGAAACCATGGGTAACAGAAGAAATACTTCAGATGATTGATGAAAGGAGGAAGTACAAACAAGTTCCGGGAAAATCAGGAATACAGAAATACAAGTCGCTAAGGAATGAAATAAATAGGAAGTGCAGGGAAGCTAAGACGTAATGGCTGCAGGAAAAATGTGAAGACATCGAAAAAGATATGATTGTCGGAAGGACAGACTCAGCATACAGGAAAGTCAAAAGAACCTTTGGTGATATTAAAAGTCTTTATGAGGGTGAAGATTTGTCTGATGTGATAGAAGAAGAAACAGGAGTCGATTTAGAAGAGATAGGGGATCCAGAATTAGAATCGGAATTTAAAAGAGCTTTGGAGGACTTACGGTCAAATAAGGCAGAAGGGATAGATAACATTCTATCAGAATTTCTAAAATATTAGGGGAAGTGGCAACAAAACGACTATTCATGTTGGTGAGTCTGGCGACATACCATCTGACTTTCGGAAAAGCATCATCCACACAATTCCAAAGACGGCAAGAGCTGACAAGAGCGAGAATTGTCGCACAATCAGCTTGAGAGCTCATGCATCGAAGCTGCTTACAAGAATAATATACAGAAGAATGGAAAAGAAAATTGAGAATGTGCTAGGTGACGATCAGTTTGGCTTTAGGAAAAGTAAAGGCACGAGAGAGGCAATTCTGGCATTACGGCTAATAATGGAAGCAAGGCTAAAGAAAAATCAAGACACGTTCATAGGATTTGTCGACCTGGAAAAAGCGTTCGACAATATAAAATGGAGCAAGCTGTTCAAGATTCTGAAAAAAGTAGGGGTAAGCTGTAGGCAGAGACCAACCAAGAGGGAATAATAAGAGTGGACAATCAAGAACGAAGTGGTCGTATTAAGAAGGGTGTAAGACAAGGCGGTAGCGTTTTGCCCCTACTCTTCAGTCTGTACATCGAGGAAGCAATGATGGAAATAAAAGAAAGGTTCAGGAGTGGAATAAAAATACAAGTTGAAAGGATATCAATGATATGATTTGCTGATGACATTGCTATCCTGAGTGAAAGTGAAGAAGAATTAAATGATCTGCTGAACGGGATGAACACTCTAATGAGTACACAGTATGGTTTGAGAGTATATTGGAGAAAGACAAAGGTAATGAGAAGTAGCAGAAATGAGAACAGCGAGAAACTTAACATCAGGATTGATGGTCACGAAGTCAATGAAGTTAAGGAATTCTGCTACCTAGGCAGTAAAATAAGCAATGACGGACGGAGCAAGAAAGACATCAAAAGCAGACTCGCTATGGCAAAAAAGGCATTTCTGGCCAAGAGAAGTCTACTAATATCAAATACCGGCCTTAATTTGAGGAAGAAATTTCTGAGGATGTACGTCTGGAGTACAGCATTGTATGGTAGTGAAACATGGACTGTGGGAAAACCGGAACAGAAGAGAATCGAAGCATTTGAGATGTGGTGCTATAGACGAATGTTGAAAATTAGGTGGACTGATAAGGTAAGGAATGAGGAGGTTTTACGCAGAATCGGAGAGGAAAGGAATATGTGGAAAACGCTGATAAGGAGATGGGACAGGATGATAGGACATCTGCTAAGACATGAGGGAATGACTTCCGTGGTACTAGAGGGAGCTGTAGAGGGCAAAAACGGTAGAGGAAGACAGAGATTGGAGTACGTCAAGCAAATAATTGAGGACATAGGTTGCAAGTGCTACTCTGAGATGAAGAGGTTAGCACAGGAAAGGAATTCGTGGCGGGCCGCATCAAACCAGTCAGTAGCAGTAGACAGATGACAAAAAGCTAGAGATGAGAGAAAGAAGAGATGCACAGTGAGAGGCAAAGGAAATTGACATAGACAAGGGGAAGGAGGAGATGGACACAGAGAAAGAGAGAGGAGGGGATGAAGTTGGAGAAGGCAAGGGGGTGATGGACAGAGAGAAGGGGAGGAGAAGATGGACGTATAGACAATTCCCATGCATATTTAATAATTGCGAAGCATTGTAACAGTTGCTAGTGTTTCAGTATACTAGGGAAAAATTCAAGTTTTCGATGATCTAGCAAGGGACTAGTGTAACTACCACTAAATAAAATGATGTTTCAACCAATGACTAAAGCTGTGGTAAAACTGTACAGATAATACACTATGCTGAATAATAATTCAGACTTCTTTTGTTCAAAAAATTTACTACCTAAAAAAACCTTAGTATGGCGTCAGATTTTAGTCAGTCATGAGCTGCTGAAATACAAGTCGCCAATGGCCTCAAGAGTAGCGACAGCAGATTCAGTCTCTAAGTCACAATGTCGGCCCTAAGTCACTTCCACACCCGACATGAGAGGCAGAAGCACCGGATCGAGCTCAGCATTCGGCAAGTGCTTCCTGCACGGCGTGGCGTGTGACAGGGTAGTGGGACAAAGAGTATAAAGAAGGTGCAATGTAGCAACGACGTTCCCCACCACAATTAGCACTTGAAGATGATGGCATGGTGTTTTGTCAAAAGATCACATTTACTGTACCCGACTGGAAATGCGAGAGCAGCACAAACAGCTGATGCACCAAGAAAACTTTAAGTCACTCAAGAAAAGCATCGTCAGCAGTAAGAAGAAATTCAGAATTAGAAATTTGCCTCCAGTCATATTTAAACTTTATTTAATACATGTGAGACATTCCCATTCCCTGTGCCTTCATATTCAGGTGCACGGTGGCAAAATTACACACATGTGTTCACTAAAATATATCTTTCGGTACATAATGTTAAACGGATTCTTAAAGATTAAACATTACTTAATTATTCATTATGTACATCTTAAATTCTGTACAATACCCAATTAAAAGTATTAGGACACCCCTATGTAATGTGGAACTGACCACTAGACGACAAACGTGTAGGACCCATCTATATAACAGGAGACGAGAAGTAATGTGTTGTCAGGAGAGAAGGGGTAACAGAAGAATGGGTCTGCCAGGAGAGCACAGTGGGTTCAAACGTGGATCGCCCATCGAATGCCACCTGAGTGACAGATACAAGAGCGACATTTCAACCCTTCTAAGTCCGTTCAACTCAAGCGTTGCTGCTGTGATTGTGAAGTGGAAACATGAAGGTCCAACATCAGCTAAACTAAGAGTCGAGGCATTCCTTGCATACTGACAGATGAGGACCGCCGAGCACTGCAGAGTGTGCATGCAAAAATCGCATTAATTCAGTGGAAGGAATGACTCGTGAGTTCCACTTGCTACCAGCAGTCCAAACAGCACAATGTCGCTGTGTAAGGCATTAAAAAGAATGGGTTACACAATAGTCGAGCAGCACTGAATAAGCCACATTTCCTGCACTCAATACTGAGTGACACTTGAGGTGGTATAAAGGCATTGGATGACTGGAAACGAGTGACCTGGACTGATGAATCATGCTATATCGTGTTGCAATCGGATGGGAAGATTTGGGTTTGGCAAATGCCTTCAGAACATCACCAGCCATCACAGTGAAGTACAGGGGGGGGGGGGGGGGGTTACGGTATAGGGGTTTTTTTTGAAGTTATGGCGTGCTCCTCTTATTACGCTTAAGAAAACGGTAAGTGGACAAGTATATGGGCATATTTTACAACATTCTGTACTGCAGACAGTAGAGAAACAATTCAGAGATGATGAATGTTTTTATCAACATGACAATGCACCCCATCATAAAGAAGGATCTGTGAGGCAAATATTTTTGAACACTAACATTCCTGAAATGGACTGCCCTGCCCATAGTTCTAACCTTAATCCAACAGAACGCCTTTGGGATGAGTTAGTATGCTGCTAAATCTACACAGCAAGAACCAACTCGTTTTTCCAGCTTTTGGTTTATAAAGAAAACTACAATAAACCACTAACAGTAACACACTCTTCAAAACCAGAAAACTATAAGGATGGCTTCTGCAGTTCAATCAAATAACAACTAATTTCTATAACCAGAGGTTCCATTGATTCTATACCTGTACATCGAAGTCGGCTGTTAGCAGCTGGTAGATAGCCTAACATGATGGAAGCAACATATCACAATCATTGCGGAAGCGAGAGTGGTGGAGGTGGCACACTGTTGAACCGGGCAATCTTCTCCACACTGGGTGAGTCAAGAATTATCTGCTGAATGGCTGGGAGCCAGCTTATCTAGCACTGGGCAGAAGGACATTTCCTGGACTATTTGCACGCATGTGATCACCAGGAAGCAGTTCATTGATTGTCGCATCCCCTTCCTCTGCTGCTGATTGATGCCCTTTGATGGATGTTGGCCGCAACTACATGTTTGTTGTCGACTGTGGTACTTGCTTGTAAACACTCTTGCATCTGCCACACATCGCAGTGGAGACGGCAACGCGCACCGCAGATCTGTCTGTAGAATTGCTGCTGCAGCAGGCGTCTGTGGTGACTGCAGCAATTTCTCTCCAGACCACATCGTACAACATCACTACTTTCTCTGGTTTTGGATTTTGAGGAGCAGTGGGCTGCCTTTCCTTCACAGACAATCAGACCCAGTAATGTCATAAGGGGAAGCGTGGACACATCCGGTAGCAGTGAGTGCTAATAGGTGGCCAGATACTTTTCATCAGTGTATGTGACTTTGTGGGACAGGATGTCTTTTAAACAAGCTCATGCATACCTTCCTAAACAGAAGTGTAGTATGGGAATGGCATTTAGTATTGGGTGATGGGTATTATGAGTCCGTTGGTGTTTCTAGGATTTGCCACAAAAAAGCAGATGCATGCAGTGTTTGAAATAAAGTGCAGATATAATTTCACCATTTGCTAAAACTTAAGTGGTGTAGCTGTTGAATTTGTGGGATAAGTAAATTTTATTTGTTTCTGGGACTCGAAAATGAAGAATGGTGCAACTTTCAGCACAGATTTTTATTTTTAGTGTTAATAAGTAATATTATCATACTAGGATAAATAATTAAGTAGCGCAATGTTGACTGTACAGTAATAATAAAAATAAGATCACTCATGCCAGTTTCTGTTTCTACAATGTTTTAATGTGAAGTGTCAGTCGGGAAGTATAGAATATACGAAAGCCAGGTGGTATGGGCCATATAGGTAAATTTTTGTTTTGTTTTTAAGGCACAGCGTCATGTTTGAAGAAGATGCTTGACGTTGAGGGCTGAGGAGATTGGTTTGAGACTACAGAGAAGAAAGTTGTTTCAAGTGTTTTGGAAGGTGAAATGATTGAAATGGCTGCTGCCATTAATTGTAATGTTCCAACAACTTCACTGCAAAGGGGATTAAAATCATTGTACGGAATCATTAGACATCTATGACACCTCAAGACAGGGTTCTTAAAACAGAAATTGAAGAAAGTTAGAAAGCAAAGATTAAAGCACAAGTGACTGTTTTAGAAGCCAGGTTAAAACCACTAGGTAGAATTGAATTTCAAAAGTTGGCTCACAATTAGGCGGAAAATTTAAAAATACCTAAGAAATTTAACATTGAAAAGAAAATGGCAGCAAACATTTCTATCAACACTTAATGCAGAACCATCCAGAACTGTCTTACGGAAAGCCTCAGTCCACAAGTTTAATGCTTTGTATCAGGTTTGATGAAACACAAGCTGAGAGGTTTTACAATCAGCTGTGTTTTTTAGTATCTTCTATTTTTGATACACAAACAGATTAATTTGTCTGTGAAGCACAAAAATGTCTTTTTTGTTTAAACACATATATCTTCTTGTACAGGCCATACGGATATGGAGACACTCAAGAATCCAGTGTCCCTGCATATCAGTAGGGGACTGTTCAAGCTGGTGGAGGCTCTGAAATGATGTGCGACATGTGTAGTTGGAGTGATATGGGACCCCTGACACATCTAGATGCGACTCTGACAATGACACGTACGTAAGTATCCTGTCTAATCACCTGTATCCATTCATGTGCATTCTGATGGACTTGGACAATCACAGGAGGACAATGCAACACCACACACATCCAGAATTGCTACGGCGTAGCTCCGGGCACACTCTTCTGAGTTTAAACACTTCCGCCAGCCACAATACTCCCCAGACATGAACATTATTGAGCATATCCGGGATGCCTTGTGATGTTGAGAAGAGAGCTTCACCGCCACATACTCTTACGGATTTATGGACAGCCCTGCAGGATTCATGGTGTCAATTCCCTCTAGCAGTACTTCAGACATTAGTCGATTTCATGCCACGTTGTATTGCGGCACTTCTGCCAGCTTGCGAGGGCCCTACATGATGTTAGGCACGTGTAGCAGTTTCTTTGGCTTTTCTCTGTATATCACGTTGTATACCATCTGCAGAATAAAATTATTCGTAATCTGCTTGATTTGAAACTAAATGAATGAAATAGGAAACTGAAAAATGCTTTCGGTTCACATAAATGAGCTTCATGCCAAACATTTGGATCGTTTTCAGGTTTTTCTTTGTTTACTGTTACTTTATTCCATTTCAATATGATACTCAAAATATTGTCAGTCATAAGCAGAGTCCAAATAGTTAGAGGATCTTGATTGTTACCTACTTGAGCAGGTGGTCGTACTGTCGGCAAACGGATGATGATGAGCTGCGGAACACGAGATCGCTTTAGAAGAGACTTTCACGACCAGCGACGTCTGTTTCGACCAAATATGTTCCTAGTAGAATGTTTAGCTAAAAATTCAGTCTCTACATTTCCGTACTCATCATTCTCATCACTTGCTGCATTCAAGGAATTTTCGGGTGACGAAGCAAATTCGTCTTCGCTTTCATACTGTTACGATTCTTAATTATGTCCCCCTTCAATTTCGTTGTCACTGTCCAATGTTACGTCCTACACTGTCCTCAACCCATTTTAAAACAGTACCTTCGAAGTCAGGGTCTCTAACATGAACAGTAGACGAAGACCTGGCTACTGAATCCACAACACAAAGTTCCAGGTGCGGTCTCAGAGACTGCTAGTGTGAAAGAAGCAGTAACAGTGTAGGTCCACGTCACGTTCAAGGGGCCACTAACGAAGGAAACCACGGCAGCTTCGGGAAAGGACAACCAGACAACGCTGTAATCACCTGCCCATCCCTATCCATTAGCAACGGAGTAACAATGGACGCTTGCGGAGTGTGAGACCGCACCTGGGACGTCAAGGCTTAAACCTTGTTAGCGGAATCGGCGTTGCACTGTTGAGATAGTCTGGGTGTGGGACGACACACGTAACTTCTTTTCTGATGCCCATTTGTACATAACGGAGCATAAATATTCACTACACAAACTCTTATACATTAAAAAATTTAATACTAACAAAACGAATCTTATTTACCATTAAACTCAGTGAGTATTCGGGTAGATGTGCTCGCCGCTTTACTAGCATAAATCGTCCAGCTTATCTGCTGAACACGAGGAAGTGCACTGACTTTGTGCCGTGCGAACAGCTTCTGCAGGCTCAAAGAACATGGCTATCAAGTAGTACACTGCAGCAAGTACCAGCAGAGACGCTAATATTCTGCGAGCCACGAACATCATGTTGTCTGTGTCCAGGTAATCCATCACGGCGTATCTGGCGGCTTCAACGGCATTCATATATTTGTCACTGCAACAAACGAACATTATACAGTATTAGATCGTCGAAAATTGGTAAATAGTTTCTATGTAAACCAACGAAATTATTTAATTTTTCTCCTAAATACGATGCTCTAGAACAAGAATGATCAACAGCAAAATCCTTAGTGAAATAAATTATAAGCTGCGAGCCAAGTTATACATAATTTAAATTATAGTCTAAAATATTATTAACAACAACATTAGAAATAAAGCGTACAGCCTCAGCTGCCCAGTAACAGGGGAAGAACTGACCATGATTAACAATAGCCTCCTGTTGCTATTGAACTGCAGATCATGGATAGAAATAATATGCCAACAGGTGGGGGAATTGCTCCGTACAATTTTTCAACACAAATGATCACAAATTTTAAATTGCTGAGTGCTAGCTTGTGAACCAGAGAGTTTAGTCTCACGTGGATTTTTTTTTATTGTGTCGTCTGCACGAGGAGCTGCTCAAAAGGAACGCGTTTGTGACGCGAATTGTGATCGAGTCGCTTGAGAGTCGCTTCCTGTGTTCTTCAGTGTAATGTCACAGTGCAGTGCCAGGCAGAAAGTCGCAAGTGACGGTATTGTAACCAGTTCCAGGTGAGTTAACGCCCCGATCACCAGATTAACTACAGTTTCTCGTTTGCGAGAAACCATGTGTGCTTTGACGCCACCTAGTGAACAAGTTGTTAATAATAAACATCTCTGACACCATCTGAAATGCACGTTGACGCGTTTTTCTTTCTCTGTTTAACTTTCGTCAGACTCAACCGTCAGCAGATATATTTAACAAGAACGTCACAACGGACAAAGGTAGTCACTGGAAGTCAGTTCACAACTCAGTAACGTACAGTCGTTATTCTGCTGGAAACACGTTAGTGGGTTAAAAGTGCCGTTCGTTACCATACTCAAAGTGGTGTGCGCCGGAGCTGTGTTTGCTTTAGCTTCATTAGTCGGGCATATGATCAGAGGTAAACCGTGGAAATTATCACACCTGATTTGGGAATGTAAGAGTCATACCGATATGTAAAAAAAATCACGTGGCACCACAGTCTTCTGTAACACCTCATCGAATAATCAGAAAAATCCGTTCAAATTGAATTCACTCTGCGCATTTAAAAATTTTGCGTGTTTCTTTTTTCCCGTGAATATCTTCAACTCTTCTAGCATACATAACAACGTGCCTTTCTCTACTGTGTGGTTTACGCCTATGATATCACGAATTTATACAATGTTTTGCTTGGTTGCGTTTAAGTGTTTTTCTTACACCGTAAGTTAGAACTAGTGTTATAGTATTCCTTATAGCGTACATGATGGTCTTCCCATTTCTCGAGGGCCAACTGTCTGTCGAGTTTCGTATCGAAAATATTTCATAATGACTTAGAAATCAAATTTTGTTAAAAGTAATCAGACATAAAAGGGGAAATACTTTATTACTGTTGGTACATAGATGACAGTACAGTTTTAATTAGAGGCACTAAATAGCTGTTGGATGAGGTAATCTATAAACTTAACCAGTTGTACCCATTAACCACGTTTAACCTTAGACATGAATCGAAAGGTAGTATCAGCTTTCTCGATGTATCCTTTAGCACATCGGAGAGAAAACGTAAGTGCTATCGACAGGGGATGTCAAATTGATTCCACATTTTTGAATTTCCAGGAGGCTTTCGACACCGTTCCTCACATTCGTCTTCTAACCAAACTGCGTGCCTACGGAATATCGCCTCAGTTATGCGACTGGATTCGCGATTTCCTGTCAGAAAGGTCACAGTTCGTAGTAATAGACGGAAAGTCATCGAATAAAACAGAAGTAATATTTGGCGTTCCCCAAGTAAGTGTTATAGACCCTCTATTGTTCCTGATCTATATTAACGACATAGGATACAGTCTGAGTAACCGTCTTACATAGTTTGCAGATGATGCTGTCATTTACCGTCTTGTAAAATCATCAGATGATCAAAACGACTTGCAAAATGATTTAGATAAGATAACTGTGGATATAAAATGTAGAATGGCAATGGCAAGGAAGGTGTTTCTGAAGAAGAGAAATTTGTTAACATCGAGTATAGATTTAGGTGTCAGAATGTCGTTTCTGATAGTATTTGTAGGAAGGGTAGCGATGTATGGAAGTGAAACGTGGGTGATAAATACTTTAGAGGAGAAGAGAATAAAAGCTTTCGAAATATGTTGATACAGAAGAATGCTGAAGATTAGATGGGTAGACCACATAACTAATGAGGAGGTATTGAATAGAATTGGGGAAAAGAGAAATTTGTGGCACAACTTGACTGAAAGAAGGGATCGCTTGGTATGACATATCCTGAGGCACCAAGGGATGACCAGTTTAGTATTGGAGGGCAGCGCGGAGGGTAAAAATCGTAGAGGGAGACAAAGAGATGAATACACTAAACAGATTCAGAAGGATGTAGGTTACAGTAGGTACTGGGAGATGAAGAAGCTCGCACAGGATAGAGTAGCACGGAGAGCTGCATCAAACCAGTCTCTGGACTGAAGACCGCAACAACAAGAAGATAAGTGTATGGTGCGAAAAGTGGCAATTGAATAAGGAAAAGTGTGAAGTTATTCACATGTGTACTAAAAGAAATCAGCTAAATTTCGATTACGCGATAGGTGACACAAATCTGAAGGCTGTAAATTCAATTAAATACGTAGGGAGTACAATTACAAATAACCTAAATTGGAACGATCACATAGATAATATTGTGGGTAGAGCAAACCAAAGACTGCGATTCATTGGCAGAACACTTAGAAGGTGCAACAGATCGATCTACTACGTGCAACAGGTGTACTAAAGAGACTGCTTACACCACGCAAGTCCGTCCTATTTTGGAGTAGTGCTGTGTGGTGTGGGATCCGCATCAGGTGGGACTGACGGATGACACTGAAAAGTACAAAGAAGGGCAGCTCGTTTTGTATTATTGCGAAATAGGGGAGGTAGTGTCACAGATATGATACGTGAGTTGGAGCGGCAATCATTAAAACAAAGACGTTTTTCGTTGCGACGGGATCTTCTCATGAAATTTCAATCACCAGTTTTCTCCTCCTACTGCGAAAACATTCTGTTACCACCCACCTACATAGGGATAAATAATCATAACGGTAAAATAAGATAAATCAGGGCTCGCACAGAAAAATTTAAGTGCTCGTTTTCCCTGCGTGCCGTTCGAGAGTGGAACGGTAGAGAGATAGCATTAAGGTGGTTCATTGAACCCTCTGCCAGGCACTTTATTGCGCATAGCAGAGTAATCACACAGATGTAGATGTAGATGTACGAATGCGTCCTAAAAACTATTACGACCGAATTTTTGTATGAAATCTCTTAAAGCATTTTATATAAAACAAACTTTAATAATATTATACCCATTTATTCCTCATGTTTACATATTTGCAGCTCTTTGGCGCTAGAGGCCTCCCATTTGTAGCATGTACATCGCGGTCGATGGGTGAAAAGCACCGTGTTGTAATCGAGATTCGAGTTCTAAGAGTTCGACCACACAAGGAGAACCCTCTCCTGCAGCACGACAACTCCATACCAGTCACGGGCGCTGCGACATCTGACACAATCCGAAACTTTGGCTTCACAGTCATCACTCATCCTCCTCCATACAGTCACAATGTGGCCCCACCCGATTTTCATCTGTTTGCAGAACTCTGAAGTACGTCTTCGGGGGCTTCAAGATGACAGTGATGAAGGGGTGCAATCACTGGTGCAGCTGTGACTCCGTCAACGAAGTTGAACAGTTTACAGTGACAGTTCGACCAACTGTTCTCTTGTTGGAAGCAATGCGTTCGTCGCCAGTGTGCCTATGTTGAGAAATAAAATACGTAGACAGGAAGAATAAAGATGTGAAATGTTAACAACGTTTGTTTTATTAAAAAAGCTTGAAGATTTTTCACGTAAAAAAGTCGGATGCACTACTTTTCAGCACGTCCTCGCATGTTTAAGATGTAAAGCGACTACAGATAGTACTTCCAGTCATCCGACACAACATAAGAAAACACATTTTTACTCGGCGTTAGAAAGAGTGTTTCAGTTCCCCTTACTGACGAGGAAAGAGCCCAAGAATACATACTAGGAAACAGACTGCGCTAAGAAGCACCTAGCAAGAACGTGACACGGAAATTATGCCGCCCTCTAACGAAAAATGTTAAACGAGCAAAACGCTGTTAAACAAGATGTCGCAACGGAAACAAATATTCCGTTGCGCTTATGTATAAAGATCCCGTAAATGACAGCAAGCGAGATGTTTTCAGAGAGAAAAGGTTAAAGTCTCGGTTCAGACTAATAATTTTCTTGGGCACGCCTTGAAAAATAGACAGAAGTTACAGAAGGTTTAATACAATGAATCAGTTGCCGAAATTGCAGCAGCAGACATATCCGCTAGATAGGAAGACTGTTTAATGTACCCCGTAAAGAACACTGAGACCACCTTCTAACCGTACGACATTTGAACGCAACCAAGTGAACCGTAGGAGAAATTCAGGAGAGCATGAGTGTAGCCCTCATATCAGGTGAAGGTTCTCTGTGAAATGTGCTGGAGACATTGAAAATATTTACGAAAAATTAAAGAAATCCAGATAATCTATTAAATGAGAAGAGTAAGTTCAATCTGAGGGGTTTTTCTGCTTGTTCGATGAAGTAATATACAATATTACGCTGGTATGTTGTTAGTACATACTTTTATGTCTCGCAAGTTCCCAGTTGGTTATGGTATCTTCTCTAACTGTACTCTGATCATAAACCTGTCTAAGGAACCGTGGTATATGGCGACTGCTTTTCAGTGTTCAGACTACAGTAATCGACAAGTTTAACAAGAGTACATCTGTACTGTAGTTTACCAATAACTCCAACAGGTACTGGAAAGTTCATCAAGCATTATGCTACATTTTAATGGTCACCTGTCTTATTGTTGCTGTTAACACATATTTACCTAACTTCGTGTCTATTTTCAACCTAAAATATAAAATATCGTCTAGGGCTCCGTTGTTATTTCATATGGTCTCTCACATATCTGGAATATTATTTGGACTAAGTGACTAGGCGCATGATTTGCTGACTCAGCTACAGGTTCCCTCACGTCATCACTTCCCATTCATCTATTAACTTCCTGGCCGTCCGTTGTGACTGAGCAATTCTAGGCGCTTCAGTCCGGAACTGCACTGCTGGTACAGTCGCAGGTTCAAATACTGCCTCAAGCATAGATGTGGGTGATGTCCTTAGGTTAGTTGGGTTTAAGTAGTATGTAAGGTGTCAGGCAAATCCAACACCTTCCATGAAAACCCTGACATGATAAGCAAATCCAGTAGTATGTCACATAGCTCCGAATAAATCGTGACATTAAATTAACCAAAGTAATACGAGTAACGAGTGAGCAAATGGAATGCCACAGACTAACACAAGAATGCTTAAATGCATGTCATACCTTCCCACCGTGAGACAGGCGCAGTCCCGAGGGGAGAAACGAGAACAGAAGCCGAGAGCAGAACCGTATTAAGCTAGAAGGCCCTACGATAAGGGATGGACTGGACACCCACGTCGCCAGCTAACAACTAGTGCCACAACACCCTTAGTTTTAGCGTGAGACTTTTTCGCGTCTCTGTTACGTTGCAAACTTTAAAAACATTGCCCCACCACGAAAAGTATAACGTTTCTCATTGGATAGACAGAATTTTTGTAGGCGGAGCTTCAGGTTAACATTGAGACCCTGATTGGTCAGATGAAAACACAGCCAGATAGTTTTTTTTTAAACCAACTTCGGTAAATGGTAGTAAGGAGAAGTTAGGAGAAGAGAGTTAGTTCCGAGATGGCGAGGTGAGCGGAGCTGTGCTGCCCGCCGCCCTGACGCTGCCTAAACACCGACAAGGTAATGAACGCACGCGATGCCGCATTTTTGAGCGCATAAGGCTTCACTCAGAACTGCAGAAGTCTCATCTATTACACCCCCCTTTGTTTGCGTAACACTAGTGTCGATCGTAAATTAAAGCTCATGGTGTTCACATTTGCCACTTGAAGTAAAAATCTGAAAAGCGATGATTTCTCTGTTATATAATTATTGAGAAGCCACATCAGCCACTGTAATTTACGACAAGTTAGATAAGTAATTAAAGATAATTGAGGGTCACTGTAGACCATTTTGATAGTTTTCTCTTTTGTGAAACAACTTAAACCTACATTATAGATGTGATATGGCATAGGTCACCCTTAGATCCATTGTAGAACTTGGAAACCCACTCAGGGAATATTCGTTCACATTTTTCTTGAACGCAGTTGGTTTTTACCATCCTCTATTAAAACACTTCCTTTTACCAATACTGCAATTTATAAACAATGTTTTGTGAGTAGAACAAAATTTCCAGTGGTAAACTTAACTGCTTTTTCGACGTTATTTTACCAGCTAACTAAAAATAGGAAAGCCTCGAACCCCTTCCACTAAATTTAGTTAGTATTAAGATTCTTTTACAGGGAGTGCAGTGGAGCTGACGCTGAGATCATTTAGTATTTGGTTATATCATCGCTAGTCTCACTGAACTCTTCTGAATTCTACATGTCATGTGTGGTCTGGCGTCTCCTTACCAGCAACAGGTCCCAGGTTCAAACTAGTAAATTCCCTAAAAAACACGCTCAGAGCGTCGTTGCGCGAAAGTGGTAGGGAGACACGATATAGAACAAACAGACACCACCATGAATGTTAAGAATTACCGAGTATGACCTCAGATGTTAAGTCCCATAGTGCTCAGAGCCATCTAAACCATTTATTAACTTCCTCTACACCTCTCACTATATAGGTAGGTGGTTTCCAATTTCTGTAGCCTCAAGACACAGATTGTTGTGACGACTGCTTTGAAGGGCTTAGATGCGTAACACATATTTTTCTTCTTCCTCTTCTTCTTCCGGGTTGTCGTCTATTACCTAACGTGCACTACTCGTATGTGGAATGTGTGAACTTTGTTTTGTGTGTTTTCGTGTATTTTAACTATCTGTGCATCGTATTTTCTGATTTAGAAGGTGGGAGAACAGCCTAGCATTTGGCTAAGCTAGCGTGGGAAACTGCCCAAAAACCGCACTCAAGCTTTCCATTGCACAGGTCACGGTCATTAAACCGCACCACAGATTCGATATGCGTGTTATACAGTTTCAGAAGCTAGGACGCTGCCATTAGTGTGGCGATTCGAAGGAACCCGATGGTAGTCTGCATGGCGACTGACTGCGCTGTCCAGCGTAGCTTTAAGCGCCTACAGATGCACAGTGAGAATGGTTGACCCACCAGTCGGTGAATAGTACTGTAGCACCAACAGTGTGTCATGCACATGTCACCTGCTCTGCATCATTTTTCAAACAATTTTATAGAAACTATTCGGTAAAAAAAATCTTTCGTTTCTTGTAGCTTTATGATGAACTACCGACCCCTACATTAATGGTAATAGCTACTGTGATACTACCAAATTAAGTAATCCACAGACGAAGTTCAAATAGTTTGCAATAAGTTTGCATTTAGTGCATGCTACGCCTTAAATTCCTGCATATGAAATGGGCTAATACATTGAATTTTTCATTGGACTTAGGAGGAAGTCTTGGCAAATGGTAGCACACAAAGAGCAGAGTATTTAAGAGTGTGCTTAATATACTTTCATACATATAGTTCTACTGAGCGAGGTGGCGCAGTGGTTAGCACACTGGACTCGAATTCGGGAGGACGACCGTTCAATCCAGTGTCCGGCCATCCTGATTTAGGTTTTCCGTGATTTCCCTAAATCGCTCCAGGCAAATGCCGGGAGGGTTCCTCTGAAAGAGCACGGTCAACTTCCTTCGCCGTCCTTCCCTGATCCAATGAGACCGATGGCCACGCAGTTTGGTCTCTTCCCACAAACAACCCAACCCAACCAACAGATGAGTCACAAATATTTCTGTAGAACTACAGATTTTTGTTTCAAAGAAATAATGCTTATTTAGCACTATAGATAACTGGTGAAATAAGAAATTGTATGAGAGTGTATAGTGCCGTAAAATGCCCAGAAATTTATAAATTGGGGCAAATGCCCAGTATAAATATCTGAGCAAATGCCCAAAATTCTGAAGTTCTCAGGCATTTATGCATTTTAAAGATTAACTGATAAGCTGGCTTATAAAAGTTAAACTGGTATTTTGTATTGGGAACGTGTTTAGCAACAATGCTTGTTTATTGGTTGGATAAATAAGTTGAAAAATCTGCTTGAGATATAGGGGATAGTTGTTAGAGGAAATAAACTGGACTACAAATGTAACTTTTCACGTCTTTAATTAGGTTAGTTCTTTGGTTAGTGCATAATAAAAAAAAAGCAAAACTCGAGCTTCAAAGTAACATTTTGGAATAAAGCATATTATTGAATTAGCTAGTCTTTAGTTAGTACCTTTGCTTATGCTTTACAACTGCAAAAACATTAAGAAATTGTTCTCAATCAGTTTCTTGATCTTCATACATTGAAGAAGCATCATGAAATTACGACTCTGCCTCACATTCTCCTGAACCTAATTCCTCACTGTCTACTGGGTTTCTTTCCATTTTGTCTTTGTTTGGACTCCTTCGGTGTGGGTTGTTCCTTGGGATCAACAGTTTTTTTTTTTTTTTTTTTTTTTTTTTTTACTGTGGATCCATCCAAGAGTGCTGAAGGAACACAGTGTAGCAGCAGATGCAACTTGTGCGCCCAGAATTTTTACAGCAACTTCTGCCAATTTACAAGTTCATCTTAAGCCTCACCACCATAGTAAAGGATTTACATGATGATTTTTGTCTTTTTGATGGTGACGACCCACTTCTTTCCACACAACTTGTCTGGACCAAATTCCTTGTTTGTCCCTATCGTCAGCCATGTTCTCTCTAAGCTGAATAATATTTGGTCCTGTGTTTTTTGCTATGCAACAAAAGAATCTTATTCAATCAGTCATCTCTATAGGCTTCAGGTTATTACCTTGTACTGCTAGATTAACAAGATTGGCTGCAAGACGGATATAAGACACATCGAATTCCTTCGTAGCTCAGAGTGTTGACGAAATTGACTTTTATTCGATAGACTGCAATGGAGAGGACAGTAGTTTCTTCATGAGTTCTTCCTGCAGCTTATTGAAGTATGTGTGTATTTTGTGAACTTGAGGCTCATTTAACTGTAGAGCTGAAATCAAATGTGTGATTGGATTCATGAGCTCTATCGTTTTCTCAACTATCACCCAGAAAACATCATCATCCAAGAACCTCTTACTCATTTAAGACTGCACCTGTGATTGCACCTTTTTGTTTACAATTGAGATTTGTACAACAACTTGCAAACTTTCAAGACCAAAGAGATGGCTGCCCCATCATCTCTTTCCTCGAAACCCCAGTGTAATCCTTTCTTTGAATTTTTTTCAGCTGTTATTTTATAGGGCTTTTCCATTGAATAAGTTTCTGAATCACTGTACCTAAATCAAGCACTTTTTTTAAATCCTGAGGGGACTTTAAACACTTTTTCATATGAATTTCCATTTTGTTGAAGTGTGCTTGCATGCCTTAAAAATTCACATGATACTCCTTTTCCTTTTAAACTGAAAAAGTTCCTAACAGGTCGTTTTTTCGTAGTCATTTTGCAATTGTTCAGTAACCATTGTGTACAACGCTTTAAGAAACACACAAACGAAGTTATGTTGCTTTCCACTCAGTCACACAAACTAGAGTGGCTGTTAGACAGACAGACCAGTGTTTCCAGTTCCAGTTTACTAGATAACCCACAGAATTGCATGAATTATCTGAAATTATCAGCTACTCACTCAAAATTTCACATAATATTTGCAATAATAGCAAAAGCACTAATATTTACTTAAGATAACTGGAATTAAAGTGAAAAACGTTTATCCATAAAGATTTCAATTAGGGATGTCTCATGTCCCAATTCCAATTCCGTGATTCCCAGAATTGCCAAATCTGTAGGAATCGACTAGTATCGGAATCTAACAATTCCATCATATTGGGCACTGATTCCTTATTATTAAACCTTTTTATGTTAGTGTTCTCATTTTATCTTCGCAGCAGTGCAGCCATATGAAAACACATAAAGGAAGGAGCAGGATAGAAAACTCTAGTCATTGTCGAAATATACTTGTTTGTAATTCAGACGGCAACGCTCTTTGCTACACAAAAAAGGAGGATCTATGCTTTGTGTAACTGCTGGAGAGAAGGAATGCCGATTGGACATTGTTTTCTTTTTTTCGATCAGATATTTACACATAAAAGTAATTTGAAATACAGACGAGGTACCACATGTAATCGCAATTTTCTAAGAATAAAAAAAATCTCCTGTGAAAAAGAAGGTAAATATTGTCTACGAACTTTTATTCCGTGTGGTATCCCCGGACCTTCATAAAATGATTAGTGTGTTTAGCAATACGGCGCATAGCGATTTCTTCGCACATTAACAATACTGGGCAAATCTGCTATTATCACGTTCTGAACGACGCGCAATATTTCGCCGTCAGCTTCTGTTTTCAAAACGTTCCCTAAGCGACCAGTGTTTCCAGAAAATCTTACGGCGACTGCGAGTACTTTAGCTGTCAAGAGAGACGGAGTCTTCATCGCGAGTTGTAGCACTTTTCTCCGACTTTGTCTGATGTTCTCTGAGAACCAGATGAACGGAAACCTCCAACCGCCAACTAATCGTGTACCTCACCCGTTCTATCCTTACAGCAGCTACAAAGAAAACATCTTAGCCAGGTAAAAATTTTTAAAATGTATGCATCTAGGCAAAAAAATATAAATAAAGTTTCAATGCAGTACCTGTTTCACATGTTTCAAAATCAAAAGTCAAGTTAATTAATTTTTTCTTAATGACAATGCAGTTCATTATACAACTATTCAGTAATAATTTTGCTATCAATAATTATTCTGACAAGGATTGCAAAGTGTGTTACACTACAAAGTGACGACGGTTCAATCTCGCGTCCGGCCATCCTGATTTAGGTTTTCCGTGATTTCCCTAAATCGCTCCAGGCAAATGCCAGGATGGTTCCTTTCAAAGGCCACGGCCGACTTCCTTCCCCGTCCTTCCCTAATCCGATGAGACCGATGACTTCGCTGTTTGGTCTCCTTCCCCAAACAACCAACCAACCAACTACAAAGTGATGACGTAAGGACACAGTTTTTTACACTGGCTTAAATTACAGAGATGTTCAATTCAGAGTTCGTGTGTGTGTGTGTGTGTGTGTGTGTGTGTGTGTGTGTGTGTGTATGAATGTTTCTTTGTGTGGACAGTGGCATGTTTCGACAATGAGTTGCTCAAAACATGCTGAAATTCATTTTTCTATTGTATATTGGATAGACTGGAAACCGCAAATACAGTGATTATCTGTACAATAGGATTTATTCTTGACTTCTGATTCCTGGAACTCAATGAATTTTTCATGGTTCGCACCCTCCTCGGGGTTGATTTACTATTCTTTCAGCTGAGTAAGTAGTGGGCTTGTAATAGACTCCTACCCTAACTCACATATCATTTCGATATTCTGGCTACCTCAGTCACTGGTTAGTTTGATGCTCTGATAAATTTAATTTAACTATTAAATAGGGAGCAGGCCAGTGAGTTATATCGAAATTTCGTTGTCTATATTTGATCCATCCTTAACTTGTTTAATTAATAAACCATCCAAAACACAATTTCTATGTAACAGCCCTGTCCCTATCCTTAACACATTTATGGAGGAATGAGATAAAACATGTTTTTAGTAAAACGGGGTATGATATTCTGTTTCTTTGGTCGAAGAAATTGAGGAATGTAAAGTTATCAGTTGCATTTTTCTAGCTCAATTGTCAGATTCAAGTCATACATGTTGCACAGTAAATCAGTTAACAAAGTAACGAGAATTAATGCATGAAAATGACAGTTTGGTTGATTATGAGACTAAAAAGTAAACGTGATCCGCATCATTAATCTTAGAAAGGTAAATGAGACAGGAATTTTTATGTCGCTAATCTTGTCTATAGTGGGACACTTAGTAGGTGGATGCTAAAAATACTTTTTGTTATTTAAACTTATGAAGACGAGGTTCTACTGCTTGTCCTTTTTCGAACACACACCCTCTTCCAAAATCATTCCTTCACAATTATTTCTAATCTTTTTTTGGCTGACGATCTCAGAATAGACTGCTTTATTCACAGTGGTAAACGTTCAACTGTATACAATTTTATCGGTATTTTTGATTGATGAAAGTATTGCATTGATAAGATAATGTTTACTCACTAGTTTAAATACATCTGCTTGAGAACAGACACATTTTTAATTGGTTCTGCATCAGGTGTAGTGGTCCCATCAGCATCATCACAGCAAGGATGCTTCAGACTGAAACAAAAAAATAAAATAAAATGGAGATGCACGTCATTTCTTAATTATGAGATGAGAAAAAGGATAAGGATGTAATGCTTGCTTTCCCTATGGGGAGGTTGCTGTTCTGGTCATTAATTCAGTGGATTGAGTGTTCTACATATCAAATGTGTAACTGTATAGTGTAGTGTCGTGATAGTGGCCAATCGAAGCCCTTCATGGTGCACAACGTCCAACATCTTTAAGTAAGAAGGCCTCGCAGACCCATACACCGTGCACCCATAATCGAGCCGAGATCGCACAAACGCCCTGTAAAACTGGAGCAGACAAGTCCTGTCGGCTCCCCAAGTTCTGTGGCTAAGACGTTTTAAAATACTTAAAGCCTTACGTGACCGTCGTTTCAGGTCTTTAAGATGAGGCAACCACATTAATTTCGAGTCAAAAATAAGTCCCAGAAATCTCACCGTGTCTATAAAAGTAAGGACACTGTCCCTCTCAACGCAGGAAAGGCTAAAATTTAACGAGAACGGTGAAAAACAACACATACGGACTTCTCGGTGGAAGACTTAAAACCACTCTTGTGCGTCCAGTTACAACTGACACGTTGGCATTGCAAGGATTCCACAACTGAGCCATATGGACCCAATGACGAAGATGGGCATATATTTCACTGGTGTGCAAGACTTTTACACCTACATAACTACTCTGCAAATCACACCTAGGTGTCTGGCAGAGGATTCATCAAACCACCTTCACTCTAATTCTCTGTTATCCCACTCTCGAACAGCGCGCGGAGGAAAAGAACACCTATATCTTTTCATGGGCGGTTTGGTTTTTACCGTGATGATTGTTTCTCTCTATTTAGTTTGGCGTCAATAAAATATTCGGAAAGGAAGTTGGTGGTTGAAATTTCGTGAAAAGGTCCCGCCGCAACGAGAAAGTCCTTTGTTTTAGTGACTTCCACCTCAAATCCAGTATCATGTCCGTGACGCTGCCCTTCTCACAAACTTTCCGGATGTACTGAACTTTCTCACATTTTCTGTCTTCTTTCCAATTTAAGATGTAATCGTAATTCCTAGGTATTTAGTTGAATTTAAGGCCTTTACATTTGATTGATTTATCGTGTGACCCAAGTTTAACAGATTCCTTTCAATACTGATGTGTTTCACCTCACACTTTTCATTATTTACTGTCAGTTCACAATTTTCGCACCATACAGATATATTTTCTGAATTGTTTTGCAATTTTTTCTGATCTTCTGATGACTTTACTACACTATAAACGACAGCATCATCTGAAAACATCCAAACACGACTGCTTGAGTGGCTTCTAAATCGTTCATAGAGATATGAAGCAGTAGAGTTCCTATTACACTGCCTTTGGGAACGCCAGAAATCACTTCTGTCTTAACCTATGACTTTCCATCAATTACAACGAATTGTGGCATCTGACAAGTTATCACGAATCCAATCGCATAACTGAGACGTAATCTCGTTTGAAGCCACTTCTGAGGTATGGTGCATAAGCCATATGGAAATCTAAAATACGGAATCAATTTCAGATCCGTTGTCAATAACACTCGACATTTCGTGTGTGTAAAGAGCTACTTGTGCCTCACAAGGACGATGTTACCTAAATCCATCTTGACTCTGCGTCAATAGACCGTTTTCTTCTACGTAATTCATAATGGAACACGTTATATGTCCAAAAATATAGACGTTAATGATATGAGTCTGTAATTTAGTGGATTACCCTACTACCTTCCTTGAATATTGGTGTGATCTGTGTAAGTTTCCAGTCGTCGAGCGATCGGTTCTGTGTGATTGTAAAGTATGGAGCTATTGCAGAACCATACGCCGTAAGGAACCTAACTGTATACAATCTGGATCGGAAGACATCCTTTTAATAAGCCATTTAAGTAGCTACAGTACTCCGAGGATATCTAGTTCTAAGTTCCTCATGCTACCAGGTGTTCTGGACTCCAATTCCAGAATATTTACTCCGACATTTAACGACGAAGGTAACTTTTGCATGACCTGTGACTGTCAAGCAACATATCTCTACAAAATTTGCACCATACATAAAATCAGCTGCTACAGCATAGTACAGAAGGTAACTGAAGGAGATACGCAATGAGACAAAAATGAATGACACTTTTATTCTAAGACAATAATTACACTGAGCTTTCCGTGATTTGTAATGATCGTTCATAGACGGACAGGACATGATTCTTAATATGGTGTTAATGACTATGGACGACAGTGCATGCTCTGCAACGTGCTAACATGCCGGCCACATGCCTGGTAAGGAGTTGCTGTGATGGGGCGTTTCATTCCTCCAATAGCGCGTTTGACAACAACGCTTCCCACTCGAGCTTGATGGGATTTCAGTCGGGAGAACAGCATGGCAGTCCATTCGCCTAATATCCTCTCATTTCAAGAGCTTTCCACCTTTTCCGTTGGATTTTGTCGTTTATTGTCATCTGCAAAAATGAAGTTAGAGCCTAATACATTCCTGAAAGACGCACGTGACGAAGGAGTGCAGTGTTACAGTGACGCTGACAGATGAATGTACGGTGTTCAACGACTTGTGATGTTGGCAAGAGCAGTGGTACTGGACCAAAGAGCACTGAGTTCACGTTCTTTTCGTGAACGACAGCTAATTCAGTCTTTACAGTGATTTTGGACGTACCCTCGTACGGCAAAAGGTAGAACCACATAATGCATCTAGCCACACTGTCGAACATGGTGGTTTTGGTGATACAGGCTTTACGATGGGGGGTATAACAGTGCTTGGGCGTACTGATCTCCAAATCTTTGAACACAGTACACGGTGACACTGTAGTCTTTCTCCATGTGCGTCCTTTCGGGGATGCATTCGGCCCAGACTTCACTTTCATCGACGACAATCGCCGACCGCACCGAACACCGCAGGCGAGGGAGCTCTTGGAGCGAGAAGATATTCGGCAAATGGAATGGTCCGGCCGTTCCCCGACTCAGTCCATCGAGCACGTGTGGGATGCGTTAGGGAAGCGTATCACAGCACTTCCAGATACACCGACGACCAATCGGCAGTGGAGGGATGGGACGCCCTGCCACAACAGCTTCTTACCAACCTCGTGGCTAGCATGGGTGCCCGTTTCACAGCATTCATTGCTGTCTGTCGTTAACACAGGCCCTATTATGAACTGTGTCCTGCCGTTTGTAATGTTTGGCAAATCATCGCAAATAGCGGTGACTTAAGGGCGATTATTATCTTTGAATGAAACTCTCATTTCTCTTTATCATACTGCACATTTTTTTCAGTAATGATCTGTTAATATACTATATATGGTCTAAGTTTGAGCGAGCTGCATCACTACGCCCCGTGGTCTACGGGTTTGAGCGAGTACCGGGTTCGATCCCCGCCACTGTCTAAAGTTTGATAAATAATCAGCATTGGCGGCCGAAGATTTCCGGCATAAGAAGTCAGCCTCATTCTGCCAACGGCCTTGTCGAAGAGGGCGGAGGAGCGAATAGAGGTTCACGGCACTCTCTTGTCCTAGGGGTGGGAAATTGCTCTTAAAGGCGGAAGAATCAGCAATGATCAATGACATGAGGATGCAAAAGGCAATGGAAACCACTGCATTAAAGACACGTAACGTGTATCCACAGGACATGTGGCTTGTAGTTGAAGTGTCATGATGATCTCTCCATTGGCAAAAGATTCCGGAATAGTCCCCCATTCAGATCTCCGGGAGGGGACTCCCAAGGGGAAGGTTACCATGAGAAAAAGATTGAATAATCAACGAAAGGATAATGTTCTACGAGTCGGGGCGTGGAATGTCAGAAGCTTGAACGTGGTAGGAAAACTAGAAAATCTGAAAAGGGAAATGCAAAGGCTCAATCTACATATAGTAGGGGTCAGTGAAGTGAAGTGGAAGGAAGACAAGGATTTCTGGTCAGATGAGTATAGGGTAATATCAACAGCAGCAGAAAATGGTATAACAGGTGTAGGATTCGTTATGAATAGGAAGGTAGGGCAGAGGGTGTGTTACTGTGAACAGTTCAGTGACCGGGTTGTTCTAATCAGAATCGACAACAGACCAACACCGACAACGATCGTTCAGGTATACATGCCGACGTCGCAAGCTGAAGATGAACAGATAAAGTGTATGAGGATATTGAAAGGGTAATGCAGTATGTAAAGGGGGACGAAAGTCTAATAGTCATGGGCGACTGGAATGCAGTTGTAGAGGAAGGAGTAGAAGAAAAGGTTACAGGAGAATATGGGCTTAGGGCAAGGAATGAAAGAGGAGAAAGACTAATTGAGTTCTGTAACAAGTTTCAGCTAGTAATAGCGAATACCTTGTTCAAGAATCACAAGAGGAGGAGGTATACTTTGAAAAGGCCGGGAGATACGGGAAGATTTCAATTAGATTACATCATGGTCAGACAGAGATTCCGAAATCAGATATTGGATTGTAAGGCGTTCCCAGGAGCAGATACAGACTCAGATCACAATATAGTAGTGACGAAGAGTAGGCTGAAGTTCAAGACATTAGTCAGGAAGAACCAATACGCTAAGAAGTGGGATACGGAAGTTCTAAGGAATGACGAGATACGTTTGAAGTTGTCTAACGCTATAGATACAGCAATAAGGAATAGCGCAGTAGGCAACACAGTTGAAGAGGAATGGACATCTCTAAAAAGGGCCATCACAGAAGTTGGGAAGAAAAACATAGGTACAAAGAAGGTAGATGCGAAGAAACCATGGGTAACAGAAGAAATACTTCAGATGATTGATGAAAGGAGGAAGTACAAACATGTTCCGGGAAAATCAGGAATACAGAAATACAAGTCGCTGAGGAATGAAATAAATGGGAAGTGCAGGGAAGCTAAGACGAAATGGCTGCAGGAAAAATGTGAATATATCGAAATGATATGATTGTCGGAAGGACAGACTCAGCATACAAGAAAGTCAAAACTGGTTACATTAAAAGCAACGGTGGTAACATTAAGAGTGCAACTTGAATTCCACTGTTAAATGCAGAGGAGAGAGCAGATAGGTGGAAAGAATACATTGAAAGCCTCTGTGAGGGTGAAGATTTGTCTGATGTGATAGAAGAAGAAACAGGAGTCGATTTAGAAGAGATAGGGGATCCAGTATTAGAATTGGAATTTAAAAGAGCTTGGGAGGACTTACAGTCAAATAAGGCAGAAGGGATAGATAACATTCCATCAGAATTTCTAAAATCATTAGGGGAATTGGCAACAAAACGACTATTCACGTTGGTGTGTAGAATATATGAGTCTGACGACATACCATCTGACTTTCGGAAAAGCATCATCCACACAATTCCGAAGCCGGCAAGTGCTGACAAGTGCAAGAATTATCGCACAATCAGCCTAACAGCTCGTGCATCGAAGCTGCTTACAAGAATAATATACAGAAGAATGGAAAAGAAAATTGAGAATCCGCTAGGTGACGATCAGTTTGGCTTTAGGAAAAGTAAAGGCACGAGAGAGGCAATTCTGGCATTACGGCTAATAATGGAAGCAAGGCTAAAGAAAAATCAAGACACGTTCATAGGATTTGTCGACCTGGAAAAAGCGTTCGACAATATAAAATGGAGCAAGCTGTTCAAGATTCTGAAAAAAGTAGGGGTAAGCTGTAGGCAGAGACCAACCAAGAGGGAATAATAAGAGTGGACAATCAAGAACGAAGTGGTCGTATTAAGAAGGGTGTAAGACAAGGCGGTAGCGTTTTGCCCCTACTCTTCAGTCTGTACATCGAGGAAGCAATGATGGAAATAAAAGAAAGGTTCAGGAGTGGAATAAAAATACAAGTTGAAAGGATATCAATGATATGATTTGCTGATGACATTGCTATCCTGAGTGAAAGTGAAGAAGAATTAAATGATCTGCTGAACGGGATGAACACTCTAATGAGTACACAGTATGGTTTGAGAGTATATTGGAGAAAGACAAAGGTAATGAGAAGTAGCAGAAATGAGAACAGCGAGAAACTTAACATCAGGATTGATGGTCACGAAGTCAATGAAGTTAAGGAATTCTGCTACCTAGGCAGTAAAATAAGCAATGACGGACGGAGCAAGAAAGACATCAAAAGCAGACTCGCTATGGCAAAAAAGGCATTTCTGGCCAAGAGAAGTCTACTAATATCAAATACCGGCCTTAATTTGAGGGAGAAATTTCTGAGGATGTACGTCTGGAGTACAGCATTGTATGGTAGTGAAACATGGACTGTGGGAAAACCGGAACAGAAGAGAATCGAAGCATTTGAGATGTGGTGCTGTAGACGAATGTTGAAAATTAGGTGGACTGATAAGGTAAGGAATGAGGAGGTTTTACGCAGAATCGGAGAGGAAAGGAATATGTGGAAAACGCTGATAAGGAGATGAGACAGGATGATAGGACATCTGCTAAGACATGAGGGAATGACTTCCATGGTACTAGAGGGAGCTGTAGAGGGCAAAAACGATAGAGGAAGACAGAGATTGGAGTACGTCAAGCAAATAATTGAGGACGTAGGTTGCAAGTGCTGCTCTGAGATGAAGAGGTTAGCACAGGAAAGGAATTCGTGGCGGGCCGCATCAAACCAGTCAGTATACTGATGAGAAAAAAAAAATACTTGGCAGTGACACGTCATTGAAGATCGTTTCTTCCTCATTTTTTGCTGATCAGTGTCTATTATCCGCTTTAAGATCACTGGTTGGAGTAATGGAATATGGTCAGGTACACTCTCTGCACCTAGAGATTCATCGGGTTGCCATTAAATGTCGCACAGCCGCACATTGCGTGCCGTGGGCAACTTCGTAACAACTGCTTGGACAGTTGTAACGGGACAGACATAGATCGTGTGGCATGTGTCATTTTGGGGAACAACTGCACAAAATATGAACATTTTGAAACTTCAGAAAAGAGGCATAAGAATGATAACCAAAAATAGTAGTCGAGCTCATTGTAAAGATCTGTTCAAAACACTGGGGATTTTAGCTGCACCATGTGAATACATTTACCAGTCAATTGTACGTGTCAAAAGTAACATGGTAATAACTGCACAAACAGCTCTGACCATGACCATAGAACAAGAGCTAGGCTCAACTTACATTTGCCCAGAAAAAATTAACATAAAACTCAAAACAGTATTTTATACGAAGGAATAAAACTGTACAATAAATTACCAAAAGAGATTAAAGAAATTGCAAAAATACACTTATTTAAAATGGCAGCTAAAAAGTACCTGTTATGAAATACATTTTATAGATTGAAGGATTACTTAGCTAAAACAGAGTAGGGGTTTGATAAAATGTTATACAAATAAATAATAATAATAATAATAATAATAATAATAATAATAATAATAATAATAATAATAATAATAATAATGATTATAAAATATCCAGCATTCCACATAACACCTTCACTTTACGTTTTTTTCCCTTCTTTCTTCCTTTCTAGAAAAACTTACCCCCAAGCTATGCATAGCACAATACTAACACCTCTTTCTGAGCTCAACATTTCACTCATGCTGGCTCAGTTTTTCAGGATAGCACAGGATAACAATTGGTAAGTAGTGGTAGAGAAAACGGCACAGATACCAATGTGTCTGTGTCTGTGTGTGTGTGTGTGTGTGTGTGTGTGTGTGTAGTGAGTGAAGTGTTATGAAACAATGTGTGTATAGTGTGTGCAGTGACTCATAAAAGAGATGAGTGAACAGTGTGGCGTTACATTATGTAATAAGTTATTTGTAAAAAAATGTTTAGTATACAGGAGTAAACCTAATGATTGTCTCTAAGCAGAAGTCTGTAAGTGTATGTGTATACGAATTAGCTTATTTTAAATTGGTCTGAGCTTGTAAATACTTTGACATGTCCAATATCTTTGTAAAAAGAGATCTAAGGATGAATAAAGCTACTACTATACTACTACTAATAACATAAGCTTGCTCTGAGGTCATTTTTCTAACAGTTTCATATCCTCCACACGTGCTCTGAGCCAATTCACATTTCACTGTTGTCAAACGGCCGTTTCTCAGACACGTTTACGTCTAGAGCAGGAGCCATTTGTAAATGAAGTTTCTGTCTTCCCTTTCACTTCTACAAGTTGACGAATCTAAATCGAAAGGAGGAAAACAGACAGTTCCCTCAAACAGAACTCAGTGTGCAATACAGTGTCTTTATTATCTGAGACCTGCATTGATACACGCATTCGCCCACGGCATTATTTGACTGCCACCATGAAAGAGACTGTGAATGCTGAGTGCTGGAGACACGTTAATTGTATTTTCTGCTTCTGATAACAATCTCAAGCGCACCTTCCAATTCTATCTCGATGTCTACTGCGAGAAATACACTGTCTGCATTTCTCATTAGCATACCCTTTGGATGTACACTTAGATTTGCACTGCTGTCTATTTTGGGTTTTACTCCACATTCCGTATCCAGAGCTGAACGATCAGTGCGACCGACTGCCATGCAGCCAAACCGGGATCGATTCCCAGTACTGCTTGCGACCTTTTGCCTAGGTAGGAGGACAGGAAGATGGTGCACTCAGCCTCGTGAGGCCGACTGAGGGGCTGCTTGACCGAGCAGTTCCAGCTCCGACGTCAAGAAACCCGACAACAGGCGGGAGAGCGGAGTGCTGACCACGTGTCCCTCCATATTGCCTCCGCTGACGCCACTGGCACAGGATGACACGAAGGTCGGTCGGGCTCGACTGCTCCATCCATGGCCACAACGCAGAACTTTGCCTCTGGCTTGTCATCATGTAATGGGTGACAATTATTGAACTATATGCTATATGAAAAAAACGTAAATTAGGTAAACACTACGGAGTGCACACTATTCAACATGAAACACGTCACTTCAGATATTACGATTTGGGTTATGACAGGTTCGAAATGCCTGCCATCATTGGTGGCGATGTGGTGCAGACAAATAGCGAAATTCTGCATGACCCGCTGCAGTGTCGGAACATCGATGATGTCGATGACTTTCTGAATGGCTGTTTTCAGCTCAGTAATGCTTTTTGGCTTATTGCTTGTCTTTAATATAGCCCAAAACTTGGAGACGCATGTGTTCAGATCCTGAGACTTCGGCAGCCAATTGAGGCCCACGCCAGTAGCCTCTGGGTACCAGACTGCAGTCCCCAAATGCTACTCCAGGTCATAAAACGCTCTTGTGCCTCGACGGGGTCGATCTCAGTCTTGCATGAACCACATCTTATCGAAATCTTTACCTACATCTACATCTGAATGTACATCCATACTCCGCAAGCCACCTGATGGTGTATGGCGGAGGGTGAGTACCTCTATCGCTTCTCCCTTCTATTCCAGTCTCGTATTGTTCGTGGAAAGAAATATTGTCGGTATGCCTCTGTGTGGGCTCTAATCTCACTAATTTTATACTCGTGGTCTCTTCGCGAGATATACGTAGGAGGGAGCAATATACTGCTTGACTCCTCGGTGAAGGTATGTTCTCGAAACTGATCATCTCTCCTGCAAAGTCTTCCACTGGAGTTTATCTATCATCTCCGTAACGCTTTGACGATTACCAAATGATCCCTTAACGAAGCTCGCTGCTCTCCGTTGGATTCTCTCCATCCCCTCTATCAACCCTATCTGGTACAAATCTGCGTCACTTTGGATAATACGGATGACATCATCTTCCAAAACCTTTAAGTACTATACGGTAGTCACTGTACCACCAAGGAATACCACACTGATTATTCCGTGACTGGACAATAGACACCACACACTCACCCGTTGAGTGTTAAGAGACTTCCCGATCACGAAATGCAGATTCTCAGAACCCAAATGCGTCAATTTTTCTTATTGACGAACCCATCCAAATGAAAGTGGCCGACAACAATAACGCGAGTGCGCATGCGCTTACTGATCCCATCATGCCCCGCAGCCAACCATGTAGTTTGAACGTCCTAACGCAAACCGTTCATCAGTTATGTAGATTTAGTTTCATAAAGTTCAATAACTGTCACACTGTAAGTCCACTGGCTTTTCAGAAGCGCTTCAGAGCCTTCACTTTGTTGCGAATGGTCGACTAAGTCATCTCTATGATGTTGGTAATCTCATCCAAGAAGGGATGGGAAGGGGCACGTCTTTGGATCTCACAGTAAAACTCTGGGACAGCTCTCATTGTCTTAACTGAATGGTGAACCCTCTAATCAGGTAAAACGTCTTGTGCGCATTCCACGCACATACTCTGCTACATGAGCAGCCCCTGATGAGAGCAGCTCTCATATACACTAGTGGCCAATAAAATTGCTGCACCACCAAGATGACGTGCTACAGACGCGAAATTTAACCAACAGGAAGAAGATGCTGTGATATGCAAATTATTAGCTTTTCAGAGCATTTACTCAAGGTTGGCGCCGGTGGCGACACTTACAACATGCTGGGATTAGGAAAGTTTCCAACCGATTTCTCATACACAAACAGCAGTTGACCGGCGTTGCCTTGTGAAACGTTGTTGTGATGCCTCGTGTAAGGAGGAGAAATGCGTACCATCACGTTTCTGACTTTGATAAAGGTCGGATTGTAACCTATCGCGATTGCGGTTTATCGTATCGCGACATTGCTGCTCGCGTTGGTCGAGATCCAATGACTGTTAGCAGAATATGGAATCGGTGGGTTCAGGAGGGTAATACGGAACGCCGTGCTGGACCGCAACGGCCTCGTATCACTAGCAGTCGTGATGACAGGCATCTTATCCGCATGGCTGTAACTGATCGTGCAGCCACGCCTCCATCCTTGAGTCAACAGATGGGGACGTTTGCAAGACAACAACCATCTGCACGAACAGTTCGACGACGTTTGCAGCAGCATGTACGATCAGCTCGGAGACCATGGCTGCGGTTAGCCTTGACGCTGCATCACAGACAGGAGCGCCTGCGATGGTGTACTCAACGACGAACCTGGGTACACGAATGGCAAAACGTCATTTTTTCTGATGAATCCAGGTTCTGTTTACAGCATCATGATGGTCGCATGTCTTTGGTGATATCGCGGTGAACGCACATTGGAAGCGTGTATTCGTCATCGCCATACTGGCGTATCACCCGGCGTGATGGTACGGAGTGCCATTGGTTGCACGTCTCGGTCACCTCTTGTTCGCATTGACGGCACTGTGAACAGTGGACGTTACATTTCAGATGTGTTACGAACCGTGGCTCTACCCTTCATTCGATCCCTGCGAAACCCTACATTTCAGCAGGATAGTGCACGACCGCATGTTGCAAGTCCTGTACGTGCCTTTCCGGATACAGAAAATGTTCGACTGCTGCCCTGGCCAGCACATTCTCCAGATCTCTACGTCTGGTCAATGGTGGCTGAGCAACTGGCTCGTCGCAATACGCCAGTGACTACTCTTGATGAACTGTAGTATCGTGTTGAAGCTGCATGGGCAGCTGTACCTGTACACGCCATCCAAGGTCTGTTTGACACAATGCCCAGGCGTATGAATGCCGTTATTACGGGCAGAGGTTTTTGTTCTGGGTACGGATCTCTCAGGATCTATGCAGCCAAATTGCGTGAAAATGTAGTCACATGTAAGTTCTAGTACAATATATTTGTCCAATGAATACCCATTTATCATCTGCATTTCTTTTTGGTGTAGCAATTGTAATGGCCGGTAGTGTATTATGGTGAAAAAATACGAAGTCGTAGCCTGCCATGTCACAGGCTTTTTTGCAGTTGAAGCCTTATACTCGATTCAGAACCAGGGGGCCACAATTGCAGCAGGGGACAAGACTGCAGGCCGTAAGTTCCGCGAAAACTTTGTAAGCCAGACTGGCCTTCGTCAGTCATTCTCCCAGTCGCTGCAGTGTTTGACCTATGGACCCAGACAACGGGCAGCGTTCTCTCCATCGGTCTACCGGAACTGCGTCTTTGCGCGAGGCCCCCTGCTACACGCTATATGGTTCTAACTGTCCCTTGCCGTCGTTCCGATTACGCCAAAAATTCAAACTTACGACGATTAACAGAGACCTATTGTATAAAAGCATGCAGCATCGTTGCGAACCAAAATAAACGACGGGAACTGGGCGGGCTACAGAGCGCCAACATGCCACTGATCAAACGCGACCATGGAGCGGGGCTTCATAGCAGTCCTCAGTAGGCTTTTTTCAATGCACCACGATTATCCATTATTAGATAGAATTTTATGCCGGAAACGTCTCTTATCAATGAACTGTGAAAATATTAAGGAGGTTTTCATATTGTGCAACGAGAAAAAGTTTTGATCCAATCATAGTTTCGTAAAGAGAAACCATTCTGTAATTCTTCACGCTACCGACCTGTCGACATCTTGTAGCGTTAGGTATTCTACCAGGTATCAGCACTGTTTATGCAAGAGCATTGGATATTCTTCAAATAGTTCAAATGGCTCTCAGCACTTAACAACTGAGGTCATCAGTCCCATAGACTTAGAACCACTGAAGGGGGTTAGGACGTAAAACGGACTGACTTGGAGCAGGAGAGGCACCAGAGGAAAATTTAATTCCCAATGTCTTTACTTTTACAAGTGAATTCATAAAACTTTGTCAGCATCACCAGGAAGGATTCAGGATTCGCACTCGTAGCAGAGGAAGTTCAAAAATATAACAAAATAATATTTTTTACATGTGAAATTTCATCATTTTTTCACTTACTATTGGGTGCATTTGTTGCTATAGTTACACTTTTCTTCATTAGTAAGAGATACTGTTCGATGAATTTTGCAGAGCATACAAACGATACTTACAGGTGTCTGAAACTCTAGAATCTATTTAATTTCTGAAAAAATGAATGAGCTGTTAGGTTTTAAACTTCATGTTTAGAAAAAAATTAAACTTTGTAGTTAATTATCTCTATTTCTGCCGCAGTTTTTAATAGATTTGGAAAATTCTAGAGTTTAATACACCTGTGAGTATGATTTATATGCTGTGCAAAATTCATCAAAGAATCTCTCTTACTTGTGAAGAAAAATGTACCTATAGCAACAAATGCAACAGTAAGTGAAAAAAATGATGAAATTTCATATCTAAAAAAAATTATTTTGTTATCTTTTTGAACTTCCACTGCTATGAGTGTGAATCCTGAATCTTTCCTGGTCATGCTGACAAAGTTTTATGAATTTATATGTAAAAGTATAGACTATGGAAATGAAAAGGTCCTGTGGTGCCTCTCCTGCTCCAAGTCGGCCCATTAGACGTCCTACCCCTCCTTACACCTAACTAATCTAATGACATCACATACATCCATGCCCGAGGCAGAATTCTAACCTGCGACTGCAGCAGCAGCGCGGTTCCGGACTAGAGCGCCTAGAACAGCTCGGCCACAACGGCCGGCATTGGATATTCTGCCAGATATCCGTTCATGCACCAAGATTTGAGGTATTCTGCCGGATATCACCATCGTTCAAGCACTGAAGCGTCGGGCATCCTGCTGTTCACGCACAGATGTCGGGTAGTCTACCGAATATCAAGTTCGTTCACATATGTGGTGTCAGGTATTCTGCCGGATATCAGCACCATTTGCGCACTGAGAAGTTGGATGTTCTGCTGGGTATCGACGCCATTCACGCACCAGGTGCTGGGTATTCTGCTGAGTTCAGCATCGTTCATGCACAGATGTGAAGTTTTCTTTCAGATATCAGCATCGTTCAAGCCCTGAGGTGTCTGGTATTCTGCTGGATATCAGCGTCGTTCATGCATCAGGTGCCGGATACCAGCATGGTTCATGCACAGACGCCAAGTGTCCTGCCAGATAACAGCGTCGTTCATGCACAGACATCAAGCATTCTGTCAGATATCAGCATCGTTCACGCACTGAGGTGTCATGAGTTGGATTCATGATCGTGCAGCATACTTGACGCCTCAGGTTGTCAGAAATCATTATCTTAATTGCCCCTTTTATTCCCCAACTCATTAGCGCATCAAGCAGTTTGTTTACCTTCGTTGATGACGAAACGGAAAAGTATTTTGCTTCTTCAACAAATAACAGCATCATGCAAAGTCTTCCTACATACCAAGAAGGATATCAAAATAGTTCAAATGGCTCTGAGCACTATGCGACTCAACGTCTGAGTTTATCAGCCGCCTAGAACTTAGAACTAATTAAACCTAACTAACCTAAGGACATCACACACATCCATGCCCAAGACAGGATTCGCACCTGCGACCGTAGCGGTCACGGGGTTCCAGACTGAAGCGCCTAGAATCGACGGTCACACCGGCCGGCTCGAGAAGTATATCATGTACCTAGTAGCACGTTATGAAAATTCAATTATCATCCATGTCAAGTGAGTTGATGGATACTGAAACGATCTCACAGCCAGAAATCTATCTTAATTTCCACAACGCAGTTATGCAGCCGGCAGGAATTCCTTCATACTTAAAAACGAGCTGCACGACAATCTCAGGTCGGTGACATAAGTCAAATCTTACTAAATGTGACGCAGAAAGAGCTGTCTTCTTCTCAGTATGGAACCGTCACTACTCCAACAGCATAGCTGTAGAGAAAATCCAAGAAAGTCATCACGTCCTATAAACACCTATACCTTTAACATTTTTTGCTTACTTACATTAAAACAACATTGAAGGGATGTAACAACACATCCAACCTTAAATTTAGAATATTCATTACTCTGCCTACTTCTGTGGAAACACATTTTCCTGTAAGATTTCACAGAAAATATTTATGGGATTTCAAGTCAGATTTAAAAATGTTTATTCTAAGACAATAATTCCTGTCTGAATAACTCATAAGCCATTTGCCATAGCTATTTTTGAGCAACACTTTAAAATCATTCGTACAACACATACAATTTTTTTTTTCAGTTCACATATATAATATGCAAAAATTTTAACTATTATAGAACATACCCATAATTATTATTTCCTTCTGGCTCCACATTCTCTAGCTCGAGTCTACTGCTGCAACTTTCTCGTCTTGATTCACTAATTTCCTGTATGTTGTCCATAAAGGTATTGGTTGTATTCCTTAAAAAAAAGAAGTGCAATCAGTAAGCTGCTTTAGTGGGTCAAAATTAAATTACGTCACTTAAGCATATTTAAAGTTGATCTAATGGTGCATAATCCTTGCCAAAATGCAAATAGTGTTTTGTGATATCTGTTTCCTCCTGCATTTGTTATGTGATAAAGCTTTTTACATGGACTTTCTTCCTGCACTGCGCTGAACTTTGGTTCATGGTGAAGAAAAATGAACCAGTTCTGGAGGCTTTTGAGATGTGGGTTTGGTGGAGGATCAAAATATACGTTGGATGTACAGAGTGGAAAAAGATAAGGAACAGAAAAGAATGGAAGGGCAGAGCACTTGTGTAAGAACAGGAAACTGAGAATGAATAGATCATAGTGTATAAAGTAAGAAGTGGAAAGGGCAGTCAAGTGAAAACGAGATAAATGGAGAAAAGTAAGTAAAGTATTTATTATTTCAAAAGTAATCGCCAAACTATTAATCCCATAGTGATAAAAGACGATCGATGGCATAATGGAAAAATATTTGAGGTTGCCTATGGAACCATGATTGTACACAGGCTTGCATATCCTGGTCCGAAACAAATCGACAGCCACGAATGTCTTTCTTTAGGTGTTCAAAAGTATGCAAATCGCATAGGGAGCGATCGGGACTGTACAGGGAACGTGTACTGGTTCCCAGCGAAACTTTTGGAGCGTACAAACTGTCTGCTGGTCTCCGTCTCGGGTTCTTCGGCCGATGTTCGTCTGATGACTTTTCTGACGTTTCGCCAGCGTGAATGTTCGGCATTGTCAAAGCTTCACTGTCCACTGCTGGTGGTGGTCTGGAGCCGAGCTCGCGGCCGCAGACTGTAGGCACCTGGCGCGCCAGCGTCCGAGGGCTTCTCCACGGTCATCTCCGTTGTCGTTGGCCTCTCGCTACCTGCAACGGTCGTTCGCTGCAGCACGGGAAGCCAGAATCTGTTAATCTTGAGGCTTTCTTCTTTCTTGTTGGGGCTATCCTCATGATTGTGTATTTCTATAGCTTCTCCGAATAAGCGGTTGCGATGGCTCTTCTCTACACCCAGAACTTCCGTGTCGGCGAATTTTACTACGTGGTCGGTCTCACACAGCGGTTGCTCTACCACGGCCCATTTCTCCACCTGCCCCAATCTGCAATGCCGCTGATGTTCTGTGATCCTGGTGCTGATTGATTGTCCAGTCATTTCAACACAGAACTTTTCTGCAAATGCAAGATATGTGGTATATTTCCGACATTGCAAGTGAGTCCCTTTTCTTCTTTGTCGATCTGAGACACTTTTTGATCTTCTTTGTCGGTTCGTAAATAGTCTGCAGGTATCAAGAGGATAATCGCACCGGAAGTGACCGCGAAGAAGTCCTTGGACGTTGGCGCGCCAGGTACATATAGCCTGCGGTCGCGAGCTCGGCTCCAGACCACCACCAGCATTGCAGGGTGAAACTTTGACAATGCCAGACACTCGTACTGGCATAGCGTTAGAAAAATCATCAGACGAACGTCGCCGAAGAACCCGGCACAGAGATCAACTGGTAGTTTGTCAACAAGCCTGACCACGAAAGCCTAACAATTTTGTTCTGCAGCGTAGTCGAAGGAATTTCGGCAACTTGCGGCCCTATATATTTGGAGTCCTGAACAAAGACGATGGCGGCTGACGATTTCCTTCAGACGAAGATGTCGACATCCGGATAAAACATGGCTCCGTAGGGAACTGCAAATATTTTTTCAATGAAGGTATTGATCGCATTGCCTCACAGATGGATAAGCGTTGTTATATTGCGGCGATTAGTTTTGAAAGAATTAAGAATTAGTTACTTTTCCTGTACCTGTCTCACTTTCATTTGCCTGCCTCTTACAACAACGGTCTTGGAAGCGTATGTGGAAAGGGTGATGGGGGAGGAAGAGATTTCAGATTGTAGGTGATGTTCTGGACGGCGGCATACACACAGCAGCACTAAGAAGGAAGCAATGGACAGCCTGACTCTGACCTGCTAGTGCAGCAGAAAACTGCTGGCTTGTTTTAATTGGCCTCTCTTAAAAAATAAAGGGCCTTATTCCCTCCTATTGCTGAAGATACAAATGACATTAAGTTTTGGGCTGAGAGGTTTTCACCGCCTCGTAACTGATACTTTTGAGTACTCAATTTACCACTTTTGAAAGTTGAGATCGCTCTAGTGGCCTACTTGTCTTCATCCAACTTATTTAACCTCCAACATAAAGCTACTTGAGAACCGTTTCATCTGTCTCTTTTACTTCTTTTACACTGTAATTGTGTATGATTTACGGTGCATTTTCCCAGTACATTCCAGCGGTCACGCATAGCATATCCACTTCATGGACGCACACTGGATGAATTTAATCTAACGGTTAGCCTCACTTGCTCTATGACAGCATTCGCTACTGTTGACATCGTCTGGCTTTATTATGATATCATTAACAGCCAGTCTGAACAATTGTTGGAAGACCTCTATCACATGTGGCAATGAAATTCTATTGTGCAGCTGTCACAGTTTATGATGCATAACAACTATTTTGCGACAAACTGCACTCACGTGATACATTAGTGTGTTGCTGTGTGAGTTAAGGCCGTTCACAAATAATGTTGTTGTATGTAGGGAAGTTATAATGGCAGTAAATAGTAATTAAATGCAGAAATAATCGCAAAGGATGGACATATGGTGCAAGGAACAGTAGCTCAACTTTAACAAAAGCCACATATTGCTTATAAGATGCCATGGAAACTCATTATCGTCTGATTGTTCCATTGTCGATCAATTCTTGCAAACAGAGACAACAATGAAATATCTAGTGATACGCAGCTAAAGAGATTTAGGGTGGCAGAAACACATAAAAGTAGCTGCGTGAATGGCAGATTCTTTGAAGAAATAATATAAGAAATTTAATTATCCAAGAAAGAGATGGGTTGCAAAACTTTCATTTTGATCAGCCTCGAGTGTTATTCGCCAGAATGATACTCTCACCAGGCACAGTTAATGGAGGAAAGAGACGATTAAAGGATATACATACAGTGTCATATGTTATTTTCGTCAGCGATAAGTCATCTTGTAGGCGCTCAACCAACTCCAGTAACAGATGTTACAAGAGAGGCATTGTGCATCACGGTTCCAATGAGAATGCAGCATCAGTTAATTTCGTCTATATCTGACAAAATAACGTGGTGGTAGAATCCGATTCTTTAGGCAATATGCAGAGTTACTTGAAGACAGTCAACCAGCACACAATTTGCCAGTCAGCGAGGAGTTGGTGTAACGGAAGTGATGTACTCCTCTTTGTCAGACACAATGGCGTGGCTTGAAGAGCTTGAGTCAGTGGACCTACATTTAAGCAATGCGAAAAAGTCTAGCGTTTGGAATCATTAAAACTATTATGCACCTTGCTTCTCTCGTCATTCAGTTCTCGGGACCTGTTTCTGAAATTTATTTATTTCCCCATTTCCCCTTTCAGATTTAGGTTTCTTGTCTGCTCTGCACACCTGCCAGCCTTGATACCGTTAGTAATTCTAGGTTCACTGATTACTTAGAAGATGCATGTGTTGTGTACCAGATAATGTAAATTAGTAATATACGCCTTAAATAAGAGTATATAGACGCTGTAATTTAATATCCTTTTGCAAATTTCCATACAGGTAATGAGTAATATATGAAGAAATTGATAATTGCATGGTAACGGACAGTTAGACTTGTAAAGTAAAGCACAACTGCTACTCACTCAAATGTGTCGAGGTTTTCGGATGAGCCCCAGCTGGTGGTGGAGGGACTACTCGGAGCCGCAGACGGGGTCAGCGAGGTGCGTCTCGGGAAAGAACCGGAGCGAGACAGCAGCCTGGGGCTGGCGCTGCCGCCGTCCTGCAATTGTTTCACAGTGGCTGTGTAGCGACAGACAGCTGCTGGTGTGCACAATGTCAAATTTCTAGTCCCACATTTTTTAAATATTGACAATATTTCCCATGTGCGCAGCAATATTGTTCGCCCAAGAGTGAGATTCTACATCTACATGATTACTCTGCAAATCAGTGGCGGCTGCTGTTTAAGAGCACAAGAGCACGTGAAAACCCCAACTTTTGACACCTTGCGGATTGGTTGGTTATTTTACTTTGAATGCTCTTTAAATGTAAAGTAGATGTGGCAATCTGAAAAGCACGGCACTAAATCTACCGCGCTGTGCTATATATTGCTCGTTTTAGACTCAGTGAAATTTTTGCATCAGGATCGCGAGCACACCTTCAGTTGTGCACGTTTTAAGGTGCTTCTGCGCATGCGAAATACTGGACATGATGAAACATCAAAAAGTAGTAAGCCTCGTTCACGCAGTAAAAGTAAAATTATGTTCTGCTACAATTTCAAAAGAACAGTTTCAAACAGTTACCACAAATTGCAAAAAAATATCATATGAAATAAAAAAATTTTCTCTCGATATTGCCATTTTGATATCTGCGAAAAAATACTGCCGGTATATGAAAGAATATCGATATTTTATCAACAGGGCTAGTTACTTAGCCTTTTTCACCAATTACTTCTGCGGGGTTTTGCTCGATCCCTCGCTCAGCTGGAACGTCCCTGGCGCATTTAGCTCGTCTGCTGTCGATGGGGAGTCAGAACCGGTTCGAGAACATTTTTTCTCATAAGCTACATGTAATTTATCGCTCCCTCCCACACCCCCCCCCCCCCCCTCAACCTGTTTTCCACGCCATAACACATTACACATTAGTTGCCGTACTCATGGTACAGCCTTTAAAAATAAATCTAAATCTTGTGACGACGCAATTGTCTGTAGACGCTGCGTACTAATTTTGCAGTGGGGAGCGAGACAGCAGCCTGGGGCTGGCGCTGCCGCCGTCCTGCAATTGTTTCACAGTGGCTGTGTAGCGACAGACAGCTGCTGGTGTGCACAATGTCAAATTTCTAGTCCCACATTTTTTAAATATTGACAATATTTCCCATGTGCGCAGCAATATTGTTCGCCCAAGAGTGAGATTCTACATCTACATGATTACTCTGCAAATCAGTGGCGGCTGCTGTTTAAGAGCACAAGAGCACGTGAAAACCCCAACTTTTGACACCTTGCGGATTGGTTGGTTATTTTACTTTGAATGCTCTTTAAATGAAAAGTAGATGTGGCAGTCTGAAAAGCACGGCACTAAATCTACCGCGCTGTGCTATATATTGCTCGTTTTAGACTCGGTGAAATTTTTGCATCAGGATCGCGAGCACACCTTCAGTTGTGCACGTTTTAAGGTGCTTCTGCGCATGCGAAATACTGGACATGATGAAACATCAAAAAGTAGTAAGCCTCGTTCACGCAGTAAAAGTAAAATTATGTTCTGCTACAATTTCAAAAGAACAGTTTCAAACAGTTACCACAAATTGCAAAAAAATATCATATGAAATAAAAAAATTTTCTCTCGATATTGCCATTTTGATATCTGCGAAAAAATACTGCCGGTATATGAAAGAATATCGATATTTTATCAACAGGGCTAGTTACTTAGCCTTTTTCACCAATTACTTCTGCGGGGTTTTGCTCGATCCCTCGCTCAGCTGGAACGTCCCTGGCGCATTTAGCTCGTCTGCTGTCGATGGGGAGTCAGAACCGGTTCGAGAACATTTTTTCTCATAAGCTACATGTAATTTATCGCTCCCTCCCACCCCCCCCCCCCCCCCCCCCCCCCTCAACCTGTTTTCCACGCCATAACACATTACACATTAGTTGCCGTACTCATGGAACAGCCTTTAAAAATAAATCTAAATCTTGTGACGACGCAATTGTCTGTAGACGCTGCGTACTAATTTTGCAGTGGGGACGCCTCCGGCGTCCTCTCCGATCTGCGGTCCAAGCGGCCGCTCTTGTTGCTTGGACCTTAAACCGACTCTGGGGGCACTTGTAGAGCCCCGTCACGTTTCTTCCATTGCCTTTGTATTCCACGATGGAACAATGGAATACCATGATTACAGCTGCATACTCCCCCCCCCCCCCCTCATCATCTAGCTCGAGGTAATACACACATGAGCTCTACTGTCATCGTCTTTACATTCGGTACGCTTAGGCTGCGGTCACAGTGGTTCCGATAGCGGTGGACTTCGCTGACGACCCACATCGGCCGGAGAAGGCCGATCTTTTCAAATCATTATGCCACCACGTGCACTGTCACATTATAGCCGATCTGATCCCCCGAATGTACAAACTCCGGACAACAATCGGTAAAATCCAAATTAATTTCTTTTCTTCGGTCAAATCGACTGACGTTCTCGCACACGCATCCTGAGGGTGAAAATATCATAATCGGGATATTGTTCGGTATCTACGGACTGAAATCTTTACTGTAAATTTTACGCATAGGTTACAGTCTTGCAAATTATAGAGTTCAGCGATCAGTCGTCCTTTTTAAATTTTATTGGCACATCTAGATTTCAGCTGGAAGCTAGCTACTCTCAATGCACTATTATTTATGCTCAGTGCATGTAATGAATGTTGGTCGGGCTTCATCCACAGTTCATTCCTCTCAAATTAAATATGTGAGTGTAGATCAGATCTACCTTGATTTCAAAGAAATAATATCGACAGCAATTGAGAAATTTATACCATATAAATTAACAAACGACAGAACTGATCCTCCTTGATACACAAAAGTGTCAGAATACTGTTGCAGAAACAACGAAGAAAGCATGCCATACTGAAACGAATTCAAAATCTCCAAGATTGGCGATCTTTTACAGAACCTCGAAATTTAGCACGAGGTTCAATGTGAGATGCTTATAACAGTTTCCACAACTTTGTCTCAAAGCCTGGTAGAATATCGAAAGAGATTCTTGTCGTATGTAAAGTGCGCTAGTGGCAAAACACAATCGATGCCTTTTCTCCGTGATAGCAGCGAAAATACTATCTACGACAGTGCTGCTAGAGCCTTCCGAAATTCCTTTACGAAAGAAGACGAACTAAATGTTCCACAATTCGAATAAAGAACAGCTGCCATCAGGATCAACTTAGAACTATGTAAGGGGTCTTACAAAAATGTATGGCCAAACTTTCAGGAAACATTCCTCACACACAAAGAAAGAAAATATGTTATGTGGACATGTGTCCGGAAACGCTTACTTTCCATGTTAGAGCTCATTTTATTACTTCTCTTCAAATCACATTAATCATGGAATGGAAACACACAGCAACAGAATGTACCACCGTGACTTCAAACACTTTGTTACAGGAAATGTTCAAAATGTCCTCCGTTAGCGAGGATACATGTATCCACCCTCCGTCGCATGGAATCCCTGATGCGCTGATGCAGCCCTGGAGAATGGCGTATTGTATCACAGCCGTCCACAATACGAGCACGAAGAGTCTCTACATTTGGTACCGGGGTTGTGTAGACAAGAGCTTTCAAATGTCCCCATAAATGAAAGTCAGTGGTTTGAGGTCAGGAGAGCGTGGAGGCCATGGAATTGGTCCGCCTCTACCAATCCGTCGGTCACCGAATCTGTTGTTGAGAAGTGTACGAACACTTCGACTGAAATGTGCAGGAGCTCCATCGTGCGCGAACCACATGTTGTGCCGTACTTGTAAAGGCACATGTTCTAGCAGCACAGGTAGAGTATCCCGTATGAAATCATGATAACGTGCTCCATTGAGAGTAGGTGGAAGAACATGGGCCCAATCAAGACATCACCAACAATGCCTGCCCAAACGTTCACAGAAAATCTGTGTAGGTGACATGATTGCACAATTGCGTGCGGATTCTCGTCAGCCCACACATGTTGATTGTAAAAATTTACAATTTGATCACGTCGGAATGAAGCCTCATCCGTAAAGAGAACATTTCCACTGAAATGAGGATTGGCACATTGTTGGGTCAACCATTCGCAGAAGTGTACCCCTGGAGGCCAACCAGCTACTCATAGTGCCTGCACACGCTGTACATGGTACGGAAACAACTGGTTCTCCCGTAGCACTCTCCAAACAGTGACGTGGTCAAAGTTACCTTGTACAGCAGCAACTTCTCTGACGCTGACAATAGGGTTATCGTCAACTGCACGAAGAATTGCCTCGTCCATTGCAGGTGTCCTCGTAGTTCTAGGTCTTCTCCAGTCGCGAGTCATAGGCTGGAATGTTCCGTGCTCCTAAGACACCGATCAATTGCTTCGAATGTCTTCCTGTCGGGAACCTTCGTTTTGGAAATCTGTCTCGATACAAACGTACCGCGCTACGGCTATTGCCCTGTGCTAATCCATACATCAAATGGGCATCTGCCAACTCCGCATTTGTAAACATTGCACTGACTGCAAAACCACGTTCATGATGAACACTAACATGTTGATGCTACGTACTGATGTGCTTGATGCTAGTAATGTAGAGCAATGAGTCGCATGTTAACACAAGCACCGAAGTCAACATTACCTTCCTTCAATTGGGCCAACTGGCGGTGAATCGAGGAAGTACAGTACATATTGACAAAACTAAAATGAGCTCTAACATGGAAATTAAGCGTTTCCGGACACATGTCCACATAACATCTTTTCTTTATTTGTGTGTGAGGAATGTTTCCTGAAAGTTTGGCCGTACCTTTTTGTAACACCCTGTATATCTTCGGAGTAGTGAAGCAGCTTAAATCACTTAATAAAAACAAGTCGAGGGTGCAGACTGTATACCAGTTAGGTTCCTTTCAGAGTACGTTCATACATCAGCTCCATAATTACTTCGCTAGACGAAAGATCCGTACCCAAAAACTGGAAAGTTGCACACCAAACGTAGAGGGAATTATGCCCTAAATTACAGGCCCACGCCGGTCTGTGTGGTCGAGCGGTTCTAGGGGCTACAGTCGGTCGCAGGTTCGAATTCTGCCTCGGGAATGGATGTGTGTGATATCATTAGGTTAGTTAGGTTTAAGTAATTCTAAGTTCTAGGGGACTGATGACCTCAGCAGTTAAGTCCCATAGTGCTCAGAGCCATTTGAGCCATTCCTACAGGCCCATACTGTTAACGTTCAATATGCAGCAGGACTCTGCAAAGTATATTGTGTTCAATTACAAACATCAAAACAAGTTTTGCATCAGCTCGTTTCCGAGAGTTCCGGAACCTGTACAGAAAATTGGAATAGAGATCAACATAAACATCATCTCCACTCTTTTATTGCTCGTGAAAACCACAATTGCGTATTATTCCACCACACAGCGAGACCTTCAGAGATGGTGGTCCAGATTACTGTACACCGGTACCTCTAATACCCAGTAGCACGTCCTCTTGCATTGATGCATGCATGTATTCGTCGTCGCATACTATCCACAAGTTCATGAAGGCACTGTTGGTCTCGATTGTCCCACTCCTCAAAGGCGATTCGGCGTAGATCCCTCAGAGTGGTTGGTGGGTCGTGTCGTCCATATGAGCCCTTTTCTATCCACCCCAGGCATTTTTGATAGGGTTTATGTCTGGAGAACATGCTGATCGCTGTAGTAGATCGATGTCGTTATCCTGAAGGAAGTCATTCACGAAATGTGCACGATGCGGGCGCAAACTGTCGTCCATGAAGACGAATGCCTCGTCAACAAGCTGCGCATATAGTTGAACTACCAGTCGGAGGATGGCATTCACGTATCGTACAGCAGTTACGGTGCCTTCCATGACCACCAGCGGCGAACGTCGGCCTCTCATAATGCCAACCCAAAACATCAGGGAACCTCCACCTTGCTGCAATCACTGGACAGTGTGTCTTAAGGCGTTCAGCCTGACCGTGTTGCCTTCAAACACGTCTCCGACGATTGTCTGGTTGAAAGGATATGCGACACTCATCGGTGAAGAGAACGTGATGCCAATCTTGAGCGGTCTATTCGGCATGTTGTTGGGCCCATCTGTATTGCGTTGCATGGTGTCGTGGTTGCAAAGATGGACCTCTCCATGGACGTCGGGAGTGAAGTTACGCATCATGCAGCCTATTGCGCATATTTTGAATCGTAACACGACGTCCTGTGGCTGCACGAAAAGCGTTATCCAACATGGTGGCGTTGCTGTCAGGGTTCCTTGGAGCCATTATCCGTAGGTAGCGGTCATCCACTGCAGTAGTAGCTCTTTGGCGGCCTGAGCAAGGCATGTCATCGACAGTTCGTGTCTGTCTCTATGCCCATTATGTCCGAACAACATCGCTTTCATTCACTCCGAGATGCCTGGACACTTCCCTTGTTGACAGCCCTTCCTGGCACAAAGTATCAATGCGGACGCGACCGAATCGCGATGCTGACCATCTAGGCATGGTTGAACTGCAGACAACATGAGCCGCGTACCTCCTTCCTGGTGAAATGAGTGGAACTGATGGGTTGTCGGACCCGCTCCTTCTAATAGGCGCTGCTCATGCATGGTTGTTCACAACTTTGTATGGGTTTAGTGACACCTCTGAACAGTGAAGAGACTGTGTCAGTGATACAATATTCACACTCAACGTCTGTCTTCAGGAGTTCGGGGAACCGTGGTGGTGCAAAACTTTTTTGATGTGTGCATTATGAATTACCTCGAAAAAAAAGGGTCTATTGACATGCAGTCACCAAGAATTTAGAAAAAATCGTTCTTGTGAAACAAATACCTCTTTATACACACGAAGTGTTGAGTGCTGTTAGTAAGGGATTTCAAATTAATTCCGTAGTTGTATATTTGCAAAAGGATTTTCATATTGTACCACGCAAGCGGCTTGTAGTGAAACTGCGTGCCTATGGATTATCGTCTCAGTTATATGACTGGATTCGTGATTTCGTGTCAGAGACGTCAGAGTTTTTAGTAATTGAAGGAAAGTCATCGAGTAAAACAGAAGTGATTTCTGGTAGTGATAAAGGCGCGCTGCTGTTCCTAATCTACATAAACGATTTTGGAGACAATCTGAGCAGCTATCTTAGATTGTTTGCAGACGGTGCTGTCGTTTATCGTCTAGTAAAATATTCATAAGGTCAAAACAAATTGCGAATCAATTTAGAAAAGATGTCTGTATGGTGCAAAAAATTGCCAATTGACCCTAAATTACGAAAAGTGTGAGGTCTTCCGCATGAGTGCTAAAAAGAACCCGTTAAACTTACACGATAAATCAGTCAAATCTAAAGGCTGTAAATTCAATTAAATACCTAGGAATTGTAACTAACGAACAACTTAATTTGAAAAGAACACGTAGAAAATGTTGTGGGGAAGGCAAACCAAAGACTGCATTTTACTGGCAGAACACTTAGAAGATGCAACAGATCTACTAAAGAGGCTGCCTACACTACGCTTGTCCATCCTCTTTTGGAGTACTTCTGCGCGGTCTGGGATCCTTATCACATATGATTAATAGAATACATCGAGAAAGTTCCAAGAAGAAAGCCACGTTTCGTATTATCCCGAAATAGGGATGAAGGTGTGACTGACAAGATACAGGATTGGGGACGGACATAAAATGTGTGTGTGAAATATTATGGGACTTAACTGCTAAGATCATCAGGCTCTAAGCTTACACACTACTTAACCTAAATTATCCTAAAGACAAACACACACACCCATGCCCGAGGTAGGACTCGAACCTCCGCCGGGACGGACATCATTAAAACAAAGACGTCTCTCGTTGCGGCGGTATCTTGTCAAGAACTTTCAATAACCAACATTCCCCTGCGAATGCGGAAATATTTAGTTGACGCCTACGTAGATATGGAAAAACGACCATCATAATAAATTACGCGAAATCAGAGCTCGCGCGGAAAGATAAAGGTTTTTGTTTTTTCCGCGCGCAGTTCGAGATTGGAATAATGGGAAATTATTTTGACGGTGGTTCGATGAATCCTCTGCCAGGCACTTAAGCTTGATGTGCAGAGTATCCATGTAGATGCAGCATAAATTAAGTAAGAACTGACTGCCGTTGATGGTTCTCAAGTTGGAGAAAAGCAAGCAATATCATCTCAAACTGCGTGGTGGTACTAATAAGCACTAGTTTGTCAACTAGCTTTTGGATCGATTGATAACTTATAAGAGGCTTTGAAATGAAAACCGAGGTCCACGCATGTCTCTCTTCAGGTCACCTAAGACGTAAACATCACAATGTGGAGAATCGGGGCTGCACGTTGGATTGGCGGTGTGGGAGCGGACGTTATCGTCCGACAGGATGATTCCGTCGGACAGCATTCCTCAACGTTTTGACTTTACGGTGCGTCACAGTTTCTTGAAAGTGTCTTCGGCAAAGTGGTTCCACACTCAAACAACTCGACGAGCAGAAGGCCCCTAGAGTCAACGGAGGTTCTCATGACTTACCGCAGGCCCGGATCTAAGAATGGGGAAGGGGGGGTGGGGTGGGAAGGGGGGGGGGCAAACCGGGGTATCTGCCCGGGCGGCAATTTCAAAGGGTGCCAAATTCATATTCATGAAGAAAATAACCTTGTTTCACCAAGCACTTAGCATCCAGAGCATGATGGTCTATCGATTATGGATATGATTTTGAAGATTTCTGAACACATTGTAAGTTGATTTATGACCGAATCATTAAGTTGATGCCTCTGTCCGGGGAATCCCCGTCGCATCAAGAAATAAAAAACTGTCCCGCAGACAAAAGCGGAGGGGGTTTACGAGATGAGCCGAATACCAATCACTGTTTGTTTATGTGGCTGATTGGGTGTTCGAATGATAAGCGTTGTTATAATAATTAGAGAAATACATAGATTCAGACTATCAAAGTGGAAATAAATGACTAACAAGAACAAGAGGTAAAAAAGACTACATCTTCTCAGTGCATCCAAGAAAATGAAATTTTGACAGAAATTTTTGGCAGATCGCTATATCACTAAGGACCAGTCGCACAGTCCCCGGTTAGGGAATAGCGCGAAAAACGCGTTGTACAAACACGTGATAGTTCCCAGCCGGGGAATAAACACGGGATAACTGAACGGGTGATTCTGGCAGTGTTAGTGAAGTTAAATGGAGAATAAATTTTGACAATGGCGGGAATAGGTGCAGGCTTAGTGATGACAAGGTTGTTTCTTAGAACGTGGAAGGAGAGGAAATGGGGACATCACGCAAATTACGTGCAAGAATATGACGATTCCAAATTTATATAAAAATTTCGTACTACTACTTCTCGATCTCATGTTTCAGAAAAAGGAGCGTATGAATTAAATGTGAAACTACTTGCTAACATACAAGTCTTTGCTTGTAGATGACAGACATTTGATTCGTACTTCGTGAATTATATTCTGTCGTGTTATTTATGTAAATGAAGTAGATAAAAATGACCGTTTGTGCCCAAATAGTCTAGCTCATTTGACGTGTGTTGCAGTCGTTGCAATATTTGAAAGGCCTATTTCGTTTTACCTAGCAGGCAGTGACAAAACACACATAATCAGATTGAGATACCACAATAGTTTTGGACACTATTCGTATTAACAGCTTTTTCAGTATCAGAGTGCGACATTTTGATTTTTCATATAGCAAAACGCTTGACGAACTTTGCGTAGGTAACAGATTCTGTCGCAGACAGGACAGCACGCCTTGTAAAGCTGTAGCAATATTAGAGAAAAAAATGCTGGGACGTAAGGATTGAAGAAATGTGTACTCTCCTGCTTGTTTCTTGTCTTTACTGGTTCTATGTTACCTACACGTAATTTTATGTCACACAAAAGAGAAAGTTATTAGCTGATATACAGATTTTCTGAACAGTTCTTATTCCCCCAATTACAATATTCCTACCGGGTATTAACACAGATTTTCTTAAGGGGGGGGGGGGTTGTAATTGACATCAAACCGGCTGACTGGGAGTAGGAGAAGCACCGCAAAACATTTTAATTTCCACTGTCCTGAATATAGTTTTGATGGGTCCGTTACGAAGTACACACGTTTGAATTCCACAGAGCGAAGTACAGTGATGCGCGATAGAAGACTGCTATGTGAAGCGGTGTGGCACTGCACTTTGGCACACTTCAGACCAAACTACGTCTCTTACATTTCCTCGAACAGATATGTTTTATACATCAAACTCTACAGAAAGATGTGCTGCTACAAAATGAATATATTTCTGAAATATCATTTTTTTAAAAAAATTTTGTTGTCCTATCTCGAACGCTCGAGGTGTCCGGGAGGGGGATTGGAGAGGATGGCCACTATCAAGTTTTTGCCGCTGTTCGGAAATATCGTAGATCCGGCGCTGCCTGACTGGACCTTGTGTGAAACAGTTTGGATTTCTTTTGTGGCGCAGATGTCGGGTGTTTCTTTCCACAGTTGTCTTCGCCTCGGGCTGTCGGAAACGGTCGGCCGGAATCTCACTGTTTCACGATAATGCCCGCCACCACACTGCCAATTGGACGAAGTCAGCGATTTCTTTGCGGAACACTGCAGCATCCTCCATACAGCCCAAATCTTTTACCGTATGATTTTCATTCCTTTGGCGATATGAAGAAAGACGTGCATGGACGCCGTTTTCAGTCCGACGTAGAAGTGCAAGAGAGGACGCGGTTGTGACTCCTTCAGCAACCGACCGCGTTGTACAGAGCAGGAATTAATCGTCTCGTCTACCAATGGGATAAATGTCTTAATGTACGTGGTGGTTACATTGGAATAGAACTATTCCACAGTCCCGTTGTGCTGGGTATTAAGTTTTCATCTGACTGCATCTCATATTTCTAAGAACTTTTCCTTGAAAACTATACAAAGTTCAAAATCACCCGATCACGCAATTAATAAAGAACATTACAGTCTACTACGGACCGTGTTTTCATTTACGAATTTTTTGGTGACTGTAGACCCACGAAAAAAATATATTATTTTTACGAGATAGAATGGGATTTATAAGCCACTTCCAACATCTCTCATTTCTTGAAAAACTTTCATTTTAAGTCACAAATATATTGTAACAAAACGAAAAGAAAAAATAATGCAGCTATATCAATCATTTATTAATAACAGAGATTAGTACCAACACTTTTTCCTTTACATTTACAAAATCAATTTCGAACAATGGAAAATCCAGAACAGAATGTAACAATATAATGAAAGTGATAGTTGATACTCACCATGCAACGGAGATGCTGCGTCACAGAAAGGCACAACAAAAAGACTGAGAGAAGATTAGCTTTCGGCCAACAAGGAATTTGTCGAAAACACACACACACACACACACACACACACACACACACACACACACACACATTCAAACTCAAACACACGCAACTCACACACATGCATGAGCACTGGGTTCAGCTGCCAGAGACTGTGATCACGTGTGTGTAAGTTGCGTTTGTGTGTGTGTGTGTGTGTGTGTGTGTGTGTGTGTGTGTGTGTAATGCCTATGTTTGACAAAGGCCTTGTTGGCCAAAAGCTAACTTTCCGACAGTCATTTTGTTGTGCCTTTTTGCTATCTCCGCTATATGGTGAGTAGCAACTATCCTTTTCATTATGTTGTTACAAAATGAATTTCGTCTTCCTAAGGTCAGTGACCTGTTTTCCATTTATATTACTGTACATACCATATACAAAGGAGAAATGCTGATGGACGCCCTGGAAGGTTCTATGTAGTTAGCAGCTGCTCGAGGAATCGCCGCTATGCTAGCCCTTCGCTTCGATCCCTGTAGGAAAAGAAATAAGAAATTTACTATCATTTCCATACAGCTTCTTCATGCAGTTGGATACTAGGTGCAATAATTCTCGTATTGTTAGACAGCAGATCTGAGAGGTGACGCAATTCTCCAGTGTTTTACACGGAAAGCTAGTGGGTGATTCTAAGTTATGCTTCCTGAAAGTTATCAAATGTCAATATCGTTAGTTTAATATCAGTTCAGTAATATTGCCAGATGTTGTAATAAGTGTTTCGATTTCCAATACACTCATGTTTATATAAACAATACAAACTGCTGTGGAACGTCCACATACCATTTTCAAGGAAACTGTAAACTCAGCCTTTGCAGAGGTACTCTACTCACCCGTTCAACAGCTTTACATCAAATATCAACTAAATTGTGTGTTTTTGTTTCGTGAGTTTCGGAAGATATTCAAAAAAGTAATTGAAAGAAAAGCAGCATAAAAACTTCCATCGCGCTGTTTCAGCAATGTACAAAATAAGATAAATGGAACATTTTAGAATCTATATAAGAACAGACTTCGTATCTTGTGAAGAATGAGTGAGGAAGACTCTTGCGTAGTATAAGTTTGCCATTTCCTGACGTCTTGGTGAAATTAGTATTGCAAAGAAGTGTAGATCCCAGTTCAAACCGAGCAACATGGCACCGCAGTAAGCCAGACACACGACTCGTATCTAGGAGAACGACGGTTCAAATCCCCGATACGGTACGGCACTGCCTGTGTGACAGCGAAGTACAGTGCAGTGTTCCTTCGGACATGCATTTGCTGTATCTCCGAAGAACAGGCACTGTGGCGACCACAACCGTTATTAAATTCATGAAATGTATCCGCAGTTGCGAATACGGACAACCGTTAGGTATACAATGTAATGAGGACAGTGAAAATTTGCGCTGGGGGACCCGAACTCGGAATTGCCGCCTCTCGCGGTTGACCGCCTTACCATTAGGCAGCCAGAGGATTACGCACGAGCAAAACCAAAGTTCTATATGCCACATACTACAGAATAAAGTCCCTTGTTCATTACTCATTTTCGCTCGCAGTTCTACTGTATTACTGCGAGAGGTCGGAAATTATTGAACATCTGTGGTGAAAGATCGATATGCCATCAGGTGCATATATTATGTTGGCGTGGTTTGTGTTCTTTTAAATCTGCATCTGACATTACTGAGAATCTGCACTGAAACGTCGATATGCCATCAGGCAGAAATATTATATAGGTAGAGTGTCTGTTCCTTTGGATATGAATGTGACGTTATTAAGCTTCTGCACTGAAAGACCTATATGCCGTTAGGCACATATTATATAGGTATGATGTCGTTCTTTCGGACATGCATCTGACATTATTGAGCTTTTGCACACAAAGACTGATATGCTGTCAGAAGCATAGTTATGGTGTCTGTTCTTTCAGGCATGCATTGACACCATAGAGCATCTGCACTAGAAGATCGATATGCGATTAGGTACATGTATTATACAGGTATGGTGTCTGTTCTTTTGGACACGGATCTGCCACTATTGAGCCTACACACTGAAAGATCGATATGCCGTCAGGCGCGTATATCGTATAGCTATTGTGCCTGTTCCTTTGGACATGCATCTGACATTATTGAGCCTCTGCACTGAAATATCTACATGCCATCAGATACATATATGGTATAGATATGGTGTCCGTTTTGTCGAACATGCATCTAACATTACAGAGCATGTTCACTGAAATATGTACATGCCGTCAGGCGCATATATTACATAGATATGGGGTCTATGAGGTCTGTTCTTTCGGACATGGATGTGACATCACTGCGCATTTATGTCCAAAAGGACATACACGATTCTTATACAATATATGTTTATGAAGGAACATATATCTTTCAGTGCAGATGCACCATAATGTCCGATCTCTTGCGGAAGTATAGTAGGGCAAGTGAAGAGAAATAACGGACAGGGGGTACTACTCTGTAGTGTGCAGCAGATGGAGATTTGCGTCCGACAGGAGACATGTTCAGATAGCCGAAGCGGTCAAGGCTAACACTTGGGTGCCATGGGAAGTCTGGAAGCGAATTCTGGCTCGGCACAAATTTTCATCTCTCGCCACTGATTTATTTTAATGCCCCATTGCAGCAAAAGCGGGAAACTTCTTTCATGAAGTATCTAATGCCAATGTCGTAGACGGGATCTTAAGCCCCGAGGATCCTTTCTCCTTTCATTCCTTTCTTCTTCTTATTATTATTTTTGTCATAAGCATCTTCGAAAAAAATATCTTTATTTGTACATGATTTTTTTGTTAAACACACGAGCAGAAAAACAAGAAACTGCTGTGATAAGCCAGCCTACTTACAGTCTTGACCATTCCAGGTAGGGCTTGCAGGGACCTCAACCGGACTGTCCGTGCCACAGTCTCCTCGGCGTCCGTTAAGTCATCACTTTGGTTCTTCGATCGCCTGAAAACAAAGATTAAACTTTTCATTACATCATTCTGTACGTACAACACATAAAAATTACTCTAAAAGTTCCCATAATTTAGTATCTGGTATTTTACATCTCAAGAAGTTGAAAAAGAATCCTACGAAAAAATATTGCATATGCTTTGCTACGTTCCAAGCCAATAATTCTCTAGACACGCTGTCACTTCTCTCTAAGTTACTCTACTAAAATTTTCTTTCCTTAATTCTGCACTGGGCATTGACTGCTTACAGCGCCGGTAAAACACTTTTAAATGAGCATGAAAGTATTGGAAAAGCACTTTTACGCAACTTGTGTGTGTCAAAACATACACGGGCTATTATTTTAAGTAATGTGTATTACTTTCATGGATTCAAAATGATCTGCGCCACTTTCAGTCTTCAGTGAGTAAAAGGTTCTTGTCTTTCATCGATTATGACAAGTCATTCAACTGTGCAACCTGGAGTAAATTATGTGAAAAAAGGAAGTTACTGATTACACTATAATTTGAGTTGAATAATTCCTCCATAAGAGGTCACCCGAGTTATCGCAAATCAAAGAGTAAAACAGGGATGGCCAGTGTCGGAGCAGTGTCATATACTCTGGCTACGAAACAGAAGGGGCGAGGAAACTAAATAAATCTTAATCGGGTGAGGCTTTATATCCTTTCCTCAGGCGAGCTGGCCGCCACATCAACTGTAAATCGTCCTTCATATCCTGGAAACCGACACTAGGATGAAACTGATTTCCGAGCTGGTCCAACACATGATCTGTCGCAAACAGATATAGGTGTCTTGATAGAACGGGAGTATCTCAACAGCACGCAGACATTCCATAGGGACGCGTGCCATTTGCGGACGAGTATTGTCGTGTTGAAAAATGGCACCACAATACTGTCGCATGAGAGGCGACGCAAGACGACGCAGGGAGTCTGTGACGTATCTATGCGCCAGGAGTAACACCACTACGTATCTCCAAAACCGTGGAAGGTCGGCGCCATACTATACCCTGGGTAGTGCAGAACCGCCACGATTCATCACCTAAAACAATGTGACGCTAGTCGACAGCAGTGTGCGCTTCCCAGTCAAGAGACAACACCAAATGCAGCCGTTGTGGTCGAGGCTCAAGAGAAAGACAGGCCGTGGTGCGTACGTCACATCACGTGACATTGCAGGTCTTACGACTCCCAGCAGCCGTCTCCGGCTGGGAGCGAGTAACTATTTCACATGAGTTTAAGAATTCTTAACTACGTGTTTAAATGCATACAAGTTCTCGATAGTACACGACAAGATTAAGGCGTTTAGCGGATACCGTTTCAATTAAAATACTAATTTCCCGTGGGTCCTGCACCGAGCCGAACGTTCATGAAGTGTGGCGGACAAGCCTACTAGTGTGACGTCACAAGTTCGTTGCTGAGCCTGTGTATCTCATTGACCCAGATTATGGTTTTAGCGACAGCCTGGGCATTGGTCTGAAATCCCCGAGACCGGCTGCTCTGGTCGCCGACAAATAACGTAGGGTAACACAGAATGTTTCTGGGATTACATTACATGTCCTAGGATAGCAGGTGCTAGTGTAAACGGACTGAGATACGATTGGTGCACAGAATCGGGATCCCCCATTGTGATGGTCATAGGCGATAGACCAGAACCTTCATAGGCGATAGACCAGAACCTTGGCGACGTTTGTGCCTGCCCTTAAGTTCCCATGCAGTCCAACATCGGAAAACTGCAGCATCTGAATGCCCCACAGGCCTGGTTATTCAACAATTCGACCAGCTGGACAGCTGAATAAACTCTGTCACACGTGAGTACGCGGTGTGTCTATGTTTTTCACAGTTATCACTCGACAACATCTGACGCTTTTCACGCCTTCGTATACCCTACCACGCCAGTTAAAAACATTAAACATGAACAACATTAATGCATTATGGCGGCCATTATGTCAGAGACAATTGTAACTCCGACTATTTACAAGTCCGCAGATGGTGTATATGTGTGCGAAGTTATCATAGCTTTTGGCTGCTTCAATTTTTTTTTACAGGGGTGCGGGACGGGTGTGACAAAACATTCGAATTTAAAATGCCTATTTATTTCTGCATGACAAAGTTATATTTAGCTATTAGTGAGACCACGAACAATTAGAAGTAAATAATCTGTGAAAGAAAGCCACAGATTTTAAATTGTTGACATTAACAGATTATTAAAAAGGGAGAATCTAGGAATCAACACAAATCAAGTTTCACGACGTGAAAGCAATTCTTGATGTACGTTTGTTGATATTCGTCTTATAACAGCGTTTCAAGGTATTATCCACTATGTGCTACTGTTTTCCACGTCCTATACCGTCTGTAAAAAGAATTACGTTGTCATCGGATAATCAAAAAAGAATGGTTCAAATGGCTCTGAGCACTATGGCACGTAACATCTGAGGCCATCAGTCCCATAGAACTTAGATCTACTTAAACCTAACTAACCTAAGGACATCACACACATCCACGCCTGAGGCAGGATACGAACCTACGACCGTAGCAGTCGCGCGGTTCCAGACTGAAGCGCCTAGAACCGCTCGTCCACCGCGGCCGGCCATCGGATAAACTCAGAGGTCTTTCTGTCTAATTCACAAAGGAGGACAACACGTTACAGCTTAAGAGATAGTTGTTGTTGTTGTTGTTGTCTTCAGTCCTGAGACTGGTTTGATGCAGCTCTCCATGCTACTCTATCCTGTGCAAGCTGCTTCATCTCCCAGTACCTACTGCAACCTACATCCTTCTGAATCTGCTTAGTGTACTCATCTCTCGGTCTCTCTCTACGATTTTTACCCTCCACGCTGCCCTCCAATGCTAAATTTGTGATCCCTTGATGCCTCAAAACATGTCCTACCAACCGATCCCTTCTTCTAGTCAAGTTGTGCCACAAACTTCTCTTCTCCCCAATCTAAAAGATAGTGTCAAAACAAAAAGAACCTGTTCAGGGAATGATGGCGCTAAGCCACTGCATCCTGTTCACATAGATTGAATTCCTCTCTTCTCTGGCCTTATCGTTGAGGAGGTTTGATCAAAGCGAGAAACACTTTCTTGATACCCATACATGCCGCACCAAGTGGTCGCTTATACTCACTGCTCTGTCGTGTAACTTCGTTCATGAATTCCAAGTGAATCTTTGCGCTACATCTCCTTGGAAAACCTATTTGCCTCTTTTGCCTAGTAATAAATAATTTTTTTTCTATGCAACCGGTGTTACCTTTATGATTATTTGTACGTTTCACTCGGAGGAGGAGGAGGAGGTGTTCAACGTCCCGTCGACAACGAGGTCATTAGAGACGGAGCGCAAGCTCGGGTGAGGGAAGGATGGGGAAGGAAATCGGCCGTGCCCTTTCAAAGGAACCACCCCGGCATTTGCTTGAAGCGATTTAGGGAAACCTAAATCAGGATGGCCGAAGACGGGATTGAACCGTCGTTTGACTCGGATTCAACTCGACCTCTACCGTCAAGTCTACAGAAAAACTGTGTTCATCCAATGCTTTAGAGTATACTACAAAACACAGACTAGAAAGGCACAGCTTCCGTTCTATTTCTTAATAATTCATGACCATGAACTGGCAAAACAACAGAGAAATATGTGTTAACGGAAGCCACTGCTCACCTCCCTTGATTCTAGTGGACACCTCATGAGTTCGTCTCTAGTCAGGTTAACTTCAACAACGGCTGGAGTAGCTTAATAGGGAACGACTGACACCAGGGTTCAAATTCAAGTAGGGCAACACTAAAGTAATGTACAATAAACAAAAATCAAAATGAAAGTAGTGCAAATCAACAATGAAGTCACATAACCAGTTGGTGGGGTTTTGTATTTATGACAGCTGAAGGCAGCAATTGTTTAGGCAGCTACGCAGACAAACTGGACGTGAGCTCCCGAGGCCCATCACACGGCGTTCATAGAGACTTAGTACTTATGTACCGATATTTTTAAAATGTGACTACGCCTATTCAGGCTATTTTAGTTTTATTTCTAGACCATGCCCTCTTAGACAAATAGGTTCAGGTATGTCTTCTGAAGAAGGCTCAACTATTTGGGCTGAAATCTAGATCAAGGTTGGCTTCATTACCGCAATCGAGGCTGATGGTTTCTTATATATTGGCTTATAGAGTGCTTTTCGTGAACTGGTCAGGGTTTCCACAGCGAAAATTCCAACTGATCTGAATCTGGAAGTCGACAATCAGTGTGCTTAAGGAGTTTGGACAATTTCTGGTGGCTGTAACACTAGGAATTTGAATACGTAACACAGAAGGATACTCATAGAGAGATAGAAAGATATGCAATGGGAATTAACAGGCCATTCATTCATTTATTTACTTACTCTAGGACAAAGTGGGTGGTCTTAGAGGGATCCTTTGCCGTTTTGTTTATGCATGTATTAATGTTGCATCCCTGTGTTCACGCCACAGCGAGGCGTGAAAGCCGGCCGGAGTGGCTGAGCGGTTCAAGGTGCTACAGCCTGGAACCGCGAGACCGCTACGGTCGCGGGTTCGAATCCTGCCTCCGGCATGGATGTGTGTGTGATGTCCTTAAGTTAGTTATGTTTAAGTAGTTCTAAGTTCTAGGGGACTTAGGGGACTGATGACCTCAGCAGGTAAGTCCCATAGCGCTCAGAGCCATTTGAACTTTTTTTTTTAATTAAAAAAATTTTTTTTAGGCATGAAACAGGAGGGCTAAAAAAGCGTAAGTAGACTTTGGTGCTGCGGATCGCGTTCAAATTTCGTTGAATGCTTCGAACGCCCCCGCTGATCGAATATCATAATGAAGAAATTCACGCGTTTGATCGGTTCTGGTGTCGCTGAGGAAAAGCTACTGCAGTATTGAGTATTTTGTAAAAGTTTGAGTTTTGTGAGTGGTTGATTTTAGGACATTCATGTCTACATAAGCACCGCATGGCGTGTTACGTGCAGATTACGAGACATTGTGGTGAGTACTTCTTTACAAGATGCCTACTGAACGATTGAATCTGTTAACTAGCAAATAGCCGTGGGTCAGTGACTGTTTAGCACGTTCAAAATATCAGGTCAGATTAAATATCTTGTGGCTGCTTTCGACTGTGCACTTGTAACAGAGACGTTAGTAACACTATATAATAATATCAGAATATTAAATACGGACTCGATAGCCATTTTCCGTGTTTTAAAGACAATAAACCAATTAAGCGGAAATTTTAGACTTTTCCCAAACGAGTCATACAAAAATCCCGAACGATCGATAGTTTAGCTAACTTCCAGCTACTGCCCATGGACAGCAGTTATGTGGCCTTTGCGTTGTTTTTGTAAGCTAAACCAGTATCTGCCATCGCAGAGTGAAGGGGCAGACAACCTGAAACCTCTCCAGTTAGGTAGACTCATTAGGGACAATAAGAGCACAATCAGACTTGCTGCAAGTTCTTGCCAGTTGCATAATGCAGAGGGACACCAGCTGCTGCAGTTGACCGTGATCGACCATCTCCTTTCCTTCGGCCAGCAGTGGCTGTCTTTCGAAACGTTCCCCATGCACGAGAAAAAGCGCTGTGAGCAGTACCAAACTCCTGGCCACCTCGTCACACCTCGTCCTTATTCCGGTTTGCACCTGATTCATCATCGTGTGAAGTCATTTCAAATACTTCTTCCAGGGCAATGTTAATGAAGGGCAGCACCACAACGCACCGTAATATCTCGCTGATAGACTCACACTGCCTATTCCCGCCCCTTCGACAGCCTCGTGTTGCAGGGCTCACCTCATTTGGCGCTATAAGTGAAGCTCACCTCACGCCAGTTGACAATATGCTTTATGTACAGGACTGGGGGATCTCTGGCAACATGCTGTCACACTTTTATTTACCCCTGGTAGTTAATGTACTATGTTGCTTTACCTAACTCGTCCTGAACTTTTGCAGAGCTGTGTACTTTCCACAGCGAAATGTCTGGCTGCAATCAGAAAAACAGTAACAGAACGATTATAATATTAAATTACACAAAGGGAGAAAAATTAAAAGCAAAAGCATTGCGAACTTCGGTTGGTTTCAGAAGGGTAGTGCCACAGTCATTCAGAAGTGCTGCCTTCTACTTACAATACCAGTATCGTCTGCTATTTGCAATAACAACTTGCAGCTTCAACTTGCAACAGTAACAGGATAGTCTTCTAATTGCAATAGCCTTCCATCTACATCTACATCTACATGACTACTCTGCAATTCACATTTAAGTGCTTCGCAGAGGGTTCATCGAACCACAATCATACTATCTCTCTACTATTCCACTCCCGAACAGCGAGCGGGAAAAACGAACACCTAAACCTTTCTGTTCGAGCTCTGATTTCTCTTATTTTATTTTGATGATCATTCCTACCTATGTAGGTTGGGCTCAACAAAATATTTTCGCATTCGGAAGAGAAAGTTGGTGACTGAAATTTCGTAAAAAGGTCTCGCCGCGACGAAAAACGTCTATGCTGTAATGACTTCCATCCCAACTCGTGTATCATATCTGCCACACTCTCTCCCCTATAACGTGATAATATAAAACGAGCTGCCCTTTTTTGCACCCTTTCGATGTCCTCCGTCAATCCCATCTGGTAAGGATCCCACACCGCGCAGCAATATTCTAACAGAGGACGAACAAGTGTAGTGTAAGCTGTCTCTTTAGTGGACTTGTTGCATCTTCTACGTGTCCTGCCAATGAAACGCAACCTTTGGCTCGCCTTCCCGACAATATTATCTATGTGGTCCTTCCAACTGAAGTTGTTCGTATTTTTAACACCCAGGTACTTAGTTGAATTGACAGCCTTGAGAATTGTACTATTTATCGAGTAATCGAATTCCAACGGATTTCTTTTGGAACTCATGTGGATCATCTCGCACTTTTCGTTATTTAGCGTCAACTGCCACCTGACACACCATACAGCAATCTTATCTAAATCGCTTTGCAGCTGATACTGGTCTTCGGATGACCTTACTAGACGGTAAATTACAGCATCATCTGCGAACAGTCTAAGAGAACTGCTCAGATTGTCACCCAGGTCATTTATATAGATCAGGAACAGTAGAGGTCCCAGGACGCTTCCCGTAGGAACACCTGATATCACTTCAGTTTTACTCGATGATTTGCCGTCTATTACTACGAACTGCGACCTTCCTGACAGGAAATCACGAATCCAGTCGCACAACTGAGACGATACCCCATAGCTCCGCAGCTTGATTAGAAGTCGCTTGTGAGGAACGGTGTCAAAAGCTTTCCGGAAATCTAGAAATATGGAATCAACTTGAGATCCCCTGTCGATAGCGGCCATTACTTCGTGCGAATACAGAGCTAGCTGCGTTGCACTAGAGCGATGTTTTCTGAAGCCATGCTGATTACGTGTCAATAGATCGTTCCCTTCGAGGTGATTCATAATGTTTGAATACAGTATATGCTCCAAAACCCTACTGCAAACCGACGTCAATGATATAGGTCTGTAGTTAAATGGATTACTCCTACTACCCTTCTTGAACACTGGTGCGACCTGCGCAATTTTCCAATCTGTAGGTACAGATCTATCGGTGAGCGAGCGGTTGTATATGAGTGCTAAGTAGGGAGCTATAGTGTCAGCGTAATCTGAAAGGAACCTAATCGGTATACAATCTGGACCTGAAGACTTGCCCGTATCAAGCGATTTGAGTTGCTTCGCAACCCCTAAGGTATCTACTTCTAAGAAACTCATGCTAGCAGATGTTCGTGTTTCAAATTCTGGAATATTCCATTCATCTTCCCTGGTGAAGGAATTTCGGAAAACTGCGTTCAATAACTCCGCTTTAGCGGCACAGTCGTCGATAACAGTACCATCGGCACTGCGCAGCGAAGGTATTGACTGCGCCTTGCCGCTTGTGTACTTTACATACGACCAGAATTTCTTCGGATTTTGTACCAAATTTCGAGACAATGTTTCGATTTTAGCCCATCTTCGGGATTTCGCGTTCTTCTGAACTTCGCATGCTTTTTCCGTTGCCTCTGCAACAGCGTTCGGACCTTTTTTTGAGTACCACGGGGGATCCGTTCCATCTCTTACCAATTTATGAGGTATGAATATCTCAATTGCTGTTGCTACTATATCTTTGAATTTGAGCCACATCTCGACTACATTCGTATAGTCAGTTCGGAAGGAATGGAAATTGTCTTTTAGGAAGGCTTCTAGTGGCACTTTATCCGCTTTTTTAAATACAATTATTTTGCGTTTGTTTCTGATGGATTTGGAAGAAATGGTATTGAGCCTAGCTACAATGACCTTGTGATCACTAATCCCTGTATCAGTCATGATGCTCTCTATCAGCTCTGGATTGTTTGTGGCCAAGAGGTCAAGTGTGTTTTCGCAACCATTTACAATTCGCGTGGGTTCGTGGACTAACTGCTCGAAATAATTTTCGGAGAATGCATTTAGAACAATCTCGGAAGACGTTTTGTGACTACCACCGGTTTTGAACAAGTATTTTTGCCAACATACCGAGGGTAGGTTGAAGTCCCCACCAACTATAACCGTATGAGTGGGGTATTTATTTGTTACGAGACTCAAACTTTCTCTGAACTGTTCCGCAACTGTATCATCGGAGTCTGGGGGTCGGTAGAAGGAGCCAATTATTAACTTAATTCGGCTGTTAAGTATAACCTCCACCCACACCAATTCGCACGGAGTATCTACTTCGACTTCACTACAAGATAAACCACTACTGACAGACACAAACACTCCACCACCAATTCTGCCTAATCTATCTTTCCTGAACACCGTCTGAGACTTCGTAAAAATTTCTGCAGAACTTATTTCAGGCTTTAGCCAGCTTTCTGTACCTATAACGATATCAGCTTCTGTGCTTTCTATTAGCGCTTGAAGCTCAGGGACTTTTCCAGCGCAACTACAACAATTTACAACTACAATTCCGACTGTTCCTTGATCCAAGCACGTCCTGTAATTGCCAAGCACCCTTTGACATTGCAGCCCATCCCGCATGCAAAGGAAGAAAAACACAAAGCAAAAGCCTTGCAAACATTGGCTCGTTTACAAAGGGTGACGCTGCTGTCGTTCAGAAGTACCATCTTCTACTTACAGTACAGGATCGTCTTCTATTTCCAATAACAACTTGCAACTTCAACTTGCAAAACCAGTATCATACTTGGAATAACAGAATCGTCTTCCAATTGCAATAGCAGTGTCATCTACTAGCTGCAATAACAATATCGGCATTTACTTGAAAAAACCAATAACGTATTATACTTGCAATGACAGTATCGCCTTCTACTTGCAATAATGGTAGAATCTGAACACAACAAGTAAGTTTCATTTGAGCCTACTCTATGTGTTCTATGAAATACTCCAGTAGAGAATGGACTTACTTCTTGCCTTCTTCGTCTTGCTTCCCCTGGATCCTCTTGAGGTTTTCGACATACTGCAGCATCACCTCCACAGCCTTGGACACTCGGCTCTCCTGTTGTATGGCGCCGAGACTCTGAAATCAGGAGGACACATCTCGAGTCTGCGTCTGTAGGTACACACTCTTTGAAATTCTGAAGCTAACAGGCGTAAAATACCTGCAGCAAATGATCGTCTACAACATGTATACAAAAGAGACTGCAATTACGAGGATTGGAACTTCAATAGTGGCAACTATTTATTTACAGCTCGTACAAAATAGATACGTGTTTCAATATTTAGTGACATCATTCAAAGTAGTCACCAGCATTGTGTATAACCCGTTGCCAGCGATGTGCGAGTTGTGTTGACAGTTTTTTTTTTAATCTCATTTTGTTCGCTTTTGTTCGTTGCATCTGCTCGGGGCGGACGTCGCAAGACATCCGTTTAAATTCGTTGTTGATCGATTAACTAAGTTTTTTTATTACAGAGGGCAGCTAACCCTCTGACCGAACACGCTGAGCTACCGCGTCGCAACAGTTCGAGCGGCGCAGTCTATTGCCCGACGAATTTGTAGCAGTTCTGAAGCGAGTGCCGTGAAGTGTGTCCTTCAGTTTGGAAATCGAGTTGAACTCATGAGGGCGTAAGTCAGGGCAGTGGTACACCACTTAGCTGCCGCATCAGTCAGACAAATCAGTAACAGCTTGCACTGTACGTGCTTGAGCACTGTCCTGCAAAATGATGGTCAGGTCCTGCAGAAAATGTCATCAGTTCTGTCGCTATGTTGTTAATTTTTGGTACACAACCTACGACCAGCTAAGAGACAGAAGTGATGACACTTTCTGCAGAACCTGACCATCATTTTGCAGGACAAGCACGTACAGTGCAAGCTGTTAATGTTTTGTTTGACTGTTGGGGCTGCTAAGTGCTATATCACCTACTGAACTCCTCTGACTTAAGCCCTCGTGAATTCTATTTCTAGCCCGCATCTCGTGGTTATGCGGTAGCGTTCTCACTTCCCGGGTTCCCGGGTTCGATTCCCGGCGGGGTCAGGGATTTTCTCTGCCTCGTGATGGCTGGGTGTTGTGTGATGTCCTTAGTTAGGTTTAAGTAGTTCTAAGTTCTAGGGGACTGATGACCATAGATTTTAAGTCCCATAATGCTCAGAGTCATTTGAACCAATTCTATTTCTAAACTGAAGCGAACATTTCACGGCATTCGCTTCAGAATTGCTACAAATTCGTCGGGCAATAGACCGTGTCGCTCGAACTGTCAACACAACTGGCACTGCTAAGAGTATCCTACGACTTCCACATCACTGGCAATGGGTTATACACAATGCTGGTGACTACTTTGGTCACTAACCTTTGAAAGAAATTTCTATTTTGTACGAGCTGTTCAAATGATTCAAATGGCTCTGAGCACTATGGGACTTAACATCTGAGGTCATCAGTCCCTTAGAACTAGTTAAACCTATCTAACCTAAGGACATCACACACATCCATGCCCGAGGCAGGATTCGAACCTGCGACTGTAGCGGTCGCGCGGTTCCAGACTGAAGCGCCTACAACCGCTCAGCCACACCGGCCGGCGTACGAGCTGTAAATAAAGATTTGCCACTATTAAAGTTCCAACGGTGGTATAACATTCCCAAGGCATGAAAGAGAAGCAGTGATTGAGAACTGTGTGAGACAATGTTGCAGCCCATCTTCACATTATTCAGCATGTACACTGAACAAGCTGTGAATGACATCATGGAGCAATTTGGGAAGGTAAATTAAAGTACAGAGAGGAGAATTAAAGACTTTCACGTTTGCTGATTACTTTGTAATTCTCTCAGTAACAGCAAAAGTCTGTGCACAGCAGCTGAACGGAATTCGCAGTGTGTTGAAAAGAAGTTATAACATCAGTAAGTCATACAAATGTAAATGACTGCAGTCTAATCAAACCAGGCGATGGTGAGGGAATTAGATTAGGAAATGGGACAATAGAAGTGGTGTACTACTTACGCGCCGGCCGCGGTGATCTAGCGGTTCTAGGCGCGCAGTCCGGAACCGCGCGACTGATACGGTTGCAGGTTCGAATCCTGCCTCGGGCATGGATGTGTGTGATGTCTTTAGGTTAGTTAGATTTAAGTAGTTCTAAGTTCTAGGGGACTGATGACCACAGATGTTAAGTCCCGTAGTGCTCAGAGCCATTTGAACCATTTTACTACTTCTGCTGTTTAGCAAAAGAATTGACGGAGGCTTGAGCAAAGAGGACGTAAAATGCAGATTGGCAATAACAAAGACAGCGTTGGTGAAAGAGATAAATATGTTACCAACTAGTATAAACTGAGTGTTAGGCAAATTTTCTGAAAGTGTTCATCTGGAGTGCAGCTTTGTACGGAAGCGAAACATGGACGATACATAGAAATCTGGTGCTGCAGAAGAATGTTGAAGAGCTGATGGTTAGATTTAATAATAAAATAAGACGTACTGAACCGAATTTAGTAGAAAAGAAAAGGCTGTGGCGCAAATTGGCTAAAGGACAAGACAGGTTGACAGTACACTTCCTAAAGCACCAAGTAATATGTAGTTTGGTTAATGAGGTACGTGTCAGGGGGTAAAATTGCAGAGCTAGATCAAATCTTGACTAAGGTAAGTAGTATCAGATGGATGTAGGTTGCAATATTTAAGCAGACGTGAAGAGACTTTCAACTTGTAGACAGTTACAGATGGCTGCATCAAACCAGTCTTCACAATGAAGACTACAACAAACCTTTCCACTTCTTCTCTACACAAGTACAGAGTGCACGTGAAAGCTATCTTCACGGGACCACGCAAAGAAAGTAGACAGCAGGAGCGTGGGCTTACCTCTGAAGACCTCGCCACCCAGTCCACGGCCATCCTCAAAATGTCGACTTGCTCTTTCACTTTTGTTACTATTTCGATTGATGTGGAATCCTTACATAAGTGGGACAGATTCTGTAACAAATAAACAATCCGAAAATGACATGAGTACATTTCTGCATAGCCCAATTAAAATAAAATATAAACAGGTCCTACCAAAAGTCTAGTTTAAAATAAACATAAATAAACCATAAAGTATCAATACTATTTGTAGAAAAAAATTGACATAAGTGAATTCTTAATTCTGTGATGTATAAGGGGCACTCAAATGAAAACGAGATAGATGCAGAAAAGTAAGGAAATTCTTTATTATTTCAAAAATAACCCCCAAAACTGTCAACACATTTATCTCACTGTGACACAGGACGATCCTCATCCTCCAGACAGTAGGTGGGGAAAGAGGACCCTTCCGTTATACGTTCAGCTGGTGATATTCTCGAAGTGCAGCTGCAGCATTACTGTCGTTTTGATAATAGAGCTTCACCAACGACGTTCTGCTCCTTTTGTCCAAGCTCATGTTGACACGTCAACAAGTGCACTACGAGTGGTCAGGTGTGTGACACTAGGGATCACGATGACTGATCACAGCACCTGGTGGCCACAGTTGGAACTGGACAGTGGGTCTGTGACGCATGGAAATCGTGCACCCCTTACTCTCGACACTAATGCTACCACATTTGGTAGTCATACAGTCATTAGCCTCCGTGTTACAGCGTGTTATATAGAGAAAGTTTAACTGTAATTCTTGTGTCATGCGTATTCGTCGCTATGGGGTGCATAGGAAACCTGCTTTCTCGGATTGGTAGACAACAATTCAAGCATATCGTGTTGATGCAGTTTATTACAAAAGGAAATTATTACAACACTTAACTTTGTGAAATACAGAAATGCCCCAGGCAAAACGGTGAAGAGACTAAATAAGCAATCTCTTCCGCGTGTACAATGCTTAACACAAACGAAATTATATAGTTCGCAAGTCGCTGCTGTAGAGCTCGTAGAACGGTTATAGTCTCCAACTGGGCCACGAGCAGGCGGTGCGTCGCTTGTGTTCTCTTCGCCTAGAGGCCGCTGCTGTCTCAGCGTCGTAATATATATATATATATATATATATATATATATATATATATATATATATATATATATATATATATATATATATATATTTTGCGCTACGGGAGCAGGACGACGGGTAGGGCAGGGGTCGACACGCGAGGCCTGGCCATCCCGGCGCCATGCCCAAGCAACGTGTTCTCTGATCGAAGGATCAGGAAGAGGATGTAACGGGATTGTCAGTGTCTTTTTATTTATTTGTTTCTTTAATTTTTATAATATTTTATTTTATTTCATATTGTATTTATGGATTTATTTTTGTTTCATTACAAAAAAGGCCCTACAACTGCCGAAACCGAGCGTCAAAGTCTTCTCGTCTGTTGGGAAGGGTTCCCCCCTATTCTGTCCATAGAGGATGAATATGCTCGAGGATTCTTCTTCATTTTAATCGTCTCGACCCGGAATTCCCCAGTGAGCAGCAGGAACCGTAAATAATGAACCTAAATAATTTGCGAAACGGGTTGTGTACTTCGGATAGCAGCTGAAAGCAACATGTGTCGTCATCAGTAAGGACCAAGATTCAAGTGTGCCTTTCTGAGCATGGCAAAATACACTACTGGCCATCAAAATTGCTACACCACGAAGATGACGTGCAACAGACGCGACATTTAACCTACAGGAAAAAGATTCTGTGATATGCAAATAATTAGCTTCTCAGAGCATTCACACAAGGTTGGCGCCGGTGGCGACACCTACAACGTGCTGACATGAGGAAAGTTTCCAACCGATTTCTCATACAGAAACAGCAGTTGACTGGCGTTGCCTGGTAAAACGTTGTTGTGATGCCTCGTGTAAGGAGGAGAAACGCGTACCATCACGTTTCCGACTTTGATAAAGGTCGGATTGTAGCCTAACGCGATTGCGATTTATCGTATCACGACCGAGTTGGTCTAGATCAATGGACTGTTAGCAGAATATGTAATCGGTGGGTTCAGGAGGGTAATACGGAACGCAGTGCTAGATCCCAACGGCCTCGTATCACTAGCAGTCTAGATGACAGGCATCTTATCAGCATGGCTGTAACGGATCGTGCAGCCACATCTCGATCCCTGAGCTAACAGATGAGGACGACTGCAAGACAACAACCATCTGCACGAACAGTTTGACGTCGTTTGCAGCAGCATGGACTGTCAGCGTGGAGACCATGGCTGCGGTTACCCTTGACGCTGCATCACAGACAGGAGCGCCTGCGACGAATCTGGGTGCACGAATGGCAAAACGTCGTTTTTTCGGATGAATCCAGGTTCTGTTTACAGCATCATGATGGTCGCATCCGTGTTTGGCGACATCGCAGTGAACGCAAATTGGAAGCGTGTATTCGTCATCGCTATACTGGCGTATCACCCGGCATGATGATATGGGGTGCCATTGGTTACACGTGTCGGTCATCTCCTGTTCGCATTGACGGCACTTTGAAAAGTGGAGGTTACATTTCAGATGTGTTACGAACCGCGGCTCTACCCTTCATTCGATCCCTGCAAAACCCTACATTTCAGCAGGATAATGCACGACCGCATGTTACAGGTCCTGTACGGACCTTTCTGGATACAGAAAATGTTCGACTGCTGCCCTGGCCAGCACATTCTACAGATCTCTCACCTACTGTAAACGTCTCGTCAATGGTGGCCGAGCAACTCGCTTGTCACAATACGCCAATCACTACTCTTCATGAACTGCGGTATCATGTTGAAACTGCATGGGCAGCTGTACCTGTACACGCCATCCAAGCTCTGTTTGACTCAATGTCCAGGCGTATCATGGCCGTTAGTAATGCCAGAGGTGGTTGTTCTGGGTACTGATTTCTCAGGATCTATGCACCCAAACTGCGTGAAAATGTAATCACATGTCAGTCTAATATAATATATTTGTCCAATGATTATCCGTTTATCATCTGCATTTCTTCTTGGTGTAGCAATTTTACTGGCCAGTAGTGTGTGTAGTAAAGGGCCATTCCTTTTAGCATTCGTCCTGGTCGATGGAAAGTGTACGCCGTCAAGGCGCAATATACACTCCTGGAAATGGAAAAAAGAACACATTGACACCGGTGTGTCAGACCCACCATACTTGCTCCGGACACTGCGAGAGGGCTGTACAAGCAATGATCACACGCACGGCACAGCGAACACACCAGGAACCGCGGTGTTGGCAGTCGAATGGCGCTAGCTGCGCAGCATTTTTGCACCTTCGCCGTCAGTGTCAGCCAGTTTGCCGTGACATACGGAGCTCCATCGCAGTCTTTAACACTGGTAGCATGCCGCGACAGCGTGGACGTGAACCGTATGTGCAGTTGACGGACTTTGAGCGAGGGCGTATAGTGGGCATGCGGGAGGCCGGGTGGACGTACCGCCGAATTGCTCAACACGTGCGGCGTGAGGTCTCCACAGTACATCGATGTTGTCGCCAGTGGTCGGCGGAAGGTGCACGTGCCCGTCGACCTGGGACCGGACTGCAGCGACGCACGGATGCACGCCAAGACCGTAGGATCCTACGCAGTGCCGTAGGGGACCGCACCGCCACTTCCCAGCAAATTAGGGACACTGTTGCTCCTGGGTTATCGGCGAGGACCATTCGCAACCGTCTCCATGAAGCTGGGCTACGGTCCCGCACACCGTTAGGCCGTCTTCCGGTCACGCCCCAACATCGTGCAGCCCGCCTCCAGTGGTGTCGCGACAGGCGTGAATGGAGGGACGAATGGAGACGTGTCGTCTTCAGCGATGAGAGTCGCTTCTGCCTTGGTGCCAATGATGGTCGTATGCGTGTTTGGCGCCGTGCAGGTGAGCGCCACAATCAGGACTGCATACGACCGAGGCACACAGGGCCAACACCCGGCATCATGGTGTGGGGAGCGATCTCCTACACTGGCCGTACACCTCTGGTGATCGTCGAGGGGACACTGAATAGTGCACGGTACATCCAAACCCTCATCGAACCCATCGTTCTACCATTCCTAGACCGGCAAGGGAACTTGCTGTTACAACAGGACAATGCCCGTCCGCATGTATCCCGTGCCACCCAACGTGCTCTAGAAGGTGTAAGTCAACTACCCTGGCCAGCAAGATCTCCGGATCTGTCCCCCATTGAGCATGAAGCGTCGTCTCACGCGGTCTGCACGTCCAGCACGAACGCTGGTCCAACTGAGGCGCCAGGTGGAAATGGCATGGCAAGCCGTTCCACAGGACTACATCCAGCATCTCTACGATCGTCTCCATGGGAGAATAGCAGCCTGCATTGCTGCGGAAGGTGGATATACACTGTACTAGTGCCGACATTGTGCATGCTCTGTTGCCTGTGTCTATGTGCCTGTGGTTCTGTCAGTGTGATCATGTGATGTATCTGACCCCAGGAATGTGTCAATAAAGTTTCCCCTTCCTGGGACAATGAATTCACGGTGTTCTTATTTCAATTTCCAGGAGTGTATCATCAGAGGATATAGACTCCGGAAATCGCCCAAGAGTATTGCCAGCATACGCTGCGTCAGTAGCCAGCACTTGCTGGTTGCGGCAGAAGTCAGGCGGTTTGCATCTGAGTCAGCGACTGAGGATGTCGGACACAAGGGGTCATCAGTCAGGTGAATGGAATGTAGCTTCTGCCGTGTAGCGAACTTCCCATTCACAACCACGTACCACTTTGTGTACTAGAGAGGGGTCGGTCAGCGTACTATTTGCTGACGTCTTCTTCACAGCCGTCCTCGTTTTACCGTTCCTGACTGGCGTGCCGACGCTCGACTTTAAACCGGAACAATAACCACCCGGAATTACTGGACAACAAAAATGAACTGTGGAGCGTGATTTTTCGATTAAGCTTTCGGCGAGTAAGAGATATTTACTCTTTATCCGATAGGCGGATCTTAGATTCTTGTCACCGGAAGGCACACGGAAGATGGACGCAATGAAGTGTGCATGCGTGGGCAGAGCTCTCTCTGGCGACAATGCTCTTATACCCGTTTTACGAAGCGAACGAACTTGAAATTGATTGACAAGCAGTTGCGTGAATGGCAGCCATCCATCGTGTGAACGGTCTCACTTTTATGATTGCTTTAGTAACGATGGGCGATAATTCTAGGGCCAGGTAGATTCGGTATTAGTGGCCTCATTCCGCAAGCGCGAAATAATAGCTGTCTGCTGTTGTCACGTCTCTTCTGAATGCTGAATCTGCCTTATTGCTTTCTGGTGCACTTACCGTATGTTGAGTTTCTGTTTATGGCCGTTGCGTTATCACAAGGAACTTTCTGAGCAAGTTTGTACAGTGCACCTTTCGTAAATACTCGTATTTTCACGGAAGATTTTAAATATTTGTAAGTTTCATAAATAATTAATGATACGCTATTGTGAAATCACGACTTTGTCACTGTTACGCTAGTAGCGGTACACTATGTTTACGTTGATCATTTAAAAACGCTGCGACAAGATCTTGTGCGAATTTATATTTTGGGCGTAGTAAGCTTGGAGAGCTTCAGTAGACTGTAATCTGTAAGGGCATTAGAGCGGTAACAAGCGGTAGTGGTTCGGTTAGCAAACAGTGTGATTGAGGCGTTCTCAGCACGAACGCTCAGTTGTGTTCCCGGATTTGGCCCGGTGCAAGAGAGGCCGGTGCAGAGTGGAGAGCAGTGGATGCTCGGCAGTCAGCAGCACGGCTCAGTCTCCGTGAAGAGGTGCGAATTCCTTGGGAGCACAGCCGGCGGATTTACCTCTATAGCGGTGTGACTTAGGAGGAGGCATTGCAACGAGGGCACGGAAATTGGGCCGTACATCCAAACATGCACTCGGGCATGTTGTGGTTTCAATGGTGAGCATCTTCCTTACCTCGATCTTTACGAAGTTATTCGTTTTCTTCTAGGTAGCTGCCAGTCTACATCATCCTGGTTTCCAATCTATTGTATTATGGTTTCCTAAGAGCGCAAGGAGTGTGCAATGCGATGTGATCGGTATGTAGAGTAAAGTGTAATAATTTCAAATGTTTACGACGCCCTTACATGTCAGGCCGGCCGAAGTGGCCGAGCGGTTCTAGGCGCTTATAAGTTGTAGGGGAATTATGACCTCAGAAGTTAAGTCCGATAGTGCTCAGAGCCATTTGAACCATATGAACCTCATATGTAAGACAGCGTTGTCATTTATTAAATGTTGCTGTGTAATTCTGATCCAAGTTACGGGCGAGTGCTGTTGCCGTTATGTTGTGACCGAGCGAGGTGGCGCAGTGGTTAGCACACTGGACTCGCATTCGAGAGGACGACGGTTCAAACCTGCGTCCGGCCATCCTGATTAAGGTTTTCCGTGATTTCTCTAAATCGCTGCAAGCAAATGCCGGGATGGTTCCTTTGAAAGAGCATGACCGACCTCCTTCCTCCTTCTGCCCTAATTCGATGGGACCGATCACCTCGCTGTCTGGTACTCTCTCCGAAATCAAACAGCCAACCATTATGTTATGGTACGACTAATCAGTACTTCCTTGTTTTGGCCTTTAAATTTCCTAAGCCGGTAGAAAATTGTCTGAAGCAATGTGTGTAATTCTTCGTGACTCCTTCATCTGTGGTTATTGTGTAATAATTTTAAAGTCTAGTGTCAAGTTTTAAGTACTTTAGGCTGTTGAACTGAGGAAGGGTTACTTTATTCTATTTTGTGCTTATTCTTGTATACATTTGATGATGCAAGTAGTTTATTATTGTTTGGTAAAAAGCTTGAAACTATAAGCGCTTACGTGGAGGCTGTGCGTACAATCTAGTAAACAGATGTGGTTTGTTGCGACCACATTGCTACTGGCTCTTCATTTTGTACCTGAGTTCTTGCACACCGTAGATTCTCGAAATTACATTTTAAATCTGTATTTGTTTCTTAAGAACTTTTTTTAAGAGCTCACGCATTGCGATTTGCTGTGGAGTTATGTAAAAAGCATGAAGTTTATAATAGTGAGTTCAGTAATTCTTTTCGGTTGGAGGATTTTAAATTAAATTTAAAAAATGTCTCTGAGCACTATGGGACTTAACGTCTGAGGTCATCAGTCCCCTAGAACTTAGAACTACTTAAACCTAGCTAACCTAAGGACATCACACACATCCATGCCCGAGAGAGGATTTGAACTTGTGACCGTAGCGGTCGCGCGGTTCCAGACTCTAGCGCCTAGAACCGCTCAGCCACTCCGGTCGGCTAAATTAAATTCATTCTGACGAAGATTGTTATTTCCTGTTTCCCATGGTGGACGTGTTTGATTATAAAAGAAAAGGTCGAATCTGTTTCCACACTCTGGATCTTTAAATATTTTAAGAGAATTTTTTGAAAGTATTATGCTTTTTATTAAGATCTTGCGCCTTGTTCAAATGGTTCAAATGGCTCTGAGCACTATAGGACTCAACTTCTGAGGTCATTAGTTCCCTAAAACTAAGAACTAGTTAAGCCTAACTAACCTAAAGACATCACACACATCCATGCCCGAGGCAGGATTCTATCCTGCGACCGTAGCGGTCTCGCGGTTCCAGACTGCAGCACCTATAACCGCACGGCCACTTCGACGGCACTTGCGCCTTGTCACTCCACCACCTAGCTCCCTACCATTTAAAAAAAATAATACCGTCCATACTAGTGGTTATGGATGGTTTATTGGCCAAATGGGGGTGGGGGGAGGGCATTGTTCTTTTATGTAAGCAAACCAGCAAGTTAAAAAAATGTTCAAATGTGCGTGAAATCTTATGGGACTTAACTGCTAAGGTCATCAGTCCCTAAGCTTACACACTACTTAACCTAAATTATCCTAAGGACAAACACACACACCCATGCCCGAGGGAGGACTCGAACCGCCGCCGGGACCAGCCGCACAGTCCATGACTGCAGCGCCTGAGACCGCTCGGCTAGTCCCACGCGACAAACCAGCAAGTTGCCCCAGCCTAATTTAATGATCCTAATGTAAACAAACTGTACATTTGTGCCCATGTTTTATTTATACCGTATTTAATGGGCAATAGCTGTCTGTGATGATAAAAATCAATGGTCAATAACTTTCATGCTAATTACTGTAATTTAAAGTCGAGAAGGTGGTTGAGTAGGGCACTTGCCTTCATGTTTAGCCAAGTGGCAGTTAATAGTCAAGTGCTTTTTGAGTAAAACTGATAACTGTCATTCCAATATGGTAATTTCCGACCCAGAAATGGCGTTTCCCCCACCGTTGCAGTGTGCTCCTGCCCCACTGCTACTATCCTCACTATCCTCAAATTTCTTGCGTAGTACAGCACCCAGCTGTACTGGCCTAGTTATCGTGGATATTTGTCTCAACATAGGATGGTATTTATGGTTTCGTAACTAATTTTTACCATTTTTTTAAGAAGACGCGCATTCCGTTCCTATTTTCTGATTTTCCCTCCAGTTTTAACCAGATACACGTAAATATGCGTTACGTGACTAATGTTACCGATTTCTTAAGACGTTGCACATAAATATGGCTTTCGCTTATTTTCAGTAAACACACATAAACATGTAGCTTTAAAGGTCTAACAACCATCACCAAATGACGCTATTTATAGTTTTCAGGTAATTAATTAAATATTCATCGACTTTTCAAAAAAAAAAAAATGGTTCAAATGGCTCTGAGCACTATGGGACTCAACTGCTATGGTCATTAGTCCCCTAGAACGTAGAACTACTTAAACCTAACTAACCTAAGGACATCACACACATCCATGCCCGAGGCAGGATTCGAAACTGCGACCTTAGCAGTCGCACGGTTCTGGACTGCGCGCCTAGAACCGTGAGACCACCGCGGCCGGCCATCGACGTTTCCTCAGTATTGCATAAGTACCTACTTTTTCCAGAAGATGCACTCGCACAACGAGCCTTAAATGTGTAACAACTAACTCCTCACTGCATACCCTGCGAGTATACCAACAAACGACGGTATTTACTGTTTGGGAGCTGTTTTACCTTTTTCTCAAGAAATAATCGTAAATATTCGCCAAATAACTTTTATATCTCCTCCTAGCATCACCATCTGGGGTGAGAAGGAGGGGAACTGGAAGCTTTATTTGAGGAAAAAATAAAAGACAAGCACTAAATGATTGAGGACCTCTCACCAACGACCGAGCGAGGTGGCGCAGTGGTTAGCACACTGGACTCGCATTCGGGAGGACTACGGTTCAATCCCGTCTCCAGCCATCCTGATTTAGGTTTTCCGTGATTTCCCTAAATCTTTTCAGGCAAATGCCGGGATGGTTCCTTTGAAAGGGCACGCCGATTTCCTTCCCAATCCTTCCCTAACCCGAGCTTATGCTCCGTCTCTAATGACCTCGTTGCCGACGGGACGTTAAACAGTAACCACCACCACCACCATCTCACCAACCGCCTAGACAACCGGAAGCTAGAGGACTCGCACGCCAGAGCCAGAGCTCGCCACAGTAAGTGCGGACGTGAGCTTACGTCTTCTGTTTTTCGACCCTTTAGGTAATAACCCACACTTTTGTCGCTACCACTGGGATTAGAGTGGGAGAGCTGTGCGCTGAGCTACTTGTTAGTCGTTTAATATCACGTGTTTACATATGTCTTAAAATGGAACTGCGTGGCTATTTGGAGAAAAAACAATTAGTAAAAGTTATAGCATTTAGCGATGGGAGAAAGGTCTGCTTATAGAAAAAAATCATTATGTCTTTATGTTATTTACCACTTCACTACCTATTGCGGCTTTTGTTTGGCAGTAATGGTAATGGAAGGGGGTCACACAATAGTGTGTTTACAGAAAATGTATTGCGTTACGCGTTAGCCGGTAGACGCTTTGCCTCACCCATCACGTATTAGGCGTTAGCATTTGCGTGTATTTGATACCTCATTGTACTTGCAAAGTGTGTGAAATCGTACATACAGGGTGTTCCCGTAAGAGCGTACAAAAATGTAACAGCAGTTAGAGAAGGCTCCACTGAAAAATTTGAGGTAGGAAACCCGGGACCAGAGAAGTCAGCTTAAGCAGGTATGGAAGTAAACTTGCCTACACCTTTGTCAATCATTACTGTTTTTCAGCTTATTTACAACTAACGGGGTAAAAGTTCACATATACTGTTCTGTTCATTTTACATGCATATTATTTATTTCCTGCAAGGGAACAAGGACACGAGACTGATTACCAGGAAGTCATTTTGCGGATTTTGTTTCCTTTACTTCTCCATAAGGTGGCTGTGTTGTATCGTATTTACATTGTCCCATGACAGAACGTCCATGTATCAAAGAGAGACTCATTCATTACTCGGTGCTATTGAGAGACCTGCAGTAATACTACAGAGCAGTACCGGTACAGTATTTCCTAGTCACTGGATTTGAAGGGGAGGTCCTATGCCACGGTCGGCGAGGTCACCTAACCTGAACATTTTTGATTATTTCCTATGGGGGTATCTAAAGTCACTTGTATATGAGATCCCAGTGGATACACACCACGGATACCTGTCAGGATGCGTCAGAACCTTATTCGGCGATGTCATGCTTGCACTGAGGTTGATAATCATCAGTTTCAGCACATTTTGTAAGATACAATACAAATGATACTTTCATTGTGTCAATAATGGTATTTGCATGTAACTAATGTAAATAAAAAAGTATACAGTAATGTAATTTTATTTCTGCTATTTCCTTAAGTAGGCTTCTCCGACCCCAGGTTACCTACCCCAAATTGTTGCGTGAAGCATCCTCTATACCCTGTTAAACTTTTGCACGCACTTAGGGAAACAAGCTGTATAATACAACTTTATTTTTGGTCGAATTTTCGTAGAGATCTTCTTTATATTACGATGAGAATCTGTGTTAATAAGTAATACAGATATGAAAGTTACATGTCTAATATATATTACTGCGGAACACTACAACCCGCCGTGTCCTATCAATAGACATAAGTCCATCGACATTCTTACCAGTGTTTCTAGCGGTTACAATTCCTGACGAGAGAGAATTGTTGTAGCGTGTTCCAAATATGACTGTATAACTCAGATCTCTGAGACTTAGATGCACACAGCTGCTGTTACAGCAACGTAGGGTGGCCTCTACATGAGGCTGCTCAGCACGTCTTCGTGCTTCAGCTGCCTGACACGGTACGCAAGCACGCGTACACAGATGCCAACCACAAGACAATCGACCATCACTCCGAAATTCTGCAAATAGGCAACGCACTCCACCTCTTATAGCAATGTACCATAATGCAAATCTGATTATGTTCGTATGGTAATGTGATTACTGCAACGTGGCTCACACACCAGACGCGCCATACGCATGTGATGGTTGACTTACCGAAAAGTCTAAAAAAATATTTGCTGTAGGCTTTTCATAGTCACAAGCCCGCTAGGACAGGCTACACAGTTGTATTTTGTCCTCAGTACATTGCTTTATGGTGTAGATTAGTGAATTCGAACGTGTGGAACTTTTTCTAGTGTTCGAACACAGTATAAGTTAGGAAATCTTATGAACAGCTCTCTAGTCTTTGAATGATGATACTGATGAACCCGTTTCCGCAGAATCAGGCTTTGTATAATATCTATGGGTGGAGTTATTGATTACCCTATACATCTACATCTACATCTACGTGATTACTCTGCTATTCACAATAAAGTGCCTGGCAGAGGGTTCAATGAACCACCTTCAAGCTGTCTCTCTACCGTTCCACTCTCGACCGGCACTCTGGAAAAAACGAGCAATTAAATTTTTCTGTGGGAAGCCTGATTCCTCTTGTTTTATAGTGATGATCAGTTCTCCTTATGTAGGTGGGTTCCAACAGAATATTTTCGCAATCGGAGGAAAAAAACTGGTGATTGAAATTTCATAAGAAGATCCCGTCGCAACGAAAAACGTCTTTGTTTTAATGTCACTCCAGTTCACGTATCATGTCTGTGACACTATCTCCCCTATTTCGCGACAATACAAAACGAGCTGCCCTTCTTTGTACTTTTTCGATGTCATCCGTCAGTCCCACCCTATATGTCATCTTGTTACAACAAAGTCGTAACACGGCACCGTACATTTTAGTGAGAGCATGGTAGGGTAATTCCCGGTGTAAACACAAATACTGGCATTTTTCTGTATGCAGGGAGGCTCTCCACAGGAGAATGACAGCAGGTTGATATGGAGCGCTCCCGAATTATAGTTACAAGCTGTTATTCCATCCTTTTTTTTAACTCGCCAGCGGTAGTCGTGTTGCTATCGATAAAGCTTTACTTGCAGCTCCCGTGTATTAGGATAGAATACCACAGCATTACAAATCCAAATAAAGAGTCCACGAGAATATAACAACTGGGAACAGTATGGATCGTGTTTTTGAGCCTGCGCAAGATTCCTTAAGTGTATTACACACCATCAAACAATATTTACGATTTGGTCAACTCTACGCCGTGCCAGTTGCTTCGACGTGGTGTAAATTAACGACTAGCTTACAGAACATTTGCTGTGTGGTGTGGAACGACGTTTCTGCTGTTTGTCTACTGCGTACAGCTAAACCATTAGGTGTATTTGTACTGTGTCAGATTTGACGCGTACCAAAAGACGTTACTCGCCTCCAAGTCAAGCGAGTTACAGTGAAGGAACACAAAGAGTTTCAATGTAATCATGTTGTAATTGGTGCCTAAGCATTTTTATGTTGTAGATATCCGACAAATGGCCGCAAAACCCATCAGCTGTACAGCAAAGCAGAGATTGGGCAGTGGCGACGGCGGAGTTCAGAGATAGATCCCCATCTGGTCGCTATACGACGCTGCGAGAGCTATTTTCTACAATGTGAGGTCAAAAAATCGTTGCATGTTGTCAGTGATATGGTTCCTGTACATATTGACATTGTCAGACAGTTAGTTTAGTCCCCGTCTTGTCCTAGGACGCAGTAGATTTACCGACGGGAGTTAACATTGGTAATAGTTCGCCTGGATCGGTACGTCTAACTGCTGAGAGAGGTCGAGGATAGCTCGTTCCGAAATTTAGTAGTATTCCTAACAGTGAGGTTCTGCATGTTAGAATTCGATTTATTAAGCTGCGAATGCAGTTAGCGAATCAGGCGAGATCGTCTATTAGAGTTAGGAGCCGGTGCAGTAAGCTGTGTGTTTGTGAGGCTGGATAGTTTCAGTGATAGTTACTGTATTTGGGCTTTAGGGATTATGCAGTTCCGCGAAAATTTGTTGGCGGATCTGCTGGCCGACTCTGAGGTGACACGAGTTCGTGCTTATTTGGTGGTTATTGGTTCTAGGATTACTGTGGTTTCCGAGCGTAGATCTCGATGTAATTTATATTCTGTTTCGCAGTCCTTAACGATTCATAGATTGGGAACTGTGTCTTATTTTGCTACTGCACACAGCGTTTTATGTGAAGTTTTCGATCCACCCTAATGAATAAAGAAAAGGAATTGAAGGTCAGAACAGTTGGAAACATATCACGAGGCACTGTGATACCATTTAACGACTATTTAAAAGACCCGTGAGAAGTGATTTTCGTAGTTCGTTTGAAGTAGTGGGACAGCGTATTGTGAACTCCTAAAGTGGTTGAGCTTCGAATTAACAGTCAATCGCAGTATTTAAAGTGGCGGTGACACGTAGATTTTTTTTCTTTCTTTTTCTTTCCTTGCTGTCACTCGACCACATGTGTTTTCAGAAAGTGCATTGAGTATTGGATTTTACCAAGAAATCATAAAAGAAGTGAGCCAGGACTGGCTAAAGAAAGTAAAACTTAAAAATTCGTTCTCTTCATTTTGTAATGTGAGTGGAACAGTTTCTGGTTATCTGAAAGAGGTGCATATGAGAAACTGTTTACGTGTGCGTGTGAAGTATAATAGTATTTTGAACCAAAAGTATTTGTTATTCTTTGTTTTACGTCGTGCGAATTCCCACTAATTAAGAAGATAAAACCTTGAAAGTTATTAAGGAGTTAACACACATCAAAAAAAGTTTCGCATCACCTCGGTTCCGGAGTTCCGGAACCTATACAGAAACCTGGAATAGGGATCAACATAAAAATCGTTTCCGTCCTATTTATTACCCATGAAACCCCACACACTGCTTGTTATACTACCATACAGCGAGACCTTCCGAGGTGGTGGTCCAGGTTACTGTACACACCGGTAACACTAATACCTAGCAGCACGTTCTCTTGCATTGATGCATGCCTGTATTCGTCGTGGCATACTATCCGCAATTCCACCGCGGCGCTGTTGGGCAATATTGTCCCACTCCTCAACGGCGATTCGGCGTAGATACCTCTGAGTGATTAGTGGGCTAGGTCGTCCATAAAGAGCCCTTTTTAATCTATGCCAGGTATGTTCGATAGGGTTCGTGTCTGGAGAACATGCGCTCACTCTAGTCGAGTGATGTCGTTATCTGAAGCAATTCATTCACAACATGTGCACGAAGAGGGCGCAAACTGTCGTGCATGATTAGAATGCCTCGCCAATGTGCTGTCGATATGGTTGCACTATTGGTCGGAGGTTGGAATTCACTTAACGTACAGCAGTTACGGCGCCTCCCATGACCACCAGCGGCGTACGTCGGCCCCACATAATGCGACCCGAAAACAGCAGGGAACCTGCACCTTGATGCACTCGCTGGACAGTGTGTCTAAGGCGTTCAGCCTGACCCGGTCGCCTTCAAACACGTCTCCGACGATTGTCTGGTTGAAGGCATATGCGACACTCGTCGATGAAGAGAGCGTGATGCCAATCGTGAGCGGTCTATTCGGCATGTTGTTGGGCCCATCTGTACCGCGTTGCATGGGGTCGCGTTTGCAAAGATGGACCTCGCCATGGACGTCGGGGGTGAAGTTGCAAATCATGCAGCCTATTGAACACATTTGGAGTCGTAACGCGACGTCCTGTGGCTGCACGAAAAGCGTTATTCAACATGGTGGCGTTGCTGTCAGGGTTCCTCCGAGCCATAATCCGTAGGTACCGGTCATCCACTGTTGTAGTAGCCCTTGGGCGTCCTGAGCGAGGCCTGTCATCATCCGAACAACAACGATTTGGTTCACTCCGAGACGACTGGACACTTCCCTTGTCGAGAGCCCTTCCTGGCACAAAGTAACAATGCGGACGCGATCGAACCGCGGTACTGACCGTCTAGGCAGACAACTCGACCCGTGTATCTCCTTCCTAGTGGAATGACTGGAACTGATCGGCTGTCGGACGCCTTCCGTCTAATACGCGCTGCTCATGGATGGTTGTTTACATCTTTGGTGGGTTTAGTGACATCTCTAAACAATCAATGAACTGTGTCTGTGATACATTATCCACAGTCAACGTCTATCTTCAGGAGCTCTGGGAACTGGCGCTAGTTATGGTCAACTTGTGTCGCTGATATCGTCACTCGTCTGGTCTTGTATCTCTGTTCCGCCTTTGGTTTTCCGGCTTGGCGTGTGGCCGAGTTCTCTCTCTCCGGTCGGCGTCCAACGAGGCAACATATTTCGAAAGGCAGGCCCTCGTCTCTATCCGCTAAGGCTGCGCCTCGCCGTCCTTGCCGTTGTTGCCGTGCGCCAGGTGGATGGTGCTGATGGGTCGGCGCGTTTACGTGCGAAACGGTGGCGGGTCCGTCAGCTCATGCTAGACATCATCTCATCGCGTAATTGGAAGCAATAAGTTACGTATGATTCGTATTCTGCTGTTAACCTGTGAAGATTTGGGAAACTTGTGGTGACATGTTGTACGGAACTTACGAAGTCTAAGACTTCGAAGTGGTGGCAGTTTTACTGCTTGTCTTAAAGGTTCCTTGCAGTGTTAATTTGATGCAGTATGTTAATTAATGTGCTCTTTGCCCAGTTTTGGTTTTAGACTTTATTTAATATGAAGGGCAGAGTTTTTGTTCAGTCAGTTTCATTGTGACCACTGATAAGCTTTAAAAAGCCTTTGGTAGGGTTAGACATTGTCACTTGAGCCTGTCTGTCTTACTCTCACGCCCTCTTTGGGTCCTGTACTAATGTAGTATTCCTTTGTGTGTATTTGGTCTGTCATTGTCTATTCTAACTTTAGTTTTAGTTTTTACTGATTTCTGAAGCGCTCTTTCTGGTGTGGCCGGTTGTCACTTTGCCTTGCCGCGCGGACCTGGCCGTTGCTTCCCTGGCAGTGGTATGGGCGGCCTACTTCACAGCAACCTCACTGTGGGTAGTTTTTTTAAGAGCTGACCTTTTCATTTGTTGATGCAGCTAGCAACTGATTTAAATAAAAGTTTTTAAGTTTCTGAATTTGTTTGTTTTTACGAGGGAGCGTCAAATGGAAACCTTAAATTTGTAATAACAAATCGAAATTTCGCGCCGTTGTCCTGTAAGTTGGTAAGCGTGCTACAAACAGAGTGCAGAATAGCCTGCAGGTGGCAGTATAGTGCCAGATGCAGGAATACCGTCGCAGTATCAGTATAAAGATGGCCGCCCCACTTGCGACTTACACCAGGGAAGAACAGCGTTCTGTTATTCGGTTTTTGCGTAGTGAAGGTGCGCAACCTACTGAAATTCATCGACGAATAAATGTCCAGTACGGTGATGCATGTTTGCCACAGCAGCAAGTCTACGAATGGAGTAGGAAGTTCGCAAATAGTGTGACTTCCGTGGAAGATGCTCCTCGTCCAGGTCAGACACAACGAGTTGTGACTCCACAGAACATCGCAGCAGTTGAAGCCATAGTGAAGGAAAACCGCTGAGTGACACTGAATGACATTGCATCATGTTTACAGATTAGTCATGGGTCAGCACACCACATTGTGCATGATGCGCTCCAGTTTCACAAAGTGTCTACAAGATGGGTGCCACGGCAGCTGACTCCTGAAATGAGAGAACGAGATGTTGATGCTTGTGAAGAACTTCTACGTCGCTTTGAACGAGAAGGTGGTGGCTTCCTTACAAGAATCGTTACTGGCGACAAAACCTGGGTTCACTTCCACCAACCGGAAACGAAGAGAGCGAGCAAGGAATGGCGCCATTCCTCATCACCAAAACCAAAGAAGTTTCGAGCAGACCTATCAGCAGGGAAGGTTAGGCTCACTCTCTTTTGGGACGAAAAAGGCGTCATTTTGGAGCATTACATTCCTAGAGGGACCACTGTCACCAGTGCATCATACACAGATCTCCTAAAAAATCATCTGCGGCCTGCAATCAAATCAAAGCGACGTGGATTGCTGTCAGCAGGTGTCCTTTTGCAACATGACAATGCAAGGCCCCACACTGACCGTACAACAGTGGCAACAATCACAGACATGCATTTTGAGTGTCTTCCTCATCCACCATACTAACCAGACCTGGCCCCAAGTGACTTCCATATGTTTGGACCACTCAAAGACGCAACTGGAGAAAAGAAGTTCCGTTCTGATGAAGAGGTACGCCACACGGTGCATGAGTGGGTGCGCGGACTACCAAAAGAATTTTTTTCTGAAGGAAATTATCCACTTTTTAAGCGCTAGAGGACTTGCATTGAGTGTGGGGGAGATTATGTTGAAAAGTGATATAACTTTGTACCACTTCTGCACAATAAATAATTTTTTTTAAAAAATTAGGTGTTCATTTGACTCATCCACGTAAATTCGTTAAATTCATTAAGTTAACGGGTGTGAATAATTCAGAATTTTAAGTAGAAGCTTCTGCCATTTGCGAAAGCTAGTTGTATATTTTCTTAAGGCCCGAATTAAAATTTTATATTGTTATTTTAAAAATGAAATTTGTTCTTTAGTTAAAATTGAAATTATGTACCAACCACAAGTTTATCCATCACCAAAGATTCCTAGCTTCCTAGGAGCCTTGAGTAGCTGTGGTTAGCAGTGCCACAGCTCACCAGGGCGATGCAAAACTTTCTTTGATGGGTGTATTTAAGAGAAAGTAACTCCGAAGTGAAGATAAAAAATGAAGTTAAATAAAAGTATCGTTAATATTTCAGTAATAAGAAGACCAAAGGCGCTATTTACGTAGTAGTAGTATCTGAATGTAAAATTTTATTTTATCTTTGAATTAACAAAGAAAATATATATTTATATGGTAATAAAAAGATACGAGGAATAAATACATACAGAGAGTATTAAAACAAATTAATCTGAACTATTTTAACAACGGTATCAGTATATTCTACAATCAGTAATAGTATTGAAAATAAATCGATGGTCCCTTAACATTTTGCTGGATTAATTAAACTGATTTGTGTCGTATTAATGTAGTGTGAAGGTACGGTTTTCCGGTAATTACAGTGGCTTTCTATTGAGAATAGCTTTGCTAAAGTAATCAAAAATGGATTTTTAGCGTCTTTAAAAATAACAGAATCGCCATTAAAGTAGTTTTCATAATATGTTATGTAATGGTAGCTGTTAGATTTGCTTTGTGTGTAGGTTTGAAAGTGATAATACCGGTACCCTTGTGTTTACACGTAAGCCGTGGGCGTTATGTGTTGTTGTTAACTCTTCAAGTTCTTGAGAATGCAGGGTTTCTCGGCGAATCTCTATGATAAAATCGTCTCGGGTTGACAGTCGAGTCAATGCGATGCTGTACGACAACGTTTCAGCAAGTTTCTTACTTGCTGAAACGTTGCTGGAGACCATCGTATTGACTCGGCTGTCAACCCGAGAAGATTTTATCGTCTTCAAGTTCTTGTGAATCACTAGATTCTAGCCGAGTTTAGGAAAAATAGTTAGTCAGCTCAGCTGAATTAATCTCAGACGATTGCCTTTTTGCTACGTGCTACACACTGTGAAAGTAGTTGGATGCAGATTGCAGACCGCGTATAAAAATTATTGTAATTTTTCTTGGTATATGTGCGTCAAATAAAAGCATTACGAGTGTCACTCTTGTAATCTGCTGCATAACAACACTATTTACTTAGAGTCACAGCGTAAGCTGTTCTAGCTAGCGAGGTAATAACCTACACAGGGGAGACATCATAAATGTACCCATTTGAACTTCGACACAGTTCATGTTCTACAAACATACGGTTTTTATAAGTTATTACAGCTCCGAAAAATACGACACAGAAGTGATATATTAAAACAGGGGAACAGTGTTCTTCATAATACCACCAGCAACAGACTTCGTCCGTAGCGATTTAGCACACTGTCACACACAAATCGCAGAATTCGCCCTTTAATTATTCCGTTACGTTTTTATTCGCGGCCATTTTTTTGCGGAATATGCTGTGATGTCAGTAATACATACGCACCGCACGTGCGATTCCCATACTATTCTGCCATGCGAAACTGCACTATCAGCCTACGCTAAAGATTTTAGACGCTGTTTATAGTTATTCACCGCCATATAGTAGCCATAGCAACCACACTGCTTCCGTAGTTCTGTGAAGTTTCCGACGTCGAGCGTAGTGTTCGCTTGGAGATGAAATCTTGCGTATAAAACGAGACTTAGTATTATACTGTACAATATGACAGCTTGGGTTGACTGTTTAAGGTGGTTGATCCCCATTTGTAGAGTAAAACTTACATAATACACTGGGCGACGAAAGACATGGGATACCTCCTAGTAATCCTGTCGGGCCTCCTGTGTCCCGGAACAGTGCAGCGGCTTGATGTAGCATGGGCTCAAAACTCGACGGAAATCCCCGTCGAGAAATATTGAGCTATGCTGCCTCATAGGCGTCAATAATTGCGAAAGTGTTGCCGGTGCAGACTTTTGTGCACGAACTGACCATTCGATTATATTCCATAAATGGTCAGTAGCATTCATCTCGGGCGACCTGAGTGGCCAAAGCGCTCGCTTCAATTGTCCATAATATTCTCTAAACCGATCGCGAACACTAGTGACTCAGTGGCATGGCGCATTGTCACCCATAAAAAATCCATCTTTGTTTAGGAACATGGAGTCCATGAATGGCGGGAAATGCCCTCCAGGCAGCCCAACAAAATCATTTAAAGTCAATGATCGGTTCAGTTGGACCAGAGGACCCAGTCCATTCCATGTAAACAAAGTTCACATCACTATGGAGCCACCACCAATTTCAACAGTACCTTGTCGACAACTTCGGTGCATTGCTCGTGGGGTCTGCGCCACGTTCGAACCCTACCATCAGCTCTCACCAACCGAAATCGGGCCTGTTCTCAGTAGGCCACGGTTTTACAGTCGTTTAGGATCCAACCGGTATGGTCACGAACCCAGGAGAGGCGCTGGACCGCGGGATTAGCCGAGCGGTTTAGGGCACTGCAGTCATGGACTGCGCGTCTGGTCCCGGCGGAGGTTCAGTCCTTTCTCCGGCATGGGTGTGTGTATTTGTCCTTAGGATAATTTAGGTTAAGTAGTGTGTAAGCGTAGGGACTGATGACCTTAGCAGTTAAGTCCCATAAGATTTCACACACATTTGAACATTTTTGAGGGGCGCCGCAGGCTACTTCGTACTGTCTGCAAAGACAATAGCGCCGGTTGTCTGCTGCCGTACCCCATTAACTCCAAATTTCGTTGCACTATCTGAACGCATACGTTCGTCATAAGTCGCACATTGATTTCTGCGGTTGTTCCCCGTCGTGTTGCTTGTCTGTTAGCACTGATTACTCTACGCAAACGCCGCTGCTCTCGGTTGCTAAGTGAAGGCCGTCGGCCACTGCGATGTCTGTGGTGAGAAGTAATGCCTAAAATACTTTATATTCTCAACACTCTCTTGACTCTGTGGATCTTGGAGTATTAAATTCCCTATCGATTTACGAAATTGAAGATCCCACGCGTCTAGCTACAACCACCATTCTGCAAACTCTGTTAATTCCCGTGGAGAGACTATAATCACGTCGGACACTTTTCCACATGAATCACCTGACTACAAATGACAGCTCCGCCAATGCACTGCCCTCTTATGCCTAATTATTTGATACTACCTCGTCTGTAAATGTGTATGCGTCCAACGAGTTTTGTCGCCGCAGTGAATATTTTTATGTCAAATCACCAACTCAGGACTGAACAAAGTTATTGTTAACCACCATATACATTTTATAAACTGCAATTACCGGAAACTTTTACGTCTTTCTTGGCTAAAGAACGTGGTATTAACAGGCGGAGACGTCTACAGAATGGATCGATTAGAGAAACCCTGTGCAACACTGTTTAGGTGCGTACACGATTACTTGTATCATTTTTCTCAGCTACTCTGTTATGAAATATAATTACATTACTTTGCAATTACTGGTAATTCACCACCGCTATCGATGTCGTAATCTACATCTACATCCACATACATACTCCGCAATCCACCATACGCTGCGTGGCGGAGGGTACCTCGTACCACAACTAGCATCTTCTCTTCCTGTTCCACCCCCAAGCATAACAAGGGAAAAATGACTGTCTATATGCCTCTGTACGAGCCCTAATCTCTCTTATCTTTGCGATCTTTCCGCGAAATATAAGTTGGCGGCAGTAAAACTGCACTGCAGTCAGCCTCAAATGCTGGTTCTCTAAATTTCCTCAGTAGCGATCCACGAAAAGGACGCCTCTTTCCTCTAGAGACTACCACCCGAGTTCCTGAAGCATTTCCGTAACACTCGCGTGATGATAAAACCTACCAGTTGCAAATCTAGCAGCCCGTCTCTGAATTGCTTCTATGTCCTCCCTCAATCCGACCTGATAGGGATCCCAAACGCTCGAGCAGTACTCAAGAATAAGTCGTATTACTGTTTTATAAGCGGCCTCCTTTACAGATGAACCACATCTCCCTAAAATTCTACCAATAAACCGAAGACGACTATCCGCCTTCCCCACAACTGCCATTACATGCTTGTCCCACTTCATATCGTTCTGCAATGTTACGCCTAAATATTTAATCGACGTGACTGTGTCAAGCGCTACACTACTAATGGAGTATTCAAACATTACGGGATTCTTTTTCCTATTCATCTGCATTAATTTACATTTATCTATATTTAGAGTTAGCTGCCATTCTTTACACCAATCACAAATCACATTATGTTGTCTGTTTTCCGTGTATTAAAACGATATTACCGTCTCTGCAAATCACCTATGTCGTGCTGTTACGGTTTCTCGCACTTTTCAGTGATGAAGTCGGCAGGTTCCAATAAATGTTACTACAGGTGGGAAAACTAAAATGGCCTGGAAAATTTGTCATGAAACACAAATTCTGCCCTGGGTGCGGATGGTGTACGAGGTATGTTTTGTTTCTATCTTAAGGCTGCATGACAAATTCTGCAGGCCAGTTTTATTTTGCTCACCATACAGAAGCCTCAAGCGAAGACAATCACTTGAAAATCCCTGGAAAGTTGTTGACAGGAGGGAGTTTACCTCACCTGGATGGCGGCACGCAGGTTGTTTTCCTCTTGGATCATGTTGAGCTCCGCCTGGTCCCTCCAGCGCTTCTGCAGAGCGACGCGTTCCTCAAGCGTGAGCTTGTCTGTTTTGAACGCAATAGAGATTGCAGTGAAGCGATTCTATAAACAACAACCACATAATATGTGTTTGTAATAATACAGCTGACACTGTTTTACTTTAAAACTAAATTAGTCGACACTACGTTAAAGAACTAACTTAGCTTGTTATAAAGTAATATTTGTTGCCTCTGTTTCAGAGTTGTATAAATGGCTTCGCTTAACACGTTAACCTGGTGTTCAATTTATTCTTGATTGTTCTAGCGGTTTCGCTGAAAGGTCAATTTCCAGCAACTGTTCTACGCACTTCATTGACACAGGAAAATTTCAGGTGTACAGAAAGTTTGAAAATTGTAGAAAAAATACAAGCAATAGTTACATATTTTTAATAACAGCAAGATTTGCATACATTAAAACAAAATAATGTTTAAAATATAATATTGATAAAAATGTTTAGTCATTCAGAGGCAGATGCATGGAGTGTCAGTTACACGCAACTATCCAAGGACCACATAAGATAAAACGGCAATCATGAGAAACTGTTAGCCCTACTAATTTTTAAATGCCGTAGATTCACTTCCAATCAACTGCACGTCATGACTAATTTTACTTATATAACAAGATGTCATAAAAATTTTCAATATTTTTCGTTTTTCAGTTCGAGTTGTTCGTCGAAATGTAATTCTATTTATTAGCATTACGTAACACCTTAACCCGCATAATAAATACAGATGAACTGCACAAGACATGCAGTGCACCACGGAGTATGAAAAACAGAAGAATGTAAACTCTTTAGATGTTAGTATCCGTAATGAAAATAGGACTCATGCACTTAATGTTTTCCGGAAGCAGGTCACATTCAGTGGGATATGGGATAATTCACCATACCTCATGTCAGCTTATAACACAAAGAAGTGTTTTTAATGCAATGTTAGACATAATACACTGTTTACTACTATCTGATAAGAACAATGAAATAGAACTGAATATATTGAGAGAGATCCATGGAAAAGTGATACAGCCCCGAAATAGATACAGAAATTTATAGAAAGAAAATAAAAACGGTGCCATAAGTAGAAGAGAAATAGCTGAATTTCATTCATCATAATCAATGTTTTAGTAAGCCTGCAACTGTGTAATTCATGATGAGCACAGCGTGTTTCGAGGTTTTGTCCTTATATTCAAATGCATTTGTTTACATAAAGATTTTTTGTGATGTTTGGATGTGTGATTTTCTGAATTTTTTTCCATTATACTTCTCTTTAGGTTATAAGGCAATCGAGAAACTGGACAAATGAATATTGGATTTTTTATATACTAACATTACAGACAGTATTTTTTTGTTTTCTGTTAATAAGTACTGCACCTCCTCTATTATACGTGACTTCTATTGAACATGCAATTACACACACACACACACGAATCATCACTTAGAATGTTTCTTATTATAATCAAAATATGCTTCAAAGATATTATGACAATATGGTTTCACACAGAGTTTGTATACAATCAGAGATGTTACATTTTCTGATGGTTACATTTATATCCTTCAGCTTGTCAATTGCAAAATTTATTTTACCATTATTAACTACTGAATAACGATTGTCCTGATATTTTGCTGTAGATGATGAGTAGTCTATGGGGTAATGTAATTTTTTGTGGTCGAACATTTGACAAAATTAACTGATTCGATATCTAGTTTGTGACCTGGAAATTTTTTTCCTAGCTTTTTCTCATATGTAAAAATTTTCAGCTCCTCCATTAAATACACTGTATTTGATTTTGGGACTTGGTGGAGTATCTTTACATCTTCTTCTATGATTTTCAATGGGTGCCCATTGTTTTTATGTGTGTTGCTATTGCTGATACACAAAAATTACAAACAATGCATTTAAAGGAGGAGTTGGAAATTTTTTTAGTACGCCACAAAAACCAAGGATAAAAATTTCTCAGCAAAACTCTAGATAACGAGTCAGTTAATTTTTCCAAGTATTTCTCCCACATATGATAACTGTAGTAATTTCCATAAATATTCACACTACCTCATCGACCCTACTCAACACTACAATAAAAAAGAAACACAATCTATAATACAAAAGCCAATAATGCTAAAATAAATTTTATAATTGGCAACTTTATAATGTAACCCACAGAAAATCTAACATCTCTGACAAATTCGGTGTGAAACAACAATGTTATAATATCTCTGAAGCATATTTTGATTACAAAAACTAGTAGTGTAAGTGATGGTTTGTGTTTGTGTTGTAATCTGTGTAATGGAGGAAGTGTAATATACTTGTAAGCAGGAAAACAAAAATGCTATCTAATGGTAATATACAAAAGACATTCCAAGATTCAGATGTCCGATTTTTCGATTGCAGTAAAACCTCAAACAGACAACTATAGTGAAAGAGAAGCAGAAAATCACATACGAAAAGTTGATTTTCGGAACAGAAATACAATTCATTCTAGTACAGGACATAAATGTGGCCCTATACCCAACTACCAGCAATCAGACAGTGAACTACTGCAATAAGAATGACAAAGGTCAAACGGATAGAAAAATATGGACATGCTGGAAAGAATAACGTAACACCTACAAAAGCAATCCATCGACATTAGCTAAGCATTTAAAAGATGAAAATCGTTTAGCAAACAAAACTGAAAATATTGTTATATTACATGAAGCAGAGAAAGATAGGCATAGGGATCTCATGCAAGAGATAGAAATTTTTTCACGTTATGCAGAAGAATCAAATTTCATTATGAATTAGCAACTCGAACTGAAAAATTATAGATTAGATTTTTCGTAATGTCTTGCTACAAAGGTCTTCGGGGAAAAATACGTCATTTGCAGATTAGAAATGCTTAATGCTAACAGTTGCTAGTGATTATTTGCCGTTTTGTTTTGTGCATTTCTTTGACAGGTGTCTGCATTTGACCCTCCATGCATCTGACTTTACATTACTAAACGTTCTTTACATATCATATTTGTAACAACATAATTTTTATGTATGTGTGTTAATTCCTGATGTTAACAAAAGTCTGTATATATCACTCTTTTTTTATTTCAATTTTCAAGCATCCTTTTCAGCTGAAATTTTAATGATCATGATATGCGTACAACAGGTACTGGATAATGGTCTTTGAACGAAACCAGTCCCACAATAAGGAATAAGTTGAACAGCAGCTTAAGGTGTTTCATGATGCCAGTTCTACAATATATTATTTAATTATGTAACTTTCATTTGTTTACACAGTCTTGAAAAATTTAGGAAATGACAACTTTGTTCTACTTACGATTGAAAACTTTACTTGTTAGTCCATTACTGGCCGTTTTCAATTGTAAAGTCACTATCACACGATACATGAAGTGCATGAACGCTACTCGATAAGAAACTGGCTACGTGGGTATAGCCGGAAAATATAAACACCTGCAAACAACCGTGCATGTTGTAATAAGTCAATCAACAGCAATCGTAGGATACCAGTGAATGTAAAGTGTCTTCGTTGGTGTCAAAGTACACATTATAGGAGCAGAACAACGTTGTCATTTGAAAAATTATTTGTATATCTTATTAACTTCTTTAACTCTTAGTTCACTTAGACCTATGTGATAATGCCGCTGGGTTGCAGTATACGTCATACAATATCCAGAACATTTAAAATAAAACTATCTAAATGTTAGAACATTATTCCACGAAATTCCAGAATGGTAAAGATAATAAGACAATAAAACAATAAAAATAAACGTAACAATAATAATGAGATACATACGGCAAAGAAATGTACTTCTTTCACACATGATAATGATTAGCACGAAAATGGAAAGGCGTCAGAATATCTCATTCCTAAGAACTATCCCAGCATAAGCCATTAATGAATCGGGAAGGAAACATGCAATAGTAAAATAAGACTGGCTGGAAAATGTAGAGAAGTCTGTTGCTTCGTTACTTAAGCACCATTCGTACTTTTAAATTTATTTTAATAACTTACAATAACTTGACAGAACGGATACGAGGTACTCAAACATGAATAAGAATGTTGACTGTTCCGTTCACTGTTCCTAACTCTGTCCCCGGACAAGTACCACAATCATACAAAATATATAAAATACAAAATTGCCGTCATCGACTATTGTTATAGTCTATGGCGGAAATTTTGTTATTTCACAGTTTTTTTCAGATCTGGTGAATCTCTAGCCAGTCCAAATCGTAGTATTTTTGGGAAACCTTGTAAATGTAAATGTCGTGTGACAATGGTCTCCTGTCGGGTAGACCGTTCGCCGGGTGCAAGTCTTTCGATTTGACACCACTTCGGCGACTTGGCGTCGATGGGGATGAAATGATGATGATTAGGACATCACAACACCCAGTCCCCGAGCGGAGAAAATCTCCGACTCAGCCAGGAATCGAACCCGGGCCCTTAGGATTGACATTGTGTCGCACTGACCGCTCAGCTACCGGGGTCAGGCCCCTTGTAAGGTTAGTGTAAGATAAAAAAAATGCCACCTCCACATATCGGAATATTACGGTACTAGTGATCAGCTGTGGAAGCATTCGCAACAAAGTCTTGGAGTTAGAAGTGCTCCTAAAAAAACAATGGATGTCACGTAATATTAGGCACAGATACCTGACTAAAACACGAAACACGTGAGATTTTGATAGGCTAATGCGATGTGGTGTATTCTTCGCACGAAGCATAAGACTCAGATCCATCGAAACAGGAACTGAAGTTAGATGTGAGAGTTTTTCATCAAGGCATAGTATCAGATCTAGCAAAAGTTTATAATTGCATCCTTCTTTTGAATACCAGACTGATCCCCAGATGTAACCGGAAACTTTACGGAAACTCTTTGTCACCAATACGTATGGTTCCCAATTATCCTGTCATCACTGACGAAGACTTTACTCATCTAACATTCCGTTGACAGACATTCTTTTGTGCGCACGACAAGACAGCCTGCGTAACAATAATAAATATCTTTCCAGAAGACTCTAGAGACATATAAGATCTAATGGCGAAAATGACTTGCTTGCTTTAATGATCTTCGCAATAAAACTGTTATTAGGTATAACGAGGCAGTTGCAGGAGTAAGAATTGAGATAGAAGGACAACCAACAAAAGCAGAAAGATATATCCATTCAGCAAACTCGATAAGGAAGCAGTTAGTGTCAAATTTCAACCAGGAACTCGAAACATTTAGCACTGGGCAGAAGTATGTGCAGCAGTTGAAGTAAAAATGTATAAGAATAACTGACAAAGTACAGAATATATGACTATTTATTAAGACAGTCTGTGATGGGACAGTATGGTAGACAGTCTTTTACAAAACAAAACTTATATAGAAAGAGAAACTAGTATACAATACAGGAAAAACAACGTACAAAAAGATCTGTCATAAAGAAAAAAAGTGACTCAAGGCAGCAAGGGCAGAAATGTAGAACTCAGTTTTCAACAGTTTCTTTAGAAAGGAAAATTCTAGCACCACTGCAAAAATGAGTGGCGTAGATGTTAGTGTCATTAGCGTATAGAAACAGTTAAAATTGAACACAAGGCCTCAGTACCAAATGGAATCCCTGTCAGATATGACAGAGTTTGCAGACGTGTCATCCGCTCTTTTGATCATAACACGCCGTAGATACCTCGAACAAAAAACTGAGCCCAGTAATTCGAAGAAAGCACAGGTGGTACTCGTCTACAAAACAACTGGTGGCACAAGTAACCCACGAAACCTCGTCCAGTGTTTTCCACATTCATCCGTTGTAGTTAGTTACACATAGTTAAGTTTAGCAACTTTCTTTAAATATTCAGAAATATAAAATAGCGTTCCACAGAAAGTGTGAAAATGGTAGTGTCCTATATCAACAGTCAAAATAAATCAGTTGGTACCATCAACTCAAACATGTACCTGGCTGGTTTGATACTGAACGTACACACGAATAACGACTAGTGTGTGTAACTCGACGGAGAACGTGCCGGAAATTGTTCAAGACCTGGGCTGACAGGCATTTGAAATCCTACGCCGACTGTTCTGCGAAAGCTTACATTAAGTGCGGAATTTGGAGATCTACCAGAGCGTCCTGCACATTCACTGTGTGTGTTGGGTGTACGTGAAGCTCCGTCTCGATTTGACATCCGAAACACATTCAGATTTCGGGAGCTAAGTAATAATTCCAAATCCATTGAAAGCGCGTTCTGACAGGTGTGAAGGCAACCGAACCAATAGTTTAATAAGTTATGGTTGCAAGGTACTGACACGAATTATTTACAAAAGAAAAGACTTGTAGACGCTGATGTCGGGGAAAATCAGTAGGGGTTCTGAGGAGCTAGACAGAAGCATTTCAAGCCAAATGTTGCGACAGACTTTTAGGGGATTGAGGATTATCTACGAACTCATAACCACAAATGTAATTGTTAAGTGGAAGCAGAGGTCGAAGATCGGAAAGGAAACAAGAGAATGGTTCATTTGAAGCAGTTATTGGAAACAATGGGTGCACATGCTGCACAATATGAATACAACTGAGTTATTCCATGTCAAATCGCTTAACTTCGGAAAGTTTCCCTGCTCGGCCATCACGGATTTCGAAGAAATATTATGTGAACATTCGCACATGTCCCCGATGAACATTGGTAAAGTTTAACGTTCATCGAAGCCATACTGGCCTAGATATAGTCACTTGCTTGGCTCCTTGTGTGACCTTGAGCGGAGAGAGCGGGAATTTTTGGCGAATCTGTGCTGTTATATCTCGGACAATATTTTGGTGAAGAAAATGAAATTTGGCCGCCTTGTGCAATCGTATAAGTTCACTTACGAATAGTAATGAAAAGAATTTTGTGAGCCATATTCAGCCAACAAATTTTAGACAAACTCGCCGGAAAAATAAGCGCCGGTTAAGCTTTTAAAGTTTGGCCTCTTATACCTAAGGACTTAAGGTATGACGAATTTGAACCTGGGCTTGTAGTGATCTAGCAACACAAGGTTCTCAAATATAAAGGTTCATTTATGTTCTACTTTCCAGTAGTGAATAAATTAAGAAAAAACTTGAGGATTTTGTAAAAAGCTAAAAAAGCGATATTTTTGATCTGATTTTGCAAAAAAGCTGTGTTCTATAAAACTGTTAACTGCGCTCATTAGAAATACCATTGTTTTAACCCCGTAACAAGTACACTTCATTATCCTAGAAGGGCTACCAATGCTAGGTAATTAGAATCAAAGTTAGATACGAAAATCGCGGTATGAGACAAATGTATACTTTTGATTCCGTTATCTCATAAGCACACGCTAAACATGAAATTTAAAACTCAATTTCATGGAAGCACAAGGATGTGGATTTCAAAATTTCATTCGCCAACAATTATCCAGTAATGTGCAAATTCGTCGACAAACGACGCGTTTTTGTGAAAAGTTGAAAGTGGTGTATTTTCGACATTTCTTTTATAAATATCATTTCCTGCTAAAGCTTCAAAACCAATCTAGTCCGAAACAATGTGCTTTAACTCCCTACGGAACAGTAATTTTTCTTTCCACCATGAGCTAACAATGATACATAAATTGAGGCAAAAAATCGCGCTGTTTTAACTTTGGCTTCTTTTATGTCGTCGATTAAAGGCACGATAAACATGGAACTTTGTACACAACAAGTTGGCATCATAAAATTTTCCCGTATAAAATATCATGCACTTACTACTTTCTTTCTACAAAATCAATTCAAACTTGATTTTCGTAAAAATCACCAAAAATAGATCATATTTTATTTGCTTTTAGAAAATCTGTTTCTCATAATTCGTTTCAAACTAATCACAGCTGGAAGTGCATGTTTTGAAGCACTCAAAAAATCACGTTCTATTTTTCCAAAGTGCGCCAACAATAAATCAAAACGACTCAAATTTGAGGGAATGTACGGCGGGTAAAGACTAAGTTGCAGCAACCAGTTGCCAGTGTTTCGATGCATGAGGTTGCGTTGGGGCCTGGTGACACTGTCACAACCTGTTCAAGAACATGAACCGGCAACCCAATCGCCATAAAGGTCACGCCCGATGGCCGTGCAATAACAGTCACTGGTGTGTTTCTTCATCCAGGTTCCCAATCGTCTAATTTGGTTTCTTGACAAAATGACAAATGTGCCTGAAATCTTATGGGTCATCAGTCCCTACTAAGCTTACACACTACTTAACCTACATTCTCCTAAGGACAACCACACTCGATTTTCGTAAAAATCACCAACAATAAATCAAAATTACTCAAATTTGAGGGAATGTACCCATGCCCGAGGGAGGACTCGAACCTCCGCCGGGACCAGCCGCACAGTCCATGACTGCAGCGCCCTAGACCGCTCGGCTAATCCTGCGCGGCAATTTGGTTTCTTAATTTAGGCTCTAAAGCCTTATTGTACTACCTGTCTGCTTACAAAGCCATTTGCTAAATACCTTACCTCCAATTCTCAAATTTTTAGGAGTACCTGTCATAGGCAGCAAGCAAAAAGTAATAATGGCTCTGAGCACTACGGGACTTAACATCTGAGGTCATCAGTCCCCTAGAACTTAGAACTACTTAAACCTAACTAACCTAAGAACATCACACACATCAATGCCCGAGGCAGGATTCGAACCTGCGACCGTAGTAGTCTCGCGGTTCCGGACGGAGCGCTTGAACCGCTAGACCACCGCGGCCGGCAAAAAGTAATATCAATTTTCATTTTAAACTCCTCAACATCGCAACATTATTAATATATCAACGGAACAAAATGATGCACTGATACAATTTATGAATTCTCAAGGCCCAAATCTTTCATTTTCTTGGCTCGACAGACAGGATGCCTGTTGGGTATCAGAAAACACCTCATATCCACGCTCTCTGTTTATTTACTATCATCATCTGCCTGACAGGGTCAATTTCCAGAAAAGAAACAGCAGAGAGTGTCTCAAAAGATTCTAAAAATGTAAACAGCAATGCAGAGACGTTTAAAATCAAAACTGATACTACTTTTCCTTACCGCCTATGAGGATCGGAAATAAGATACTAAGCAAATGGCTTTGTTAGCAGATAGGCACCACCGAAAATGTTTGGAATTTAAATAAAGAAACCAACCTGAATGAGCAAACCCCACCCGTCGGCGGTACGGCACAGCCACTGGGCGTGACTCCTACTCTGACGGGGTCGGCGATTCATGTTCTTGAACCGGGAGTGACAATGTCACATTACACCAACGTAATACAGCCAGATATTACTAGTCAATATAAAAATAAAAACCACATGCAACGAAACACGGACAACTTTCTGCAGCGTAGCCTCTTTCTATGGTACGTTCCCTCAAATTTGTCCGTCATTTTCAGGTATCGTTACCGTACTTTGGAAAATCGACCGTGACTTTCTGAATGCTTGTTAACATTTTCTTTCCAACTGTGATTAGTTTGAAATCACTTATGGAAAACAGATTTTCTAAAAGAAAATTGAATGTGATCTATTTTTGTATTGTTGACGAAAATCAATTTTGAACATATTTTGTAGAAGTTTAATTATCAGTACCTGAATGATATTTTATAACGCAAAGCACTCTCTCGCTAAATTGTTGTCAAAAGTCTTATTTTTTATCATGTGTTTAGTCAACGAGATAAAGAAGCCAAAAATTATATCTTTATTCGCTGCGTGATTTTTCCGGATATTTTATATACAGTTATTTACCACCGTTAGCCCAAGATGGAAATTTTTCACACTGTTCTAGAGTAGCTTAAAACATGTTGTTTCGGCTGAGACTTATTTTGAAGCTTTAATAGAAGACGGTATTTGTAAATGAAGTGTCGAATATACACTAGTTTCACCTTTTTACAAAAATAGTTATCTTTTCGACGAAAATAGTAGGTGAATGAAATTTTGTATCTCACATGCTTCTGCAACCGAACTACTGTGTGTTCATTTTCATGTTCAGTGTGCGTTTACTCTGTGAGATAAAGCACTTCAAAGTTAACATTTTTTTATACCGGTTTTCGCACCTAATATTGATTCAAATTATCTAGCATTGTTAGACCGTCTAGGATAATCAAATAAACATTTTTACGTGGGTAAAACCATGGTATTTATAATGAGCACAGTTAAAAGTTTTATAGAACACAGCTTTTTTTAAAAATCAGGTTGAAACTACCGTTTATTTGTTCTCTTTGCAAAATCTTCAATTTTTTACTTAATTTATTCAGTATTGGAAAGTGGTACATAAATGAAACAACATATTGGAGAACCTTCTGTTGTTAGATTACTGCTTGCCCAGTTTCACGTTCGTCATATCTTAAATCCCTAAGATATCAGAAGCCAGAGTTTGAAATTTTTCCGGGCGCCGACTTTTTTCGGTTTTCTTTTTATAAAATATTCTGGCATAATATAGCTCGCAAAATTCTTTCGTTACTTTTCTTAAGAGAAAGCGTACAATTGTACCAGTTGGCCAAATTTCATTTCTTTCAACAAAATATCGTCCGATATATAACAGCTCAAATTCGTCAGAAATTCACGTTCTCTCTGCCCAAGATCGCGCATGGGCAAAATAAGTGACTATATGTCGGCCTGTGTTACTTCGACGAACGTCAAACTTTACCATTGTTTACTGGGGAGTTTTGCGAATGTTCACATAAAATTTCGTGAAAATCCGTGATGTTTGATCAGGGAGGCTTGGATGAACTGATGCTGGAAGTTAGCACCATCACACGACACGGACGGAGTATTGACTGCGGACACCCTCCAACACACGGTTCAAATCCGCGTCCAGCCAACCAGATTTAGGTTTTCTGCATCTACATATATACTCCGCTAGCCACCAAGCGGTGTGTGGCGGAGGGGACAATTCGCGCCAAAGTCATATCCCCCCCACCCCTCTGTTCCACTCGCGGATCGCACGAGGGAAAAATGACTGAACGCCTCAGTACGAGCTCTTATTTCCCTTATCTTTGAATGATGATCACTACACGATTTGAAAGTTGGTGGTAATACTATATGCTCTAAATCCTCGGTGAAGATTGAATTTCGGAATTTAGAGAGCAGCCCCTGTTTAGCGCGTCTTCTACCTGCAAGTGTGTCCCACATCAAACTTTCATTGAGATTTGTAACGTTCTCGCGATGGCTAAATGTACCAGTGACGAATATTGCCACTCTTCTTTGGACCTTCTCAGACTCTTGAATTAGACCCAACTGATAAGGGTCCCATAGAGACGAACAATACTCTAACACTGGACGAACTAACGTATTATAAGCTATTTCCTTTTTTGAAGGACCGCATCGCTTCAGGATTCTACCAATAAACCGCAATCTAGAGTTCGCCTTACCCGCTGCTTGTGTAATCTCATAATTCCATTTGAGATCATTTCGAATAATCACACATAGATATTTGGCTGATGTTACCGCCTCCAAAGATTTATCATTTATTTTGTACTCATACATTACTGGCGATTTCGCCTTGTTATATGCATTAGTTTATACTTATTAATATTGAGAGATAACTGCCAGTCATTACACCACGCATTTATTTTCTGCAAATCCTCATTCATTTGTTCACAACTTTCGTGTGATACTAGTTTCCTGTAGACTGCAGCATCATCGGCAAAAAGTCTAAGGCCGCTGTCAATACCATCAACCAGATCGTTTACGTAAATCGTAAAAAGCAGACGACCTCTTACGCTGCCCTGGGGCACATCTGAAATTACTCTTGTTTCTGTTGAAGTTATCCCGTTGAGGACGGCATACTCCTCTTTGTGTGTTAGAAAACTTTCTATCCAACCGCATATGTCATTGGATAGACCGTAATCGCGCGCTTTTGGTAGCAAGCGACAGTGCGGAACTGAGTCGAACACCTTTCGAAAGTCGAGAAATATGGCATCAATCTGGGAGCCGGTATCTAGAACCTGTTGTATTTCATGCACAAAGAAGGCTAGCTGTGTCTCGCATGACATCTGTTTCCTAAGACCGTACTGGTTTCTGCAGATGAGCTTCTCAGAGTCTAGAAAGGTCATTACGTCTGAACACAAAATATGTTCCATGATTCTACAACAAATCGATGTCAGTGAAACTGGTCGGTAATTATGTGCATCCGATTTTCTACCCTTTTTATAGATTGCTATGACCTGAGCCTTCTTCCAGTAACGTGGAACTTTCCGCCGTTCCAGTGATCTCTGATAGATGGCGGATAAGAATGGTGCTGTATTTGTAGCATAGTCAACATAAAATCTTACGGGGATACCGTCTGGGCCAGACGCCTTTCTGGCGTCTAAGGACCTTAACTGTTTTACAAACATTCGATACAGTAAAAACTATGTCAGCCATCCTTTCGTGTGTTCGATAATTGAAAGGGGGAATGGTGCTACAGTCCTCTATCGTAAACGAGTTTTTGAAAGCTAGGTTTGGAATTTCGGCCTTTTGTTTATCATCATCAGTTACATTACCCGTACTGTCAGCAAGAGAAGGTATCGAATTATTTGTAGCGTTCATAGATTTTACGTACGACCAAAATTTTTTGGGGTGATTTTTAGAATCTGCATATAAAATATTGCTTTCAAATTCGTTAAAAGAGTGTCTCGTTGTCCTTCTGACAGCTGCTTTTATTTCGAATAATTTCTGTTTGTGAGCGGGGCAGTGACTACGTTTAAAAAGACTGCTTTCTCAGCAACTTACTAATACGTTTGTTGTACCAAGGTGGATCCTTTCCCTCCCCTATACTTTCGCTAGGCACATAATTCTCTAGCACGTGGCGAACAATAAATTCCGACCAAAGATGCTCAATATCTTTGTGTCCCGCGGTAAAATGCTTGGAGCTGACTATGACCCTCCGCCACACACCGTCAGGTGGCTTGCGGAGTATGGATGTAGATGTAGATGTAGAAGATATTCATTAATGACACTTTTATTTGATTTCCCAAACTCTACGGCGTTTTTTTTCTTTTTTCTTTTTTTTGCAACTTCCACTGACAGAAGCCACAACGACATTATGGTCGACAATACCTTCTTGCTCCAGAAAAATGCCTGGATAGTTGCCTTTCCCACCCTTGACACAATCCGAGCTTCTGCTCCGTCTCTAATGACCTCGACGTCGACGGGACGTTCAACCCAATCTTCCTTTTTAGAACACACCTGTGGTTTCTTTGACTTTAGCTGCTGCGCAGAGGATTCTTTCGGCTAAATTCATTTCAGACTCCACGGGGTCGCGATACATGAGAGCTTTTATGGCTCCCCTCAGAAATAAATCGAGGCTCCATAAACCCAGTGAGCGCAGGGGCCAAATCGTCGATGGCGGCATGACCTGCTCACAGACCTACAAACGTTCGGTCCAACATGAGCAGGCACCTCATCATGTCTGAATCACATGCTGCGCCTCACATTTGCTGGAACACCTTCAGTCAAACCGGGAAGAACATGTTCCAGAAAGGTCTGAAAATTCGCAGCAGTCAAGCGGAATGGTGGAAGGAACAGCAAGACTAAGCAATCGCCGACCAAACCCGCCCACACATTAACCGTGAAGCGATGTCGTGCCTCGTGGTGCCACACACCGAGGTGATTTCCCGCGGACCGCAAATAATCATTGTGGTGATCAAATGCGTCACCCTTTGGAGACGAGGGCCGCGAAAGGACTCTGCGTTCAAAACACTGCGGACACTGCTAAGACACATCCATGTATCAGAGGTGACTGCCTCGGTAACTGCGCAGGCAGAGCAATGGACTCCTAAGCGGAGGGCCCGTGTTCGTCTACAGTATCACCTAGCGGTGTGTGACGCCGTTGGCAGCCATGAGTTGCTACGCTATTCTCAATCCTTATGATGTGCTCCGCCTCCGCTAGAAGTTCGTCGCAACATTTCTGGGACACGTTGTAGATTTAAAAAGAAATTCTTTGACAATGTGAAATGGACTTCTGTCTTCGAAACGTAGCAGTGTTGAAATACACGGAACGAAAGGTTATTTAAAGAAAATTGGAAATTTGTGGTAAGGTCTTACGGGACCAAACTGCTGAGGTCATCGGTCCCTAAGCCTACACACTACTTAATCTAACTTACTGACGCTATGGACAACACACACACCGATGCCCTAGGGAGGACTCGAACCTCCGACGTGGGGAGCCGCACGGACCGTGACAAGACGTTACAGACCGCGCGGCTACCCCGCGCGGCGTTATTTAAAGGTTGTACTGAAACGAGACTACAGTTATAAGAGATCATGGACAAGAAACGGAAGCAGTGGTTGAGAAAGGAGTGGGACAGGGTTATCCAGTCTGGATATTCTTCTAGATGTGGAGAAAGCCAAGGACAAATTTCGGAAAGGGAATTAACTTTCTGGGATAGGAAATGAAAACGTCGAGGTTTGCCGATGACATTGTAATTCCGTTAGAGAGCCCAATGACTTTGAAGAACAGTTTAACGAAATGGATAGCGTCTCGTAAAGTGACTGTAAAATGATCGTGGATAAAAGTAGGAAATGGTTAATGGTGCATACTCGAATTAAATCACTCGATATTCAAGGAATTATATTAGTCAATGAGAGGCTAAATGTCGTAGATGAGTTTTACTATTTGGGCAGAAAAATATCTGATGATCGCCTGAGTAGGGAAGATATAAAACGCACACTGAGAATAGCAAGAAAATTATTTCTGAAAAAGAGGAATTTCTTAACATCGAATACAAATTTAAATGGTGGGAAATGTTTTCTGAAGATATTTGTATGGTGTGTAACCTCTTACTGAACTGAAACGTGGAAGATAGACAAGAAGGCTATAGAAGCTTTTGAAATGTAGTGATACAGATGGACGCTCGAGGGTAGATCAGACATACTGAATCGGAATGGACAATACAGACATTAGTGGCACAACTTCACTAAAAGAAGGGATCGCTTGATAGGATGCATCCAGAAGCATCAAGAAATTGTCAGTTTCGTAATGGACGGGAGTGTGAGGAGTATGAGGCATCTCTATACTACTCAAACTGCTCTAACAGTTCAGATGGCTTTCCTGAGAGTGTTGCAGTCTGTTATGAGCAATCACGGGACCCGTCTTGAGCGCACCTTCAGTATCCAGGAGTTTCAGTTATAACACACGTACTTCCGGTGCTCACCGATAGTTGTAGAGCCAACTGTCGGGTTATAATGCGCCTGTCTGCACATACAGTAGTCGATATCAGTGCAAAGACAGGGTTCGTATGAAAGTAACATACAATGGCTGAAGCGTACATATATCGAATTTATTTTGAAAGCAGTAGAGAACCACAGGGCCAAGAGAGAGTCGAGAATACCAAATTTCAGGCATTACCTCTCACCACAGACAACGCAGCCGCCGATAGCCTTCACTTAACGACGGAAGGCAGCGGCGTTTGCGTAGAGCTGTCAGTGCAAACAGACAAGCAACACTGCGTGAAATAAGTGCAGAAATCAATGTGGGACGTATGACAAATTTGGCGTTGATGGCTATGCCAGCACACTACCGACGTGAGTGCCTTTAGTGCATTTGCTAAGAGCATAAAATCGCCTGCAGCGCCTCTCCTAGGCTAGTGACCATATTGGTTGCACACAAGACGACTGAAAAACCGTGGCCTGGTCAGATGAACCCTGATTTCAGTTGGTAATATCTCACTGTGGGGTAATATCTCACTGAGACACCACGAAGCCATGGACACAAGTTGCCAACAAGGCAGTGTGTAATCTGGTGGTGGCTCCATAATGATGTGGGCTGTGATTACATGGAATGGACTGAGTCCAACTGAACCGATCATTGACTAGAAATGTTTACGTTCAGCTACTTGGAGACCATTTGCAGCCATTCATGGAATTCATGGAATTTTTATTGATGCCAATGGGCCATGTCACAGGGCCACAACTGTTCTAGACTGGTTTTGAGTGCATTATGGACAGTTCTAGTGGATGATTTGGCCGCCCAGCTTGAATCCCATCGAACATTTATGGGATATAATCGCGAGGTCAGTTTATGCGCAAAATTCTGCACCGGCAACACGTTCGTAATTATGGATAGCTATACAGGTAGCATGGCTAAATATTTCTGCTAAGGACATCCAAAGATTTTTTGAGTCCGCGTAATGTCGAGCGGTGCACTATGCAGGGCAAAAAGGAAGTCGCACACCATATTAGGAGGCATCCCACGACCTTTGTCACCTCAGTGCATAACTGCTATTTACATGGCAAAGGAAAGGTTCATAAAGTGTGTGGTGCCCCGGTGAAGATGCGTGGGCGTTGTTTGATGCCATAATATAAAGAGGACTCTCAGCGTACGCTCGCATGTTTAAAGCGTATGGGTCTGGCTAGATTACTCACCAGCATTACCTTTCCCCAGTCACTGTGAAGCACCCCCACACCACACTCATCTGAAAGATTCTTACCTCTATGTCCTGGTCACTTGGTGGTTCCCTGCGAAAGAGAAAAAAGAAATGTTAGTATGAATTCAGTTTTTTCCCCAATTACCTGTAAACAGAGAAAATTAAAAATTATTTACCACTTTTCTGCTTGGAGAGAGTTCAGGGCGGAGAAAATGGGTGAATCATCAGTCACAAACTACAGAAGATAGAGTTTCAATAATGCTTCTTAGGAATCTATCAACATTACTAAAAGTCTACTCTCCTTCGTTCGTTAATTGTCCGTTTCGAAAGGGAAGATACTGTCTCACACGGTGGTTACTCACTGTGTAGGACACAAGACTCCAGGTATCTGTTCCCTTAACCAGAAGTAAAGTCACGTTTGATGTGCAACCACAACCTTTTCAAGTTTCTCTCAGAATTACACCTTTTCAGATCCGTCACAACCCTGTTTTGCCTCATTCGTCGGTAAATGAACCAGACTTGAAACTGCACATCGTGTTTAACGTGCAAAAAATTTTACGATATCATAAAAAGAATGAAGGGGAATATCGACAAAGATTCAAATTAGTAATATCGTATTTCGCCTATATAGTGTGTTTGATATTTAATAGCGTAAAGCCATAGAGTTGAAAGTACATAACACTAGAAGCAGAAATGTCTCAATAAACAAGGGTTGTAAAAGTCATACCTTAATACGTATGAGCATTTCTTCATCATCGATATTGTAAAACAAATTGCAATCTCTTTCTTTTCCATATTTTTGGAGCAGGTAGTATGTTCAAAATAAAAAAAAGTCCAGTAAACGTGGGCTCTCATGTGCATACCTTCACAGCTGTGAGCACTTGTTCAGTAAAAGAAACATGCTTCTCAGTAGCGAAGATGAACAAACGCTCGCAGCTCCTAACATGTGCGTTTTAGAGCCCCTGTTTACTGAGACACTATCCTTCTACTATCATCTATTTTGAACCATACGCGTTTGTGCCGTTAATACACCCCGCGTAATCAAAGCCGTATCTGGATACTGCGGTTAAATACTAACACAAACCAAACAGGAAGGAAGCGATTGGGCTCATTACTTAAATACGGGACACACACTCACGAAGAGCGAGATTCGTATCTCAGTCTTTGTATCGAGCAGCGCGATCGTTCCTGGGGCAACAACCCTAAGTTTGTCCCATTCTTCTCCCACGGTCCTTGAGGCCGAACTACAGTCACCTAGATCCAAACAACACGTCAATGACTTTCCTTAAAAAATAGCTAAATGAACTGACCCACCAAACGGACCAGACTTGACGCAGACTTAGAAGACACTGATTATGTGAAATCCCACCAGTATTCTACGTATGTGACATTCCGAAAGCGACGTATCGAGGTACACAGAAGGATGTTACTGCACTTCCAGATCACTTTTCATACATTACTTTGCACAGTATTTTATAGAGAAAACGTGCTCATTCGGAACACGAGGACCCGTCTGCAATTGATCTTAGGATAGTCAAGCATCATTACTGTAATGTTATAATGAGTCATTCACAGAAAAAAAGATGAACGGGCGAACAGGCGTGCAACTGCTGACCAACTGACCATCCAGATGAACGAAGGGGCAGCGTCTCCTCAACTACTGTTCAGCGAACGTCACTACGTATGGGTCTCTGCAGCACGCGCCTGATTCACGCAGCCCTGCTGACTGCTGTTCATCGGCGACAAAGGCTGGAATTTGCAAGCAAATACCGCAACAGGACGTCCAACGATGGTGACACTTGGCATTTTCAGGTTATTCGCGTTTTACGCCCCGTCGGATTGAAAGTAAACACCCTGCTACCAACGTTGGTAGGTCCCAGGCTGGAGGAGGGATCGTTATGATCTGGAGAACGTTTTCGTGGTATTCTTTAGATGATATTATCATTCTACAAGGTGCACTAGATCAACACGTGTATTTATTTTTCTTCAGGATTGTGTCTACACCAACACGCAGTTTTTCTTCCTTAGCACGACGGCATCTACCACCAGGGCAATGTAACGTGCCACAGAGCTCGCAATATACACTCCTGGAAATTGAAATAAGAACACCGTGAATTCATTGTCCCAGGAAGGGGAAACTTTATTGACACATTCCTGGGGTCAGATACATCACATGATCACACTGACAGAACCACAGGCACATAGACACAGGCAACAGAGCATGCACAATGTCGGCACTAGTACAGTGTATATCCACCTTTCGCAGCAATGCAGGCTGCTATTCTCCCATGGAGAAGATCGTAGAGATGCTGGATGTAGTCCTGTGGAACGGCTTGCCATGCCATTTCCACCTGGCGCCTCAGTTGGACCAGCGTTCGTGCTGGACGTGCAGACCGCGTGAGACGACGCTTCATCCAGTCCCAAACATGCTCAATGGGGGACAGATCCGGAGATCTTGCTGGCAAGGGTAGTTGACTTACACCTTCTAGAGCACGTTGGGTGGCACGGGATACATGCGGACGTGCATTGTCCTGTTGGAACAGCAAGTTCCCTTGCCGGTCTAGGAATGGTAGAACGATGGGTTCGATGACGGTTTGGCTGTACCGTGCACTATTCAGTGTCCCCTCGACGGTCACCAGAGGTGTACGGCCAGTGTAGGAGATCGCTCCCCACACCATGATGCCGGGTGTTGGCCCTGTGTGCCTCGGTCGTATGCAGTCCTGATTGTGGCGCTCACCTGCACAGCGCCAAACACGCATACGACCATCATTGGCACCAAGGCAGAAACGACTCTCATCGCTGAAGACGACCCGTCTCCATTCGTCCCTCCATTCACGCCTGTCGCGACACCACTGGAGGCGGGCTGCACGATGTTGGGGCTTGAGCGGAAGACGGCCTAACGGTGTGCTGGACCGTAGCCCAGCTTCATGGAGACGGTTGCGAATGGTCCTCGCCGATACCCCAGGAGCAACAGTGTCCCTAATTTGCTGGGAAGTGGCGGTGCGGTCCCCTACGGCACTGTGTAGGATCCTACGGTCTTGGCGTGCATCCGTGTGTCGCTGCGGTCCGGTCCCAGGTCGACGGGCACGTGCACCTTCCGCCGACCACTGGCGACAACATCGATGTACTGTGGAGACCTCACGCCGCACGTGTTGAGCAATTCGGCGGTACGTCCACCCGGCCTCCCGCATGCCCACTATACGCCCTCGCTCAAAGTCCGTCAACTGCACATACGGTTCACGTCCACGCTGTCGCGGCATGCTACCAGTGTTAAAGACTGCGATGGAGCTCCGTATGCCACGGCAAACTGGCTGACCCTGACGGCGGCGGTGCACAAATACTGCGCAGCTAGCGCCATTCGACGGCCAACACCGCGGTTCCTGGTGTGTCCGCTGTGCCGTGCGTGTGATCATTGCTTGTACAGCCCTCTCGCAGTGTCCAGAGCAAGTATGGTGGGTCCGACACACCGGGGTCGATGTGTTCTTTTTTCCATTTCCAGGAGTATATATATATATATATATATATATATATATATATATATATATGAGCTAGTAGATAGTGTCGGAAGTTCGATGCGGCTTTTCGCGGATGATGCTGTAGTATACAGAAATGTTGCAGCATTAGAAAATTGCAGTGAAATGCAGGAAGATCTGCATCGGATAGGCACTTGGTGCAGGGAGTGGCAACCGACCCTTAACATAGACAAATGTAATGTATTGCGAATAGAAAGAAGAATCTTCTGTTATATGATTGTATGATAGCGCAACAAACACTGGTAGCAGTTACTTCTGTAAAATATCTAGGAGTTTGCTTACGGAACGATTTGAAGTGGAATGATCATACAAAATTAATTGTTGGTAAGGAGGGTGCCAGGTTGAGATTGATTGGGAGAGTCCTTAGAAAATGTAGTCCATCAACAAAGGAGGTGGCTACAAAACACTCGTTTGACCTATACTTTATTGCTCATCAGTGTGGGATCCGTACCAGTTCGGGTTGACAGAGTAGACACAGAAGATGGAAAGAAGAGTCGCGTTTCGTCACAGGGTTATTTGGTAAGCGTGATAGAGTTACGGAGATGTTTAGCAAACTCAAGTGGCTGACTCTGCAAGAGAGGCGCTCTGCATCGCGTTGGAGCTTGCTGTCCAGGTTTCGAGAGGGTGCGTTTCTGGATGAGGTATCGGCTTCCCCCTAGTTATACCTCCCTACGCCACACACCGTTGGGTGGCTTGCGGAGTACAAATGTAGATGTAGACGTACATGCAGGAGCACAAGGATGAGTTTTCTGTGCTCTTCTGGCCACTAAACTCCCCAGATGTGAACCCAATCGAGAAATTGAGAGACCACCTTGACCGGGCTGTTCGCTCCGTGCATCCTCAGCCGAGATACCTTGCGCGACTGGCCACGGCACTGGAGTCGGCATGGCTGCACAGCCCTGTTGGTGCCTTCCAGAAGCTCACTGATTCTCTTCCTGTACACGTAGCAGCGGTCTGGGCTGCGAAAACGGATATTCAAGCTTTTGGCAGGTGGTCACATAAATATAAGTGGACAGTTTATTAGTTATACTCTCAGACAAATTACGCGGCTGGAGGTGAGGTACCACCATTAGGTGCCTATATTAGTGTTGTCAGAATTAAAAGTCGATCACCTACCCTGAATCCTTCCCTCCCTTCACAGTCCCCAAATGGTGGGAGCGTAAAATGCTGCAAGAGTCCAGTAGTTGGTAAATTCCATGCTACTCTATGAACCTAAAAATGGAACGATTGTCCAGTAAAACAATGGCGCGAAACCCAGACCTCGGACGGAGTCGTAATTTGGAAAGGCGGAAGCTGTGACCTCCACCTACGACGTCCTGGTTTCTTGGACTGGTGATGGCATTATTCATTATTTTGATATTTCCAGTACTTAGTCATTCCAGGTCTCACAGAGTATCACGCAGAACCCTAAGATTTCTGCCGGTGAGGATTCTGCTCCTGATCGTTCCTATGAGCACGAGCGGTGGCACAAAAACAGCAGAAAAATAAAAAATAAAATACATTAGTGTTTGTGAAAATTGTAATAGGTAGAAAGAAGAAAATCTTTATAATGAAAGTTATTCAATAGCTAAGAGATATGATGCAAACATTAACGATTAGAATTACAGAACCGTACATCCACTTTGACTTCGAGAATTCACTACGATATGTAGCCAGCCACCACGTGGATCAACTATAGCCTCTAGATGTCGTGGCGTGTAATCAAAGAGAGCCTGGATATGCTGTGGGGAACACATGGCACACGGTTTGTAGGTGAATCTACAGAGCTTTGACAGCGGCTGCAGGAGGACCAGAAACTACAACTTGCCGACCGACCGTATCCCATACAAGATCTATGGGCGACATGTCTGGCGAACGTGCAGACTATGGAAGCAGTGGTTCAAAATGGTTCAAATGGCTCTGAGCACTATGGGACTTAACATCGGATGTCATCAGTCCCGTAGACTTAGAACCACCTCAACCTAACTAACCTAAGGGCATTACACACATCCATGCCCGAGGCAGGATTCGAACCTGCGTCCGTACCGGTCGCGCCGTCCCAGACCGAAGCGCCTAGAACCGCTCGGCCACATCGGCCGGCGGAAGTAGTGGTGTTAGTCGTTCTTGGAAGAAGGCTCGCTAATTCTAAACATGTGATCGAGCATTGCCCTCCTGAAATACCGCATCCCAAGTTTCTTGTGGGAGAGGCACTCCCACGGACTGTAAAAGTTCCATCATGGAGCAGTTGTTGTTCAGACTGCCTTCATTATGTGGAAGCGAAGATCATACTTTATAGCCAACGGCACCCCAACCCATCACACCTGTCGTCCGTCCGCTATGCCACTCAACAATGCACTCTGTCCGATTGCTTTCTCCACGATAGCGTCTAACACGCACGTGGCCCTCACTTCACCGCTATACGGCAAACTGAAGTGGGACTCGTCCAGAAACGCTACGTTTTGCCACTCAGCATGCCAGTGACACCATTCACACGCCCACGGCAATGGAAGTATTGTTAGCTTTTGGTCAGTGGAAACCAACGCGATAGCGTGCGTGTCACCTATTCAACCCTCAACAGATGGCGTTGAACTGTGGACGCAGATGTATTTCACAACTCTCGTAGTGCTTCAATGCTGAGCAAACGTTTTGGGCGGCGCTATACTGCCGGTTATGGCAGGCGGACAAAATGGCGCCCATCTACTTGCTCCATACACGCATCACCGGCGTAATAGCGTGTCCTGTCGGAGTAATAATGTCACGATACGACATACCCATTTCCCAGATATCAATCATTCTGCCCCTTCGAGCTCAACTCACGCGCTGAAATTGTGCAGTTCGATGTTGCGATCTCAAAATGCGAGGGAGGGGGGAGGAGGTTCCGATTTAATCATATTAGATCTGTCGCGCGGTCGACATGACTAGGTGTCAGTCAGTGAGTCAATGTTGATATTCTGCCAATGTGTTCGCCGGCCGTTGTGGCCGAGTGGTTCTAGGCGCCTCAGGGTGGAACTGCGCAACCGCTACGGTCGCAGGTTCGAATCCTGCCTCGGGCAGGGTTAGTTAGGTTTAAGTACTTCTATGTTCTAGGGGACTGATAACCTCAGGTGTTAAGTCCCATAGTGCTCAGAGCCATTTCAACCATTTGTTACTGTGTTCAACATGGACTTGTATGAAACCTTTTAAAATGCCTATGTTAAGTAGCATGCCGACAAGTCTCAACGAACGTGAGAGCAGAAATTAATCGTCTGTGGGCGGAAGCTAAGCTGAAGTTCTCTCCGACAAAAATTCTCTTAGTGATTATATAAAACAAGAGAATGAAAAGCTACGTAATCACGCGGTCCGAAGGAAGGTAAAAACAACGTTGTCTTTTATCTTCATAGTTGGTAAAGGTAACTGACATTTAATGTGCATAATACATCAATAAAAGGTCAATCTTTTTAGGGATCAATTAAAACGGTTGTTACTATTTTCGTGGAATCTTCTTGTACCTCTGTCCTTGTTGTCTGTCCGTCTGAATTCAACTCAAAGTACGCATGTTTAAAATAAATCGTTTTTAATCATGTGTTCAAAATATTGTTTCTTACATTTTCCATATACAACATGGTTTTATTAGCATTTTAATCGATATTTAAAACAAATAAAAATATTTCATTTACGTATCCGACTACGGGGTAAACCTCACGCCAGGGGGACGGGGGATGTCCCATCACTTTTGAACAATTCCCACCAAGGTTATGTCGCCCTTGCACGCTTCTACTTCGTTTGATCTACTGAACATGGCGTAGTACCAACCCGTCATGCCATCTCTCTGCAATATTTATCACTTATTATGGATCCACTGTTTTACACATCCACCAATTCAAAAAATTCAAAAAATCCTTTCAGGCGGTTGCAATTATCACAGCAATGCGAGAAGCTGTTGACTGCGCAACAATCGGTCCCTGTCGCAATCTTAGGGAAGCGGCAAACCTTGCAAACGGTAATTGTGGCTGATAGTCGAGAAAACCGACTGCCTGCAGTATCCCACAGGGCACAGCGGCTGCGCGCGGTGCAGCGGTGTCATTTGGGTTGCCTAAGAGTCAGGCGTTAAGTGGCGAGACGAAGAATGGTCGAAGCAGTATTTCTAGTCTGGCCTACAGAGGACCTCTGCCGCATCACCGGCCATATCACACAGCAATTCCTTCGCTAAAAGAAAGGACTGTCATTACAACGTTCTAAAATCTTTGTTACCCTTCCACCTGATCAAATACAACATGATAATGATCGCACAATATAGAGAACTTCGGAGAATTAGCTTAACTGTACAGCTACAGTTGTAATACTAATACAACACGTAGTTCAGTTGTTAAAATCAATGCTTGATTTCAGTTACAAACGAGAATAACTGTAACTAGCAGGTGCATTTCCTCACACAGCATAATGACGGAAATTCTTCTTTCTGCCTTCCGTCGCGTGACATGTGTTGGACAGCGCGCGCGGTCTGTATGTGTCCGTAGTCTAAGACACAGTCGTTTCATGTGTAGAGGAACGAACCACGCCAGTCAGTCGTACACTCTCTCTCAGATCACCACGTCTGGTCCCAAGTAAGGTCGTTTGTTCTGCCGCATCGTTCGTGTGTGGCACCGTGCAGAATATGTGGAGCTAAAGTAAGAGTCACAGCTGCCTAACAGCGTGTAATGTCTGCCACTAACGGTAACACTGAATATGATAGTTGTATTGTTTTACTTTTATTCTCGTTTTCCGAGTATTCACCTATTTCGTGGTCATTTGAAGACCACAGTAACCATTCTTCCTCGCAAAGATCAACAATTTTCAAACGAATACCAGCAGAAGCAGATCAAGAGTTAGGAAAAATGCCAAAGGAATAATACTTCCTGTGTCCGTCACCACCATGTCATCTCTAGAAAAATCAAAACGACCATACGATACTATTAGCGAATATTCGGGCTCTCTCATCTTTGGTTCCTTACTGCTATAAAACAATAAACGAAATAGTTTTCTTCCAACAGGTGCAAAATACACGACGGTTAGTGCGAAGACAGCCGTTTATCCGTTCATCAGAAATGAAAAAATAGTCCTGGCAACATTTTACACATTTCATACAATTTTTAATTATCTACTAATGATTGCTTGTGGACAGTATTACTCCCATGAATTTTCTAATATTCAACTGTTTTTAATAAGTTAGTGTGATCGTTATTTTGATACATTTTCCGTTGACGTAGACTTGCAAGCAACAAGGGATCACTTGATAGGTACGAGGCTTTACCTGCGACAAAGACTGCGATGAAACAACTGTAAAGAATTTCACTTCCTCATTGGTACACCCACATACAACGTACCGACGTATATCAATGATTGACTCGTGAAGTGTAAAGGTTTTTACTGTGTTTCCGTCCTTTTCATTATCATTACTGGTAACCATTTATTCGGAGTAACGTACTGTACATTGTCACACCCACTCGTAAACAACAATTATTGCACACATCACCTCACGCCACCATTCTTGAACAAACTTTAAATGATTGACATGACATGGCTGGAATCATGTTTTTAAATTTTTTTAAAGGAGATGGTGATCGCCTTTGGCTGTAAAACTATTTATTCATAAATTTACTATCGTTTCAATTATCACGTGGCGTACTGAGAAAATTGTGCATCAGCACATGTGTATCTGTACTTTTTTAAGGACAGCATATTCTCCATCGTCTATAATATTTATTATAATTTCCATGTTATCACTTTCGACCTTAGGTCACTTTCAAGTGGATAAAGAAGATGAAAACAGAGCAGTTGTCAACAGTGATAAAGTAATAAAGAGGATGTGGGTTTCAATGGCTGATGTCTCTATTCGTCACAAAGGCTCGCATCCTCTTTATTCATTTTATTAATTTGGGCAACTGCTCGGTATTCAGCACTTTCAAGCACCTGAAAATGACGTAGGGTTGAATTTGCTATCGTGGAAATCGTAATAAATAGCATACTCAGTAATTCAAAAAATATGTGAGGTTAAGACCACAAAAGAAATAGAACTATGTAAGCATATATGTCATCATTATGTTAATATGTTGGTTATTTATTATTAGCGGATGTCGCCGTCTTTTACAATTGAATGAAATATAAAAGATAATGTCAACGGTTACATTTAATAAAGTGGAAAAGATGATGACAACGTAACATTAAGTACGCGACACATGGACATCATGCGTAATAACGTATACACTCTTTGAAACAGAATATCGCTTTAACTAAAGCACATGGAACTCAAAAGTTTTTGTTGTTGCGTACATTAACGTGTAATTTAAGGTAGTATATGCTCAAAAGTATCATATGTCACCGCAGTGCGACAGAGGGACATACCAATTGCATTTTTTCTAATCAAATAGCGTCGCAGGCTTATTCACTTTGCTCTCTGAGATCATTCAGCGATTGTGGTTTTGTGGCTCTTGACAGCACACTAGAGAAAGATATCTATATGAGTTAAAGCCGTTAATCGAGCTGGATACTCCAGAGCACTTCCTCTTCGTCCTGTCCATTCCAAAGAGAATGTGCAATTGAGATCAGTTTGAAAGTGAGTTGGAGCACTCCAATGCTGAAAGTAACAATTTTGATTATCAACACTATCATCACGACATGGAGTTATCACGTACAACACTCCTACGTAAGAATTGTCTGTAACAGCCTGTTCATAGAAGAACAGCCGGCTAATCGTCTAGACGACAGTATTCTGTTACATTAAACTGAAGGTGCCGGTAGGTTATAGGTGTTGTGTCGGCTACTGTGGGAGTCAGCACAGACACAAACAAGGAAGGAAAGAAGTGGCGATAGCCGGTAGCAGGAATGCAAAATCGTCTGCACAAATCACTTGAAGATTAATTGAACTCTTCCTTTAAATTTGTGCAGTGAGCAAGCAATAAAGGAAACAAAGAAAAATTTGTAGAGGGAATTTAGTTCAGAGAGAAGAAATAAAAACATTGAGGCTCGGTAATGACATTGCAGTTTTGTGAGAGAGAGCACTTGAAGTAGTAAAAGAGTTTTGCTATTTAGGAAGCAAAATGACTGATAATGGCTGAAGTAGAGAGGATATAAAATGTACGAGGGTTATTCGGTCGCAAAATGGAAACCACAGTGTGAAGTTTTGCACAGGTTTGTTGGGCAGTGTCTATAGTGTGCCCGTCGATCGCGTTACGTCGTTCTTTTTAGTTCTGAACAGACAGGCAGCACATGAAGATACCAAGAGTAACAGTGTCTCACGCCAAGTACGAGGGCCTAGTGAGAAATATCGCCTGAAGGTATGCAGCCAACATTAAATAACTGTCGTGCGTTTTCTTCTTCAAGGCGATTCTCAGCCGAATTGTGCAGGGGCAATGAAGATACTCCTGCATCGTTGGAAATGTTTGATTACCCACAATACAGCCCGTAATTGTCTCCCTCTGAGTTTCATCTCTACTAATATGAACCGTTGGCTATGTAGACAACATTTTGGCACAGGCAACGAGCTGTAGGCCAGCGTAGAGAACTGGCGGAAAGCAGGTGTTGGAAAGTTGGTACAACGCTACGACAAACGTCTAAATCGGATCGGCGACTATGGAGATTAGTAGCTGGGAGTTGCAGTTAACTGTTGCAAATAACAGTTTTGGTTTTGATTTTCACTGTGGTTTCCATTTCGCAAACTAGCGTTCATTACTTTCCGAGTAGCCCTCGTTGACTGGACATGGCGTGAAAAGCGTTTCTGAAGAAGCGAAGTTTGTTAACATCGAATATTGATTTAAGTGCTAGGAAGTCTTTTCTGAAGGTATCTGTATGGAGGGTAGCCATGTACGGAAGTGAAACATGGACGATAAACAGTTTAGACAACAGAAGCTTTGGAAATGTGGTGCTACAGAGGAATGGTAAGGATTTGATGGATAGATGACGTAAGTAATTAGGATGAAAGTTGGACGTCAATATTTCTTTGGAAAGTTGATCACTGATTCTGTTGTGCTGTGCATACAAAAACTCTGAGTCAGAGATGTTACTATCGCGAGTGGCAGCAGACGAACAGTTGTTGAGCGTAGTGCGGTGGAGAGAAGCAGCACGACAGATGAGGTCACAGCCTGCCATGGCCGTGCTCGTAGAGCCAGAGGACACTTTAGGGATTTTGGAGACATTTTGTCAGATTTGTATATGCATACATTGAGAGGAATATTCGTGTTCTTGTTGTGGTGAGACACGTGATAATTGATTATAGACACTATGGAATAATTAAAGTTGTTACTAATTAAACTGTCGAGGAAAAGGAAGGTCCGAGTAAGGTTTGTTGGTGTTTAAATTGTCAGTTTTGAGAATGTAGTAAATTAAAAGTTTTTATTGGTTTCTTTCATTTTTTACACCGCTGAAGGCTTATCGACCAAACCCTTGCTGATCATTCAGTTTACATATTTTTAAAAAGATTGCAATAATTGTCTCAGTAGTTGTGACCATGCATTGGGCTCTACATGGATCGCAGTATTGTTTTTGTATTAGTTTAGCATGTTGCTGGATGCAGAATAATCACGCGGTTGTAGCGGAAAGGCAAGCTAAGTTTTTTGTCACCATGCAGAAGCATTATTGTATTGATTCTTAGGGGATGTTGGAAAATAACTTTTTAATTACAGTCAGATGCGAGAGAATTGGATTTCTCAAGACTTAGAGGAAGAGTGATAAATTTCTGTTTTTTTCTTTTCTTATCTCAATCAGAATGATAATACTGTCAGAGATGGAGCTTTACCCATTTCCGTACGTCTTTCACCAGAAAAATAATAATTACAAATGTTGAAGAAAGCAGAGCAACGGCCTTGCCGCAGTGGATACACCGGTTCCCGTGAGATGACCAAAGTTAGCGCTGTTGGGCATGGTCGGCACTTGGATGGGTGACCATCCAGGCCGCCAAGCGCTGTTGCCATTTTTCGGGGTGCACTCAGCCTCGTGATGCCAACTGAGGAGCTACTAAACCGAATAGTAGCGGCTTCGGTCAAGAATACCATCCGCATCCTCGTCGGAGGATGACACGGCGGTCGGATGGTCCCGATGGGCCACTTGTGGCCTGTAGACGGAGTGGTTGAAGAAAACAGTTTTCAGGGAGATACTGAACAGCACCAAGGAGACGAGAAACATGTGGCACACCTTGACTAAAAGAAGGGGTCGGTTGGTAGGACAGTCTGAGACGCCATGGGATCACCAATGTTGTATTTGAGGGAAGTGTAGGGCGGTAAAAATGGTAGAGGGATATCACGAGATGAATACAGCGAGCAGATACAGAAGGACGTAAGTTGCAGCAAGTGTCGGAAGATGAGAAGGCTTGCACAGGACAGAGTATCGTGGAGAGCTGCAGCAAACCACTCTTCGGAGTGAAGACTACAACAACAAAAACAACACGTTTCACACTCAAAGGCGCCCATAATGTCCTCAAAAATATTAAGTGACTCAGTCTGTCTCAAGCTAAAAGCCATCTTCTCTCTTTCCTTCTCTGTTTACTTTTCTTGGTAAGATGATAAACAGCTTTGGCAGCTAATAACAAATTCCTCTTTGGTCACAGCGTGCTCGTTCATTGAAACATCCTCACTGCCAACAAGCACAGCCGAGGATGAAGGGACTCTTCAAAGTCATACCAACTGCCTTGCTCTTGTTTGACGGTCTCGAGACCTATTCAGAAAACGCGACTGTAGGGGTGAAATACAGCCAGTGCACAGAGAACGCTGTGGCCGAGCGGTTCTAGCCGCTTCAGTCCGGAACCGCGCTGCTGGTACGGTCGCAGGTTCGAATCCTGCCGTGGGCATGGATGTGTGTGATGTCCTTAGGTTAGTTAGGATTAAGTATTTGTAAATCTAGGCGACAGATGACCTCAGATATTAAGTCCCATAGTGCTCAGAGCCATTTGAACCATTTGAACACAAAACAGAGCAATACTGGAACTGTACTAAATGCTCGTCTCTGGGAGTGCGGTCCTGAGCTCCGGTCAGTGAAACTGTGAAACAAAGCGAACATTTGCCTCGCGTGAGGCGAGAAGAATGGCGGAACCCCGTGTGTGGCGACAGGCGCGGCCCGCTCTATCGGGCGGAAGCTGCGGTCTGCCTGCGGCGGGAAGCCCTGTCACAGCGTGCACTCGGCAGCCATGCCACGCAACCGACTGGCGGTCGCAAATAACGCGTGACGACCGTCTGGCTCATCTCTGCGGTTCAATGGAATTGTCTAGCACCAACCAGAAACGCCAGACTTTATAGCGGAATTCTGCGTTACTCTGTAGTTTTACAGAATTGAATTTAAACTGTATGACACTCGCTGAAATCTGTTCAACTGGAATATCGGTCATGTATGTTTTACAGTGTCAAAGATCTTTTTTTCCTTGCTCCAGACTGCAGATTTATGCCTTTATTATTCTCGATATTAGGTTGATGCACAACTTTGTAGCGTTTTTCTTTTGCATGTTGGTATTCCGGTTGCTATGTGTGCATTTATCGATTGTCATTTTTATTTACAGCTGACTGTTGCTATTTGAGTTTAAATATTTTCATTTTGTCTTCTGGAGATAGTGTGTGGAACTGTGGACGCTAGAAAATCTACATCTACATCCATACTCCGCAAGCCACCTGACTGTGTGTGGCGGAGGGTACCTCTATCGGTTCTCCCTTCTATTCCAGTCTCTTACTGTTCGTGGAAAGAAAGATTGTCGGTATGCCTCTGTGTGGGTTCTAATTTCTCTGATTTTGTCCTCATGGACGCGAGATATACGTAGGAGGGAGCAATATACTGCTTGACTCTTCGGCGAAGGTATGTTCTCGAAACTTCAACAAAAGCCGGCACCGAGCTACTGAGCGTCTCTCTCGCAGAGTCTTCCACTGCAGTTTATCTATCATCTCCGTAACGCTTCCACGATTACTAATTGATTTTGTAACGAAGCGCGCTGCTCTCCGTTGGATCTTCTCTATCCTTTCTATCAACCCTGTCTGGTACGGATCTCACACTGATGAGCAATATTCAAGCAGTGGGCGAACAAGTGTACTGTAACTTACTTCCTTTGTTTTCGGACTATATTTCCTTAGTATTCTTCCAATGAATGTCAGTCTGGCGTCTGCTTTACCGACGATCAACTTTATATGATCATTCCAATTTAAATCACTCCTAATACCTACTCCCAGCTAATTTGTGGAACTAACTCCTTCCAGTTTTGCTATATTGTGACAAAATGATAAAGGATCTTTCTTTCTATGTATTCGCAGCACATTACACTTGTCTACATTGAGGTTCAATTGCCATTCGCTGCACCATGAGTCAATTCGCTGCAGATCCTCCTGCATTTCACTACAATTTTCCATTGTTACAACCTCTGGATATATTACAGCATCATCCGCAAAAAGCCTCAGTGAACTTCCGATGTTATGCACAAGGTAATTTATGTATATTGTGAATAGCAATGGTCCTACGACACTCCCCTACGGCACACCTGAAATCACTCTTACTTCGGAAGCCATAGAGAATGACATGCTGCGTTCTGTCATCTACGAACTCTTCAATCCAATCAAATAATTTGTCTGATAGTCTATATGCCCTTACATTGTTCAATAAACGACTGTGGGAAACTGTATCGATCAACTTGCGTAAGTCAAGAAACACGGCATCTACCTGGGAACTCGTGTCTGTGGCCGTCTGAGTCTCGTGGACGAATATCGCGAGCTGGGTTTCACACGATCGTCTTTTTCGAAACTCATGCTGATTCCTACAGAGTAGTGACAAGTCGAGAAATGGGAACAGTTCTGACATATTCTTCTGCTTTATTTCAATAGAAGGTGACGGCAGTGGAGGCAGCCAGAAACATTTGCGCCGTATGGGGAAAATGCTACTGGACAGAGCTAGGCAAGAAAATGGTTTTGTCGTTTTGAGGAGCGCCTCTCCACGTCCAGGAAGACCTTCTGGGCTTGATGAAGATGGTTTAAATGCAATAATCCATAATGATCCACGCCAGTGTGCTCGAAAATTGGTAAATGTGATGAACTGTGATCATTCCACCATCGTGCGACATTTGCATTCATTGGGGAGGGTTCAAAAATCAGGTGTGTGGGTACCGCATGCTCTGAGTCAAAATCACAAAAATCAGCAGGCGGCCACGCGTACATCTCTGCTTGCTTTTCATCAATTGACTCGTGAACAATACTGTATCGTTAGTGGTGACGAGGAATGGTGTCTTTATGATAACATAAGGAATGGTTGAGCCGAAAAAAATCAGCAACTCCACGTACAAAGACCTCTGCGCATGCACAAAAGATAGTGTTACACATATGATGGAAAAGCGACGGTGTGCTGTACTGTGAATTGCTTCTCCGAGGTGTAACCATCACTGCTGACATTTATTGACAACAGCTGAGACGTATTGCAGACGCAGTCCAAGAACAAAGAGCAGGAAGACTGTAATGTGATGTTACTTCACGGCACCGCCTGCCCGCATTCCGCTGGACTCACAAAAAACAATACGTAGGAGTTCTAAGGGGAAGTCATTCCGCACCCACCTTATTCACCTGACCTTGCATCCTCAGATTTTCGCATTTTCCGTTCTCTATCGAACAATGTTCAAGGAACTTCCTTTCCGGATGAAAATGCGCTCCGCACGTTTCGTCACAGGGTTATTTGGGAAGCGTGATACCGTTACGGAGATGTTTAGCAAACTCAAGTGGCAGACTCTGCAAGAGAGGCGCCCTGCATCGCGGTGTAGTTTGCTGTCCAGGTTTCGAGAGGGTGAGTTTCTGGATGAGGTATCGAATATATTGCTTCCCCCTACTTATACCTCCCGAGGAGATCGCGAGTGTAAAATTCCGGCAGACGTTCTTCCCGCGAACCATGCGCGACTGGAACAGGAAAGGGAGGTAATGAAAGTGGCACGTAAAGTGCCCTCCGTGCGGAATATAAATGTAGATGTAGAACATGGCTCGGCGAGTTCTTCGTCACAAGATCATTTGATTTCTACAGTCGCAGAATCGAAAACTTATCCCAGCATTGGTTGCAAATAGCGAGAGAGAACATATTAAGCCGGCCTGAGTGGCCGTGCGGTTCTAGGCGCTACAGTCTGGAACCGCGAGCCGCTACGGTCGCAGGTTAGAATCCTGATTCGTGTATGGATGTGCGTGATGTCCTTAGGTTACTTACGTTTAAGTAGTTCTAAGTTCTAGGGGACTGATAACCTCAGAAGTTGAGTCCCATAGTTCTTAGAACCATTCGAACCATTAGAACATATTATTAATGACTAAAGTTTCTGTTATGTGTATCTGTTGTGTTTATTAAATTTACGGAAAAAAGCTACGAACTTATGCAGCAACATTATAATTTCATGCATGTTCATTCTTGCGCCATCTTGCTTTCGCGGTTTACGCTGATATACCACGGCGTGCATATTATTTCCTTCTATAACTTTAAAGTACCGAAGCTTTTAATATTTTTTAAAAATTTTGTATTCAACTCGGACCATGACACTACACGTACACCACTTAACTATTGCAGCTTCAAAAGCGCAGACAAGGTTTTGGAGCTGAACAACGTAATATAGAGCGGCTTCATCATTCGTCAGGTCCCAACGTATCGGTCAGTGACTCAGTCTCAGATTACAAATACGAAGCTCCTCCGTTAAATCCATTAAGTTTTTTCCTGTCACTTATCTATTCTTTTCCACGTGCAATGATTTTTACACTGCGCATAATTATTAAAGGATCACTTCTTTGAAACGCCGTAATTTTCTGCCACTGCGACTCAGAACTGTGCTGTGGCCTACACCCTACCTCCGTAATGGTGCAAAAGCAGTGCGGCATCATCTTCGGATTCGGCGGCATTTCAGGTATAAGTGGTCGACACATGCGAAGAAAAGGCCAGTGCTCAGTGAGCTAGAACTTAGAACTACTTAAACCTAACTAACCTAAGGACATCACGCAACACCCAGTCAGCACGAGGCAGAGAAAATCCCTGACCCTACCGGGAATCGAACAATTTTACCATAGTTCTCCCTGATGCCACCGAGGGCGTGTCACTCGATGACCAGGTCGTGCCCCCCCCCCCCCCCTCCCCGCTTATCCACACATCACCCCCTTCTATTGACACGGATGTCAGGCGGGTCAGAACCGTGACGCTCACCATTGGAATCACACGGTTATTTACGAGTTACCGAGGAAAGAATTTCAGAGGCAACGTCGCTCAGAAGTTACACGAAAATGCCCCAGGGAGTGGCATAAAGGGCGATAAAGAAATCCCTTTTACCTTTGAGACGTTCATTTTAACACATTTCGCTGTTTGCAGGGCAATGTGCAACAGAACGACCTTCTTTAACACCGCTGAAAACACTGCCCCCAACCTCTCCCTCTCCCCGGACAATTCAAACCCTCTGTAAGGTTACCGTGAGGCTGGAATCCCTTGAACGTTATTTGACTCCTTTTGGAGTGTAGCGCAACGGCAATTTTTGCACTGGTAAACAGGGTTAAACCACTAGGAATCGGTCAAATCATTCGATAGAATATAAATGTGTTCCGAAGTACCAGTCCTTCTCTTTCGCACCATCATGTGCTATAATCACAGGAAGAATATAAATATCATGAATGTGTGAATAACACGACAAAGGTTCTCTCAAAGATCTCCCCCCCCCCCCCCCCCCCTATTGTTGTGGTCTTCAGACCAGAGACTGGTTTGATGCATCTCTCCATGCTACTGTTTCCTGTGCAGGCTTCTTCATCTCCCAGTACCTACTGCAACCTACAGCCTTCTGAATCTGTTTAGTGTATTCGTCACCTCCCCCCCGCCCCTCCAAATAAGCAATCCATACGAAGGTGCGAAGCAGGAAAGCGAGTAAAGCAAAAACACCCTTTTGCTGCTCCGTATCACATTCAAATTTCGTCAAATAGTTCTGAAGATACCCTAGCGTTTCCTGCATGAATAGCAGTGCAGAAACTGCGGTCGCGCTGCACTCCCAAGAGTTCAATGCGCTTTCAGCTCTACGACATGGTTGGAGAAGGATTGAGTCGTGCAGGCGGTGGGGGAAGGGGGGGGGGGATGACAGCAATGTCGAAGGTTGTCAAGAACGTTTTTCTGTTGCATACCGCACTGGAAACTAGTCGGGGGTCGTGGTTCTGACAGCCATCACAAAGTCGTCAATAGGGAAGGTGGATTGTGCATAAGCTATAGAGTGATATATTTCTTTTCCTGTGTATGTGCAACATGTTACATTTATTTCCGTTCAGGCTCAACTGCCAGAGCCTGCACCATTCATCAATTCTCTGGAGGTCGTTATGCAAATCGTTACTATCTTCTGGCGTTGCTGCTTTGTTATAGACAACTGCATCATCTGCGAACAGCCCTAGAAAGCATCCGACGTTTTCCACTAGATCATGTATATATATTGTAAACAGTAATGGTCCTAACACACTTCCTTGGAGCACACCGGAAATTACCTTTCCATTTGTCGATTTTGCAAGGAAGTCTTGAATTCAGTGGCGAATCTGCTCCGATACTCGATAATCTCGTATTTTGTTTATTAAAGAGCAGTGCGGGACGGTGTCAAATGCCTTCCTAAAGTCAAGGAACACAGCATCAATCTGAGCGCCATTGTACAAGGCACTGCACATCTCCTCTAGGAACAGAGAGATTAGAGTTTCGCAGGGTCTCTATCTGCGAAATCTATGTTGATTTTTGTAGAGAAGATTTTTCTTCTGCAAGAACGTCATAATTTTTTAGCATAAAAAATGTTCCATAATTCTACAACAGATTGACATCGTCGATATAGGTCTATAATTGTGCGCATCTGTCCCACGGTCCTTCCTAAAAACGGGAAAGGCCATCGCTTTCTTCTTTTCGCTAGGTGCGCTTCGTTGCTCAAGAAGGGGAGCAAGTTCTTTCGCATAATCTTTGTAGAATCTTATAGGCACCTCATCTGGTCCTGACGTCTTTCCACTACTAAGCGATTGTACTTGTTACGCGATCGGCTATCTCAATATTTGCTATTTAGACGTTCGTACGAATGAAAGGGAGGACTGTGTTACGATCTAGGGTGGTGAAACAATTTTGTAATAACGAATTCAGTATTTGGGCCTTTTCTCTGTCATCTTGCGTTTCGGTGCCGGTGTGGTCGCTGAGTGAATGAATAGATGTACACTTTTTGTAACAAAATTTTTGAAGATTTGGATATTCGTCGGTGTGGCCGACAGTATTTTATTTTGCTAGAATCTCGCCTTGATGCAGCTTGATACACGTAAAGTAGTCTATGGTACGAAAGTGGAGTGAGGTACAAGCGAGAGATGGTACAGAATGTACCAGTCCATGGGAGAGTCCGCCAATTGTACTCATATTGATTCTGATTGGTCGGCACAGTCAGGTGATAGGTTACAAAACGCCTGACTTCTTTTAGTAATTATTTATAAACTTTTCATGGTTACCGTGCGAGCCTATCGTTTTTGTTTGTTAAATTTCACTTGTTTGAGAAACATAAGAGAAACGATATTGCAGCCGAAATGTTTCGGACACCTTCGGATCGCTTTGGCACGCCGGGGAGACAAAGTACTTCGGCTGCGCTAGTCACTCTGTTTCGGAAGTTCTAAAGGGCCGGACGCGTATCTCCGTTTCGGGCGTTCTAGAGGGTAGCACATATATCTCTGTACCGTGCTTTACTTAGATGTGAATATGTAATAGTCACTATGTTTCGGGTGCTCTTCAGTGCCGGACGTGTTGTGCTCTATATCGGGCGTCACTTAGTTGTTAGTACGTAATACTCACTCTCTCTAGTGCGCATAGATTTCGGAAGTTGGATGGAAAAGTTACGATACAATAAAGAAAGCTATGTCGAGTGATGTAAAAGACACTGTAAATGTGTGAATATTTTAATAATAACCAAACAGGATACATTAATGAGAAGTATCGCATACCGCCATTGTCAGTACTACAGATTTTGCCCTCTGTATATACAGAGACTCACCTGGGAAAGTGGCACCCTGCAAAAAGCACAATCACAGGTTCGAATTGAGAGCGTACCAACCTCCGCCGAAAAAGATCCCACGATCATCGAGCTGTCTTCTACGCTGGGGAGACAACTTTGGAAGACGATAAAATGGCTCAAATGGCTCTGAGCACTATGGGACTTCTGAGGTCATCAGTCCCCTAGAACTTCGAACTACTTAAACCTAACTAACCTAAGGATATCACACACATCCATGCCCGAGTCAGGATTCGAACCTGCGACCGTAGTAGCAGCGCGGTTCCGGACTGAAGCGCCTAGAACCGCTCGATCACAGCGGCCGGCTAGACGACGATAGGTCGGTGGAAAGAAAGGTCAGAGAATCTTATTCAATCACTCCAGAACTCTCCAGCTTCCAGATCTGACTTCCAAACGGACACGTAGTTTATAAGATCTGAAGATGACTGCAAACTCCGTCCCAACCTTTTGTCAAAAATAAAGAAGTATTTATGAGATCTTTGCTGTAGGAAATTTTTGCCACGTAAAACTGATCGCTCCTTCTCATTTCTCACCACGAGAAAATTCAATCTTAATTGTCAGTTACAGAGCAGTCGTAGATGTGGAATTTGTATCCCCGCGAACGCGTTAACTCGGTCATCTGGCACAGCTTAGTGCGAGCTGACCACACGCGGCGCAGCCGCTGGAGCTTTGGCGGTGCCCCACACTGGCGCGTTTGGACCGATCAGCGCAGGTCAGCGGGCGAGTCGCCCCGTATTGAAGCGAGGCGCGCCGGCTAACAGATGTGTTTGCTCCCGATTGCCCCGGGAGGCGCGGTCGTTGCGCAAGGCGCAGAGCAGCTGCTTCTGCTTCTGCTGCTGCTGCTTTTGCAGGCGGTGCGCGCGTCTCCAGCAGCGGTGGCGGCGACTGACGGCCAACACGCTGTCTGTCACCCGTACCTGCTGCAGCCGCGCCACCTCAACCCGAGAAGCGTCCAAGAATTACTAAGTTATACACTGCTACCAATCTTATTAAAATTAAAAATTAAATTAACAGCAAATGGTCCGTAGCGAAATTGCGTGCTTATGGAATATCGTCTCAGTTATGTGACTGGGTCTGTGATTTCCTGTCAGAGAGGCCACAGTTCGTTGTAATTGACGGAAAGTCATCGAGTAAAACAGAAGTGATTTCTGGCGTTCCCCAGGGTAGTGTTATAGAACCTTTGCTGTTCCTTATCTATATAAACGATTTCGGATACAATCTGAGCAGCCGTCTTCGGTTGTTTGTAGACGACGCTGTCGCTTATCCACTAATAAAGTCATCAGAAGATCAAAGTAAACTGCAAAACGATTTAGAAGAAATATCGCAATCGTGCGAAAAGTGGCAGTTGACCTTAAATGACGAAAAGTGTGAGGTCATCCACATGAGTGTTAAAAGGAACGCGTTTAACTTCGGTTACACGATAAATCAGTCTCATCTTAAAGCCGGAGATTCAACTAAGTACCTAGGTATTACAATTACGAACAATTTAAATTGGAAGGAATACATAGAAAATGTTGTGGTGAAGAATAACCAAAGACTTCTTCATTGGCAGGACACTTAGAAAATGTAACAGACCTACTAAGGAGACTTCTTACACTACACTTGCCCGTCCTCTTTTAGAATACTGTAGCGCGGTGTGCGATCCTCACCAGATAGGACTGACCGAGTACATAGAAAAAGTTCAAAGAAAGGCAGCGCGTTTTGTATTATCGCGAAATATGAGAGAGAGTGTCACAGAAATGATATAGGATTTGGGATAAACATCATTAAAAGAAAGGCGTTTTTCGTTGCGGCGGAATTTCTCACGAAATTCCAATCACCAACTTTCTCCTCCGAATGCGAAAATATTTTGTTGACACCGACTTACATAGCGAAGAACGATCACAAAGATAAAATAAAGGAAATCAGAGCTCGTACCGAAAAATATAGGTGTTCATTCTTTCCGCACGACATACGTGATTGGAATAATAGAGAATCGTGAAGGTGGTTCGATGAACCCTCTGCCAGGCACTTAAATGTGATTTGCAGAGTATCCATGTAGATGGTGATGTAGATGTAGAAATGGATCAACATTAGGGTTAGAAAGTTGGACCGATCTCTCACCTTCAAAGACCACTGCACGGACCCAAAAATGGAAGTCTTTGCGAGGAATAAGTGGAGAGCAAATTTACCCTTTCTTTGTGACCCCCCGCTGCAGAATACGCAGTAAGAACTCCAGCCATACCAAACAAGTAAATACTGCAATGAATGACACAGGATGCACTGTGACAAGCAGCCTGCGGGCAACCCCGGTTAACTAAATCTACTATCTCTTGGGCGTAGCGCCTCCAGATATCTAAAGGAGAGCTGTAACTGAAATGGAGAGAGAGAAGCAAGTGAGAGACCCAAGACATCTCCTGTTTGGACATGAACACCAGTCACCAAGAGTGAAACCGAGAGAAATTTCCTGCACACACCACAGCCAATTCCGACACCAGCTGCAATGCTTAGCATACAACTCTGGCATAGTTCATCATCAGAGGAATATTGGGATGACCCCAAAGAACAACTTGCTGCAGATCACCACCTCCCACAGGAGACATGGAAGGTCCTCAACAGACTGAGAACTGCAGTATCTCGGTGTAAGATGAACATGAAGAAATGGAGATACATCTCAGAGGACGGCCCATGTGAGTGTAGTGAACCTCAAGACCACCAGCAACTACTCAACCGTACGGAAATGGCAGAACCTGTCTCGATGGACGGTCTGGTTGTCACCAATGATAAGGCAGTTAGTACAGGGGAATTGTGGGCACCACGCGGAATATAATCATGTGATATATTTTGTAGTATCATATATGGTATTCAACAATACATGTATTATATGTTATTGTCTGGGCACCTATAGGTAAATAAATAAAGGCCAGAAAAGGAATTCTAGAGTTAAATGCAGAGGAGAAAGTTGATAGGTGGAAAGGATATAACACTGATGGTTTCTACGAGAAGGAGAAAAGTGACACAAGAAGAACTGGGGATCGATGTGGACGTTATAGGGGATTCAGTCGAACAGAGTTTAACAGACATCAGATAAGGCGGAAAGCATAGATAACATTGCTTCGGAGCGTCTAAAGTCAGAGACGGTAGTACCAAATGGTTCAAATGGCTCTGAGCACTATGCGACTTAACTTCTGAGGTCATCAGTCGCCTAGAACTTAGAACTAATTAAACTTAACTAACCTAATGACATCACACACATCCATGCCCGAGGCAGGATTCGAACCTGCGACCGGAGAGGTCGCTCGGTTCCAGACTGTAGCGCCTAGAACCGCACGACCACTCCGGCCGGCCCGGTAGTACCACCCAAAGGAGTATTCAAGCTAGGTTGTAGAATCTATCAGGCTGGAAATATACTACACGACTTTCGGAAAAGTATCATCCACACAGTCACGGAAATAGGGAGGCCAGATAATAGCTAGAATTACTGCCCTATTAGCTTCACATCTCTTTCAAGAAAGTGGCTATCAAGAATCACATACAGAAGAAGCGAAAATAAAATCGAGGACAGCTTAGATGGCAATCGACTTGGCTTTCGGAAAAGTAAAGCCACCAGAGTGGCAGCTCTGATTTTGTACTTGATAATGGAAACCAGACTCACAAAAAATCAAGACACGTTCACTGGATTTATCGACCTAAAAAAGGCGTTCGACAACGTGGAATGCTCCTAAGGTTCGAAATTATCAGGAAAAAGTGCCAGCTACACACAAAGGCGCTTAATATAGAGCTCTTGGAAAAAACCTCCTAGGAGCAGAAAAAAGACGATTGTGCTCCTGCTTAAAGGGGATACCAACTGCATCATTCTGTGTTCCTCAGCTCCTTTAAAAATTTCCCCAAAAGTATTGGCTTGTGAACATATTCGCGCTCTTTTTTAACACACAACGCGCCTCTCACACCCACATGCTCCCCTAACTGCAGCTCTATCACACCTATTAGTCCATCGCTGTAAGCCATTCATACCCATCAAGTCCTAGTTGTCCTTTCACACACACTCATTCAGCCCAACCCATTGTTATTACCTCTTTGCGTCTCTCTTGTTATGTCTTCCTTGTAGGCTATGATGTTCTTTAGTGGATGCAGGAGAGAGGAACAGATGCCGTTTGAGAACAGAGAATTCAGATATCAATTTATCGTGCATTTAATACCAAAAGCTAAAAATAATACGTAGCTTTGTTGCTGACGTAGCAGCGTCAGCTGCTGACAGTAGATTCGATTGTGCAAATACACTGTGTGATCAAAAGTACCCGGACACCCCAAAAACATACGTTTTACATATTAGATGCATTGTGGTGCCACCTACTGCCAGGTACTCCATATCAGGGACCTCAGTAATCATATTGGGGCGCTCCCCGGAACTCGAACGCGCTGATTGGGTGTCACTTGTGTCATACATTTGTACGCGAGATTTCCACGCTCCTAAACATCCCTAGGTCCACTGTTTCCCATGTGATAGTGGAGTGGAAACGTGGAGGGATACGTACAGCACAAAGGCGTACATGCTGACCTCGTATGTTGACTGACAGAGACCGCCGAAAGTTGAAGAGGGCCGTAATATGTAATAGGCAGACATCTATCCAGACCATCACACACGAATACCGGTCTGCATCAGGATCCATTGCAAGTACTATGACAGGCGGGAGGTGCGAAAACTTTGATTTCACGCTCGAGCGACTGCTCATAAGCCACACATTTCGCCGGTAAATGCCAAACGACGACTCGCTTGGTGTGAGGAGGGTAAACATTGGACGACTAAACAGTGCAGTGACGAGTCATGGTACACAATATGGAATCCGATGGCTGGGTGTGGGTATGGCGAATGCTCTCTGAACGTCTTCTGCCAGCGTGTGTGGTGCCAACAGTAAAATTCCGAGGCGGTGGTGTTATATTGTGGTCGTGTTTTTCATGGAGGGGGCTTGTTCCCCTTGTTGTTTTTCATGGCAGTATCACAACACAGGCCTACATTGATGTTTTAAGCACGTTATTGCTTCCCACGATCGAACACTGAACGTCGTCTGCCAGCGTGTGTGGTGCCAACAGTAAAATTCAGAGGCGGTGGTGTTATAGTGTGTGAAGACCAATTCGGGGATGGCGACTGCATCTTTCAATACGATCGAGCACCTGTTCATAAAGCACGGCCTGTGGCGGAGTCGTTACACAACAATATCACCCTTGTAATGGGCTGGCCTGCACAGAGTCCTGACCTGAATCTTATAGAACAGCTTTGTGATGTTTTGGAACGACGATTTCGTGCCAGGGCTCACTGACCGACATCCATACCTCTCCTCAGTGCAGAACTCCGTGAAGAATGCCATTCCCCAAGAAACTTTCCAGCACCTGACTGAACATATGCCTGCGAGAGTGGAAGCTGTCATCAAGGCTAAGGGTGGGCCAACACCATATTGAAGTCCAGCGTTACCGATGGAGGGCGCCACGAAGTTGTAAATCATTTTCAGCCAGGAGTCCGGATACTTTTGATCACTGAGTGTGTAAACAGATACAAAAGATTTATAAATCTGTCACTCTTCAATACAGTGTCTATTCAAAAGACGAGCCCTGGCCACTATGGCAGGCTGTAAATGTTATTCAACAGGCCAACACACAAAATGGGATCAGTGCATGAACGTACGAACTTAAGTACAATCGCCGCTGGAGCTCCGGCAGTGGCGTAATCGGAGGTGGCAGCGCTCTAGTGCCGCAGTGGCGGCTGTATAAACCTGGCGGCGAGCGTATTTGTAAGCGCGGTCGACCTGATGCGGCAGGAGCGTATCTCTTAAGGGCCACTGTCTCGTGTCCCACAAACATAGTGTCCTTTTCTCTGTCCTGCTACTGTTTGCTCTCTTTCTCTCTCCTACTACTACCACTATCTCATTTATTCCTTCCCAGTGCTGCTTTCTCACTATCTCTCTCATCCTCGTTCGCTTCATCATAGCCTTTCTTCCTCATTATCACTGGTTCTCACCCACTTCCACTTTCTCCTTCTCTTTATTCCTCCTCGCTGTCACTATCTGCCTCCCCCTTTTCGTGCCACTGTTATATCAGTATCAGCTATGTTCCATTGCCACTGTGTCCGTATCTCTCGCACACTGCCATTGTCTCCTTCCCTCTTTCTGTAGCACAAGCACTATCTTCCAGTATTTATTACTTTTCCGTCTCTTATCACAGTCTCCTTCTGGGGACAATAAAGTGCTAACATATTCGAATGCCAAAATTTTTGGAAAATTTTAAGTGGTAAGGAAGATAGAAGGAAGCAGCCGGTACCCAACGTTTCAGTCACAGTATTTTAAAACGGATGTATTAGCCTATTTTGTCCTCCAATAGGAGCATTTTTCCGCTGGCTCACTTCTTTTGCCCGTCACAGCAGGGCAAGTCACACACATGAAAAGAACTTTATGGGTCAGTAAATTCTGATACTTTAGTTTTGTGAAACAGAAATAGTGCAAATTTGATTTTACGCCTCAGGCCGGATTTTGTGCGCACGAAAATGTTGCGTGTGCTTCAGTACTACAACATGGTGTTCCCAGCACCCTACTAATGATAATGGAGACAATTTATAAAATACTTCTCTGTACCACGTCACTTTATAAACTACGTTTTCGCCTCACACCGAATTTTACATTCATTTTTTTACGTGTAGAAGCAGGATAAAGTTAAACCACTGTATCTCAGAAACGAATAAATATATGAAGAAAGTTTTCACGGTTGTTCGAGATACCGATTATAGGAATACAAAAACTACAGCCTTTTCTGTGCGTAACCATCTCGGAATTCGCGGCTCGGCTTCTGTGCCCAAAAACCATGATTTTGAGGTGTCTCTCGATAATAGATACAGATTTTTGAAAACGGGAAGATGAAACTAGTCAATAAATGACTACAGAAAATACCGTTAAAATTATAGTAATTTTCTGAGGTTAATTATTTAGATCCTGGTGGTGACTATGAAACAACGGTGAAAATATCTTTTATCGGGTTTTGTCAGGAAACACCCATAACCTAAATGGTGCCTCCATAATCTCTTAAGACGCACGGTAGAAGAACCAACCGATTTGCTCCATTAGCCTACGCTGGAGGAAGAGTGTAAGACTCAAAATTTGACCCTTTCCTGTAGGATACTTGCAATAAGGCGATCCTTCTGCTGAGCATAAAAATGGTCCAAAGCTCAAGGTCTATCCAAAACACTTCACCTTACCTTTCTATCGCCAACAGAACCCCGAAGTACGTGGTCCGGAAAAATCCTGTTTTTATGAGCGGAGTTTTGGGACGTACTGGTAGCTCATGCTATCGTACGTGTAGCGATGTGTGCGGGAACCAAGAGAGAAAAGCAACAATGGAAGACGAAGAACCTAGTGCTCTGATTCCAAAGAGCGTAAGTCAGGGATGCAGTCTTTCTGTTGCAGAAAATGATTTTCAAATAACCTTGACCACTGTTACGACGGATCTAAACTCATCTTTCTCAGAAGGGCACACAAACTTCACATTAGCAATTTAGTCATTAAAAGCATTCTCCACGTAACATTTATCGGCAACGGTCTGTATGTCCATATGTAAAAGTTAAGGCCACTAGAACCAAGGGCTTCTCTCACTAGTAAAACCAATCACAATAACATAGCATATTAGTAGCTACATGCCGACCAACATGGTCTTGGTATTCAAGTGACTGTTTTCACTAATGAGACAAGCACTTGATTCTAAGTAGCCTTAACTTTACATATGGACATACAAACCGCTGAATATAAATGTTATGTGGAGACAGCTTTTAATGGCTCTGAGCACTATGGGACTTAATTGCTGAGGTCATCAGTCCCCTAGAACAGAACTTCTTAAACCTAACTAACCTAAGGACATCACACACATCCAAGCCCGAGACAGGATTCGAACCTGTGAAAGTAGCACGCGCGGTTACAGACTGTAGCGCCTAGAACCACTGGGCCACTTCGGCCGGCAGATTTTAATGACTGATTGCTAATGTGAAGTTTGTCTGTTTGTCTGAAGAGGATGGATTTAGATTCGTCGAAATCGTAGTCAAGGTTACTTGAAAACCACCATTTTTTGCACCTGGTTGGCTGTCTTTTGTTGCGGCTGTTCTGTAACCGCTGTTGTAGTGCAGCCATTTTCAAAATATTGATGCAGTCTTTCGCAGCTAGTGTTCAGTCTGAACACTGACTTCGTAATCAGCCTTCCCTGCTGCGCTGATAGCGCAATGCCTGGGTTACAAGGCCGGCAGCCGAAAGTCAGCCTCTGACAGGTACACAGATGGTGACGGACGTCTCCGCCCATCCCAAATCACCGACGCGGTGGTGCTGCGACTTCTTGCGGCGGCGACGCTCACTAAAACTTGGCTTCACGTTTCCACTGAGCTGCACTGGCTTATTGGACGTGATTACGCACGCCACGGAACATAACGTCAAAACATTCCACATTGCGTTACAAATGGCGCCGTATACACAGCATGTCTACGGGACGGAGCGGAAGGTCACCGTCAAGCATTCTCGGACGACAGTTATGGAGTTATGAGCCTGGCAGGGCATATCGCGAAGTTATCCTTCCTGCGTTCATTAACGCTATACAGGGTGGTCCACTGACCGTGACCGGGCCAAATACCTCACGAAACAAGCGTCAAACGAAAAACTACAAAGAACAAACTTGTCTAGCTTGAATGGGGAAATCAGATGGCGCTACGATAGGCCGCTTGATGGCGCTGCCATAGGTCAAACGGATATCAACTGCAGTTTTTATTAAATAGGAACCCCCATTTTTATTACATATTCGTGTAGTACGTAAAGAAATATAAATGTTTTAGTTAAATCACATTTTTCGCTTTGTGACAGATGGCGCTGTAATAGTCACAAACATATGGTTCACAATTTTAGACGAACAGTTCGTAACAGGTAGGTTTTTTTAGATTAAAATACAGAACGTAGGTACGTTTGAATATTTAGTTTTAGTTGTTCCATTGTGATACATGTACCTTTGTGAACTTACCATTCCTGAGAACGCATGGTGTTACAGCGTGATTCCCTGTAAATACCACATTAATGGAATAAATGCTCAAAATAATGTCCGTCAACCTCAATGCATTTGGCAATACGTGTAACGACATTCCTCTCAACAGCGAGTTGTTCGCCTTCCGTAATGTTCGCACATGCATTGAAAATGTGCTGACCCATGTTGTAAGGCGTTGTCTTTGGATCACGGTACTAAATATCCTTCAACTTTCCCACAGAAAGAAATCCGGGGATGTCAGATGCGGTGACCGTGCGGACCATGGTATGGTGCTTCGACGACCAATCCACCTGTCATGAAATACGCTGTTCAATACCGCTTCAACCGCACGCGAGCTATGTGCCGGACATCCATCATGGTGGAAGTCATGCAGTGAAACATCTTGTAGTAACATCAATAGAACAGTACGTAGGAAATCAACAGACATTTAGACTGCCTTCGATAAAATGTGGGCCAATTATTCTTCCTCCTATAATGCCGCACCATACATTAACCCGTCAAGGTCGCTGATGTTCCACTTGTCGCAGTCATCGTGGATATTCCGTTGCCCGATAGTGCATATTATGCCGGTTTACGTTATCGCTGTTGGTGAATGACTCTTCGTCGCTAAACAGAACGCGTGCAAAAAAACTGTCATCGTCCCGTAATTCCTCTTGTGAACAGTAGCATAACTGTACACGATGTTCAAAGTCGTCGCCATGCAGTTCCTGGTGCACAGAAATATTGTACGGGCGCAATCGATGTTAACGTAGCATTCTCAACACCGACGATTTTAGATTCCCGATTCTCGCTCAATTTGTCTGCTACTGATGTGCGGATTAGCCACGACAACAGCCAAAACACCTACTTGGGCATCATCAATTGTTGTAGGTCGTGGTTGACGTTTCTCATGTTGCTGAACACTTCCTGTTTCCTTCAATAACGTAACTATCCGGCGAACGGTGCGGACACTTGGATGATGTCATCCAGAATACCGAGCAGCATACATAGCATACGCCCGTTGAGCATTTTGATCACAATAGCCATACATCAACACGATATCAACCTTTCCCCCAATTGGTAAACGGTCCATTTTAACACAGGTAATGTTTCACGAAGCAAATACCGTCCGCATTGGCGGAATGTTACGTGATACCACGTACTTATGCGTTTGTGACTATCACAGCGCCATCTATCACAAAGGGAAAAAAAGTGGGCCAACTAAAACATTCATATTTCTTTACGTACTACACGAATATGTAATAAAAATGGGGGTTCCTATTTAAAAAAACGCAGCTGATATCCGTTTGACCTATGGGAGCGCCATCTAGCGGGCCAACCATAGTGCCATCTGGTTTTCCCCTTCAAGCTAGACGAGTTTCGTTCTTTTTAGTTTTTTTCGTTTGATACTTATTTCGTGAGATATTTGGTCCGGTCACTATCAATGCACCACCCTGTATTTGTGCTCTAGTTGTTCTTGCACAAAAGCGCTAAATATCTGAAAGTGACGAAAATAATTTAGGTTTTGCACTAATTGGACAAAGAAAAACCCTACACTGTGCTTGGATAGGAACATTAATAAATGAAACAACATTTATTAAACATCCATTCTTAACAGAAAAAATACACGTTGTACAACTTTGCTTCCGCCTTTTTTCTTTAACATTTAAGGCTTTGAATGATACTTGTGTAACCAATTTGTTTCATTAAAGTACTTTCCATCGCTGGCCACTACTTACTTCCATATTTCGGGCAGTATACGAATCCCTCGTCGAAAAAATTGTTCATCTTTTGAAGCGGTCCATGAATCGATCCAATCCGTGACTTATTCATGAGATCAGAAGTGTTGGTCAGCCAGGCCATGCGCCATTGATCTAAACAGGTGACAGTCAGAGGGGGCAATGTCTGGAGAATACTGCGGGTGGGTTAGGATTTCCCATTTAAACGTTTCCAAGTACACTTTGACCTCTTTTGCAACGTGATGTGGACCGTTGTGGTGCTGCAAAATCAGTTTATCGTACCTCTAACTATACTGCGGCCGTTTGTCTTTTAATGCTCTGCTCAAACGCATTAATTGCGTTCGATAACGAGCACCTGTGATTGTTTCACTTGGTTTTAACACCTCATAGTACACGACGCCAAGCTGGTCCCACCAAATGCAGAGCATGATCTTGGAGTCGTGAATATTCGGTTTGCCGTCGACGTGGAAGGATGCCCGGGATATCCCCATGATTTTTTCGCGTTTATGGTTATCGTAATGAACCCATTTTAGTCCCCGGTCACAATGCAATGCAGAAATCCCTTCCGTTTTTGCCTCTGAAGCAACTGTTCACAGGCCGGCCGAAGTGGCAGAGCGGTTCTAGGCTCTACAGTCAGGAACCGCGCGACAGCTTCGGTCGCAGGTTCGAATCCTGCCTCGGGTATATATGTGTGTGGTATCATTTGGTTAGTTAGGTTTAAGTAGTTCTAAGTTCCAGGGGACTGATGACCTCAGAAGTTAAGTCCCATAGCGTTCAGAGCCATTTGAGCCAACTGTTCACAAATACACAAACGCCGTTCAACGTCTCTTGGTTTCAGCTCACACGGGGCCCAAGTTACTTCTTTCTGAATCATGACCATAGCCTTGAGACATTTCGATATGGCTTGCAGTTTTACTCCCACTAATCGTACCTATTCTTCTTGAGTTTTGCGCGAGTCTTCACTCAGCAATGTCTCCAATTCTGCATCTTTGAAAACATTCTCTCTTCCAGCACTATGCCGGTGTACGACGTTAAAATCACCATTCTTGAAGCGTTGAAACCACTCACAACACGTTCTTTCACTAACAGCGTCCTTACCATACGTACTTGAGAGCATTTGATGAGATTCAGCCGCTGTTTTCGTCATACTGAAACAAAGCACCTCCCGCAAATGACGAGAATTAGGCTCGGAAACTGACATTTTCAATCAAGAACAACTTTATGGTGCATACACAAATCGACTAATGTTTGAATGAGGTCACGTTGACCGAGATCCAAGCTAACTGTCTGACGTCTTTCGACCGCTACTTACCGTTGTCGCCACCAATCGGCAAACGGTGGAAGCAAAGTTGTACACCATGTATCAGCTCTAATAATTGCAAAAAATACTGTCGATTCTACTTCATTTGGTAGTTAAAAAAACGCAAACCACAACAGATAGTATAAAAAGGCTCAATGTGTTACCTTTTCAGTATTGTTTCATGGATTCTACATATGCAGGATGATTTTTTCCACCGTTACAAACACTAGGGATTGATCGATGAGATTACAAGGAAAAAAATGTCTAATTGATGTTCGGAAATTGAATAGTTTCCCTTACTCAATCACAATGAGGCAACGGCCTTGCCGCAGTGGATACGCCGGTTCCCCTCATATTACCGAAGTTAAGCGCTGTTGGGCGTGGTCGGCACTTGGATGGGTGACCATCCAGGCTGCCATGCGCTGTTGCCATTTTTCGGGGTGCACTCAGCGTCGTGATGCCAATTGAGGAGCTACTCGACCGAATAGTAGCGGCTTCGGTCAAGAATACCATCTTACGACCGGGAGAGCGGTGTGTTGCCCCTATGCCCCTCCTATCCGTATTCTCCACGCGGATGACACGGCGGTCGGATGGTACCGTTAGGTCACTCGTGGTCACACTGCAGTCTATTACGCGCTGTGCCATTCAGCCACAGTTACAGTATGTGTTGAAAATGGTTTCGATGTGCCTCAACGCATGCTTGTATACACCGTGGCATGTTCTGTCTCACACGTTCACATCAGTCAGGCTGCATAGAGAACAGTGTCAAAGGCATCATCAGTACGCTGCTCCAGTGTCTCCACATCTGGAATAGGCTCGGCAAGCAAGATACTTTTCAGAGTGTCCCATAACGAGAAACTGCACGGGTTGAAATCCGGTGAACTAGCAGCCCATGCAACTGGGCCCCCTCGTCCGACCCATCAACCAGGGAAGACACGATTGAGATGCGTCCGAACGTTAACGGGGAAGTGGGCTGGAGCACCATCATGACGCACCCACATAACCCTTCGAATCATCAATAGTACTTCTTCCAGCAGGGGAAGCAAAGTCACCAGCAAGGAACTCCGATAGTTCCGGTCTGGAAGGAACACTGGTCCCAAAGTATGGTCGCCAGTTATCCTGGCGCACAGATTCCGGCTGAACCGATGCTGATGATTCGTTGTCACCATACAACGGGGGTCCGGCATACTATCCCACAGATGACTGTTACGAAAGTAGACGATACCACTCCATGTATGGGCAGCCTCATCTGTGAATAGGAGTGATAGCATCAATCCCGGAATCGTGGTTGCCTGGTGAAGAAACTAGTGACAAAACTGCTCCAAATGTGAAAAGTCTGACGCTAGTAAGCCCTGAACGCTGTAAGTGAAAGGGTGAAACGTCTCCTTAGAAAAATTTATGAATTACCATGCTGGTAAACCTCTTACGTTATTTGATTTTCAAGCAGCTGAGCACAACTGAACGTACTCAGACATTCACTAAACTGACACACAAGCAACGCAATCTGAATTTCAAAAATCCCTACAAAAGAATAGCCCTGACTGACAATAAGCTATACCTTTCATGAATCACTTACCTCACAAAAATCTTCGTTATTCGAACTACTGCAATACAGCGAGCGTCACTACTGCCAGCTAAATAAAGGATTCTAACTATTGAAGGCGCTAACTACTGACAGGTATAGTTAGCAAATGAAAGATTTTGATAAAGAACAAACAATGTATTTACTTTAATAGTGTTCAAAAGTCATTATATATATATATATATATATATATATATATATATATATATATATATATATATATATATATATAAAAGCTGTATTCCATAGGACACGGAGAGCTTTGAGCGTAAATAGCATTTGAACCATGTGTAAAATGTCATGCTCTACAATCCAGAATTGCCAGCTCAATTTTTTTAAAAGGTGGAGCTCAAGTTCATGACATCCAGTCTTACAAATTTACTGTCTCTGATGGACACACGTCCAGAACATCCGCTCTCAAAACTCCGCCATCTCCCTCCCCACGTCCACCACTGCTGGCGGCTCACCTCCAATTGCGCAACGCTACGCGCTGTTAACATCCAGCTGCCCAACACTACAATGGCGACTATTCCAACAATGAAAACCAGCCACAGACGTCACACAGCGCAGTAAGTGATTTTCATATAGAGCGCTACGTGGCGTTGCCAACATAAAAACCTAAACAGCCTACTCACAAGGGTAGTAACAATTGTCATGGAGAACGGTCCACACGGTCGTGTGGCGCATCCTCTACTGGCGGGCCAATTGCCTGGTACTGACACGGCAGTCGCCTTTCACAGTGCTAATCATATTTTCTTACAAGTCAGTGTCTGAACATTTCGGGTACATCCTTCACGGTTTTCTGCTTCCTGAAACGACCCTATCTCGGACAAACGGCAAAACACTGTTGAATGCCGTGGTTGTTGTCGGAGATAGGTCTCCTGATACAACCCTCTGTGCGGCTGGTCCCGGCGGAGGTTCGAGTACTCCCTCAGGCATGGGTGTGTGTGTGGTTGTCCTTAGGATAATTTACGTTAAGTAGTGTGTAAGCTTGGTGACTGATGACCCTAGCAGTTAAGTCCCATAAGATTTCACAGACATTGGAACATTTTTTGATACAACCTTGTTACCCGCCACCCATTTCCATTTGCCTTCCCGTAAGTAAGCACCACGTCGGCAAGCTCTCGATTCGGTTACGGAACCAATGAATACAATGGTGTTTCATATCCTATGGAAGTGAAACATGGACGATAAATAGTTTGGATAAGAACAGAATAGATGCTTTCGAAATGTGGTGCTACAGAAGAATGCTGATGATTAGATGGGTAGATCACATAACTAAAAAGCAGGTATTGAATAGAATTGGGGAGAAGAGGAGTTTGTGGCACAACTTGACTAGAAGAAGGGATCGGTTGGTAGGACATGTTCTGAGGCATCAAGGGATCACCAATTTAATATCGGAGGGCAGCGTGGAGGGTAAAAATCGTAGAGGGAGACCAAGAGATGAATACACTAAGCAGATTCAGAAGGATGTAGGTTGCAGTAGTTACAGGGAGATGAAGATGCTTGCACAGGATAGAGTAGCATGAAGAGCTGCATCAGACCAGTCTCAGGACTAGAGACCACAAAAACAACAATCCACAGCAAGGTGAGTCAGCAAGAGAAGTGAATCGGACAGAACATTGCCAATTACTACGGTAGGAGGGGGCGCTAGGGCATGACGTATGAGTAACAGTACTACCCTCTAGAAGGAAACCATACATACTGTAACTACGTCTGCATGGTACAGCGCTTATTAGTAGGCAGTCTCCGTAACGAAGTACGAGCTCTTCAAAATGGGGTCGTCCAGCGTCGAACGAGGTATGGCATCGTCGCACAGAGCTGTGTCGCCGCGACAATTCTTGCCAGGATATCCTCTTCAGTCTCGACTTTTCAGATGGCATCAAGTGATGGTGCTGGCCACGAAACAGAACTTCCTCTGCATATCTGGTTTTAAGGCACTGTCTGATCCACGTGTTCACGGAGCCTCAGTCCAATGTGACGTGGAGCTCCATCGTGATGGAACCACATCCGTCGGCGAATAACTCGTATCCATTGACGAATAACATGTGCTCGTCCGGGCTGACTGCCCTACAAACTTAGCAACAACATGCATACCACAGTCAGAGGTCTAAGAACTATTTTCTCTTATAACTTTCGACTCGACCAGGGACTCTTACCTCAGAATGACACTTTTACCCTTCTTCATCAACCCTGAAAGTCTACAACATGAACACAATATCATCTGTGTAAATATCGACTCTATGAAATGTTTTGCAGGCAATTTTGGTTTTGTTACACTTATCAGCAGCGTGGAAAATTTATAATAATAAATTTGTTAAGAATTTGCTTTAGGATTATCTTTTGGTCTAAAACTCCAACATTGTTATTTGGTTAATTTTGGCACTACGTTCGGAGTCTTTGTATAACTTGTGCTGTCATGTATTTCAGTGTACAGTTCTGGGTTAAGCGAAGTCACGTTCTATTCCCATTCTGTCAGTCTGAATATTCCTCCTTACGGCGGTAACGTCTCCTTACGTTCCGTTCCGTTCTTTTGGACCCAGCGTGAATCGACCGCTGTTCTGTCTCTGATGAACACCACTGCTCATCTTTCGCTGTTAAAGTACGTGAGAGCAAGCGCTGCTAGTTCCGCCATTGAAAAGAAAAATGCCGCTGCGCCCTAAAGACAGATGCGCGGGATGTGTTTACCGGGCGTCTTTTGAGTCGCGGTCGAAAGTGCTGAAAACCAAAGTCCCGCTCCTTTTCAAAACACTCTATATTTAACGACGTCGTGCGGGGGCGCCACACAGAAATAGCCAGCACTCTCGCGTTCACAAGAAAGAGGTTGGCGGTCGTTTCGAAAATCTTGCCTCCCAGGAAATGGCACTACTCTGTTGGACTCCCATCGTTCGCCAGTCAGTCTACGAAACGTCGCTCGCTCAAGTTCCTCGAGCGTCCGTCCATATCGACGTCACAAACGAAAGGAGCCAACAGTGGGTGGCGAGAAAAGCAGGCGCGCCCTATTGCAAGAAATGATTCCAGCTTTCACTTGAAGGAGACGTATTTCGAGATCGCTCCACTAGCTCTCGGTTTTCCGAGCATGTATCGAGTTATTGCACGGGCTGCTGTTGCTATGCGGCATCAGAGCTGTGGTAAGGAGTGGTATATGGGTCAAAACTTTCGCAAACTCGTCTCTCCACCCGGCCTAAAAAAAAAAAAAAAAAAAAAAAAACGAAGACTAAAACACTGGTACTGGGCGAGACTTCTAGTCAGTCGTTCGATGTCCAGTTCGTACGTCTCTTTTGACAACTCGTTGCTAAGAAACGCTCTTACATGAAGATTCCAGTGCGGTGGTGAATCGTACCCTTGAAAAATGTAATTTTAGGTGTGCTCATCTATTTATGGTAAAACATTCCCTTGGAAAAAATATAAATGACACTCCTGGGAAACCTCTACGTTATTCGATTTTCAAACAGCTGAGCAAAAATGAACGTACTCAGACATTTCTCTCTTTACTTATTCTGATCAACACTAAACAGACAGACAATATTTTTTAGCGCAACGCCATGTTTCAATAATCCCTACAAAGGAATGGCCCTGACTGACAATAACCTATACCTTTCATGAATCACTTACCTCACAAAAATCTTCGTTAGTCGAACTACTGCAGTACAGCGAGCGCCAACGCTGCCAGCTAAATAAAAGATTCAAACTACTGATAGCACTAACTAGTGATAGGCATAATTAGCAAATAAAGACTTTGACGGAGAACAAACAATGTGTTTACCTTAATAGTGTTAGTTCATGACATCCAGTCTTACAAATTTCCTTTTACTGACAGACACACGTCCATATCGTCCGCTCTCAAAATTCTGCCCTCTCTCTTCCCACATCCACCACTGCTGGCGGCTCACCTCCAACTGCGCAACGCTACGCGCTGTTCACATCCAACTGCCCAACACTACAATAGCGAATATTACAGCATTGCCAACCAGCCACAGGCTGCACACAGCACAGTCAGTGATTTTCATACAAAGCGCTACGTGGCATTACCAACACAAAAACCTAAACAGCCTACTTACATAGAGTTACCTAGTTACAATGGAACTAGCCAAATCTGCAACATATGCAGATACTTGACTCCAGTTAGCAAAATAGCTGCGCCACATGAACCGGGAACTTTCAACCGGCGGTAAACTTTTAGTTTTAACGTGTAAGCGAAACGTTCCCCAAGATTAATATCTTCCTTCATCTATGAGCTACAGAACTGCGAACTAGAATGAATCATTCTAGACAAATGACTGGAAAACAGAATCTTAGATCACGTCCGATCCTGAAAGCTACATTAATTTTAAGTGTTTAATTTACTGACCTCTTAGGGACCGAGGCCAAGTTAGTAGAGATGAAGCTGGGCTAAACATGCACAAATTGAATACACTGAGGAGACCAAGGTCGTGGGACACTTCCCAATGTCGTGTAGGACCTCCATTTGGTCCGGCGTAGTGTAGCAGCTCGACATGGCACGGACTCAGCAAGTCGTCAGCAGAAATATTTAGCCATGTTGTTCTACAGCCGTCCATAATTACGAACGTGTTGCCGGTGCACCTTTTATGTGAATAAACTGATCTCTCGTTTATGTCCCATAACTGTCCGATGGGATTTACCTTGGGTGATATGCGTGGCCAAATCATTTGCTAGAATCGCCCATAATCTTCTTCAAATCAATCGCGAACAATTGCGGCTCGGTGACATGGCGCAATATCATCCATAAAAATTCCATCGTAGTTTGCTGCAAATGGTCTCCATGTAACACAGCATAGCTATTTCCCGTCCATGATGGGTTCTATAAGAACAACCCAGTCTGTTCCATGTAAATACAGCCCACACCATTTTGCAGCTACCATCAGGTTGCACAGTGCCTTGTTGACAAAGTGGGTGCATGGATTAGAGGCTCTGCGCCACAGTCGAACCCTACCATCAACTCTTACCACCTGAAATCGGTACTCATCTGACCAGACCACGGTTTTCCGGTCGTTTAGGGTCCAACTGACATGGTCAGGAGCCCAGGCGAGGCGCTGCAGGCGATGTCGTGCTGTTAACAAAGGCACTCACGTCGGTCGCCTGCTGTCATAGCCAAATTTCGCCGCACTGTCTTAATAGATACGTTCATCGTACGCCCCACATTGATTTGTGCCGATATCTCTCGCAGTGTTGCTTGTCTATTAGCACTAACAATTCTGCGCGACCTCCGCGCTATCGGTCGTTAAGAGAAGGCCGTCGGCCTCTGCATGGTCCGTCGTGAGAGGTAATGCCTGAAATTTTGTATGCTCGGCACACTAGTGACGCTGTGGATCTGGGAATACTGAATTCCCAAACGATTTCGGAAACGGAATGTCCCATCCTTCTAGCTCCAACTAGCAATCCGCATTCAAAGCCTGTCAGTTGCCGTCGTGAGTCCATAATCACGTCGGAAACCTCTTCACATGAATCACCTGAGTACAAATGAGAGCTCCGCCAGTGCACTGCCCTGTTATTCCTTGTGTACGAGATACTACCGCCATCTATATATTTGCACACGCTATGCCATGACACAGTGTATAGTAAGATAGTTGACAGTACGACAAAAAAAATCTAATTGGGCATGGTTGTGTGTGTTGTCCTTAGCGTAAGTTAGATTAAGTTAGTTTAAGTAGTGTGTAAGTCTAGGGACCGATGACCTCAGTAGTTTGGTCCCTTAGGAATTCACACACAGTTGAACATTTTCAACAAAGGTAATTAAAATCATAACTATACATTTCGTTACAGACGAAGAGAGCAGAGACGAAATTAGATACTGAAGAAGTCTCCAACAGAATATCAACACCAGTTGTCAAAATAAACAATAACATATTACATGGAACGGATTCACCTCGATGCTCTAACACATCACACCTCTTCTAACTGCAACATAATTCTTTCTTGTTTCGTTCCGTCTTTTATTTTTTACGTCATGTATCCGTTACCACTTATCAGGCGCACACTGAGGAATTTTTTTCTCTGCCATCGCCTCCTGTACAGTTGTCTTAAAATAAATGAAGAGAACATACCCAACATGTCTTCCCCTGGTGGATGTCGAGGTGTACCGACGCAAAAAGGTCAGCAGCTATCATGTTTTCGTAATAGATTTTCCTGAATGAACGGCGAGTCACAAAAGACGCTGGCGTCAACTGTATTAACTATCTACTGGTTCAATTGTTTTACACTAATTTTAGTAGCGCGACGCTGAAACAGAGCGTATCCAACGAGAGAAGAAAAAGATTTCTTTCGCCAGTTCAAAAAGTGTTTCAAATGGCTCTGAGCACAATGGGACTTAACATCTGAGGTCATCAGTCCCCTAGAACTTAAAACTACTTAAACATAACCTAAGGACATCACACACATCCATGCCCGAAGCAGGATTCGAACCTGCGACCGTAGCGGTCGTGCGGTTCCAGACTGAAGCGCATAGAACCGCTCGGTCACATAGGCCGGCTTCGCAAGTTAGAATTCAAGATGTGATGGGAGAATTTCACTTGTTCACATTATGAAAAAAGTAGATGGTTACTTCGAAGAGTTACAGAAGCCGCCAAATGAGTTGAATTCTACTACAACGGGAAAATGTAATAAGTAATGAAACTAGAAACCAAAGAACGGTTGTTCTGTGCGAAGCTTCGACTCTTTGGAGCATCGTTGGATACCACAGGCTGTCACAGAAAGTATATCACCATCCGTCCACTTGACCCTGAGTGGTGGTCAGTGGTAGGTTTAGAGCATGGTGCCCAACCTGGGAGTAATTACCCTCTGAGGGTAAAATGGAATTTTCTGAGGGGTAAAAACTAAACGATTCGATTCTGTTTCAGTCACTAACTTAAATTATTTTCAAAAGATCATCACTATTATCACAATTTTGTAAGACTCTAATACTGGTTATATAAGTTATCAACAATTACTTTTTCACAGTTAGTTGCATTAATGCGACGGAGGTTACAGGTTCCTCACATAGTCCACTCACTACACACATATTTTGTGCTTTTTCCCGTACATCGCCGATGTCAAAGTGAGACATATTTGTAACAAATGCAAAATATCTCAAGAAAATGTCTTCTCCAAACTATACATAGTGCCTGCAGTAGTTCAGAAATTGCTTCGTTATACGCTTCGAAACAGATGAATAAATTAATTGACAGCACGACAAAGAAGTAACTACATAACGGCTAATATAGTGCTCTACATAGTGCTACTATTATTATTATTAATATTAATATTAATATTACTGGCTGTGTTCAGACAACGAATTAATATCCTGAAGTCTTCCAGTTTCTGCCACTTCAGAAGTAAGGAGTGCTGCTATCAAATGATTTATGAACAGTAAGTATAGTGCAACATTTTAATTTCGTCGGTTGTAAATGAAGTTGCAGTGTGGAGGTCAAGAAAATGTCGCAGTGGGGAGGGGTAATGCAGGGGATGTTTTGTAACGAGTGTCTACCCTCACTGTAGATAGTTAGTTTCCTTATCTGATAAGTAGTGGTTAGCAGTACTTGCGATCTTACGATGCACCATGTATTCCTTCCTCATTCATTCTAAGCGCGCGGGTAACACCAAAAGTAAGCTCTCATATTTTTTTATACGTACGTAGACCTGCTTATTTCTACAACGGTTTACATCAGTTTACAGCTTGAACATTTAGCTACTTTTCGACATAATCACTATTTCTGTCGATGCATTTTTGTAGACGCTGCGGCAGTTTTTGTATGCCCATGTCATACCAGCTCGCCACCATGCTGTTTAGTAAGTTATGAACCTCTTCTTTCACCTCGTCGTCGGAGCTGAATCGCTGGGACCACAGTTTTAACGCTGACAGGTACTATGAGACTGAATAAACTCAAACGGGAAATTCAGAACCGGAGAAGAGGAATGTTGACCAAGGACATACACATTCTCCATGGCAACGCTCGCCCACACATTGCTCGGCAAAACCGTTGCTCTCCTGCAACAGTTTCAGTGGAACGTAATCACCCACCCACCCTACGAGGTGCATTCAAGTTCTAAGACCTCCGATTTTTTTTTCTCCGGACTGGAAAGAGATAGAAACATGCGCATTGTTTTAAAATGAGGCCGCGTTCATTGTCAATACGTCCCAGCGATGGCAGCACCGTACGGAAGATGGAATTTTACCGCCAGCGGCGATAATGAGAAATGTTTTAAATACTTAAAATGGTGACGTTTTCCTTACTTGAACAGCGTCCAGTCATTCGTTTTCTGAATTTGCGTGGTGTGAAACCAACTGAAATTCATCGACAGTTGAAGGAGACATGTGATGATGGAGTTATGGATGTGTCGAAAGTGCGTTCGTGGGAGCGACAGTTAAATGAAGGCAGAACACCGCGTGACAACAAACCGAAACAACCTCGGGTTCGCACAAGCCGGTCAGACGACATGATCGAGAAAGTGAAGAGAATTGTTTTGGGGGATCGCTGAATGAATGTTGAACAGGTCGCCTCCAGAGTTGGCATTTCTGTGGGTTCTGTGCACACAAACTTGCATGACGACCTGAAAATGCGAAAAGTGTCATCCAGGTGGGTGCCACGAATGCTGACGGACGACCACATCGCTGCCCGAGTGGCATGTTGCCAAGCAATGTTGACGCGCAACGACAGCATGAATGGGACTTTCTTTTCGTCGGTTCTGACGATGGATGAGACGTGGATGCCATTTTTCAATCCAGAAACAAAGCACCAGTCATCTCAATGGGAGCACACACATTCACCGCCACCAAAACAATTTCGGGTAACCGCCAGTGCTGAAAAAATGATGGTGTCCATGTTCTGGGACAGCGAGGGCGTAATCGTTACCCATTGCGTTCCAAAGAGCACTACGGTAACAGGTGCATCCTACGAAAATGTTTTGAAGAACAAATTCCTTCCTGCACAGCAACAAAAACGTTCGGAAAGGGCTGCGCGTGTGCTGTTTCACTAAGACAACGCACCCGCACATCGAGCTAACGTTACGCAACAGTTTCTTCGTGATAACAACTTTGAAGTGATTCCTCATGCTCCCTAGTCACCTGACCTGGTTCCTAGTGACTTTTGGCTTTTTCCAACAATGAAATACACTCTCCGTGCCCGCACATTCACCAGCCGTGCTGCTATTGCCTCAGCGATTTTCCAGTGGTCAAAACAGACTCCTAAAGAAGCCTTCGCCGCTGCCATGGAATCATGGCGTCAGCATTGTGAAAAATCTGTACGTCTGCAGGGCGATTACGTCGAGAGGTAACGCCAGTTTCATCGATGTCGGGTGAGTGATTAATTAGAAAAAAATCGGAGGCCTTAGAACTTGAATGCACCTTGTATATTCCTATCACCTGTTCCATAGGTTAAAAGAACATTTGACCGGAAAGCGATTCAGCTCCGACGATGAGGTGAAAGAAGAGGTTCATAACTTTCTGAACAGCATGGCAGCAAACTGGTATGAGATGTGCATAGAAAACGTACCACAGCGTCTACAAAAATGCATCCACAGAAATGGTGATTATGTCGAAAAATAGCTAAATGTCCAAGCTGTAAACTGATGTAAACAGGTCTATGTACTTACAAAAAAAGGAGATCTTGTTTTTGGGATTACCCTCGTATATATATCATTCGTCTTTCATTTTAGAAATAAAAGTGTTCCATGAAAGTGAAAAGTATTTCATCCCCCAGTTTAGTTACGTGCTGAAGTTGGTGATAATGTGGGGAGTGGGGGTGGGTGGGGAGGTACTAACTAAAGTCTAAATGTACTCTGAGGTAAGCGTCTGAGAAAGGTTGGAAACCACTGGTCTTGAGGCACTGTACATGAGCAGCACGAAACAGCGAGGACTCAGCATGTAATACCCTCCCCATAATCAACAAATTAGAGGCGCTGTCTTCCACTGAAGCTGGAACTGAACCACTGGGACACATATCACCTTTTGGGAAGCCTGCTGTTTTCCGTGTCATGGTGCATTAAGTTCAAAAGGGCGTGGCGTCCATTATGCGTCGCCAGTTTCAACATCCAGAGAATAATTGTACCATTAAGGAAATGGCAGCAAGAGATGGGAAGGATGCCTGGAGGCCTCTTTCAACATGTTGAGGCTGTTCCACCAGTCACTGAGGGGAGAAGGTGCTACCAACTGCAAATTTTGGCAGACCTGGTTATGAACAATGCCTGTCGGCTGCAAGGTCATACTTGGCTCATTCCAGCGACTGCCATACAAGGTTGAGAAGATGAGAACGTCCGCTCCCCCTTATTTTTGTAGAATCCTGTTGAATCCTGTCTTGACGTCGAATATGTGGGGTTTAGGTAGCCTGCCTTATCAGATCACTAGACAACATTCAAACAAATCGTGTTAATGAGTTTTACTGCAAATGAACAATGACACTACTTGACTCTGACAATAACGCAGAAGTGTCGCAAGCAAAGGGCGACATGCAAATAAGAAATCTCTTCAATATATACAATGCCTTAATACAAGTGAAGTAATAGCGTTCACTCTTCTATTCAGGTCGCTAGTCGTGAAGCTTCTGTTGAACTGCGCAGCGGCCAGTTGGGATGTTCTCTTCGCATAGATGCTGTAGCGCTGTCGTCCTGGAGAGGGGTCGGTCAGCCTGCAATTGGGTGACGTCTTCCTCACAGCCCTCTGCTCTCTCGTTCCCGACTCTCGAGCCAGCGCTTGACTTTACTCCAGAACAAATCCTATATATTGTTCAGGCGTTTATTACACGCACGGAGAGGCTACTAGGGCATCAAAGTATGTGTGGCTTGCAAATGAAGCTGTTTTAGGATAGAGAAACGCATCCGCAGACCAGATAAAAAATTGTGTACTTCATTTGGAGTTGGAAAAATATCAAGTTCATTAATTAGAAAGAGTAGCATTCGTAATTGGTGTCTTTAAAATAAAATGTTCATATAGTATTAGTTAAATGCAAGTTAATCACTGAAAATGACAAAGAATTGTCTCGACTGCAGATGGTAATAACGCCCACGCAGTAGTGGAAACAGAGGGCTGGAAGAAACCAGAAGTGAATAGAGACGAGATTTTAAACTGCCACTGGAATGAACATCGCAACAATAGGCTGGACGCCGGTGGCGAAGGTTTGTTTACAACTGTGAATAACACGAAAACATCTGGTAGGGCTAGCACATATTCCGAATGTGAAATAATTTGGATGAATGTAAGTGTTGAAAGTGGATCAAGCGTGGTAAGTGCGTGTCGGTGGGTGCCTCTTTCTCAACAGGCGCGCATGAGTGGTTCCACTCACAACTAGAAGGAGCGACCGCTGCTCCACTGATCGAACTGCAGTACGTGTATTTTATTTATCCTGTAAACGTGTAACCATTATAATAAATTCAGAAAATGGGAAAACTTTGTATTAAGAAAAAAAGTACCGTCACCAAATCTATACGCTTGTGTGAAACTTCCGGGGAGATTAAAACTGCTTGCCGGACCGAGACTCGAAAACGGGACCTTTGCCTTTCGCGGGCACGTGCTCTACCATTTGAGCTACCCAAGCACGACTCAGGCCCCGTCCTTACAGCTTTACTTCCAGCAGTACCTCTATACGCTCAGACTGGAGTATCACAAGTGTTCGAAACATCTGCCACGACATTTTTTGTTTGGTTTGCTCGCTTGATCATTCATCTCATAAATCTCACTTATCAATTCGGTCCAATCATCGTAATGAGAACGCTCTCACGTATAAATTCAATTAGATTCTCCGTGAAGCTTTGTTACAAGAGTAATTTCAATTCCTTTATGAGTTATACCGCTCACCTTAACAGTTAAATTTATTATTTCATGAACTCTGATCCGGCAGTCATTTCTTCCCAGGGAGAGAATTTCATTACTTTTCTTTGTTCCTTGATAATTTGCATGCTACTAAGTTCTCAATAAATCATGTTTCTGAATTGCTGTTCCATCCAGTGGCCATCTCTCCCCAGTGCTACTCTCGTATTTATTAATTTGATGCAACACCCTTCGCTACGGTCCACAAGTGAGGGCCGCACTTCCCTTCTGTTTCCTTCCATCTGAATAATTACCATGCATCTGAATCGTAGTGGAATGACCTGCAAATCGAGATGGGATACACGTTGAATATGAAAAAGGCTCATTTACTAAAGTGTTACCACAAACCTAGTGGCGTCTTGCAGGAAGGATGAACAAAGGTATTTTGTTTTGTTTAGAGGCCAGCCGGTGTGGCCGAGCGCTTCTAGGCGTTTCAGTCTGCAATCGCGCGACCGCTACGGTCGCAGGTTCGAATCCTGCCTCGGTCATGATTGTGTGATGTCCTTAGGTTAGTTAGGTTTCAGTAGTTCTAAGTTCTAGGGGACTGATGACCTCAGATGTTAAGTCCCATAGTCCTCAGAGCCATTGAACGATTTTTTTCTTTTTTTTTAGATTTGCCGCTGTTCTTTCCAGGTTGTTCTGATTCGTGATTCGTGAGGAACTGCAGACAGTTACTTACTTCGAAATGCACGATAATTCCGGTCAAATTGCTTTTGTTTCTCATTAGACAGTTGGGTCAATGTAGTGTAGCAAAGACAAATTTTAATGCGTGCGAGCTATCATATTTCTTTGACAAAGATATTTGACGTGGCGCTAAAAAGTGATATTACACTGTCGTCACACTTTTCGTCAAAGTTCGAGATGGCGGACAACTCGTTACTGTGAGCTTCAGTTGCTTGTACCACAATTGCATTGTATGAGCATTTGGATGAGAAACGACGGAAAAAAAAGGAAACTTACTCGGGTGAAGCCGTGCGTTTTACGTCGAGATAATAAAAGTATTCAACAACTTTTTTACGAGAGCTGCATGTGGAGAACGTAAAGTCCTATATAAATTAGTTACGAATGGATGAAAGTTCATTTCAGTATTTGTACATATTACAAAACAGAATACTCAGTTCAGAATCACCATAGCACCGCGTCAACTACAGACTTAATAAAAAGTAGGAAACAGATGAAGTACTCTTTAACTTGTGACATCCAGAATTCAAAGATATACAAAGTAGAATGGAGAGCTTAGAATTTTTATTTTTATTTTAGCCTTCCGGCCATTCAGATTCAGGTTTTCCGTGGTTTTCCTACTAGATTCCAAATCTGTTTCCTAGTTACCCTCACACCATCGTCCCATCTACTCGATGGGACCGTCGGGACCCAAGAAGTTTGTAGTAGATACAGTGGTGCGAAACAATTCGCGTCAACGACATTCAAAAGCTTTCTTTAAAACCTGGCCAATGAAAAGATCGTATTTACATTTCTATGCTCGTAGTATGTACTGCAAATGTTTTGTAAAAGACCCCCTGTAATCGCTGTATGACGATTAAGACGCCATATACCGTACCAGGCATACTACTTTCAGCATATCAAAACAAATATGCCTCAACCCAGAGCCGAACCCTCCACCTACTGCATGCTAACGTGGAACGCTATCTACTGCACCGAGGTGCAGGTAGTTACCGTACACGTGATTACAGTGTTGCCAGACTGCAAATGTTTAAGGTCCGTTTATTGCCCGAAATATGCGCAGGACGAAATTATGTGAGTGACATTTTTGAATTGCCCGTATGTGAGGAGTCGCTCTGCGAAGTCCGAGTGCGCGAACTTTTCTTCGACCTGTATTTTTCTGACTATAAAATATGCTGTACAATTACATTTAATGTAAGTTTCATTGTATTTTTACTTACGTAACTAGCCGTTTTACTTCCTTATAACTTGCGAGATTATGGCATGTCGTTCACATTTTTCGCGTTACACTGAAATTTGATGTTTTTATCACTTGACAGTTACGTAGGATTTGTGTTTCACATATAGCATGTCTCCAGTTATATAGAAAAGACAGCTTCCCTGTCTTGTAATTTTAACTTCATTCTCTTTTTATCTGTATAGTTTTAAAATTGCTTGGTTTAAGATGTTTTGTCGTGAATTACTTAGGCAAGTTTACAACCTGGCTCGCTCTCCATAAAGCTTTGAACTTCATGCTGCCCTAGTTTTGTTGGTCCATAATACAGAAGTTGGGAAGGAAAACATAGGCACAAAGAACGTAGCTGCGAAGAAACCATGGGTAACAGAAGAAATACTTCAGCTGATTGATGAATGGAGGAAGTACAAACATGTTCCGGAAAAATCAGGAATACAGAAATACAAGTCGCTGAGGAATGAAATAAATAGGAAGTGCAGGGAAGTTAAGACGAAATGGCTGCAGGAAAAATGTGAAGACATCGAAAAAGATATGATTGTCGGAAGGACAGACTCAGCATACAGGAAAGTCAAAACAACCTTTGGTGACATTAAAAGCAACGGTGGTAACATTAAGAGTGCAACGGGAATTCCACTGTTAAATGCAGAGGAGAGAGCAGATAGGTGGAAAGAATACATTGAAAGCCTCTATGAGGGTGAAGATTTGTCTGATGTGATAGAAGAAGAATCAGGAGTCGATTTAGAAGAAATATGGGATCCAGTATTAGAATCGGAATTTAAAAGAGCTTTGGAGGACTTACGGTCAAATAAGGCAGAAGGGATAGATAACATTCCATCAGAATTTCTAAAATCATTAGGGGAAGTGGCAACAAAACGACTATTCACGTTGGTGTGTAGAATGTATGAGTCTGGCGACATACCATCTGAGTTTCGGAAAAGCATCATCCACACAATTCCGACGACGGCAAGACCTGACAAATGCGAGAATTATCGCACAATCAGCTTAACAGCTCATGCATCGAAGCTGCTTACAAGAATAATATACAGAAGAATGGAAAAGAAAATTGAGAATGCGCTAGGTGAAGATCAGTTTGGCTTTAGGAAAAGTAAAGGCACGAGAGAGGCAATTCTGACGCTACGACTAATAATGGAAGCAAGGCTACAGAAAAATCAAGACACGTTCATAGGATTTGCCGACCTGGAAAAAGCGTTCGACAATATAAAATGGTGCAAGCTGTTCAAGATTCTGAAAAAAGTAGGGGTAAGCTATAGGGAGAGACGGGTCATATACAATATGTACAACAACCAAGAGGGAATAATAAGAGTGGACGATCAAGAACGAAGTGCTCGTATTAATAAGGGAGTAAGACAAGGCTGTAGCCTTTCACCCCTACTCTTCGATCTGTACATCGAGGAAGCAATGATGGAAATAAAAGAAAGGTTCAGGAGTGGAATTAAAATACAAGGTGAAAGGATATCAATGATACGATTCGCTGATGACATTGCTATCCTGAGTGAAAGTGAAGAAGAATTAATGATCTGCTGAATAGAATGAACAGTCTAATGAGTACACAGTACGGTTTGAGAGTAAATCGGAGAAAGACGAAGGTAATGAGAAGTAGTAGAAATGAGAACAGCGAGAAACTTAACATCAGGATTGATGGTCACGAAGTCAATGAAGTTAAGGAATTCTGCTACCTAGGCAGTAAAATAACCAATGACGGACGGAGCAAGGAGGACATCAAAAGCAGACTCGCTATGGCAAAAAAGGCATTTCTGGCCAAGAGAAGTCTACTAATATCAAATACCGGCCTTAATTTGAGGAAGAAATTTCTGAGGATGTACGTCTAGAGTACAGCATTGTATGGTAGTGAAACATGAACTGTGGGAAAACCGGAACAGAAGAGAATCGAAGCATTTGAGATGTGGTGCTATAGACGAATGTTGAAAATTAGGTGGACTGATAAGGTAAGGAATGAGGAGGTTCTACGCAGAATCGGAGAGGAAAGGAATATGTGGAAAACACTGATAAGGAGAAGGGACAGGATGATAGTACATCTGCTAAGACATGAGGGAATTACTTCCATGATACTAGAGGGAGCTGTAGAGGGCAAAAACTGTAGAGGAAGACAGAGATTGGAATACGTCAAGCAAATAATTGAGGACGTAGGTTGCAAGTGCTACTCTGAAATGAAGAGGTTAGCACAGGACACAGTAATCCTGCTGTAATTGTGAAACATAAACTGCGGTCTAGGCAGTAAAAGTTTTTATATATTAAACATTTTTATTCGATAAATATGCTGTACTAAATTTCGATTTATACATAGAGTACTTTCAACTCGTAAAATTTATACAGGAAGGTTAGTACAATAAGATTTAAATCAGAAGTCGGAACATGATTAAAAAAATTTCATATGACAAATATGAAAATATTTGTATAAATATTTTTCATAACTACTGTTTCGTACACTTATTAACCAAAACTAGCCACTGACCCGATTCATCAAAGAAACGAACGCCCGTCGGATTACTCTACAAATAAGTCAATGTGTTGAACATTTGAAGATGCAAAACCCCAGGTATCTACGTTTATTAGTTTCACATTACTCAGCCACAAACTAACGAAAAAGTCAGCACCAATATTGGGTGATTATGATTCAATATGATAGCGTATCTCCTGAAATATGTCGTACAACGATATAATTTTGCAGCTTTTCGTGGTATGTGTGGATACTGTCTGCAGAATGTATGGTGAACAGAGTTAGTGGTAAAGAAATAATAAATTAGAACATCCTAATAAAATGTACTTCATCCATAACAGAAGTTCTCAGTAAGGGTCCCGTTTGACAGAAACATGAGTAACTCGTCTGAAGCTTGGAACCTTACCAGATCGGCCTGATGCATGAACAGATAAAAATTTAGTAATCGATAAACCTGCTCTCTTTCATTGTGCAGTGGAGCGTATCAGCGAGAAAAATGTGTCAGAAAGGTTGCAAATTATATGTAAAGTTTGTTTGAAGTCGCAAAAAGCTCTTATTGTCTAATACTGGATGAATGTAGTCCACGTAATTTGCGCGCCATTGTTTACTCTACCTAAAGGCACATGCACAGTTTCTATATGTAATACTTGATTTATCGTGTTAAACACTGAACGTAAGATTATAACACAACTCTTAATGTGTACATTCGACTGCATTTTTAATGGAAAATATTGTTATCACTCTTCCCAGTAGTTTCATGCGGCCCAGCACGCGATTCCTACTTCACAACGCCAACTTTACCACCTCAGACTGACACTTGTTGCAACCTACGTCCTCAGTTATTTGCTGGCTGCAAGCCATGTACTGCAGTCTCCTTCTTCCTCGGCGTTTAGTAATACGGATAACTCTGGGTGATATGATCTCTTTTTAGCCAGCCCAATTCACGCCTCAGCGTCCAGTTCTCACGCCTTCAGCTTTGGCCTCTCCCCCCCCCCCCCCCCCGACCGCCCGCCAATCATGAGTCAGCTAAGGGCAGACAGCGGCCGCTGGATCATCTGCCGTCCTTCTCCACAGCAGCGTGTCAACGAGCAATGGAACGGGCCACGCTGCTTCGGCGAGCCAGCCGCAATGGCAACATTGTGTTTCAGGCGCTCAAGGCGTCTCCTCCTAATTTTTAACGCAGTATAACGAGTTCAGTAAGGAGAATATACGATGTTATTTTTATAATGAGAATGTCGCATTGCGATGTCACGGTGAAACGACGATTCAACACTTCTGTATATTACGAGCTTAGTACAGACAAGACTTCGCAGTTTATTTGTATTATTCCCTTGTATAACACATTTGCGAATGTAGGTTTGTAATTTAAATGCATATTATTTACAGAAATCTAAAAGAAAATCCTGTATGTAACAACGACAGTTATGATGGGAAATTTTTAAATAACAACTGTTTCACAATACACAGTCGATAACATTTTTGTCATCACAGATACTTTCGTTTCCTCAACAGCTATTGCAAATCTTACAGTACTTCGAAGGCGAAGTGATACCTGACAGACCTTGAAGGGTTCAACAATGAGTCTCACATATTCGACAACCTTCCGCAAAATCTTAGATGTCTCATTATGGAATCAAACAGCATTTTAAATAATATTCGTTTGGAAAACCGTTCCCCTTGGTTGAAGAGCATTTTCTATCATCTAGAGCTGTCACTCGTAGTATAACTGAAGTACTTCACTGTGACATTATGTTGCACACAGTGATACGATATTACGTTGCATGCAAAGAAAATGCACTTGTCTCGGCATCCAGCCCGTGGAATCAGGAGACGGCTCTCATATAAGCAAGAAAAGGTATTCACCAAACGTGAACTTCAGATTGGTGTATACAGTGAAAGATACTGCTAAAAGTTGGGTTGGTACAACCGTAGCTGTCAGAAGATATGGATTCTTCAGATAATGAGGACAGGTCTAAAAACTATAACTCAAAGGAGAATCGTTCGAAATGCAGTGAGTGAGATGAGGTACAAGGAATGTTTTTCGAATGTGATATAACAAAATAGAGTGAAGTAACCCAAAACATTAAACGCTGGAAGTTTGCGAACGTCTTCCAGCCTCACGAGCAACCCAAATGTGTGAGTGGTTAAGGGCACTAAGAACCATACAATTACATTACTACATCAAACATGCTCAGACATCGAGGATTTATTTCTGTTACTGTTAGTGGGGTAGATCACATAACCAATGAGGAGGTATTGAATAGAATTGGGGAGAAGAGGAGTTTGTGGCACAACTTGACAAAAAGAAGGGATCGGTTGGTAGGACATGTTCTGAGGCATCAAGGGATCACCAATTTAGTATTGGAGGGTAGCGTGGAGGGTAAAGATCGTAAAAGGAGACCAAGAGATGAATACACTAAGCAGATTCAGAAGGATGTAGGTTGCAGTAGGTACTGGGAAATGAAGCAGCTTGCGCAGGATACAGTAGCATGGGGAGCTGCATCAAACCAGTCTCAGGACCGAAGACCACTACAACAATAACTCAATATGGATAAGATTTTTGTAACAAATAGACTTTCATGTTCAACATTATGTAAACAAAAATCTAAAGACTGAAAAATTTTTTGTTCTTAATTTCTCACAGTAAACGGTTTATAAGTGCGACGGTTCCACATCCAGTGATAATTTCAATAAATTCCTATAGTTCATTCGGCCGAGTCGTTTTGAAATTACAACTGACGTTTCGACAGTCAATGCAACGAACTTCTTCAGGGCGACTAACTCTTGGTTGTTACAGATGGTGTTTCCCTATATACCGCTCTATACTCGTTGTCACGTGGCAACCTACGTCTCTTTGCCGAACGTCATTGGACAGATCAAAGTTAAGATGCCTGTGGAGGGGTTGCAGTACGACACTCTATTGTCTGTTTTACTCTAGCAGCTGACTAGCAGACAACAGCCAATCGGCAGCTTGCACCCGGGGCGACGTTTCCCTGCAGCAAGAGGTCGACGGCGCACGGCAGTTGTTTTGTGGCCGCATGTTTACGCTGGTGAGACCGGGTCTTGACCAGCTGCCAGCTGGCGGACACACGCTGCCCGTTCGACTGGGATCTCAGACAGCCAGGTCGTCTGCAACATGCTGCCACTCTATTCGTGTTGTTGGGAGGCGCAATTACTTTAACAGCCTTCCTTGTTTTCCACTGCTGAATCTGCGGCTGTCTGGAAAGCACAATGAATTCTTGGAAACTGAAGGCCCGACCACAGCCCAGGTGTTGTACGACTATTGCTAATTTGCTGTGTTGCCTCAGTCTCGGGTAGCTATGGTGCTTAAACTCGTGAATGTAATTGCTCGACTAGTTTCAGCAATCACATCGGATTTCGCTAGCACCGGCGGCGTTAAAATGCAGCGATAGAACCCTTCGTGGTCTTGAATATATTCCGGATCTTGCGCAGTTTCGTCGCCCTGAAGAGGGTCGCCTCAAAGGAGGTCGAAACTTAGGTTTCAATACACTACTGGCCATTAAAATTGCAACACCAGGAAGAAATGTAGATGATAAATGGGTATTCATTGGACAAATATATTATACTAGAACTGACATGTGATTACATTTTCACGCAATTTGGGTCCATAGATCCTGAGAAATCAGTACCCAGAACATCCACCTCTGGCCGTAATGACGGACGTGACACGCCTGGGCGTTGAGTAAAACAGAGCTTGGATGGCGTGTACCGCACAGCTGCCCATGCAGCTTCAACACGATACCACAGTTAATCAAGAGTAGTGACTGGCGTATTGTGACGAACCAGCTGCTCGGCCACCATTGACCAGACGTTTTCAATTCGTGAGAGATCTGGAGAATGCGCTGGCCAGGGCAGCAGTCGAACATTTTCTGTATCCAGGAAGACACGTACAGGACCTGCAACATACGGTCGTGCATTATCCTGCTGAAATGTAGGGTTTTGCAGGGATCGAATGAGGGGTAGAGCCACGGATCGTAACACATCTGAAATGTAACGTCCACTGTTCAAAGAGTCGTTTATGCGGACAAGAGGTGACCGAGACGTGTAACAAATGGGACCCCATACCATCACGCGGGTGATACGGCAGTATGGCGATGACGAATACACGCTTCCAATGTGCGTTCACCGCGATGTCGCCAAACACGGATGCGACCGTCATGATGCTGTAAACAGAACCTGGATTCATCGGATAAAATGACGTTTTGCCATTCGTGCCCCAGGTTCGTCGTTGAGTACACCATTGCAGACGCTCCTGTCTGTGATGCAGCGTCAAGGGTAACCGCAGCCACGGTCTCCGAGCTGATAGTCCGTGCTGCTGCAAACATCGTCGAACTGTTTGTGCAGATGGTTGTTGTCTTGCAAACGTCCCCATCTGTTGACTCAAGGACCGAGAAATGACTGGACGATCCGTTACAGCCATGCGGATAAGATGGCTGTCATCTCGACTGCTAGTGATACGAGGCCGTTGGGTTCCAGCACGCCGGTCCGTATTACCCTCCTGAACCCAGCGATTCCATATACTCCTAACGGTCATTTGATCTCGACCAACGCGAGCAGCAATGTCGCGATACGATAAACCGTAATCGCGATAGGCTACAATCCGACCTTTATCAAAGTCGGAAACGTGATGGTACGCATTTCTCCTCCTTACACGAAGCATCACAACAACATTTCACCAAGAAACGCCGGTAAACTGCTGTTTGTGTATGAGGAATGGATTGTAAACTTTCCACATGTCAGCACGTTGTAGGTGTCGGCACCGGCGCCAACCTTGTATGAAATCTCCGAAAAGCTAATCGTTTGCAAAATACAGAATGTTCTTCCTGGCGGTTAAATTTCGCGTCTGTAGCACGTCATCTTCGTGGTGTAGCAATTTTAATGGCCAGTAGTGTAGAGTGCAGAGTGGTAGTCGAAAGTTAGGCACTTTGTTTATATTTGACCAAATACGTAATGTAAACAGCGAATTTATTTCTAAGTACATGTTACAGTATTCAGAGGAAGTGGAGACTGTAAGGGGAAGAGGTGCAGACGCTGTTAACTCGTCTGGACTCGACAGAATGGGTTGTCCCACCGCAACGGTCATATCGACATGTTGTAGTAATCACCTAACTTACATAACTGCCTTACACGAAATCTTCACGGGTTGTCAGCCGAGTAGCATCGTCGTCTCGAAGCAACGTTTCGATGGAATGCGTATCCATCATCTTCAGGCGAAGATGATGAAGACGCATTCCATCGGAACGTTGTTACGAGACGACAATGCTACTCGTCTGACAACCCGTGAAGACTTCATATACGAAATTCGATGGAATGCGTATCCATCATCTTCAGGCGAATATGATGAATACTCATTCCATCGGAACGTTGTTACGAGACGACGATGCTACTCGTCTGACAACCCGTGAAGACTTCATATATGAAATTTGCCGAGAAAGCCTGCACTCGCATATAACTTACTTCTACGGGGAGGATATACATCAAAGTTACAAGACTTCGCCTGAAGATGATGGAGACGCATTCCATCGAAACATTGGTACGAGACGACGATGCTACTCGTCAGACAACCCGTGAAGACTTCATATATGAAATCTGGCGAGAAATCCTGCACTGTCGTTTGTCGAGTTTAAAATGTAAAATACTGTGCACAAGGCGGTTTTTGCCAGTAATGTTCAGTCGAAATAAATCCCTACTTTGTGGCTCACACTGCTCGGGAACACGCACAGTGCGGAGTACGGTACCTGAGGCGCAGCGCGGCCACGACGTCAGCCAGCGAGTAGCTCATCCTGGCACCGTCGCCCCTCATGGCTGCTGGCCACGGACTGCCACTCAGCCACTGGCGGCGCGCGGCCTCAGCTGCCTCGCGTCACGTCACGCCCGCCGCCATCTTTGCCGTGGCGTGGCGCGGCGCGGCCGGCGCCGACAGACGCCGCAGACAAACACCACCCGGCGACACAAACACACAAGTCCAGCGCTTCAGTTCTCTGCAAAATTCACGCGGCGGTTTCCAGGAATCTTTGCACCTCAGTCCCCTGACCATCTCTGTTCGCGTCGTTTCTTTCTCCATCCGTGTTCCGTTTAAAGAATCGTTGAACTAAGAAAACTCGATACAGACTTCACGAAGCTCCGACATGTTCTCTCATCTACATATGTATACTCAAAAGCCGACCCTAGACGGTCAAAAACTGAGTTGCTTAGATGCAAAACCGTCCATGTCCACCTTTAAAAAAATTAAGGTGGCACTGCATTTAAGGAGATGGGAATTTAAGGAGATGGGACCTGGATAAACTGAAAGAACCAGAGGTTGTACAGAATTTCAGGCAGAGCATAAGGGAACAATTGACAGAAATTGGGGAAAGAAATACAGTAGAAGAAGAATGGGTAGCTTTGAGGAATGAAATAGTGAAGGCAGCAGATGATCAAGTAGGTAAAAAGGACGAGAACTAGTAGAAATCCTTGGGTAACAGAAGCGATACTGAATTTACTTGATGACAGGAGAAAATACAAAAATGCAGTAAATGAAGCAGCCAAAAAGGAATACAAACTTCTCAAAAATGAGATCGACAGGAAGTGCAAAATGACTAAGAAGGGATGGCTAAAGGACAAATGTAAGGATGTAGAGGCTTATCTCAACAGGGGTAAGATAGATACTGCCTACAGGAAAATTAAAGAGACATTTGGAGATAAGAGAACCACTTGTAGGAATATCAAGAGCTCAGATGAAACCCCAGTTCTAAGCAAAGAAGGGAAAGCAGAAAGGTGGAAGGAGTATATAGAGGGTCTATACAAGGTCGATGTTCTTGAGGACAATATTATGGAAATGGAAGAGGAGGTAGATGAAGATCAAATGGGAGATATGATACTGCATGAAGAGTTTGACAAAGCACTGAAAGACCTGAGTCGAAACAAGGCCCCAGGAGTTGACAACATTCCATTAGAACTACTGACAGCCTTGGGAGAGCCAGGCCTAACAAAACTCTGTCATCTGGCGAGCAACATGTATGAGACAAGCGAAATTCCCTCAGACTTCAGGAAGAATGTAGTACTTCCAATCCCAAAGAAAGCAGGTGTTGACAGATGTGAAAATTACCGAACTATCAGTTTAATAAGTCACAGCTGCAAAATACTAACGCGAATTCTTTACAGACGAATGGAAAAACTGGTAGAAGCTGGCCTCGGGGAGGATCAGTTTGAATTCCCTAGAAATGTTGGAACACGTGAGGCAATACTGACCTTACGACTTGTCTTAGAAGAAAGATTAAGGAAAGGCAAACCTGCGTTTCTAGCATTTGTAGACTTAGAGAAAGCTGTTGACAATGTTGACTGGAATACTCTCTTTCAAATTCTGAACGTGGCAGCGGTAAAATACAGAGAGCGAAAGGCTATTTACAATTTGTACAGAAACCGAATGGCACTTATAGGAGTTGAGGGGCATGAAAGAGAAGCAGTGGCTGGGAAGGGAGTGAGACAGGTTTGTAGCCTCTCCCCGACGTTATTCAATCTGCATATTCAGCAAGCAGTGAAGGAAACAAAAGAAAAATTCGGAGTAGGTATTAAAATCCATGGAGAACGAATAAAAACTTTGAGGTTTGCTGATGACATTGTAATTCTGTCAGAGACAGAAAAGGACTTGGAAGAGCAGTGGAACGGAATGGATAGCATCTTGAAAGGAGAATATAAGATGAACATCAACAAAAACAAAACAATGATAATGCAATGTATTCGAACAAGTCGGGATATGCTGAGGGTATTAGATTAGGAGTTTTTCTATTTCAGGAGCAAAATAACTGATAATGGTCGAAGTACAGAGGATATAAAATGTAGACTGGCAATGGTAAGGAAACAACAACAACAACATTCTGGATTGTAGAGCATGACATTTTACTCATGCTTGAAATGCTATTTTCGCTCAAAGCTCTCCATGTCCTATGGAAAACAGCTCACGAAAAGTGTTGTTAGATTCAAAACTGTCCATGTCCATCAGTAAGTTGGGTGCAAAACTTGCCTTGCCCCTTTTGACAAATCGCATGGGACGCTGGGGTCACGTGACTGTAATGCAAGATGGCTACTATAAGCATGTAAACAATGTACTGCTGTAGTCTCTTACAGCTGTTTACTCTGAAAGTTATACACATTCTCAGAATGCTATGAAAGTCCAAGGGGAGCCTAATTATAATTCTGAAATCAACCTAGCATTGTCCGTATGCAAATGTGGGAAACAATTAGGACACATAAACTCAAGCTGCAATTACGAACACGGTTGTTCCTATTAATGAAAAGAAACTGGAGGATGATTCAAAACTCCTCGAGAAACACGATGGTGAGTCCTGGAGGGAACGTGAATCCCTGTCGTGGTATATGGCATTACTAGGTTCCGCGGGTCAGAATGCCTAGCAGGAGAAGATAAAGACATTGTTCCAGATATGATGTATTAAGTGGATTGCAATTTGTCAGTTGTTACACCATGTACCTTCAGAAACATTAAAAGAAATTAAAACTGAATACACAGTATTATGTTCACCCCATATCCTTTCTTCATGTACAACTAGTCAGGCTCAAAACTGTCCATGTCCATTTCAGTTGCATGCAAAAGTGGCCATCTGCAAAGTCAGATGCAAAATTGTCCAAGTCCATTTTTATTTTGCTTATATCTTACATGCATTCGGTTCCTGATTTTTTTTTCAATAGCCCCAATGGTTTTGACTAATCCATACTTATGTATACAACATACCGTGTAGGGCAGAGTGTATTTACCCAGTGAAAACAGTTTTTTCACTTTTTCTCAAAACCGGTTATGGAGGACATGAACAGTTTTGCGTCTAGGAGACTCAGTTGTTCTTTTTGTGGTCTTCAGTCCTGAGACTGGTTTGATGCAGCTCTTCACACTACTCTATCCTGTGCAAGCTTCTCCCAGTACCTACTGCACCCTACTTCCTTCTGAATCTGCTCAGTGTATTCATCTCTTGGCCTCCCTCTACGATTTTTACCCTCCACGCTGCCCTCCAGTACTAAATTGGTGATCCCTTGATGCCTCAGAACATGTCCTACCAACCGATCCCTTCTTCTGGTCAAGTTGTGCCAGAAACTCCTATTCTCCCTAGTTCTATTCAATAACTCTTCATTAGTTATGTTATCTACCCATCTATTCTTCAGCATTCTTCTGTAGCACCACATTTCGAGAGCCTTCTATTCTCCTCTTGTCCAAACTATTTATCGTCCATGTTTCACTTCCATACATGGCTACACTCCATACAAATACTTTCAGTACCGACTTCCTGACACTTAAATCTACACTCGATGTTAACAAATTTCTCTTCTTCAGAAACGCTTTCCTTGCCATTGCCAGTCTACATTTTATATCCTCTCTACTTCGACCATCATCAGGTATTTTGCACCCCAAATAACAACACTCCTTTACTGCTTTAAGTGTCTGATTTCCTAATCTAATTCCCTCAGCATCACCCGACTTAATTCGACTACATTCCATTATCCTTGTTTTGCTTTTGATTATCTTCAGCTTATAGCCTCCTTTCAAGACACTGTCCATTCCATTCAGCTGCTCTTCCAAGTCCTTTGCTGTCTCTGACAGAATTACAATGTCATCGGCGAAACTCAAAGTTTTTATTTCCTCTCCATGGATTTTAATTCCCACTCCACGCTTTTCTTTTGTTTCCTTTACTACTTGCTCAATATACAGATTGAACAAAACTGGGTAGATGGTACAACCCTGTCTCACTCCCTTCCCAACCACTGCTTCCCTTTCGTGCCCTTCGACTCATATAGCTGCCATCTGGTTTCCGTACAAATTGTAAATAGCCTTTCGCTCCCTGTATTTTACCCCTGGCGCCTTCAGAATTTGAAAGCGAGTATTCCAGTCAACATTGTTAAAAGCTTTATCTGAGTCTACAAATGCTAGAAACGTATGTTTGCCTTTCCTTAATCTTTCTTCTTAGCTAAGCCGTAGGATCAGTATTGCCTCACGTGTTCCAACATTTCTACGGAATCCAAACTCATATTTCCCGAGGTCGGCTTCTACCAGGTTTTCCATTCGTCTGTAAAGAATTCGCGTTAGTATTTTGGAGCTGTGACTTATTAAACTGATAGTTCGGTAATTTTTACATCTGTCAACAGCTGCTGTCTTTGGTATTGGAATCATTATATTCTTCTTGAAGTCTGAGGGAATTTCGCCTGTCTCATACATCTTGCTCACCTGATGGTAGAGTTTTGCCAGCACTACAGACAAAATTTCTTCTCTGCGTGTTACACTGACCGTGACGGAGAGAGAGGTTGCTCTGCTGGAAGGGACGGAGGACGAAATGAAACCTCATGAGGGGGGTCTGTGATGTTACCTCACTGACTACAATATCGAGTCAAATTTACACAGAAAGGATCGCACTTATCAATATGATGCTGCACGCCTTCTGGCCTGGAAGGATGTAGTCATTTGGGTGAGAAAGGTCTCATAAGCCAGCGTTGTATGCTCTCACGAGCCAAGCTGAACAAGAACTTTTGTAACTGGTCCTTCATATCCTGCCTGCAGGCACTGGTATGGAGTTGACATCTGAATTGGTTCCATACACGTTCCGTCGCTGACAGATACGAGGATATTGGTGTCTACGGGAGTACCTCGACATCATCAAAATGGCTGTGAGCACTATGGGACTTAGCTGCTGAGGTCATCAGTCCCCTAGAACTTAGAATTACTTAAACCTAACTAACCTAAGGACATCACACACATCCATGCCCGAGGCAGGATTCGAACCTGCGACTGTACCCGTCGTGCGGTTCCAGACTGTAGCGCCTAGAACCGCTCGGACACTCCGGCCGGCCTCGACATCATCCAGACAGCTGATACTCACGACTGCCATGTATAGGAGAGCACTGGCCTGTTGAAAAATGGCACCACGGTACTGTCGCATTAGCGGTGACACGTGATGAAGCTGGATATAGGTGACCAATGTTTGGGCCGTCAGATACTATCTACCAACCACTGCGTGAAGTCGTACTCAATGGCTCTACACATTATCAGGCCATGACATTACGGCGTTGTGCTTCTCCGAAACATTGGACGAAGGACATCTCTCCCCATATCGGCGGCATATACTTCGACGGTGATCGTCTGCGGTTGTGCAAAACCAAGATTCACCGCTGAACGTAATGCTACCCCATTCGTCAGCAGTGTATGCTTTCCAGTGATGGCACCACTCCAAATATAGCCATTATGAAGTGCCCGGCGCACGCACGATTCGGCGAACCTCCATTGTAGTGGTCAGATGTGTTCGACCAGAACCTTCACGGCGAGTCTGTCTGCCCTCACCTTCCCACGGAATCCAACATTGGTCTCGACGTACTAATGCCCCATAAATCAGGATACCGCACCATTCGACCAGCAGTCCAAATGGAGGCCCACAATGAGGACCTTCTTAAACTCATGAAATGTATTCGCAGCTGCGAATATGGACTGTATAATGGAAGGACGACTATGAAAATTCCGTGCCGGATCTGGAATCGTACGTGGAAATTTCCCCCTTATCAAGACATATGGAAGGTTGGCTCTGGCCGTGAGTTGTGCTTGGATAGCCAATTGGCAAAACGACCGCCCGCGATAAGCGGGAAATCGGGGTTTGATTCCCGGACCGGTTCGGTTCGAATTTTCATTGTCGCCATTCCATTATACAACTGTTGGTAGTCCGTAATCGCAACTGCGAATACATTTCATGTATCTCATGGCGGCTCCTATAGTCACCGCAGTGACCGTTCTTTTGGAGATGTATATACGTTCGAAGGAACATTACGACGTAATTCCGAATAACACAGGCTCTAAAGATCGCCTTTTTAACTCTGTCAGGTGCTGATAATGGTGTCCCAAACGAGTACAACGGCATGTCCATCTGCTTCACAGCGATCACTCAATCTTTGACGCTGTTCACGCCCACTTACTGACCCTAACGGGCCTAGTAACAACACTAAACACGAACAACCCTAATGCTCTCTGGTGGCCGTTGTGCCTGTAACAGAAAACTTCAACTCTGATGTTGTGAGCGTGTTAGATGTTGCATTGATATCTGACCATGTTTTCCAAGTAATTCAGTTTTTGAATTAAACGGCTCTGAGCACTATGGGACCTAACTTCTGAGGTCATCATTCCCCTAGACTTAGAACTACTTGAACCTAACTAACCGAAGGACATCACACACATCCATGCCCGAGGCAGGATTCGAACCTGCGACCGTAGCAGCAGCGCGGTTCCAGACTGAAGCGCATAAATCCGCTCAGCCACAGCGGCCGGCACCTGTTGTGGGGTGCCTACTCCAGGCACAGCAGACAGCAGTGGAGACCAATAAACATAAATTTCATTTTCTATTAAATAAAGTGTTTTGTATTTTGCTGTTTGTGTTACTAAAATCATTTTTCTCTGTGTTCACTTTCGTGTACAAGGACACAATACAACAGTCTGTTTGGGAAAAAAAGATACCACGCCCACAGCTCAGCTATGGTGCCGGACTTCCTAGGACCAAAGAAAGGCGTAGTCTTTGAGTGTGCTTGTTTGTGGTTTGCAATACACTATACTGTACGGAACATCCCTATTGTGCTTCACACTACTAATATTTACTGACGCAGCTTCAGTTCGTTGAGAGAAGCTCCCGTTTCTCTACAATTATGTGTATTACGAAATGGCTAAAACAGTCTCCAGGTCCCAGACACTTTCTTTCTTGTTCCGCTCGCAGATACAGCAAGGGAAAAACGACTATTTATATGCCTCCATATGAGCCCTAATTTCACGTACAAGGTAACAATTATTGAACTATAAGAAAAAAACGTAAATTAGTTACAAACTACGGCGTGCACACACTTTATTCAACTTGTAAACGTCACTACGGGTATTCGGATTTAGGTTATGACGTATTCGATATCTCTGCCATCATTGGTGATGATGTGGCGCAGACGAATGGCAAAATTCTGCATGACCCGCTGAGGTGTCGGAACATCGATGCTGTCGATGACCTCCTGAATCGCTGTTTTCAGCTCAGCAATGATTTTGGGATTGTTGCTGTACTCCTTGTCTTTAATGTAGCCCCACAAAAAGGAGTCGCATGTCTTCGGATTCGGAGAGTATACATGCCAATCGAGGTACATGACAGTGGCCTCGCCGGCCGGTGTGGCCGAGTGGTTCTAGGCGCTACAGTCCGGAACCGCGCGACCGCTACGGTCGCAGGTTCGAGTCCTGCCTCGGGCATGGATGTGTGTGATGTCCTTAGGTTAGTTAGGTTTAAGTAGTTCTAGGGGACTGATGACCTCAGACGTTAAGTCCCATAGTGCTCAGAGACATTTGAACCATTTGAACCAGTGGCCTCTGGGTTCCGCAGAGCCAGAATGCGATCCCCAAAGTGCTCCCCCTCCCCCTCGACATCACTCTCGTGCTTTGATGGGGTCGAACTCCGTCTTGCATGAACCACATGGTGCAGAAAACAGGGCCACTTTGGATACTGAGGTTATCTTTCAAACCATTCAGTTACCGTTCGGTAATCACCGTGCCATCAAGGAATATCGTACCAAGTATTCCGTGACTGGACACTGCACACCACACAGTCACTCGTTGAGGGTGAACAGGCTTCTCGATCGCGAAATGCGCATTCTCAATCCCCCAAAACAGCCAATTTTGCTTATTGACGAACCCCTCCAAATGAATGTGAGCTAACTCGTTAAACCAAACTATGCAGTGCATACTAATTCCCATCATGCCCCGCGGTCAACCGTGCAGTTTGAACGTCCTAACGCAAACCGTTCAGAAGTTACGGCGATTTTATTTCATATAGTTCAATAATTGTCACCCTGCATCTTATCTTCGTGGTCCTTAGGCGTAATGTATGTTGGCCCTGCAGAATTGTTCAATCAGCTTCAAATGCCGGTTCTCTAAATTTACTCAAAAGTGTTTCTAGACAAGAACGCCGCCTTCCCTCCAGAGTTTTCCATTTGAATTCCCGAAGCATCTTCGTAACACTTGCGTGTTGTTGAAGTAACAAATCTAGCAGCCCGCCTCTGAATTGCTTCGACGTCTATCTGATGGCTTCCAGGAGCAACAGAAATCTGAGTTCCAATATTTCATATAATTATTTACTAAATTTAAAATTTACAAGGAAGGCTGTAATAATCTATTAATTAAGACGCGTCACCGTACGTCAAAGGGTTAACACATTACTAATTGTGTACAGTGGCGGCTCATGCAAGATTTTACCGATGTTGTGAATCGTGGCCTTTTGACTTACAAGGTTAGTAACCTCAGTAAACTGTATATATTAACTTTACGTATATAAATTGAAACGTTTAAATATATTTAAGTTTTATAGTAAATAGTTTAACTCTGCGAGAAATGAAGTTCAATTAAAAAGATGTTAGAAACAATGGGAATCGAACCCGAGGCGACAAACTGCCAGTCACGTACTACGCTACCTTTTTTTCATGATAAATGTGACAGTACAAAAATTGTATACAGATTATAACTGCACTCTTACAGTACTTTATTTCTTTTTGTTATTGCTATTAAGGAGTTGGAGATGACAACAAGTCGTATTACATAAACGGTGTAACAAATAATCGACATAAACTGCTTCTTTCAGTACAAACCAATTGTGGACCGCGTCCCTCTTCATGGACGCATTCCTCGCCGATCCCGTTGTACCTCGCATTGGAGCTGGGCACGTCTTCGTGTGTGATGGTGGATCCTCTCCATTGACCTGATGCTTTCTTGTTCAGAATCAGTATGTGTAGTAGCTACACTCTTCTATGTGACACATACCAACTGGGTGGGAGATCAAGCAAGGCACTGGCTAAAAAATTATCTTAATATGTCCCACATCTCGGATTTTGAAAAATCAATTAGGTCAAAAAGTCTAGCACGTTCTCACCGCTCTCTCGATAATGTTACAGTCAGACCACGAATCCAAGTCAGTACGTTGGTCTTCTTTCCTTGGCACCACCCGAATGAGGAAGGGGGTCAGTTTGTGGACAAAACACAACAACGCTGCAGAAAGCCTGCATGTCAAGTGATTTTCATCTGTGTCTATAACACTGCACTGTGGGCCCAGTGGCGTGTCTGTCATGTGAATTGTATGTAACCTGGAACGTGTCACATGTTTCCCATTTACAACCTGATATCGCAGCGTCTCCGTATCAAAGTATAGGCGTTGCACTTACGCCGTACCATTGGCAATGTCACTGTCGGTCGCCACGTTTTTACTGTATTATTCGTCCACCACTCGTTGCACATCACTTGCCGTTGCCGTCCTGGCAGTCGGTGGTTCCGTTCGCAAATAACTATGGTTCACAATGTCTCTGAGCACTATGGGACTTAACTGCGGTGGTCATCACTCCCCTAGAACTTAGAACTACTTAAACCTAACTAACCTCAGGACATCACAAACATCCATCACCGAGGCAGGATTCAAACTAGCGACCGCAGCGGTCGCGCGGATCCAGACTGTAGCGCCTAGAACCGCTCGTCCACTCCGGCCGGCACATAACTCTGGTCCACAAAAAAGATTCATGGGTGGGCAAGCGACGGAGAGATTTGATGCCACCGCTACTACCGCCAGACGAGACGAGGCGAGGCGATGGTGCCAGTTCGTCTATCAGAGTTCTCTGGTGTTGTTTCCACATTCTGATCATTGTGTTTGCATAGATGCCACCTGAAATACCCCAAGACCTCCAAGTCTACTAGGAAGGGCGAGGGTTTCACATTCCACTTTAAAAAGCAGCATTGTGCTCAAAATCCCCAGGATTCTGCGCGCCAACACGACCGACATTGGAATTACTTGGACCGGGTAGGGATGCGAGAAGCTAGGTAATTGTTGGAAAGGGTAACTTACTGGATCATGTCTAGTGCCCTTACATTGTGACTTCGAACGCTCGTACGAATCATTTGCAGAGGGCCACCGTACGTTGAGCGTAAGCGGTAAAGAGAATTCCCAACGATTTCATCTTGTATATCGTCTGTAACGTGCCACACTTGGGAGTTCTCTTCTAATGTTTATCGCTCCTGACTCTGACATATTTGTGCGACTACCTATAGTCGTTCCATAAAAATTAATCCAACGCAAAGCTGATCTTGCCTCGTCGTGTGACCGTACCAAAAACAGCTCATCGTCGCGGTATGTTCAGCAGATAAACTTGTGGTGCCTTATCTGTGATGACCACAGATGTTAAGTCGCATAGTGCTCAGAGCCACTTAACATCTATGGTCATCAGTCCCCTAGAACTTAGAACTACTTAAACCTAACTAACATAAGGACATCACGCACAACCATTCCCGACGCAGGATTCGAACCTGCGACCGTAGCGATCACGCGGTTCCAGACTGAAGCGCCTAGAACCACACGGCCACAACGGCCGGCAAAGTCGGGTGAAAATGGCGCTTTGGGAGACACCAATTTGCAGTGTTTGTAAACTGTGGCGGAGTCGTGGGACCTTTATACGTCCGATAAAATTCTAACAGAAAGCAGTCGGCCCACAGTGTCTTGTTTGATGCTCCCTTCTCGAGTGCTTCCATTACGTCGGCCTCTGTGACTTCCCCGCTAACGCTCGCTGGACCACCGCATCAAGGCACGTGGATAGAGCCCGCAGGACATCTTGGAAGGAGGTCTCGTCGTGTTTCACATCGTCGTAATGGTAACAAAGGCGTAGGTGACCATCGGGCAGTACGACCGCCTCTATGAAATCTCTGAGGCTACGTTGTTTTTCTCCGATAAAGCGATACATAGACGGCGCTTCTCCGAGGAATCGTTCAAAGGGTCTTTTGCGGACTGCGACCGCTTAACGATGATTATTTGGACCTGCGTGTGTATTATTACCGAACTACGATCTGTACGCTTGCACAGAAAGTTCGCGGAGCATAGTGAAGTAAAATTCCATCGTGTGGCGCTTCTGCTTCGTCTGTTCCCTTCCGAACTCAGTTAAGGCTTGGCGCAATGCAGGCTTAATGCATTCCAGCCGCCATCGTAACGCAGACGAGGAAGTCGGCAGGCGTTCGTTTCAATTAAGCGTCGGCACTCAGGTTCCCTGAGGTGTGCTGTATTCGATTTCCAAGCACCGCGGCTCCTTCACATCACCTGACGACGCACGGAGACCGTGCATGTGTACGCTGTATGATCTGAGAAGATCACGGACCGTAATTCTGCATCGAGTATGGTAGATTCGAGACTATGTGTGACGTAAATTGATCGAGGAAACTAGCAGAACATTTTTACAGCCGCGTCTGACGCCGCGTATTGTTTCAGATGCATCGTTTAGATTCTTCTCCTATACCAGTTGCCACAGCTCCTGCCATGAACTATATTTTGGGTATTGATCTTTTGGTGCGAGCACGCAGTTGAAGTCGCCTCCGCATGTTCGTAGCGGCCTGAGAATAGTGGCGCCCTCTCGTCTGCATAAAATCGGGATCGACCGTGTCTTATATCGGATCCCATCGAGGCATAGATATTAATGATCCGTACCCCTGGCACTATTAGCGCCAGTCCTCGCGCTGGCAGCTTCGCCTAAAATTGTTCCGTTGTCGTCTATAGTGGATGTATGGTATCCATCGAGATCGGGAAAGCTCTCGACACATACCTTCTGCAGAAGGACGATGTCGGCGTCCGATACGCGCGTCATATTGTAACCTCCCTCTTACTAATCGGCCTATCGTGCTTGCGATATAAAATATGACCGTGGATCGCGTGTATGACTAATGGATTTTTTTCTAATTGTATAAGGCTCTTCCCGAAGACGTGATACCGATAAGTAGGAGGAAAATGCACAATCGACCATTCTGAAAATGGTTTACAAAAAATAAAAATAATTAAACCTAACAGGGCTATAGTTTGGAAAATGAAAGTTATTTTGTGCATTCACTCACGAACAACACTGGACAGAAAGGGGTACCACTGAAACCTCCTAGCAGATTAAAACTGCGTGCCGGACCGAGATTCGAACTCGGGACCTTTGCCCGCGAAAGGCAAAGGTTCCGGGTTCGAGTCTCGGTCTGGCACACAGTTTTAATCTGCCAGGAAGTTTCATATCAGCACACACTCCGCTGCAGAGTGAAAATCTCGTTCTGGAGGGGTACCACTGATCATAAACCCAAAAGTTACACTAATGAACGAAAAGGAAGTAAATAATGGTCGCCAGCCCAATAGGACAATTTACATCCAGGATCCTGTACAAGATGATGGGAAAGAAAAACATGGTTTATTAACACTAACGTGGTAACTAAAGTTTGCCACGTGTATTTTTACGCTAAGCGAGTATGTAATGATAAAGAAAACTGAGAAGTCGCGCTGACGTTATGTTTGGCATTAAATTTTGAAAAAGGCAATCGAGTAATGATTTGAAAATATACAATTAAACTGTATCTTAGTACTGAAATTCGTTACGTGAACAATGACTTCCAGTGACCTCAGCATAACGTCATCAAAGAAATTTAGAAAAAAAAGCAAGCACTTTTTACTTTGTCGTTACTTATTTTGCAAAGTGAATTTCATATTATTATCTGAACCACTGAGCCTTTTTTTACTGACATGAACAGAATTAAATACTAGAATACATACCAAACCAGACAGCCATGTGCTCCAAGCTATATGTAAAATAAATAAAACTTCCGCACTCTTAATTTGTGCATTTCTTTAGATTTGGATTTTTTCCAGTAACTGAATCTCAAACTTGAAAAATGAAATTGCTTTACTTTAGTCATATACTGAAGCCTCTGTTGTTCAACAGTTAATTGAAACTAGATGAGGCTAAAATTCATAAACGAGAAATTATTCATTAACAAACTGGCTGTAACTATTCAGTTGGTTTCTTAAGACACTCAGCATATTAGGACAAAAAAGGAACAAGGATCCTGCTTGGTGACAATGTCTGGGGACAATGAGGACACAATCACCCTGAGTTTAACTGATTATTATTTAAATAAATCTCATCAATCAAATCACATTCGGTTATGCTGCTGGGTTATCCGTTAATACTTTCTACCAATGAACTGTCTTACTTCAGTGCTGTGCATACGACGAAACACTGAGCCGACGACGAAACTGTGTTGCTGGAACTGCTGCTGTTGTTGAAGACTGTAGCATCTTCTGGAGTCACGGCTAATTATAGGAACGGGCAATCGTAATCAATACAGCGTCTTCCGCTCGTCCACTGTCCGTACTCCTGCTCCAAACATCTGGCCGGCCCGCGTACATGATGCCGCCGAAAATGGTACTCTCTACTGCGAGAGCGTTAACACCACTTCCGCACACTACAAGCGCGCGCTGCAACCCATCTCTCCGCTCTCTCCGCGCGCTCTGCGCAACTCCCTTCCTCAAAGACTTCACAACGCGGAAGCACTGCTATTATCGTTGCTAGTCGATGAAAATAACAATTCCTTTGGCTTTTTACCAGAGCTTATAAGTTTCACAGTAAACCACAGACAAATACAATGTGAAACGTCCCCTTAGAAAAATTAATGAATGACTGTGCTGATAAACCTCTTACGTTATTTGATTTTCAAGAAGCTGAGCAGAACTGAACGTACTCAGACATTTCTCTCTTTATTTATTCTGATCAACACGAAACTGACACACAATATTTCTAGAACTACTGATAGGCATAGTTAGCAACTGAAAGATTTTGATAGAGAACAAACAGTGTATTTACCTTAATAGTGTTCAAAAGTCATAATATATACAAATTTCGTTTTTCTGGCGCGTGGCGTTACGCAGTAGGAGATGAGCCGCCAGCAGTGGTGGATGTGGGAAGAGAGATGGCTGAGTTTTGAGAGCGAACGATCTGGACGTGTCCGTCAGAAAAAGGAAATTTGTAACACTGGATGTTACGAACTGATATATATATTATGACTTTTGAACACTATTAAGGTAAATACATTGTTTGTTCTCTATCAATATCTTTCCTGTGCTAACTATGCCTATCAGTAGTTAGTGCCTTCAGTAGTTAGAATCTTTTATTTAGCTGTCAGTATTGGCGCTGGCTGTATTGCAGTAGTTCGAGTAACGAAGATTTTTGTGAGGTAAGTGATTCATGAAAATTATAGGTTACTGTTAGCCAGGGCCATTCTCCTGTAGGGATTGTTGAAAGACAGATTGCGTTTCGCTAAAAATATTGTGTGTCAGTTTAGTGTTGATCAGAATAAGTAAAGTGAGAAATGTCTGAGTACGTTCAGTTCTACTCAGCTGTTTGAAAATCAAATAACGTAAGAGATATATCAGCGCAGTCATTCACAAATTTTTGTAAGGGGACGTTTCAAATGGAAAGTCAGCAGACTTCTACTTGAATGTACGTACAGTGAAGCAATGTCCATACTTATTAAAAGAAAGCATTTAAATTACAAATATTTACATACAATTAAAAAAAGTTATATATCGTTAACAGGTGCCATGCATCGTGCATTTTCGGTGTTACAATGTCTCGTGTTAACTGCAAATTGTCAAGCATTCTAATTGTATTACCGTTAATGAAGGGTGTCCTATATGCCTTCCACTGCCCGTCAGTACGTATGGCTCACGTGAATGCATGCTGTTGGTCGGCGAACTAATGACTGCTCGACCATCTGCGTCTTCCACGTGGCTTACATCCGGTGGACGCTGCGCCCGCTATTGCGGCTGTATCATCCATCTATGGATCAGTGTCACACTCATCGGCCCAGTTTCCTTGGTGTGGTTCGCCCGTCGGGCAGATAGAGGGCAATCTCCGATTGATGGTTGCGCAGTCAGCCCCTATTTGTGTGATTCGCTTCGTACTGCTGTGAGGAAGGAAGAACCTCACGTTGTGTATCTGGATTCTCCGAGTCGTACGCAACTCCATCTACCGCGGAGTTCATTAAGCAGATGTCCGACGGCGCTATTGGTCGTTTCTAGCGGCGCTTCGGCGATGGTTGTTTCCGTGTGTGCGTCTCTGTGTCTGCGTACAGAAGCAACTTTCTGCATTCAGGGGCGAAAATAGCTGTTCACACTACCATGGGATCAATTTACATACGTCCTACCAATTCCAGAGCACACGATGTTCCTACCAATTCCAGAGCACACGATGTGTTAGTTGACGATCAGTTTGGCTTTAGGAAAGGCCGGTATTACACTATCTAATTTCTTTGTCAAATATCTTTCTCCAGTATCTTTGTCAAATATATTTGATGGTGTAATAGGGAACTTTGTCAAATGTCGTCCAACATTTGATCAAATCCAAGGCCTCGCTGTAGATTTGATCAAAGAAGTCGCTTGTCTTCTGTTCACTGCAATGTGACATATTACCACATGGAGCTGCATTCTGTCGTCTGTAGTGTTTTTATAAACATTGCCAGTAAATACAATTGGTGTGTGGCGACAACTACAAAATTAATAGAGATGTATGAAGCTGATGAGGCGCTTTACAACGTGAGGCACGCTGAATACAAAAATGGATTACGAAAATTGGAGACCTGACCTGATCTAACCTACCCTTACCTAAACTAAACTAACCCTCTCCTGTAGCAAGGAATCGGAGTTTTACAGTGAGCCTGTCTTCTGCAGATGTTACAGTTTTTAAGTTAATATTGTGCTTTTTTATATGAGGATACACTTCATTGAACACATACAGAAATGTATGCTCATCCATTCTTAAGTAATTGATGTACAACTTGACGTCCTCCACTATAAGCTCAAGTAACAAGTTTTGTTGAATGCTTTTATCGTGTCGTCGTAAACCCACAGCTTCACCCAGGTATGTTTCCTGTTTTTCCCCAACTTCTCTTCCACATGTGCACACAGTGCAATTGTGGTACATGCAATTGCTGCGGTTTATAACAAGTTGTTGTCAACCATCTTGAACTTTGACGAAAAATATGATAACAGTGGAATACCCCTTCTAGCGCTACGTCAAAGATCTTTGTCAAATATATTTGACGGAATATTTGATCACATCTTTGATCAAATCTTTGACAAAGAAATTTGATAGTGTAATACCGGCCAAAGGTAAGGCCACCAGAGAGGCAGTTCTGACATTGCGGTTGACAATGGAAGCAAGACTACTGAAAAATCAAGACAGGTGCATACGATTTGTCGACCTGGAAAAAGCTTTCGACAATGTAAAATGGTGCAAGATGTTCGAAATTCTGAGGAAAATGGGGGTAAGCTATAGCGCGAGACAAATAATATACAATATGTACAAGAAATTGAAACTGAAAGTTTTGGTAAGTTCCTATGGGACCAAACTGCTGAGGTTATCGTTCTCTAGGCTTACACACTACTTAAACTAATTTACGCTAAGGACAACACACACATCAATGCCCGGGGGAGGGCTCGAACCACCGAAGGGAGCAATGCGCGGACCTTGGCGAGGCGCCTCAGACCGTGCGGGGTACCCGTACAAGAGCCATGACGGAATAATACGAGTGGGAGACCAAGAACGAAGAGCTCGGATTAAAATGGGTGTAAGATAGGGACGTAGTCTTTCGCTCCTACTGGTCAATCTGTACATAGAAGAATCAATGATGGAAATAAAATAAATGTTCAGGAGTGGAATTAAAATTCAAGGTGAAAGTACGATTCGCTGATGACACTGCTATCCTGAGTGAAAGTGAAGAAGAATTACATCATCTTCTGAACGGAATGAACAGTGCAACGAGTACATAATATGGATTGAGAGTAAATCGAAGAAAGGCGAAAGTAATGAGAGGCAGCAGAAATGAGAACATCGAGAAAACATCAGGATTGCTGGTCACGAACTAAAATTCTGCTACCTCGGCAGCAGAATAACCAATGACGGACAGAGCAAAGGAGGACATCAAAAGAAGATTGTCACTGGTAAAAAGTCTACTAGTATCAAACATATGCCTTAATTTGAGGAGGAAGTTTCTGACAATGTACGTTTGGAGCACAGCATTGTATGGTAGTGAAACATGGACTGTTGTAAAAGCGGAACAGAAGCGAAGAATCTGAGATTTGGTGCTACAGACGAATGTTGAGAATCAGGTGGGCTGGTAAGGTAAGGAACCACGAGGTTCTGCGCAGAATCGGAGAGGAAAGAAATATGTGGAAAACACTGACAATGAGAAGGGACAAGATGATAGGACATCTGTTAAGACATCAGTGACTGACTTCCATGGCACTAGAGGGAGCTGTAGTGGGCAAAAACTGTAGAGGAAGACAGAGATTAGAATACATACAACATAATTGAGGACGTAGGTTGCAACTGCTACTCTGAGATGAAGAGGAATACATGTGGAGCCAGCATCAAACCAGCCAGAAGACTGACGACTCAAAAATCAACAACGATCCCTCCTTGTTGGTCACTAGCGTCGCCGGCGCCAGGACGGGCTCAGTATACAGTGTTTCTGCTGGGACTGCGGCCTCTGCTGCGGGCTGTTGCCGCTTCTGTTAAGAAGGTGAAGTTTGTCAGTCATTGGAAAGGCGTGTATTCATAGCGCATCAACATACGTTAGCGTCAGGGGCGACGGCGAGAACGCAGGCACGGGTTCACCATTTGAAGCTTCCAGAATCACCTGCAGCATGCATTCTGAACGGACGTAGTCTTCCCTTCCGCGTCCTGAGCATGTTTTGGTTCGTATGTCGTAGACGACTACTGCTCTGCGTTCTCTGGTGAACAAATTTGGGGGGGGGGGGGGGGGGGTACATGTTGTTTCAGCTCTATCGTGATCTGTCGCACCCCATTGAGAATGGGATAGGCCATGAAGTTCGACTATGTTTCCTCCACGTGGCTAAGCACTCTTTCGTGCAAGGGTAGTGCACCAGTCATCAAGTCGGATGGAAACTCGTTCGAAGATGCCTATGGTTTGTAATTCAAGTCCTGTAAACTGAATAGTCACCTAGCCAACACATCCGTCAGAATTACGAAATTTGAGACGATGTTTAGTGTCTTGAATTATTTTGTCATACACTGCATCATTACTTAGTCTTATGTAGACGACACTGCTCACTATGGAGAGGTGTGCTCCAGAAATTTCATAGTAATCAAGTTTAACTTCGCCTCGTAGGTACCGTTCAGTTACACAGGCTTCTCATCGCGCTTGTTCGTTTAAAGAGCAAATCTTGAGAGCCGATTTTCAGTATCCATGTGCCATTCTACAGCGGTCTCCTCAAGACTTGCGATGCGCTGAATTGGTAAACAACCACATGCGCGTGAAGTTCTGCAGTAAGGATGTAAACATACACAAGGTGCCGCGCGAAGGTAGACTGGACCACTCGGCCACGCTGAATTTTAACAGCTGTTGTTGTGGTCTTCAGTCCTGAGACTGGTTTGATGCAGCTCTCCATGCTACCCTATCCTGTGCAAGCTTCTTCATCTCCCAGTACTTACTGCAACCTACATCCTTCTGAATCTGCTTAGTGTATTCATCTCTTGGTCTCCCTCTACGATTTTCACTCTCCCTGCTGCCCTCCAATGCTAAATTTGTGATTCCTTGATGCCTCAGAACATGTCCTACTAACCGGTCCCTTCTTTTTGTCAAGTTGTGCCGCAAACTTCTCTTCTCCCTAATTCTATTCAATACTTCATCATTAGTTATGTGATTTACCCATCTAATCTTCAGCATTCTTCTGTAGCACCACATTTCGGAAGCTTCTATTCTCTTCTTGTCAAAACTATTTATCGTCCATGTTTCACTACCATACATGGCTACACTCCATACAAATACTTTCAGAAACGACTTCCTGACACTTAAATCTATCCTCAATGTTAACAAACTTCTCTTCTTCAGAAACGCTTTCTTTGCCATTGCCAGTCTACATTTTATACCTTCTCTACTTCGACCATCATCAGTTATTTTGCTCCCCAAATAGTTAAACTCCTTTACTACTTTAAGTGTCTATTTCCTAATCTAATTCCTTCAGCATCACGCGACTTAATTAGACTACATTCAATTATCCTCTTTTTGCTTTTGTTGACGTTCATCTTATATCCTCCTTTCTTGACACTGTCCATTCCTTTCAACTGCTCTTCTAAGTCCTTTGCTGTCTCTGATAGAATTACAATGTCATCGGCGAACATCAAAGTTTTTATTTCTTCTCCATGGATTTTAATAGCAGCTCCCCCGAAATTCGTCTTGCCCTATCCAATCAGAATGTGGTAGACGCAGTTTCAAAGACAAATACTGACCCGGTGCTCTAAGCAACTTAGCGCTCGTCGTGCCAGAAGGGATGATGTCACATGAGAGCACACACGATGTAAAACAAGCAGCTGCGTCCTTCCTCCGAGTTGATCGTATCGCAGCTGACCGTCACTTCAGCACTCGACACTCGTTTCCAGTTATCATGGAGAGACCACTATAAAACATGTTTTCGTCCAGTTTATCTGCATTCCAGTACGCATTAAAAGAGAAATGGCGTAATTTTGGTGCGATTTACGGCTCACATCCGAACAGAAATGGCATAATTTACAGTGTGTTGCAGCACATTAGCACATGACAGCCACCAACCATTGACTGTCTATACTTCTTGGGGCAGTGTAACGCAGACCAGGCAACGTTTCCCACACTAAATTCGTCCAGTATTTCATAATGACGGCACTTAGTGACTTCTACCATGATTTAAAAACTTTTGGAACTTTTTCTTGCTGGTAAGCCTCACAAATTAATGAAACGAAAAACAATGGTAAGATTGTTGCTTTCTTCATTTTCTCAGTTCGTGCAGTAAAACTTCGGCATCAGTTATGATTTTTAATTTATTACTTGTCACAGGGAAAGCTATCTATCGCACCTCCTCAGATTTAGTGGTAAGATGGGCCAGTGGGTAGCCTGTCAGATGTAGCATGAAAACAGGAAGAATGTATACTGAACTATGAAAAAAAGCAAAATACAAAGAGTGAATGGTCCACGAAAAAGAAGTGCAATAAAGAGCAGTCTGAAGAAGCCGTCGTGGGTAAGTGGTAATGGTATCAAACTGCCAAGCGGGCGAGCCGTGTTCCACACTCAATCCTCCCATTATTTTCGCCCCACGACACTATGAATAGTCCATCCGGCCATTCAAATGTTTGCTCTCTTTCTGTAGTCCTGGCAATTGTCATACTATACATTACTTATAGAATATGAGTCATGTGCTTTTAATATGTTAACGTCGAACGTAAATGTGACGAATAATGAGAACAGGCGAGATCTTACATAGACGTCTCACAGAAATGAAAACAACAAATAATTGTATGTGAACCATGTTACAACAAAGGAATTCAAGGGTCAAGACTTTCAAAACGGAACGCAACTTCAAAAACGTTGAAAAAATATGTTTTGACAGAGGACAGAGAAACTGTGTGATTGTGAAGCTGTTCCGTTCATTTGTTTTACCTTACGTGACAAACGATTATGTTTTCATCATTTCCTTGATAGTGACACATTCACATTCATACGAACACTTAAATCGGACAAGGAGGCATATCTCACTGACTTTCCAATCGTCCAAATTAGGTGCATCGATAAGAGATTCCTATCATATGACACATCTACTGTCACTAATGCCGCGTATATGACACACGTGATGTGTTGCATTGTCGCCTTGTCATCAAAACTTTGGGGTTCCCATTCGAAAGCTACTTCCTTTCCGCTATTAATAGAGTAGTCGTGCAGAATCAACTGTCATTATAGGTCCCCTTCCTTACACCTCGGTGTTGGAAACGGACGTTACATCACGACACAGACACAAATTTGAATACAGCGAACATCGAAAAAATAAAAAAAAATTGGCTCGAGGGAGATTTTAACTCGGGTCGCCCGCTAGGAAGACCAACACCGTAAACACTTAATCAAGATGCCATTTCTCTGCCCCATTGGCCTATACTGCACTTCTTGTTCTTGGACCGTTCACTGTCTGTATTTTGCTTTTTTTTTCATGTATCCATGCTTGATCTGTGTTGAGTTTTTGAAGCGCTGCCTACTGGACCCTCTTATCACTAAATCCGAGGGAGGCGCGATACGGAATTTCCCTTGTTAGTTGACCGCACGCGAAGACGGCAGCTTAGCGTGCTCTGTCGGAGAAATGGGCCACTATGTACAGAGGAATTTCTCATCGATAAAATATGGAATATGTCATGCAACATCGGTACAGAATCAATGACGGAAAAACGATTAAGAAACAGGTCGAAAGAAAACAAAAAAGAAATGAAAGTGCTTAGCGTCATTGCCTACACAGCGGAAGGATCCGTGTTCGATTCCGGGTACTTCCTCATATTTGTTTACAGGTAGCCTTGTGAGGCCAAATGAGGAACTGCTTGAATAAAGACGTAGCATCGTCATCGGGATTCATCTACGGGCAGTGACGGGTGGAGGGATTGGAAATGTTCTGATCACGAGTGCCGCAGTCATAGATCGCTCACTGTACTGCCTCGTAGGCAGCCGTTCGCCCATCAGAGTAGGCATACGACCTAATCACTGAGTGATGTCCGCGTTGTGTTTATATTTAGTTCTTTAGTACTAACTCTACTCGCAACATATTTTACATACAGTATCAATGTATACCTCTGAAAGTACCTGCAAAATTATGGCGCTGTGAGACACATGCAAAGTCCAATCACATTCATATGACAGTGCAGCCGTCGTCGCAATACAGAAATGGAGTGAAGTATCAGGCGTCCAAAAGGGCATGATCATTGGTTTTCGGGGCTAGAGTGGAGCTCTTTCCAAAACGGCTAAGTTTGTAAACTGTTGGCGTGACGCCGTGGCTAAAGTATAATATGCATGGCAAAATGGCGCTTGATACGTGATAAGCATGGTTTCAGAAAACATCGTTCTGTGCAACGCAGCTAGCTCTTTATTCGCACGAAGTAATGTCCGCTATCGACAGGGGTTCTCAAGTTGATTCCGTATTTCTAGATTTCCGGAAAGCCTTTGACACCGTTCCTCGCAAGCGACTTCTAATCAAGCTGCGAGCCTATGGGGTACCGTGTCAGTTGTGCGACTGGATTCGTGATTTCCTGTCAGGAAGGTCGCAGTTCGTAGTAATAGACGGCAAATCATCGAGTAAAATTGAAGTGATATCAGGTGTTCCCCAGGGAAGCGTCCTAGAACCTCTGCTGTTCCTGATCTATACAATTGACCTGGGTGACAATCTGAGCAGTTCTCTTAGGTTGTTCGCAGATGGTGCTGTAATTTGCCGTCTAGTAAGGTCATCTGAAGACCAGTATCAGTTGCAAAGCGATTTAGAAAAGATTGCCGTATGGTGTGGCAGGTGGCAGTTGACACTAAATAACGAAAAGTGTGAGGTGATCCACATGAGTTCCAAAAGAAATCCGTTGAAATTCGATTACTCGATAAATAGTATAATTCTCAAGGCTGTCAATTCAAGTAAGTACCTGGGTGTTAATACCACGAACAACTTCAGTTGGAAAGACCACATAGATAATATTGTGGGGAAGGCGAGCCAAAGGTTGCGTTTCATCATCAGGACACTTAGAAGATGCAACAAATCTACTAAAGAGACAGCTTACACTACACTCGTTTGTCCTCTGTTTAGAATATTGGTGCGCGGTGTGGGATATTTACAAGTTGGGATTGACGGAAGACATCGAAAGAGTGCAAAAAAGGGCAGCTCGTTTTGTGTTATCACGTAATAGGTGAGAGAGTGTGGCAGATATGATACGCGAGTTGGGATGGAAGTCATTAAAGCAAAGACATTTTTCGGCGCGACGAGATCTATTTACGAAATTTCAGTCACCAACTTTCTCCTCCGAATGCGAAAATATTTTGTTGAGCCCAACCTACATAGGTAGGAATGATTATCAAAATATAATAAGAACAGAAAGGTTTAGGTGTTCGTTTTTCCCGCTCGCTGTTCGGGAGTGGAATGGTAGGGAGATAGTATGATTGTGGTTCGGTGAACCCTCTGCCAAGCACTTGAATGTGAATTACAGAGTAATGATGTAGATCTAAAACGGGCGTAGAGGTCACTGTGGTGCTCCACGAGCCACAGAGGAGAGTGATGAACGACGGCTGTGGAGATGTGTACTGGCGAATAGACGTGCAGCTGTTGAACATGTGATTGCCCAGGTGGACCCAGAGGGATCAACGACCGTTCAGCGAACGTTGCTGCTTATGGGCCACCGCAGTAGGCACCTGGTTCATGCACCCACGCTGACTGCTGGTTATAGGTATCGGCTGGAATTTGCACGCAGCTAGCGCAACTGGACATCCACTGCGTAGCGGCAGGTGGCCTTTCCGAATGACTCGGGTTTTATGCTCCATCGGACTGAACGCAACCACCTCGCAGCAATCGTAGTGAGGGTCCAGGCCGGATCAGAGCGTTAAAGTCTGGGGGAATGTTTTCGTGGCATTCTATGGGTGATCTCATAATTCTGGAAGCCACTGTGGATAAACACAAGTATTCATCTATCCTTGGGGACATGTCCACCGGGCACGATGACATCTACGAGCGAGACAATGCAATGAGCCGCAAGGCACCATGACGAGTTTATCGTATTCCCCTGGCCACGAAACTCCCTGGATTTAAACCCGATTGAGAACCTTTGGGACCACATCGATCAGGGTGTTGTCGCCACCGAGAAACCTAACGCAGCTAGCCAGAGCACTGGAGTCACCATGGCTCCACATCCTCGTCAGTACCGTCCAGAACTTCATTGACTGTATTTCTGCACTTCTCTCAACGGTCTCGTTGCAAAAATGTCGTTATTCAGGCTTTTGACAGGTGGATACATTAACGAGACTGGACAACGTAGTTCAGGAGATGATGACGTCATAAGTACTGAGCTGCCTGAAGTACTACAATGTCTTGAACCATAGAGGCCTCACATGTCTAGCCTCAAATATTCAACACATTAGCACGTTTGTAAAGGAATCAGACGTCTCAGGCTGTTTTATTTATTGGATTTCGACTCTTTAAAGAGTCGGTGTGGGTGAGCCACTGGCGGAAATGATCTAGAATACTGCAACCATTGGACTTGACAGATAATGGTCTATAATTTTGTGAATATTTTCTTTTACGCTTCTACATCTAGAGTCACGGCATTTCCCGGTGTGTAACGGGAGATACTTTTGGTACCCTTACATTCCCCTGCTTCTCTGTTCCATTCACCTCTGGTGCCTGTAAAAGATGATTCTCATTAAACTTCCATATGACGTCTTATTTATTTGGTGTTATCGTCGCGCTCATATCGCGAAACGAACGTCGTGAGGGTGGCCTTGTCTTGTGAGAACGAGCGCTCTTGGAATTTCAGCAAAAAAGTCTCCCTGATGAACAACGCCTGCCATGTAGTGTCCGCCCCCTCGGTTTGTTGACAGCCACCGTTAAGATTACTGGACGATACCGTGAAGAAACGCGCCGCTCTTCGTTATACACGGTGTTGGGAGTATAAATACAGATATTTCTAGCGATGACTGAGGGCTGTGTGTTGAACAACATGACATCAGTATTTACTTCATTTGCAGACAAATAATTACAGCAATTAACAGCAGTATGTTTTTAGGTTGCTTAGTACTACCAAAGTACGAGAGGCACAAGCAAGCCATGAAAGCTTATTTTCTCCTGGATCAGGTGTTGAAGTGTGGCCGTGTGGACGCAGACGGTTTGTTTATACTGACTGGAGTGGTCCACTTAGTGGTGCGTGACATCAGTATTTACTTCATTAGCAGAAAAATTATTATAGTAATTAATAACAGTGTGTTTTTAGGTTGGTTAGTACCTCCGAAGTACGAAAGGCACAAGCAGCCCATGAAAGCTTACTTTCCACTGAATCGCGTGTTCAAGTGTGGCCGTGTGGACGCAGACGGTTAGTTTATACTGACAGGAGTAGTCCGCTTAGTGGTGCATTTACGACCGTGGAGGAAACGTCATGTGGTGAATAGTGTAACACGTTTGTGGGAAGATTGGTAGATGCGGAGAAAAAACAACTAACACGCTAAAGTTGATGCATACTAATTTACCAATGATCACAATATCTGTATCTATGACTCGTAACATCCTGTATCTTCTCTTACATTAATCGTCCCTGATAAGGGTCCCAGGATGATGAGCAGTGATCAAGTATCGGCCGAACAAGTGTTTCTTAAGTCACTTCTTTCGAGGATGAATTACATTTGCTTAACATTCTGCGAATAAACCCCTGTCTGGGTCCCAAACTGTTTTATGTTGTCACTCTGTTCTCTGTGATTACAACTAGGTGTTTTACGGTAGTTACTGTCTCCATTAATTTAGCGACAATAGTCTAATAAAACAATAGTGGGCATCTCAGGCCATTTACGAGCAACATGTTGCATTTATTTACTTTTTTTCACAAAGAGATTGTCTTATGTTCTTTTCCCTTGCAAATGAGACAGATAATAATAATGACTAAGAAAGAGTTAATTCCACAGTTTATTCAATAAAAAATTGAACCCTCGCTCCGTTTTCCATTTTTTTTTTTAATTCCGCGAGGGCTAATTTCAGTGGCACCCATCTTTCAGTTTGTAGAACGGTGTGGTACGCTAAGAGAATCATCAAGAAGAATTTATTTTTTAGTTCAAAATTTATTATTTCGCTTGTTTCTACTTCCTATCTTTATTTTCAAGGCTGTATTCTGGGAACGTTTTAATCCATTATAAAATGGGGACTTTGGCTGTTTTGATAGGGTCTACTCATTTTATTAAATTACATAGCTATCTACATCACTTAATGCAGGCCATAATGTAGCTGTAATCCAGGAGCTCTGTTTTCATTTCTACATTTTTTTCGAATGGCTGCCCAAATAAACACAGCGAAAAACGAAAAAATGAAAAATCCTGAATATGTTGTCTGATTTACTGCAGATTAAATATAACACATAATATATATCGATAGTAAACTCTCCTTTCGGACTCATAGAAAAATTTGTTGTCAAACAGCTGTTTAGTTTACTGGAATCTTTCTCGGCAATAGTTACTCCCTATTTCTTTTCCTACATTTTCAGCAAGCATCTCCTACCGCCCCAGATACGAAAGTTGACGAACTGGTTTTATGTCTTCAATGTTAATTTTCATTGTTTTGTTTTTGATGTACCTGCTGTATCGAAAAGTAAAGGCCGCTCGGTTTGCCGAACTACATGTCATGGCGATGACTATAGCTTCTCCTCAGAAAGACGATGGGATTCATTAGGGACGGAAAGAGATAGCACACTTTTATCATTGCCATATATTCACATATTTGCGTTCTCGCCATCCACACACTGTTCGCCATGTTTCTCATTCTTTTTTGTATTGGACTACAGTGAGAAACATGGTGAACAGTGTGTGGATGGCGAGAACACAAATATGTGAATATATGGCAGTGCGACCTCCAGACCAGATGTGAGGAAATGCACATCAGAAAATCGTAAGTAATTACTTTTTTACAAAAAAATCGCGAAGTGAACTGTTTGATAATCTATAACTAACAAAACTGTATCGTTATAGATCCCACTGATGATGTCTTAGAACAAGACAAAGCGAATCGCGTATGGGATAGATAAAGTAACTAGCAGCAGGAAAAGGCAGTTTGACTTGCAAAACAAATATTTATATGATTGCTGCGGAGAATGGCCACACAAACAAACTTGTTTATTAATTACATTTACAACCAGAAAAATTTATGGACAATACATCTATACCAGGGCATCATTACTGCCTATTTCGTTTCTCTCATTCGCCTCCACAACGCAGATTAGATGACAAATCAGATTACACTAAAAATGGCTCTGAGCACTATGGGACTTAACTTCTGAGGTCATCAGTTCCCTAGAACTTAGAACTACTTAAACCTAATTAATCTAAGGACATCACACACATCCATGCTCGAGGCAGGATTCGAACCTGCGATCATAACGGTCACGCGGTTCCAGACTGTAGCGCCTAGAACCGCTCGGTCAGATTACACAAAAAACCAGTTAATGTCATTGATACCTTCGAAGGCTTGTTAATCTCTAGTTACACTAATTCTAACGATACGATACTACATTTCCAGAAAAAATATGCAAAATCCTGCAGAACTGTGTTCACTGGCACCAGGGTATGTGCACAAGGTGCGGCGCTTGAATCCGGACAAGTGGAACTTTTTTTTAAAAAAACAAATTTATTAAAACATAATACAAATGAAAATGAATATCCTTGCACATATAAATAGTGGTATCTTTCAGGAGTAACATTACTCGATGCAGCCCCCTTCAGCCACAGTGAACGTCTCCAATCTTGCCCTGAAGCGATCGCACGCACTCTTTAAAACAACGTTGTCCATATTCTGCTTCGATAGCGGTGGCTAGAGGTGCGACATTAGGGTGCCTCGTCTCCTCGGTAACTCTCTCGACTACGCTCCAAATACAGTAGCCGAGGGGGTTCAAATCCGGGCTATTCGGGGGCCACAACTCCTTTGACCAGAATATATCAGCGTTATCAGAGAGCCAGTTTTGGACTGAATGGCTCGTATGAGGTCCTCCTCCGCCTTCCGAAACATTGTTCGCTCACAGACATTCAATACTGACGCCAATTTCCTCAGTGATTGTCCCGCGTCTTCCGAAATCGGTGCCTGAGCCTTTTCGACGATAGCCGCACTCTGTGACAAGCGTTTCCTCGAATAAGGTTTTCTCGCCTGATTAGCGGATCCCTCCCCAGACTTGTCCGAAGCATTATACTTAGCCACAATATCGTAAAAAGTTGATCTCGAGTACCCGAAGAAACGAGCGATTTCAGTTGGCGAACGCGAAGCGCGAAGACTCGATAATGGCGGCTCCTCGGTAGTACTGCGCGCTTGTCCATGACATCTCGGCCATTTTGAGGTTCAGACTGTTTGCTAGATGCCTATCGCTAAAAAAAAAAAAAAAAAGGCCAGCCGCGACGTCCGGCAGAACTACGATATGGCGGGAAACTCAAACTAAAATTTGTCCTGATTTAAGCGCTGCACCCTGTATACGGAGGAGTTACACCGTTAACGACTTAGTTGTCACGATGGCGCTCAGACTGTCTGTCTGTGCGCCCCCAGTTTTGGATGTACATTCAGTAACAATGCTGAGTTTTGAGTTGATAGTCTGTCCAGAGTTCATTCCAGGATATAACCGTGTCCCGCCGACGAATACTTGTTTAGCAGTTTGAAAATGGCCACATTATGGGCTTGCAGGAAGCTGGATGGACGTATATTCTGGACGTCCACGTAGTACAGATGCGCAAGGTCGACGCATGGTGCCCGACCCAACATCATCCGGGGGAGAAATACGGCCACTCGCTGTACCTCATGCGCCACCAGGGATCACATCATTGGCAACCGTCTTACTCCAGCATGACTACGATCACGTGGGCCTCTGGCCAGGCTACCGCTGACACCACGACACCGCAGAGTCGACTGGAGACGGGAGTGACTTTGTGTTGTCTTCAGTGATGAGAGTAGTTTCTGTCAGTAAGTGTGTGATGACCTACACCTGCAGGGCGTAGAGCTGGTGAGTGGACTGTACCGGAGTGCATTCGCCCGCGACACGCAGCTGGCCCTTCCAGGCTTCGTGGTACGCGGGGCCATCAGTTACAACTCGCGGTTACATTTGGTGTTCCTGCAGGGTAGAGTGGTTGGTGCCCGCTACATTGCGCAGGCTATTATCCCCATGCTGCTGTCATTTCATCGACGGAAGGGTTATGCGTTTTTCCAGCATGATAATGCACGTTCACACACGGCAAAGAGCTCACAACGAATGCCCTGGCCAGCAAGATCGCCAGATCTCTCACTAATTGAAAACGTATGGGACATGCTGAGGCAGGACTCTGCTCCTTCACTAGAGCCTAACAACTATTGCTGAACTGCAGTAGCTGGCCACTGTGGCACAGCGGTTCTAGGCGCTTCAGTGCGGAACCGCGCTGCTGCTACGGTCGCTGCTTCGAATCCTGCCTCGGGCATGGATGTGTGTGATGTCCTTAGGTTAGTTAGGTTTGAGTAGTTGTAAGTCTGAGGGACTGATGACCTCAGATGTTAAATCCCATAGTGCTTAGAGCCATTTTTCAACTGCGGCAAAAGGTACAAGGTGCTTGGGACAATCGATCGGAGGATGGCATTCGGCGCCTTTACCATCGTTTTCATGCGAGAATACGCGTCTTCGTTGCCATCAGAGGGTGGTACACCGTGTATAGTGCCCCACTTCAGGATGTTGACGAAGGTACGAGAATACGGGGAATAAGTTCACAGATATGAGACTGTGTCGAAGACTTCTCAAGTAATAGAACAAAGTATGCTGTCCTCGACGGCGAGTGTTCATCTAAGTATACCGTCAGGAGATAAAGACGACTTAAACAAAACAAAACAAAAATATTCAAATGTGTGTGAAATCTTATGGGACTTAACTGATAAGGACATCAGTCCCTAAGCTTACACACTCTTTAATCTAAATTATCCTAAGGACAAACACACACACCCATGCCCGAGGGAGGACTCGAACCCCCGCCGGGACCAGCCTCACAGTCCATTGATGCAGCGCCTAAAACCGCTCGGCTAATCCCGCGCGGCACTGAAACAAAACTTCCGCTTGGTATCATGGATGGCAGCTAGCCCCAAATGTGGATAATTGTAAGTTAATGCGGATGAGTAGGAAGATCAAACCTGTAATGTTTGGGTACAATATTGCTAGTGTCCTGTTTGACACAGTCAAATCGTTTAAATATCTGGGAGTACCGCTGCAAAATGGACAAAGCGAATCGTCGACTTCGGTCTATTGTGATAATTTTAGGAAAGAGTGGTTCACCTGTAACGAAGACCGCATATCGGATGCTGGTACGATCTATTCTTGAGTCTGCTCGAGTGTTTGGGATCCGTACCAGGTCGAACTGCAGTTAACACATCGAAGCAATTCAGAGGTAGGCTCCTAAATTTTTCACCGGTAGGATCGAACAACAAACAACACGGCTGTTGATTCTCGAAGTCAAATGAAATCTTATGAAACTTAACTGATAAGGGGGCGGGGGGGGGGGGTGGAGGAAGGCGACGTTCTTCTCGAGGAACACTATAGAGAAAACTTAGAGAACCGTCATTTGAAGCTGAATGCCGAATGCTCTACTGCCGCCAACATACATTGCGCTTGAGGACCACGAAGATAAGATACTTTTTTGTCCTCGCTCCTTTGCGAGTAGAACAGGAAAGGAAATGACAAGTCGTGGTACAGTGAATCCTCCGCCACTCACCGTACGGTCGCTTGCGGAGTATCTATGTAGATGTAGACATTTTGGGCACATTTTACTGTCACATATTTGTTTCATTTTGTTTGAATTTCTTATGACAGACTTCTACAATGATAAACTACCTCTCACATCACTTGTCGATAGCCGGCCGCGGTGGTCTCGCGGTTCTAGGCGCTCAGTCCGGAACCGCGCGACTGCTACGGTCGCAGTTTCGAATCCTGCCTCGGGCATGGATGTGTGTGATGTCCTTAGGTTAGTTAGGTTTAAGTAGTTCTAAGTTCTAAGGGGCTGATGACCACAGATGTTAAGTTCCATAGTGCTCAGAGCCATTTCAACTTGTCGATAAAATGGCCTTACCTTGTGGGTGTTCCATTTTTCTTTTCCAGCAGTGTAATTTGACACCCCTGGAGAGTCTGGTATCACAGAAATTCTCGGAAAGAATCACCTTGAATGACAAAGGCCGTGCTGTCCTATGACTTCCTGCCATGGCACTACAAGGGAGGCTCTTTACTAGAGAGTGTCTCGTTTTCTGCAAATCTTTGTTCACGGAGCCGTTGTATCGAGTGCAAGAAGACAGACAACAGGCGCTAAGTGCCTGACCTTACGGCGGTTGTTTGAAAAGTTGTGAACAGAGATGCTGAACTTTCTCCTTGTTACGGCAGCGGCTGCGGGTGCTGTCTGTTGTGGAAGAAGACTATGCCGCGCCCTCGCCGTCTGTGGCGTTTATTTTCGTTTCGACGGCACGCCTCTTCTTAGTAATCTAGCATATGGTTTCCACAAGCAATATTTCGTTCTACAGCGGAGTATTCACTGTTTTGAAACTCGCACGCAGATTAAAACTTTGTGCCAGCGGGGGCCGAGACTCAGTTTTAATCTGCCAGGAATATTCAGATGCTGTTCTCGCCTTCTCTCTTGTCTTGTCAACTTTAAAAATTATGGCATCGGAACAGTTTTGAGAAATTCTGATCAGACATTCCGTCGCCTTTTCCTATAAGGGGCATTCAAACGAAACCTGGTCACTAGTGTAAAGTAACGGTAACGATTTTATTAACTCATAAATGTAGTTATACACAGTACACTCACTCAAAAATAGTCGCCAAAACTTTTGGCACGTTCGAGCATTGCGGTGTTCGGCGGACAGTTGGAGACGAACCCACTACGTACAGATTTTTCGAAAGTTCAAGTATTGATGCATTATGGTGTGGGCGATGCCCGCGCTAATACCCAGTAACCGATGGATCTCGTCCGCGGTGATTTTGCAGTTGTCCAAAACCAATGCATTCATTTCCGCAACCACTTCCGGTGTGATGACATGATGAGCCTATCCAGGATTCGCGCTACTCAAGGAATCGTTTGCGCCATTCCACAACACTTACACGACTCAGACTTTACTCACCGTACACAGCCGTCACCCGTCGATACATTTCACGGCCTCCAACTCCCTCCACCGCCAAAAATCAAATCACTCATCGTGGTCCCTGCTTACTCGCCTGCATGTTCGGTAGTGGACGATAACTTGTGTGGCCACCTCTTCGGCGTGAAGCCACACCATCAAACGGTGCGCACGCGTCATTCTCTCTACCAATAGATGGCGCCACCATGCCGGCAGTTAGGTGGTGCCACCTTATGAGTAAGGCAAAGTTAAATGCACCGACCAGGTTCCATTGGAATGAACCTCATCGATTTCCTTGTTGTTATTTTGTCTCCACCTTTACTCACGTCTATTAAAAATCTGCATTCCTCAGATGTCTTTTCCTTCTTCTTAGCTCTAGCTGCGCTATAGACTTCATGGGAGATAAAAAAAACCTGTCCCTCAGAATCATCTCTTGAACGGCATAAGCGTGTTCAAATGGCTCTGAGCACTATGGGACTCAACTGCTGTGGTCATTAGTCCCCTAGAACTTAGAACTACTTAAACCTAACTAACCTAAGGACATCACACACATCCATGCCCGAGGCAGGATTCGAACCTGCGACCGTAGCAGTCGCACGGTTCCGGACTGCGCGCCTAGAACCGCGAGACCACCGCGGCCGGCTCATAAGCGTGTAAACCAGTGTCGGCGTGCTCGTCCAATTTTCTCCCTGTTGCTAGTTTCTGTGCCATATGTCATTTAACGGATTCATTCGACATGCTCTCGAAGACATTTCAGAAAAATTCTTGTTTAATTCAGAATTTTCTATCATCCTGCTCGGATCGTTTACTTGGGAACCTCTGTTCAAAAAATGGTTCAAATGGCTCTGAGCACTATGGGACTTAACATCTGAGTCCCCTAGGACTTAGAACTACTGAAACCTAACTAACCTAAGGACGCCATACACATCCATGACTGAGGCAGGATTCGAACCTGCGACCGTAGTGGTCGCGCGGTTTCAAAGAGAAGCGCCTAGAACCGCTCAGCCAGAACGGCCGGCGGGGAACCTCTGTTTCTGCATCAATGTCTGAATAGAAATTCTTCCAATCCATATATGGCATACAGAAAACCAGTGCTTAACAGTATTGGTTAAAAACAGTCTTGGTTGCTGTGGTGTCACCGCCAGACACCACACTTGCTAGGTGGTAGCCTTTAAATCGGCCGCGGTCCGTTAGTATACGTCGGACCCGCTTGTCGCCACTATCAGTGATTGCAGACAGAGCGCCGCCACACGGCAGGTCTAGTCTACAGCGACTCCTTAACACTCGCCCCAGTTGTACAGCCGGATTTGATAGCGATAGTTCACTGTCTACATGCGTTCTCATTTGTAGAGACGACAGTTTAGCATAGGCTTCAGCTACGTCATTTGCTACGACCTAGCAAGGCGCCAGTATCCGTACTATTGATATTGTGAATCATGTACCATAAAGAGCGACGTTCTCCATTAATGGATTAAAGTTAAGTATTCCTCCAATTCTAATTCCCTTGTCATGTTCCAGACCTCACGCCAGCCTGCGTGAGCTAAAACGCGTGCATTTCGGCCTCCTTTAGTTATACGGGTTGGCTCCCCTGCCAACCACAACAGTTGCAATTTTTTTTTTATTTTTCAACGACGCGTTTCGCCTTATTTAGGCATCTTCAGGTTATCTTTTCGAGATAACCTGAAGATGCCTAAATAAGGTGAAACGTGTCGTTGAAAAACAAAAAAACTAAAATTGCAACCAATACTGTTTTTAACCATTAATGTCTGAATAATACCATTCACGATGCTCAGTTAAATTTCATATATGTCCATCTACTTCAGTACGTTTCTCATAACCCATACTTCTGCCTTACTGTGTAAGAAGCCTATTACTTTCTAGCAAAGTAAGTACTTTTCATTCAGGATCAGTACAATCGTTTAAGACTATCATATCCAGTACTATTCCTTTTTCCTTTTCTTGTTTTTATTTATTTATTTATTTATTGCGTAAAATGTAGTCACAATATTTTAGTATATACGAACGTAATCCCATAATTTGTATTTAAATGTCTTGACCGCAAAGTTTTTGAAATAGAATTTTCGGTTTCAGCTAAAAGCTACAAAAGAAGTAAAACAAATTATATTCAAGCTATTATGAGATGAAAAACAAATGGAAGAAGTTACAGCAAAAACACAATATACCTCTCATTTTGATGCACTGCAACAAGTCATAACACGTAAAAATAATACGAGTCGAAACTGCCATGCATGCTTCAACCAGTTATATATACGATGCAACGATATTATGGAGGTCGTTGGTGTCTGCATAACGTCCAAATAATTACACAAAGTAATTAATACGAAGTTCATTTAAAGGTATAGTGCTTTAAAATATTCTCAGCTGTATATAACAAACAAATATCTTTTTTTTAAAAAAAAGGAACTTTTCTAATCAAAGCATGAATTGAAATTTGATAAGCAGGGCAATGTGCACCTTCTCGGAGTTTCCAACGTCTTCTTCCTTTCAGATTAATTTTAGAGCCGCCACATCGTAATCAATTTTAGACTGATCTCTGTAATCAGTTTTATTTTTCGAATATTTTGTTTAATTCTGACCAGCTTTCAACCCTCAGAAGACGAATGCCTTCTTCATGTCGTTAAACATTTTTTTAAATCCTGCTTCCTTATATACAACCAAAAATATTTTAAAGAACTTTACTTTTAAATGAACTTCCTTTTAATTACTTCGTGTAATTATTCATACGTTATGAATGCATCAACGTCCTCTAGGATAGCTTTGCGTGCTGTTACAACTGATTGAAGCACCCATGGCACTTTTAACTCGTTCCATTTTTACGTGTTATTCTTATTGCAATGCAACAAAAAGGCAGGTACACCACGTTTTTGTTAAAATTACTGTCGTTTGTTTTTAATCTCTTATCTCCGGTTTACTTGATCTCTCATCAATAATATTGGAAATTCATCTTCATTTTCATCCAAGGTGATGCCTTCTAATACTTCTGGAAGACGGCATAACACATCTGATATTATATTCTCCTTCCTTAGTATGTACGCAATACGAAATTTGTACTCTTGAAGATCGACCATCCATCTTCCTAATCTTGCATGTAATAGCTTACAAGTTTTTAAAAAGCTAAGAGTTTGATGGCCACAATACACAGTTGTTCTGGCTCCATATAAATAATAATTAAACATTTTGAGTGCCCACATTACTGCAAGAGCATCTTGTTCCGTGGTAGTATACGATCTCTCGCAGCTTGACAGTGTCCTACTAGCGAAAGCTATTGGGCAAAAGATGGGCTTGCCATCTATTTTTCGAATTTGGAACAAACAAATGCCCAAACCAACAGATGAAGCATCCGTCATTAATACAAATTCCCAGGACATATCAGGATGATAGAGAATCTTTACATTAGACAAAGCTTGTTTGATTGCTTCGAATGCTCGTTGACATTCCTTTGTCCAATACCAATGCACATTCTTCCTTAATAAATTTAGTAACGGCACAGAATTCATAGACTGAGCCTCTATGAACCGACGAAAAAACGATGCACGACTTAAAATTCCTTTTAACTGCCTTTTCGTTCTAGGAACAGGAATTTTTTTTATCGCACTTATCTTCTTTTCATCTGGTAAAATGCATCTTGAATTTAGTAAATGCCCTAAGAATTTTATTTTCTCCTGGCAGAAATGTGACTTTTGGAGATAAGGTGTTATTCCCACACTAGAAAATCTCTCTAATATTCATGTCAGTAGATGCACGTGTTCTTCCCCGGTACTTGTAGCTACCAAGATGTCATCCACAAACAATGTTAGCTGACTCCTTAGTCAAGTCCTAATGCTGCTTCTAATGCGGATGTGAATACTCCAGCACTGATATTCAAACCAATTGGAAGAAAATTCTTCCAGCATATACAAGTGCAGTATACTTTCTCGACTCTTCATCTAACTTGACCTGCCAGGCCAGGATGAAGCACGCAAGTCGAGTGTTGTAAAACACTTCACTCCATTGCACTTTTGGATCAACTCATCTATATTTTTTGGGTGAGTACATACTGGTACAATAATTGTGTTCATTACACGAGCTTCGAGTACAAGACGTACCTTTCCAGCTGGTTTCGGCACAACGAGAAGCGGACTGCAGTAAGTACTGTTCGAAGGTTCAATTAGATTCCAATCTAACATTCTCTGTATTCTTGGTCCACTTCATTGCGTTGTTTCCAAGGAATGGGATAGAAACTATAGTGGTATGTTCTATGTGGCTTGACATTCAAATGACACGTGTAACCCTTAATGTAATTTCTAATATAATTTCTTTTGCTTATGTTAGAGCTTCTGCAGATGGCTATTCAAAAACTTTTGCGAACAAGACAATTAAATAAAGAATACATGCACCACGATGACTCTCCAGATTGTCATTTTATGCCTAATTCTGTTGAAATCCTTTGTTATTACCAAGCAGTTCGTTTCTTCCACTTTCTTACCTTCTCTAGCATTGGAAGAGAGAGGTGAGGAATGATCATGCACGTGAGAAAACGAAACGTCTACAGCCGTCCTTATGATTTTACTTACTTTGTAGCTACCAGGTTGGTCGCTTCAATGCGCCATCTTCAGTCTGTAGTTGGCGCTGAAGTCATTGACAGGACCCCTGCATACACCGCATCAGTGGCCAACATAACTGGTTTCGCAGACTATCTGAAAACTGATGCGGTATATATAGGGATCGTGTCAACTCCCTCAGCATCAGCTACAGACTGAAGATGGCGCACTGAAGCGCCGAAACTGGTAGCTACAAAAGCCGGCCGCGGTGGTCTCGCGGTTCTAGGCGCGCTGTCCGGAACCGTGCGACTGCTACGGTCGCAGGTTCGAATCCTGCCTCGGGCATGGATGTGTGTGATGTCCTTAGGTTAGTTAGGTTTAAGTAGTTCTAAGTTCTATGGGACTGATGACCACAGCAGTTGAGTCCCATAGTGCTCAGAGCCATTTGGTAGCTACAAAATAAGTAAAGTCATAAGGAGAGCTGTAGAAGTTTCGTATTCTCACAATAGCAAATGGCCGCCGTCCCCAAGACAGCCTGTCAAAAGGATGGACATACAAAAATTTGATCATCTACGGTTTTTTAAGCACTTAACAACAGTCGTCTCTGCAGAACAAATTTTGAATCTGAGTTTATACCGTGTTGTGCAAAACACGAAACGCATGCCGTGTAAGAAAACTTGGTTTGCGCACACACACGAAACCTAGACCAAAAGCACAATGAAATACTTTTGGTAGTTAACTTGTTTACAGCTGCCGTCTTTGTATCACTATACCTACTTTTTCTTGTTGTTTTGTCAGTTGTCGTGCCTTGCTAGTCCTGCCAAGTTCCGTGCACTGGACGTTTCTCCTGCGGCTCAGCATTACTTCCAGCACACAGTTGCGACGCCGCAGCTATCTAATCGGCGGCCACATCCTCTGCGACGAAGCTTGCACGGCGACACCACGTGACTTCCTGTTGTTTGCACTCACCCTTCCCTTCCAGACAGCTGCACATGCCCCCTGCAGAAGTCTACTGGGCCACCGGCGTCTCTGACTGACAAGTGGCGGAGTTATTTACACACCAGAAAAAGAAACATCAGGAGTGCAGACTAGGGCTGTCGGCAAAATGTCGATATATCGATATTTTTTCCATGAAATATCAGTATATGTCGGCTTTATTATTTTCACCGGTATAGCGATATCGAAATGGCAATAACGCGCGCGGGATTTTTTAATTTTATATTATATTATTTTTCGATAAATATTTGAATTTTTTCTTTTGAAAATTTTGACGCACCTAGTGTGCTATATCTTCACGTCGGCATTCTTCAAAAACAGTTGCTGAAAATGATCTAAATAAAAAGATTGGTCTTTGCGGTGGATGGACACGCATAAGGGGGAAATGCTGACGTAATCGGAGCTACCAAAATAAACTGCAACGTTTAACTTCGCCACGCCATTTTGACACTACGACTGCTATGTCGTTGGCGTTCGAAAAAAAAACTGGAAGTGTCCCAGACAAATCCGGTATGTAACGAAACCCAACGACGGACTCAGCAGAAAATTTTATTGTGCCACTTGCAGTTACTATTATTACCAAAGCGGTAATCGCCAAGCGTGAAAATGCATCGTCTCCCTTTCAATTCTTTCTGTAAAGGGGGATAAGCAGATTGCTAGCTCGTTGATGTACAGAATATCTAATAATAAATAAATACTTAAACACACAGCTCTAAAACTGGCAGTACACTTACAATGTGCAACCATTATTTCTTTTTGTCAGTACGTCAGCTTTTATCCGTCGATATTTCGATTACCACTTTCGATATATCGATCACCAATAATGACATTCCTTTAAATATCGTTTATCGGATTCCCAATACTTTTAGAAATATTAACAGTCCTAGTGCAGACTTCCCAGTTCTGTCTCATTGCTAGTTGCAAGTTTCCCTTAGGTGAGTGACGGTATGGATGGGACGAAGTTGCAGAGCTTTTGCCGTCCAATAAAGCAAAACCCACTTACAGGAGAGTGCAAAGAATGTTAGAAGTCGATATCACCAAAAATAAGTTAGGGTTCCAGAGAAATGTAAAAACATGTTAGTCAATACTGGCTATCCAACTTACGTGAGAAGACTGACTGAACAACTACGTTAATACAACTGTAGATTAACCCTCAAATGGTGTTGTGGAGTATGAGGATACCCCCTCCAAAATTCAAATGCACATAACGTCAGAATTTTACGTACTGCGCACTTCCGCTTGTCGGTAGCTTTCGTTCAGATTGTTATGAGCAATTGTAGTGAACAGTCATAGCTGCGAGTCCCTATTATTTTGACTTGGTAAGTAGTACAAATTGCTAGGGTTATGAAGCGACCCCACCACACAGTTTGCGTTACGATCTCAGTAATTTTAAACACTTAATATTTTGCACTTCTTACAGAAATATTACTCAGCAAAAGCTAACAAGGAAAGAGTGAGTGTTTCTTATCCAGATTTTCAGGCTGTTATCGCTCAGTGGTTACATGAGGTGGAAGATATTGAATACAGTGATGCTGAAACTGCCACCGAAAGTGATCCTGAACCCAACAGTGAAAACGACACTGAATCAGATCTGGATATATCAAATAGTGATGAGTGTGAACGAGTTAGAAGAGGAACAAAACAGAACACTTTCTATGGAAGCAACCACTTTAACAGGATAACAGTTGAACCTAAGAGAAACGTTCAAACGCCTGCTCACGATATTATAGTACATCTTCCAGCACTTACAGGGAATGGACAACGTCTTGGCCATTCTTCTACACCACTGCAGGTATGGGAATGCTTTTTTTCAGAGGACATGCTAACTGAAGTTGTAACACACACATGAGGAAATCAAACAATACAGAATTAAATATGATGATGAAATCAGGAATTGAGAGATGGTTCACTGACTGAAATGGCCTTCATTGGATTACTCTACTATACTGCAATTTTCAAATCCAATAAAGAGAATCTTTGCTACCGATGGTGCCCGTCGCGATATATTTCGCTGCACAATGTCATCGAAACTAATGTTAGTTCTGCTAACTTAGTGTTCTGGTTACCTGTCCTGTGCACTGACATAAATTCAGGCAGTGTTCTTTTGAGCGAAGTTAACTATTAACGTGTTTCAAATTCAAGTGTACGAGCCGAATGTTCAGCTTAGTGGCCGTTAGTGTTTCGGTTACCTGCCCCGGCCACTAACGTAATTTCAGGCAGCGTCATTTCCTCACCTGTTGTCGCGGTCCAACATGGTGTGTAATTTTGACAGCTAATACATACTCCATTGTGGATTATCACGTTTGTAACCTTTTCTGTTTGAGTTCTCATGCACTGATCGATGGCAAGCAAGTCGTTGCGTCGATGGGTCCGTGGCTGTCCCCTGGTTGGGTTCCGACGGATCAAGTATAGTTGGGCTCACCACCTGTCTCGCCTAAGTGAACGAGGGCAGACCGACCTCCCTGAAGGCCTTCTGAGTGCCACAGATGTTAAATTATCTGTTGTCAGCTATTTTAAATTTTAGGCTTATGGTGATTTGTTTTGTTTTCTTGAAATTTTACAAAATTAATTTTTAAATTTATCTTCCAAGCTTAAGCACTGCGGCCTTCTGCCTTTTGGGGTTTTAAATTATTTTATTGCTATCTTAATTGAATTTTTAAAATTTCTTGTTGTCCTTCTGTCTTTAAAGGTCTATGGTAATATATCCTAAATTTTTTGAATTTAGTTCTGGCCCTCAGCCATTTGTATTGCACTTTGCGTATGTGGTTTTTTAATTATTTTATTGCTATCTTAATTGGATTTTTATCTTGCTAAGATTTCTTGTTAGAGGCCTTCAGCCGTGAAACAGTTGCATTTGGTAAAGATTCGGCTATTACAATAAATGACAATTAGAAGCAGGAACTGACCCTAATCCTTGGCCCTTTTCACAATCCTATTACTTGCTCTGCCCAGCGGGTTTAGCGAGCGTTTCACATGCAGTGGTTTTAAAGTGTCGTCGTTCTGGGCTGTTTTAGTACTGTGGCCAATCTTTAACTTGTGCGTATGACTTCAGGGCATTTTCCGTGCAACACAAATCGCCAACTGTGTTTTTTATATTGAAGTAGACTTTATTTTAACTGTGCCACAATGAACGTCTCTGTGTACGTGTATGTTCTGATGTCCCTCGTTATCACCTTCTCGCTTTTATCTTCTTATTGAATGTATCACACAGCTGAAAATCAGCGGATGGTACCGCTGCCAGCTCTCCCATGCCCATATGGGGCAGGGAATGACATCATAGTAAAGGGGAAAAAAAGTTCCCACAGCGCGAAAACTGAATACCTCTGTCACAGTGAAACATTCATCTCCACAGTGAATTTGATTTTTTGCGGGAACAATTTCATTTCCTTTGACGCCTGAGTTACTACTCTTCTGTCATCAGCGCCGCACGGAAATGAAAGGAAGGCAGATGATAAAAGGAGCCGCGACGGTCCCTGATGAACTGAAACGCGCGCCCCTGCTCGTGCAGCGTCGGGCGGCCAAAGCGGTGAGCAGCCGGACGTGTAGACGCACAACTCACACAATATGCAAATAACGCCAGCGCTGGTGTGAAACTGCGCTTCTCTGGTGTAGTACGCAGTGTCACTGTAAAAGGAGTGTATCTCAAGATGACTTGTCTACTTGGAGACTGAAAAGCCTGGAAGTTTCGAAAATCTTTCAAGTTATGTCTACAGTCTACAGGAAGTCGCTAAGTGCTGTCATTCTGAACTCTGGGCGAAGACAATAACAATAATTTGGGCGTAAGTAATGCTGCCTCAATCTACACATACTGAGGTGATAAAAGTCATGGGATACCTCCCATTGTCGCTTCGGACCTCCTTTTGCCCGTCGTAGTGCAGAAATTCTACATCTACATCTATAATCCGTAAGCCACCTGACTGTGTTTGGCGGAGGGTACCTTCAATACCTCTATCGGTTCTCCCTTCTATTCCAGTCTCATATTGCTCGAGGAAAGAAAGATTGTCGGTATGCCTCTGTGTGGACTCTGATCTCTCTGATTTTATCCTCATGGGTCCTTCGCGAGATATACGTAGGAGGGAAGGTATATTCTCGAAACTTCAATAAAAGCCCATACCGAGCTACTGAGCGTCTCTCTTGCAGAGTCTTCCACTCTTCTATATATCATCTCCGTAACGCTTTCGCGATTACTGAATGATCCTGTAACGAAGAGCGCTGCTCTCCGTTGGATCTACTCTATCTCTTCTCTCAACCCTATCTGGCATGGTTCCCACAACGGAGAGCAGTATTCAAGCAGTGGGTGAACACGTGTACTGTAATCTACTTCCTTTGTTTTCGGACTGCATTTCCTTCGGATACTTCCAATGAATCTTAGTCTGGCATCTGCTTTACCGACGATTAATTTTATATGGTCATTCCATTTTAAATCACTCCTAATGCCTACTCCAAGATAATTTATGGAATTAACTGCTTCCAGTTTCTGATCTGCTGTATTGTAGCTAAATGATAAAGAATCTCTCTTTCTACGTACTCGCAGCACATTACACTTGTCTACGTTAAGATTCATTTGCCATTACCTGCACCTTGCGTCAATTCGTTGCAGATCCTCCTCCATTTAAGTACAATTTTCTATTGTTAGAACCTCTCTATATACTACAGCATCATCTGCAAAAATTCTCAGTGAACTTCCTATGTTATGCACAAGGTCATTTATATATATTGTGAATAGCAACGGTCCTACGACTCTCCCCTGCGACACACCTGAAATCACTCTTACTTCGGAAGACTTCTTTTCATTGAGAATGACATGCTGCGTTCTGTTATGTAGGAACTCTTCAGTCCAATCACACAGTTGGTATGATAATCCGTATGCTTTTACTTTCTTCATTAAACGACACTGTATCGAACGCCTTGCGGAAGTCAAGAAACACGACATCTACCTGGGAACCCTTGTCTACGGCCCTCTGACTCTCGTGGGCGAATAGCGCGAGCTGGGTTTCACACGATCGTCTTTCTCGAAACCCATACTGATTCCTACAGAGTATATTTCTAGTCTCCAGAAAAGTCATTATACTCGACCATAATACGTGTTCCAAAATTCTAAAACTGATCGACGTTAGGGATA